>NW_022111373.1:109343863-109354866 GCF_000313985.2 Echinops telfairi
AAGAGCAGGGCTATAGGGGAGGTGGAGTAAGGATTCCTAACAAAATTCTCATTAGACTGCCCTTGCGATCCTCGAGGAATGAGCAGGTACATTGTCATGATGGGGGCTGGGGGTGGGGGGGGTGGAGAACGTTTCTTGGCATAACTTTCCTAGACTTTTCATCAGTTTTCAGTTTTCTTCAATTTCTTTCTAATAAGCCCTTGTGAGTGTCCTTTAATACAATATATCAAGTCCCTCAAAATAGTCACTATGACTTTCTGTGCTGACCTCTCTGTCTTGAATTTAATTGACCTGATGGATCTTCTTGGAAGCTCCTGTTTTGATTGAACCTTCGTTTTGAAGTTACTCTAACAAGATTAAGACTAGCATATCACTGAAAGAATTTTACTGTAGCCTTCCACTCATTGCCGATACATATGTGTATGTGTTTTACTTAGATTAACTTAGGCGTGCCTGAAGTGGAACACTAGCAGCTATGCTGTTTTATTCACCCTCATACACTGTCTGTAATAGTACAATTTTATCAAGGGAAGTAAGGCTAGGAAAATGCTTGAAAAATTAAGAGAGCAATAATAAGAAAGGTTTAAGGAATCCTACTTGAAATAATCATTTTCTTTTCAGTATCATTTGCTAGTCTTGATCCAATACATTGAGTGTTCTTGTTTAACATAATTCTACTTAAGACTGTCTGGGCATTTGAGATTTGACTTAACTTTATTGCTTGATTTGTCTTTAGTACCATATTGATTTTAGCAAAGTATGTCTGAGCAGAAAATAAGAACTATTCCCTAGACTCCAAGAAATGATATTTTAAATGTAAAATTCATATTTCATCCAAAGACTATGTGCTATTTTAAAAGGCTATTTTATGAATGCTCCAAGCAATCCATTTTATATTTAAGCAGAAAAGGGATCTCTTCCCATTCAATTAACTATTAGTTGGTCTAAATTCAGGCCCAGGAATTTTAATCTAAGAATAATAGTAGCACAATCAAGTGAGCTACTGACTACTAATCAGGAGGTTGGAGATTTAAGCCTCAAGAAAAATCTGGCATTTTACTTTCAAAAGATCACAACTCTTGACAACCCAACACAGCAGGTCTCCTCTCAGACAGATGAGGGGTCATCATGAGTCAGATTTGACTCAATGACAACTGATTTGGTTTGAATTTAGAGGGAATCTTTAGAGCAATTTTTGTGAAGGTTATGGCTCTAGGGAGGGAAATTGATTGCTCTGGAGCCTTCCAGAATCTAGTACCTCAAAAGTCTGGTGAACTAACTACTTACTTGAGGTTAATATAAAACTTGCCTTGGCCTTAGCATGACTCTTACCCATCCTTCTCCACTCCACATCTCACTCTGCTGAGTGAATTCAAATCTTTCCAAGAAATGCACTGCAGAAAAATAGTTGATATGTCAGGTAAGGGCGAATTTCAAAAATCTATAGAAAATGGCAACACCTTAATAAGAAAAAGCAAAAGAACCCAATGAAAAGTGGGCACAAGACATGAATAGACAATTTACTAAAGATAGCCAACCAGATGCCAACAATCATATGGAGCAGTGCTCTTGAGAAATACAAATTAAATCAAGTTGTAACAGAAATACAAACTGAAACAGCAATGAGATACCACTTCCCATGGATACTTTTAGTAGAATTCACATACACAAAAAATAACAAGTCCTGAGAGCTGGGCGGGACGAGTGGGGTGGGGTGGGGGTGGGGAGGTTGTGAAGAGAGTAGGGTGCTCATACCTTGTTGGTGGGATTGCAGAATTGCATAGCCACTGTGGAAACAGTGCTTCCAGAAGGAAACGGTGCTTCCATTAAGGAAACGGTGCTTCCTTACACAAGTTTGAACGGAAATCCCATAGGACCTGCACTCTCTCCACTCAGTATGTGTCACAAGGAGATAAAAAATAAGACATGGGGAGATATGTGCACTCCCATGTTTATTGCAGCACTTTCTATAATAGCAAAAATATGGAAGCCAACCAAAACCCCATCTGTGAAGGAATGGATAAACTCTGGACCTCTCAATAAACGTATGCGTATCCAAAAATCAGTGATGGAAATGTCAATATCTTATGACGTGGACGACATTGGCAGACATAATGTTCAGCAAAGTTAGTCAATCTTTAAAAGATAAATATTCCATGACCCCTTTCTATAATGAAAAAAATTGTTTTCACACCAATGGAAAAGACTTTGAAGACTATGATGAGGCTGGATGTGATGGGGGTTGGATATGAGCAGGAGGGAATTTGATCCATTCACTCAGGAGACGTCATTTTATCTGAAATTCTCTCAAATATTTAAACTGCTACCGCTGCAGTCTAGGTTACCGCAATCTCTGGCCTAGACTACTGCAACAGCCCCCTAGTTGTTATCTTTGCCCACTGTCTGCCTATCTGTTTCATTTGTCTAGAGTCTAACTAATTTATCCAAGTCATGGATCTCATCATAGCATTTTCCTGGTTAACAGCTTTCAGTTACTCCCCATTTTTTCAAAACTCTATCATCTGGTTTGTTTCTACCTCTCCAACATCTTTTAAGATTTCCTTAAATTTTGTGACACACCTTCTTTGACATTCTTAAACTCATTCTCTCTTTCTGTCTGTCTCTCTCTTGATCTATTCTTTCCCCCTTTTTCTTCCTTTTCCACTCCTCTCTTCCCTTCCCACTCCTTCCTTCTCATCTCTGAATTCAGTGTCCACCCATTTCCTTTAGGCTTTCTTTGCTTATGCACAGTCTTTAGTTTACTTGTTGTTTTCGTGGAACTCTCGCCTTCATCTCCCTGTCCAATGATAGTAGGTTTCACTCTAATTGTTGTCATAGGAAATTGCACATTTGTATTGATATGAGAGTAGAAAGCCTCTTCTTTCTCCTATAGAGTATCTGGAGGTTTCAAACTGCTAACAATGTAGTAAGCATCCCAACACATCACCTCCACTGTGACACCACAGCTCCCCTTATCCTTCATTCTAGACGCTCTACAACAGGGTTGGGAAACTTTTTTTCTGCCAAGTATTACTTGGATATTTATAACATCATTTAAGGTTCATACTGATCAAACATTTAATGACTGTAACTCACCCTTAAGTAATGGCTGGAACTGCTTCTCTTTGGTGAGGTGTACAGTGGTAGCTAGTGATGATTTGGTGAGGTGTGTGATGGTAGCTAGTGATGATTTCAAATGCCTTCTATGACCCTCATCCACACGTCCCCCACTCATGCAAGGTTCCATAGTTCATGCAGAGATCTGTTTAACTATCTCAAAGTCCTTACAATGGCCTGCAACAGGGTTTTCCCACTTGCCCTCCTTATCCTTATGACCTTACCTCCTATTGCTATCTCCTTCTTTTTTGACATGGGCATATTCTCCCCATAGAGCCAGGGCACTAACTGGCATGCACTTTCCTGGAAATCTCAACAACTAGCGCATGAGACACTAGAAACCCACATCACTAACTTCCCTGTCTCCTTTGCTTAAAGATCCTTAGTCAATGAAATCCACTAAATCGCCTTATGTTAAGTGACATTCTGGCCAGTGCTCCACACATGCATATTCCCAATTCCCCATTTTCTACCCCAATTTGTAGCATATATTACCTCATATCAAGCTATGTAATTTGTTTATAATTATTATTTATTGTCTCTCTCCTTATTAGAAAGGAAGTTCTATGAGGCAGGGTATTATTATTATTTTGTCTCTTTGATTCAATGAAATTTTCTAAGTACCTGTAGTCATGACGGACATAGAGTTAGTGCTTAGTATATGTGTTTCAAGCAATGACTTCTTATTCCACTACATTAAAATTACCTTCATTTCCTACTTGCCCATCACTAGACTTTGAGCTCCTGGAAGGCAGGAATTCACCTTTACAAAATCTAGTATAGTTTTTGAAAATAGTAGGTTCATAATAAATGTTTTCTAAGTTAATGTAACACTAATTAAAAACCAATGACACTGTATATCTAGGTAAGATAGGCGGGATAAACAATCTGGAGGAGCAAACAATGGGATCAGTGGTTCTGGGCAGACACGGGAGAAGGGGAAAGAAGGGGCTGTCAACCAACCCAGGGACAAGGGAACAACAAGTAATCTAAAATCGATGGTGAAGAAGGTGTCGGGTGCCTGGTGGGGCTTGATTAAGGGCAATGTAGTCAAGAGGAATTATCCAAACCTGAGTGAAGTCTGAACATGATAGTGGGACAAGAGAAAAGTAAAAAGAAATAGAGGAAAGTAATAGGAGCAAAGGACATTTATAGAGGTCTAAATACAGGCATGTACATATGTAAATATATTTATATATAATGGAAATAGATCTATGTACATATATTTATATGTTAAGTATTAAAGTAGCAGATGAACACTGGGCCTCTACTCAAGTACTGCCTCAATGCAAGAACACTTTGTTCTAATAACCTGGCATTCTGTGATACTCACCTTCCTGACATGATCGCTGAAGACAAAATGGGTGCATAAACAAATGTGGTGAAAAAAGCTTATGGTGCCAGGCTATCAAAAGATATAGTGTCTGGTGTCTTAAAGGTTTGAAAATAAACACGCTACCATTTAGCTGAGAAGCAACAAAGTCTCATTAAAGAAGCACACCAGCCTGTGTGATCATGAGGTGTTGATGGGATCAGGTACCAGGTATCAAAGACCCAGAACAAAAATCATATTGATGTGAATGAGAGGAGTGTAAAGTGGAGACCCAAAGCCCATCTGGAGACAATTGAACATCCCCTTACAGAAGGGTCGCAAGGAAGAGATGAGTCAGTCAGGGTGCAGTATATCACCGATGAAACATACAACTTTCCTCTACTTCTTTAATGCCCGCCCCCCAACACACACTATGATGACCCCAATTCTACCTTACAAATCTGGCTAGACCAGAGCATGTAAGAGCTGGAAACATAGGAAATCCAGGACAGATAAACCCCTCAGGACCAATCATGAGATAGCCATACCAGGATGGTAAGGGGAAGGTGTGGAGAAAAAGGGAGAACCAATCAAAAGGATCTACATATAACCCCCGTCCAGGGGGACAGACACCAGAAAAATGGGTGAAGGGAGACAGTGGTCGGTGTAAGACATGAAAAAAAATCATTTATAAATTATCAAGGGTTTATGAGTGCGTGAAGGTGGGGAGATAGGTAATTTGCTGATATTAAGGGCTCAAGTAGAAGGAAAATGTTTTGAAAATGATGATGGCAACTTATGTACAATTGTGCTTGACACAATGGATGGATGTAAGGATTGCAATAAGGGCTGTGTGAGCTCCCAGTAAAATGATTAAAAAAACAAAACACTGAAGACAGAAGACCTGAAGGGAGGATATCAGGAACATCATACATGAAGACAGCAAATGGTCATTAAAAAGACACAAAAAGAAATTAAAATAAAACTAGATGTCAGAAAAGAATCTCAAATTTTCCCTTAATTATAGAGTAGTTAAGGCAAATGTTAGTATTAATGAGTTCTTGACCTGAACAGAAAATTTCAAAGGACAACTCAAGAATACAAAATAAAATATTAAAATCAAATGTGCACAGCCCTAGAGTTAGAAAATTAAAAGGAAGGACACACTCAGTATATCTTAAGTTTAAAGAACTCAAGAAAAAGTTCAAGCCTCAAGTTGCAATATTAAAAGATTATATGAGCAAAATATTGAACTTTGCATGAAGCATCAAAATAAGATGGAAAGAATACAGTCGCTGTACCAAAAAGAACCAGTCGACCACCAACCATTTCAAGAGGTAGCATGTGATCAAGAACCAATGATATTAAAAGAAGGAGTACAAGCAGCACTGAAGAAAACATTAGCCAACAACAAAACTCCAGGAATTGATGAAATGCCAGGTTCCTACAAGCAGATGAAGCACTGGAAGCATTCACCGGTCCGCCAGGAAATTTGGAAGACAACTACTTGGCCAACCGAGAGAACAGATCCATGTTTGTATCCACTTCAAAGAAAGGGGGCCCAACAGAATGCACAAATTATAGAACCATATCGTTGATATCACATGCAAGTAAAATTTTGCTGACTATCTTCCAACGATGATTGCAGCAGTACATTGACAGGGAGCTGCCACAGGTTCAGGCTGGATTTAGAAGAGAATGTAGATTGAGAGATACCATTGCTGAAGTCAGATAGATCTTGGCTGAAAGCAGAGAATGACATAAAGATGTTTACTTGTGTTTTATTGAACATGCAAAGGCATTCAACTGTGTGGATCTTAACAACTATGAATAGCCTTGAGAGGAATAGGAACTTGAGAACACTTCATTTACTTCTTCAGAGCCTGCACATGGATCGAGAGGCAGTTGTACCAACAGAACAGGGGAATTGGGAGACAGAACAGTATTGGGAATGTTGTGTGTCAGGGTTGTGTCTTCTCACCATATCTGTTCAATCTATATGCTGAGCAAATAAATCAACAGAAAAGCTGGACTATGTGAAGAAGAATATGCCATCAGGAATTAAGGAAGGCTTATTAATAACCTGCAATATGCAGATGATATCTTGCTTGCTGAAAATGAGGAGCACCTGAGGCCCTTGTTGATGAAGACCAAAGATTGCAACCTTTAGTATGAATTACAATTCAATGTAAAGGGGATTAACATCCTCACAACTGGACTGATAGGTAACATCATGAGAAAAGATGGAATTTGTCAAGGAATTCATCTTGTTTTGATCCACAATCAATACTCAGAGAAGCAGCAGACAAAGATCAATGATCCATTGCATTAGGTAAATCTACACAAGACTTCATGGAAAAGCAAGGATGTTACTTTGAGGTCTCAGGTGTACCTAACCCAAGCTATGATAGTTTCAATTGCCTCAATATATAGGAAAGTTGGACATTGAATAAGAAAGAGTGGATTAAAATAGATACATGTGAATTGTGGCTCTGGTTAGCAATATTAAAAGTAACATGGACTGCCGAAAGAATAAACAGATCTGTCTTGGACTAAGTACAACCAAAATGCTCTTTAGAGGCAAGGATGGTGAGACTTGGTCTAAAATACTTTTGACATTGTTTTAGGAGAGACCAGCCCATAGAGAAGGATACCATGCTTGTTAAAGTGGAGGGCGGTGCAAAAGAGAAAGACCCTTGACAAGATGGATTCGCACAGGAGTCACAAGAATGGGCTCAAACATAGGCACAAATGTGAGGGTGGTGCAGGACCCAACGGTATTACAATCTGTTGTACGTAAGGTAGCCGAGTCAGATATGACTTGATGGCACCGAACAAAAACAACCAGCCCATGTAAATCCATGCAAAGGCAGAGTTTGAATGCAAAGCTATCTCCAGGGCGAAGCTTTACTATAAATTACCACAGCATCTGATATTGTGGTAATAATTTTGTTTAGAGAATCAATACCAGACTTCTCCCAAAAGGCTGGAGATAAAAGATGCTCCAAATGTGCAACTTTTCCAAGATGTTGTCCACCTTCATTTTTCCATCACACTCCCTTTAGGATATTCCCTCACGTGCCTGGGTTCTGTGATTCACTGCAATGTCTCATAGACACTCATGAAACTTCAAGGAGGTGTCTCACATGGATGTCGGTCATGCTAAGTCCCAAATATGCAGGTTAGGCAGAGGCAGACTAAATGAGGTGTCCAAAGTCAGAGACTAAACGTCAAATTAGATCTTGCTTCTCCCGGTTCTCAGTCAGGGAATGGAGGTTGTGAAAAAAGAGAAGGTATTGGTGCAGGAGTTTTTGTTTCAGTGAACCACACGCCAGGGAAAAGAAAACATGGTGATTCCAATCACACCCTCCATTAAAAACGACTACGGATACTAAACCTCACTGTCCTTACATTGATTCTGACAGACAGTGACCCCAGAGAAGAGTGAAGACCTTCCCCTGTGGGGAAGAGACTAGACCTTTCTTCGGGAATAGAAAAGCCACATCATTCTCCCACAGGGTGGGGATTTCAAACCGCTGACCCTATAGTCTAAGGAGTACACCACTCCGCCTCCAGGGCTCCAGTAAAGTAGGGTCTAAAGATACACCCCACCCTCATTTTGTAACAGAATTACAAAATGGGGTCATAACCAAAATCACAGAGGCTAAAGTCTGCAACAGACCACAAAATGAATTACAGCACACAAGACCGTGGCTAGAAGGACCCTATTAAGCAATTGACTACATCTAAGAGATCTTCAACAATAAAAACCCTAATATGGATCAAGATGGTAAATATGTATCCTGCAGAGTCTCTTTAGGGGTTATGCGTCCACCATGGTCTATTTGCCCTTTTTACCCTACTCTCTGCCTGTGGTTGGTAGATTGAATGGCTTGTGGAGAAAGGATACTATTTCCTCGGTGACTTCTCTCTTTCTTTCCTTCCTCAGAGCTCTTCCCGCCATGATGCAGTGGGTCCGAACGCAGAAGCCAGGAGAGAGTGGCATCAATATTGTCACTGCTGATTTTGTAGAACTGGGGGATTTTATCAGCATTGTCATAAAGCTCAACTATGTCTTCGATGAAGGAGAAGCCAACACTTGATAGTACCATTAGAAGTGTTCATGACTAAGGTGGAGAAAACGCATTGTATTAGACACATTATCTTCCTATTCCACCGGCTCTCTGATGCATTCAGGGCTGGTAGTGGGTGGGAAAAGGGGGAAATCCATTTTTTAGTGGCTATAGTCATAACTTGCATTACTATAAATATTTAATTTCCCATTTGGTGAGCAAGTTGTACTTCTAGTGTTAGGGATTCAAAATGACCAGTGAATTTTGTTTTACAAAATTAGTCTTCGTAACGTATAAATCATGAGTGTTCACTTGATTGTATTTTCTAGTTTCAACCTAAGGCTCCTACATTGTCTGTATTCTCTCAGTGCAGCTCTCTGCTCCCCCCCCCCCCTTTGCTTGCTATTTGCTGTGTGGGACTCCAAATAATAGAATGCCTGCTAAAACGTGTATTACTTCATTGTGGTTAAGTCCATTTGCTTTGTGGGGTTTAGTAATATTCTGTAGTCACCTGTAACTGGACAATCATAGCCTAACTTTTGGTCATAGGAAATAAGCTTCAAGTCAGTTTCTCTGCATTCGTAATTTTGGAGGCCATAAGCATTGATTTTTGTGTTACATGAAAAGAATAGTGTTTCACAGTACTTCTATTTAAAGGCAGCTATAAATAAAAAGTAAAAGCTTTTTTGGATGAAGTGTTAATGCCAACTTCATGGTGAAATAAAAATGAGGGCAGAAGATGAGATGGATACCTATTAATTCAGAAATCACTTGCCCTGCAAGTGCAGAACGCATTTGATAAATCCTAGCAAGTGAGCTCAAATCAGAAAACTGAAGGGAACGCTTTCAAAAAGCCCTCCTAACAATTCTTTTGATTAAAAAGAAGAAGAAGAAAGATAAGAGAAAAAAAACAAAGGAATATAGAAACTAGAGGATCTGTGTGCTCTCGTGTCAAATTGGGATTTCCAAATACGTAATTTTGGAAATCATCAAGATTTGAGAAACACTTTTTGAGAAACTTTGATGGGCAGTTTTGACAGATGGGAAAAAAGAAGGATAGCTAAAGGAATTCTAGGTCCTTCTTAAAATAAATGTGGTCTGGGTGGCTTTGTTCAATGCTGGCAGTGGGCTCCATCCCACATTTGGGGCAGGACTAAGGCAGAGGTAAAAGTTTGGCTGAAAGGTTCTATGGCCTAATATTTGATTACCCAAGTGTATAAGGGAAATGATGATCAAATAGCTTCAAGCATTGCTTCTCCCTTGGCATCGTTGTAAGTTTGACAATTCTAAACTCGTCTCTAAAACAGCACAATAGCCCTTGCTTATGTGCCTCATAAGAATATTGCGAGGCATTTGATGAAAATCTACAAAATTTGGAAAATCTTGCAACTATGTATCATCATTTTATCTTCGTGTTTTTAGAAATAAATGAGCGCCTGAATAATTTCCCTGTTCAGTCGAGCCCCATGTAAAGGGGAACCATGGAGAAATAAAAGCATGCCATCCATTTTCAACTAATTTAAATGTAAAACGTAGGCTTTAATCTCTTATCCTCAGGTAAGGGAATTGACTTCCAGATTCTAAATACTCATCAAAAAATGGGGTTAATAGCAACTGAAGGGCAGGAATAGGATTTTTTATATGGAAGACAAGATTTTATGTAAATGTATGGTGTACAGGCGGTAGATTAAGGAACATACCACGAACTTATCAGTGGTGTGTATATGTCTCGCCATATACACGATACCAAATATACCAATTCTTGTGCAGGCAGAGAGTTATAAGTGCTCAGAAATGCAGGCACAACCCTTTTAAGCGAGCACATTGGGAAAATTAATTGAACTTTAAGATTGGAACCTTTAAAATGTGTATAAACGAGTGATAGGCCTTTGAAAATGGTGAATCTGATCGTATCCAAATATATTTATAAAAAGATTCTAGTTCAAAATTTGATTTACAAAATGTGGTTCTGTTCTTCTTCCCTTTCTTCCCCTTCTTGCAGTTTAATGTCCTCCGAGCTTTTTCACCAGCTTTATATGTGTAATGTGTGTATTCCTTTAAAAATAGTTATAGATTAGTGAGATTTATATCCTGTAAACTCGCTTTGGGGACTCATTCCTCTCTAACTTAATATTCATCATTCACCCCTCAGGAGGATCTTTCACCAAGGACACTTGTAATGACACACTGATTTCACTTATACATATGACAAAATACATCTTTCAACTTAGTAATGAAAACATAAATAAAATATAGAGGTAACTATGTTGTGCTTTCTTGACATTAGATAGGTTCTTTTAATGTTTGCTTAGATTAATTCTGTCCTATTTGTCATTTGGGTGCTGGAAAAAAAACCTTGCTGAAACATCAGGCTAATTGTGTAGTTTTTTTAATGTGGAGGAAAACTTGTTTATTGCTATTAAGGAAATATGCACACAGAAAACTTGTTAGAAGTACTTTTCAAATCAATGCTATTGTTTCCATGTGGAAAAAAATGCGTG
>NW_022111373.1:109356036-109358124 GCF_000313985.2 Echinops telfairi
AAATAAGAAAGCTCTCACAGTAATATCTGTTAACTACGTTGTTGATTGTCCATAAAGTTGGTGAATGAAGGATGGATGTGATATTTTACAAACGGGCATCTTCATTTAACGGTTGTTTCGTGTTCTTCGAGGTTTTGCTGTATTTTAACTAAGGTCACCTGTTCAGGTCCTCTTTATTAGGATCCCAGACTAGACAGCTGCAAGTCTCAGGAAATTCATATTTTCATGAGTTTTCAGTTCGTTTCATAAATCCAGTGGCATAATCTTCTAACTTTTGGTCTCTCACCCAAATGGGAGCTCCACGAGTAGAGTGCTTGAGTTTATTTTTTGCTAATAGAAAATAATGCACAGTGTCCCTCAGGATATGCTAAATGAGATTTTAAAAAGCATTTTATTTCACAGCACTTTAGTCTTTTCAATTAGATATGATTGATGGATATGATTAGATAGTGATATGATGATGTAGATGCCATACACCTTTTTGCCATAACTGATTAGTGGCTCCAGTGATACGTACAGTTTTAAATAATAATTGTTTGTTTCCCAATGACAGTGATAATGTTATGTAGAATTTGTGACACGTGTTGGTTGATTCTGTTAAAAAGGTGTGCCATTTTATTTCATTTGTGATACTATTTTGTAGGTATTAGTTATAAACGTATACTTGTATGAGTCAAATGTGTGTGCTTGTGTGATATGTGCGTGTTAGTATTTCTTATCAAGAATCAAACTTATCCTAAAGAAAAAGGGCACATTGTGACCAGCCTTAATTCATTGCATTTTCGTTATTGCTTGGTGTTACACTTGATGTGTAAAATTTAAAGCGACATTATGGTTTTGTTGAAGATGATCTTTTTAATTTAAACACTATATGCTTTCAAATGCACCTAAGTACCCACAAGTAAATGATCTAGCTTGTGAGCATTCCATGGTTCTCAAAATCAGTATGAAGTTTCCATTAATTTATCGGTGTTATCTTATAAGTAGACTAAATTTACATTTGTTTTCATCAGCAATAGAGCTGGTTCCTCTCCAAAATTATTTTTCCAAGCACAGATCCCATTTCACTTGTAATGCTGTTTTCCATGAAAAAATATTTCCCCAAAACATTACATTTTAAAAGCAATTTTTTTTTTCAAATAAGATGAATTGCTTTGTCTCTGTCAGGGTCACTAAAGGCCTCTCAAGATGACAGTATGAGGTGGCTCCAACATGATTCCCTTCTTGAAAACAAGCATGCCGTTCTCTTTTACCCTGCTGCTGTCTGCCTACCTGTAGTCCAGCAATTCAAACTGAAGGACTAGTTTGAAGGTATACATAGAGACACATTTTAAGTAAAATGTCTGTAATATTCTTTGGGCATGGAATACCAATTGACCTTTTCTTTACCTCATTGATATCATTATTATTTCCTTTCCACACTTAAAGTTGCCAGATAAAATAAAAAAACTCGAGTTAAACTTGAATTTCAGATAAAGTGACTTCTTTTTTAAAACATAAATATATCTCAAATATTGCATGAGATACATATTAAAATCATTGTTTTATTTAATATTCAAATCTAACTAGATTACATGTTCTATTTATGTAGTATTCATTTGTTCTAAATATGGCAATCTTATTTACACTGCCTTTCTTCCTTTTGCAACTAGTCTACTTAAAAGACCTTACCTCTTTTCAAATCTCTATCAGTGTAGAATATGGTTAAGATATCTCATGCAAGTTACAGCCCTAATACCCGTTATTATGGAAAATGGTAGTCCATGCCAGGCCCCTCAAATGCTTTAGGAAGGAACAACTCAAATAATGGAATACCAGTAACTTTGTCAAATTGGTGCCAGTTGCATTCAAAATTCCCTGTCCCTGGCCTCTTTTGAGGCTCAGGCACCATACATTAATCCTTTCAGCAGCACTGCTCAGTAATACAGGCAAGGCAGAACATACCTACCCATTTAGAGCACCCTGTAAAGGATGTTCTAAACTTTACGTTCGAACTTTCAACGTTACACTTGAGCACCTTCAACCCAGGACCACCACTTCTTTTAAATTCTTTCTCTTTTAGAGGGGTAACAAATCAATCTATGACTT
>NW_022111373.1:109358328-109360003 GCF_000313985.2 Echinops telfairi
AGGCAGCAGGTGGACCCTGAGAGTAAATATAGCCCTTGACAGAGACTTGCCAAAGAAATTGCAATGGCCACATTCCTTCTGAGGAATTAGACCCCAAGAAAGCCTAGGTCGAGGGCAGAGAAATGTAAAGTCATTGTCTAAGACAGTATATAGGGACAGCAACCAGATTGTATGTTGTTTAACTAGAATCTTCAATACGGTTGCTTCCAACAGTGTATCCTTGACATTGTCTGAATGTGGATGAAGATTTGGAACAGTTTTGCTAGCTCCCTCCTCTCATGACACTCCTCACGATTGCATTCCCACTTTGTGACACCTGCTTGCTCCCATGTAGGTTGACTTGCTTCACTTCCAGAAGAAAGGGGATTTGTAGAGCTGGTGACAGTTCCTTCATTAGACCCCGGCAAGTCACCAGAAGGAGACAGATCTGTGCCTTCTCTTTTTAGGATCTGGTCATTGATAATTTAATAAATGTGGTATAAAGAAAATATACTCCTATAGTTCTCTATAGCAAATGTGAATTTTTTCAGTAAGATTGATTGTGTTCTTATTGTAAAAGAGTTTCTTTGTATCTAGTGAAATGCCTAATAAAGTCCTGGTACAAATTGTTCCTTTCTCTTTCTTTCTTAATTTCATATCCTTTCAATGCTTCATTGTAAGGGGGTTGGGGTGAGGGGAAGATCATTTAAGAGGATATGACTCAGCATAAAAAATGTGACTTTAAAAAAATAGGAATCATCATGTTAGAATGTCCCTTGTGAAAAGAATATATTTTCTACCAATAGAGGCAACATGAATGCTTCCATTATATTAAAGTCAAATATCTCCAAAGTCTGCAGTTTTGTGCTTTAAACCAATTTTTGATCAGGGGGGAAAATGAGGAGCTGATACCAAGGGCTCAAGCGGAAAGCAAATGTTTTGAAATGGTGGGTCCAACAAATGTACAAATGTGCTTGACACAATGGATGTATATATGGATTGTGATCAGAGTTGTATGAGCCTCCAATAAAATGATCTAAATAAACAAATAAAAAGAAATAAGAACAATTTTTGATCACAGTGGTTGGATCCATGCCAGCTTACAGGGACAGCAATGTTTCCTCAGTGCAAACACAAACAGAATGCTGAGGCCACGTAGGATCCCATGCATCTCATTGGTTGTTTTCCAAAGGAAGAAATCCCAGCAGCCAATAGCAACGCCCAGACATCTCTCTCCATTGAAACAAGCCTTTCTGTCCACTAGTTAGCAACCAAGGGAAGCTTACTTTTCCTACCTGTTCGTCTTTTGGGGCTTCTGTGCCTTCATTGTGAGAACTATCAGGTTGATCCTTGGCAAAATCTATAAAAAAGAACTCATGGATGAGCGAGGGCAATGGAGCGAGTGTGGAGATTTGGAAAGACCGTACTCATAATCCATGGCAACATCTTGCAACTACAATTCCCTTGCTATTTGGTGGAAGTTACCAAGAATCTCCTGCTTAATGGAAGCTTTAAAAATGCATGACGTTTCAAGCTCTTATCTGGACCAGTATCATGTTCTGGTCTAGTCAGATTGGTAAAATAAAACGGGGAATCCAGAACAGATAAACCCCTCAGGACCAATAAGGGGAGCAGCGATACTAGGAAGGTAAGGATGGGAGTGGGGGAATAGTAAGGAGGAACCGATCACAATGAT
>NW_022111373.1:109360385-109361527 GCF_000313985.2 Echinops telfairi
AATGGGAAATTCTACGAGTCAGGAATGGCCACTCAGGAATTATTGCAGCTTTTATGAAAAATAATTATGAGTTAAATTTAATTACTTACTTTAAAAGAAGGAACTGACCTATGTAAAGATCAGGAAAGCAGTGGAGTCTAATAACAGTTGGGTTCTTTTAAAGCACATAGATTAAAATATTTAAGAAATAAAATGAAAAGAACCAGGGACAAGGTTTGTCAAAATCAATAGGAAGGATGTTATTGGCGGGGAGTGGGGGGGTCCTTTCCTTCATTTTTTAGTCTTTCCAGAGGAAACACGACCATCGGTTTGCCTCCCTCAGTGAATGTGCTGTCGCCAAATGTGAGGAACAATTACGGGGGCCATGCACGTTACTGGCACAGGTTTCTAAGGAGAGCAAGTTAAGAGAAGGTTTGCACTCCACTTCCGCCAAGCCCACTTCACAGGAACATCAGAGCATTTTCCCAACTCCTTTTTCAAAGAAAACTAGAGGCTTACAAAAGATTAAAGAAATGCCCTTTACATTGCCAATGTCTACTTCCTGGAGAGTTTACACTCAAGAATGGCAACAATCATTTCATTTTTATTTCCTTTATGTGGACAGAGCTCTGGCTGATTGCTCAGGATGATGGGAAACCATAGCCTCAGTTGTCTCTCATGGAACAGCTGGCAGGTTTGAACCTCTGGCCTTTTGGTTAGCAAGCCAATGCTTATCCAACAGTGCCACCATGGCTTGTTACTTACTAAACAGAAAACCTTGGTTAGAATACAATAGAAACCAAAGGACTATATTTGGCCGTGAATGTCCCAAGACTTAAGAGAAGAGACCAGCTAAGAAGTCAAAGATAGTAGAAGTAAAACAAATAAACTTATCCAACTCCCTGGAGTGCCCTGATATAATATGCTATATTTTAACAAGGCAGGGTATTTCCAGGAAGAATGGAGCCCTGGTAGCATAGTGGATTGTACATTGGGCTGCCAACCACAATGTCAGCAGTTCAAAACTACTAGCCACTTCACCAGAGAGAGATGAGGCTTTCTACTGCTGCAGAGTTACAGTCTCAGAAACCCACAGGGGGGACAGTTCTACTCACTGTGAGTCAGATTCAGACTCCTCGGCAGTCAATCCAGGAAGAATGCAG
>NW_022111373.1:109362615-109391621 GCF_000313985.2 Echinops telfairi
ACCCATCAGCAGTAAAACAAACGCTCCCATCATCAATGCCACTGCCTGCTGTTGTCCAGTCGACCCCAATGCAAACTGATCTCATAGAACAGAGATGGTTTCCAGGACTTTCAATCATGTTTATGGAAGCAGACTGCCAACTCTGTCTCCCACAAGCCAGTTGGTAGACTCGAACCACTGACCAATCAAAGAGACCCACAAACAGAAGTAGAGGGCACCTAAATCTAATTCTCAAATTTTAGTATCATTATCTTAAAGACCCTCAAACCAAATCCACTGCCATTGAGATTACAGCCACTCAGGATGGCCCTGTAGAGGGTTTCGACTGTAAATATTTGCAGGAGAGATAACCTCATATTTCCCCATGGAGCATCTGGTGAGTTTGAACAGTGCGGTTTGCAGTTAGCAGCCTAATGCTTATCCCACAGTGCCATCAATGCAGTCATGGCTAGTACCTCCCACTGCCATCGAGAACATTCTGACTCGCTGAGACTGCAAACTTTTAACTGAAGTAGAAAGTTTCATCGACCTTAGGATACTACCTTAGGAAACAAACAAACAAAAAAACTTGTTAATATTTAGGAGTGCTTTGTGTTTATGAGGAAAGTTTTTCATTGCTAAAAATGGACCAGACTTTAGCTCAACAAAAGGAAGTTCTTGTTTGTAGAAAAAGTCATGAGTTCTGTGCTTTTTCGTCCATCCTACAAACGAAAATGGGCCCTGGAAATAGATCAGTCATTCTCAGTGGACTGCATGTCCTCTTACTAGAGTGTGCCTCTCCAAATGGCAGGGAAACAGTGAGGACTTCTCATCATTGTTGGGATGGGTTAAAAGTAGAACATATTACATGCTGATGACTGCCACCACTGCCAAGACTAGGAAAATTCCAGAGTAGTTTCTGAAGGGTTATAAAGCATGGTTTTACTTGCTAAGTCTACCTTCCCTCCTGTACGAAGATATTTGAGCAAGGGATACCAAATAAAGTATATTCATTGTATAGAAGATCAATAATGAAGCATCCTAGAATCCCCATTCTTTTCTACTTTATCCATACATTATTATGATTAATAGTCAAATGCCTTTGCCTACTAAGTGAAACAAGTAAACATCTTTCTGGTAGTTTCTGCTCTTTCCCAAGGTCCATCTGATGTCAGTATTGATCGCCCTCCTGCTACATCATAGTCCGAATCCTACATGACTTTCTGGTATCTCTCTGTTACTGCAATTATTGTTAAATCATGTTTAGGAAAATACTAGTGCATATGATATTTTTTCTAATTTCCTCATTCTGTTGAGTTACCTTTCTTTGGAATGGGCACAATGCATTGGTTGGCCAGGAGGATGTCTTCCAAACTTCTTGGCAATGGCTAATGTGCACTTCTTGTGCTTTATCAGCTTGCTGCAACGTTACATTTGATATTCGGATAACTCCTGGAACCTTGCGTTTTGCTAATGCCTTCAGTGCAGCGCGGCCTTCTTCCTTCAGTTCCATTAGCTCTTGATCATGTGCTACTTCTGGTTTCAGCACCAAGCAATTCATTTTGGTACAGTGATTCTGTGTATTCTTACCGTCTTCTTTCAATGTTCCCTGAATCATTCAATATATAGCCAATGAAATTCTTCATTTCTTTCAGCTTGAAATATATTGAACAAGCCCTTCCTTTCAGCAAACTACAGGCCTGCATCTTTCATTATCATACTCCACCTTGTCTTCTTGAACTTCCCTTGCATATTTTCTGCTCAGTCTTTTTACTTCATTTTTGCCCTCTACATTCAAGAGAAAGTTTCAGTGTCTCTTCTGTCATCTACTTCGATCTTCTTTCATTCTTATCTTTTTAATGATGTTCTTATATAATGTTCTTGACGTCGTCCCACAGCTTGTCAGGTGTTTTGTCATTAGTGTTCAACGTACTAAATCTGTTTTTGAGATTTAAAACAAAATTACTTAGGGAGAATCCATTTGAGGTTGTATTTTGACTCTGGTGGACTTGTTTTAATTCTCTTTAGCTCCAACCTGCATTCGTGTCTGTGCCTTTGGTGGTGTGTTCCTCAGTCAGCCCTGGCCTTGTTCGGGCTGATGATATCTAGCTTGTCTAATCTATCCTCCCATCGATATAGTCAGTTATATTTCTCTGTATTCATTCTGGCAAAGTTTGCATGTGCAGCTACTGTTTTGGAAAGAGAAGTATTTTCAATGAAAGTGTCCTTGGTCTTGAAAAATGCTATCATGTGATGTCAAACTTTTTTGCTTTCACCAAGGTCATATTTTCCAACCTTCACATTCTGATCACCAATAATTATCAATGCAATCTCAAAAGGAAGAATTTGGTAGAATTGCCCAGTTTCTTCATCACTGGATTTTTTGGTTGGTGAATCATTTAAATAGTTGCATTACATGGATTTCCTTGTAGGGGTGTCATATTATCTCGTCACAGAGGGCATTGTGCTTCAAGGTATATCTTGGAATGTGTAGGTGTGTGGTGAAAGTGATATCATTCGTCTTGAATTTTTCATTCCCAGCACAGTAAATCATATGACGGAAATCTCCAAACAGTCATTACCAATCCATTTTAGCGCACGATGTTGATCTTTATGCATTGCGTTTCCTTTTTAATGACTTCTAATTTTCCTAAGTCAACCCTTTGTGCATTCGATCTTCTGACTGTTAATGGATACTTCTCATTTTAAGTCACGTCTCCTCTAGCAAAGGAGGGGTCCAAAAGCTTTGCTCCAGGCCCTGCAGTAAGGGTCGGCCCTGCCTGGAAGAGTCCGTTCTTCCCCCGTCACCTCTTGAGTGTCTGTCAGTTGAGGCGCTCATCGCCAGGCACTGTGTCTGACAACTGTCTGCTACTATTCAGGTTTTTCATGGCTCATCCTTAGAATTCAGAAGACTATTCATACTTTATCTGTTCTTCATCTGGAAGTTCCTCTAAAAGCTGTTCCCCATGGATGTCCCTGCTGTGATCTATCTGTGGCATCGCTGCCAGCATCATAGCACCCCCCAAGCCACCACAGCCCAGCAACTGCCAGGTGTGTGGTGGGGGAAAAATACATATGGACTACCGATTTGAGATCATTACAGAATCCAACTATCTGAATCTGATGAAAATATACTCTGGAAAAACCACTAGATTTAGGAAACCTTAACTCCTAAAGGGAATGGGCTTTACCTAGTGCTATGAACCGCGTCTTGTGCTATAGAAGCACAGAGCATAGAGCTTTGGAGACTTTGTTCACTTGAAGAGAAACCCTTTGCCACAGTGAGAGCAGAGTGCCTGGGAGATTTAAAACACCAACTTATTGGATTCCCATGGACGTGATAAACCAGGCTAGGTTCACATACTTAGGAAAGGTCTAATTGCTAGAAGGAACAAATCAGACCCTTAAAATCTATAGTGTAAAGGTTCTTAACCAAAAGAAATATTCATCTGACCAAAACAGGTACCTATTCAGTTTCTGTTATTACTTGTAAAGATAACTTGCAGGTTATCTAAGGACTAGCCTGACATGATCATGTGGCTATTTATGACAAATAGTAGACTGAAAGCCTTATCTCAGTTCTGACGAGTAAGCCATTGCCCATAAAGTACGAAAAGGAACCTGTAGTTTCTAATTTTGAGAGCCGAAAGTTCCTTTTGGAGAGCTCTCAGTTTTTTTTCATTGTGGTGATCTAAGTCTACTTTCTGTCCTTTTAAAAAATGGGCTCCACTGTATTATTAAGCTGAAATAAATCTTTATTGTAATGTTACAGCAGTCTGCTCCATGTGCCGGAACATTCTCTCCCTCTGTGTGTGTGTGTCTCTCTCTGCTTCTCTGCCTGTCTGCCTCTCAAAGCAGATATAAACCATGTAGAGGTTGGGGACTAACATTAATCCCCATGAGGCTGCCAAGCTATTCTCCAAGTTATAGCTCTCAGATGGTGCGATTGTGACTGATGCAGCTTGAGTAGGGAGCTCCATTTTAAAGCAACTTCCTAAAAGTCAACTTTGCTATAAGATATGCTATTGGAGAAAACACACACACTTACACAAATAACAAGATATTTCATTATAAAACAGATTTTATAGAAGTGAAGGGATTAGTTTAATAGAGAGGCCTGCAATAATTTGAGCTCTTTGTGTGTGTGTGTCCAATAAACCTTAAATCATCAAATCAAAGAACTCACCACCATTTAGTGAACTCTGACTCATAGAGCCCCTACACAGGGTTTTTGAGACTGGACATCTTTATGGTACCAGAGAGTCTCGTCTTTCTCCCTCAGATGAGCTGTGGTTTTGAACAACAGATCTTGTGGTGAGCAGCGGTGCTTCCCCATAGCACCACCAGGACTCCTTAAAACCAGCAGTAACTACGTAAGGTCTGATAAAATGGGTCCACAAGTACTGCAATAAGGAAGACCACATCGGGGATGAAACACGGGTCATCTCACTAAACAAAGGGCAATATAAGATTCTGTGAATATGCATTCAATGTAAATGAAAGAAACTTTATAAACTCAAAGCACAGTGCTAGTTACCAGTCGCCATTGTGGGGGGGGCCGTTTATGGAGACTCGTTGTGTGTCACAGCAGAACTGTGCTCCATCATTTTGTTCACCTGGTCTTTCTCCTGGGTACTTCTGGGCGTTTTACAGCCTCGAACCTTTCATTGCGGAGCCAAGTGTGATCGGCGGGCAATGTCAGGGATCAGCATTCGTTCGCTCCTACCAAGGGGACCCGAGGTCCTGTTTCCTTTGGTACTCCAAATTTAAGATAGCTGTGGACTGCTGTGTCCAGAAAGTTCTCTGAAGCTCGGCTCCGATATTGTCAATGGAGGTTGCTCCTCAAGGTCAAAGTGACAGATTCTCCATGCAGGAGGGGGAAGTTTTCTTCTTCCTGGTATATATTTTAAATAACTATGGGCACTCAAAGACACGTTTATTATGACTCTTTAAAGCTACAGCGTGTCCTTGGAAGAAATAGTGCTTCCTGTTAACACTGCAGAGCTGGCCGCGTTTCCTCTGTTGGTCCTATCTGACAAATGGCCAGGCAGAATGTTGCTTTCTCCCTCTCAGCTAATTTTACTTTCAGTTTGCCATGGACAGAAATCCAACACAAATTAATTTAAGGAAAAAGGGGCTTTCAGATTAACTGGGACTAAAAAGAAATAGCTTTGGAAGAAATTGGCTCTAGGGCCTCAAACAAGAGGGAGCAGGGCTAACTTTTTCTTCATCTCTGCCCTATTTTCCTCTCGTTTGTTTTTCTTTGGGTAGGGAATTTTTACACTGGGTCAGGATAAACAGACTACTTCGTTCTCCTAATGATTTCAACCAAGAAACAAAAGTAAGTTTCACCTGTCTGAAGCCCATTTCCCAGTCAAACACTGCACACATGAAAATAAAACATGTCAATTTCTTTTGGCCTTCGCCAACCGCCCCCTCTCAGTCCTCTGAGAGCTGGAATAGTAGATTATAGGGAAAAAATCAAAACTCTGTTAGTCAATACAGCTGTAGTAAAAATAGCAAGAGTCCTCTACAAAGCTTTCTGATGAATTTGCAACCACGGGAAGTTGATAGTTTCCTTAGTTACCTCAATCTGCTAACAAGCTCCCAAATAATGCCAGAAATACTAAAAGTGGGTGGTTTTAAATAATAGAAATTCATTTTCATTTAATTCTGGAGGCCAAGAGTCCATATCAGGCTTGTGGGCATGTCCATTCCTCTTAGCTTATCGATGATCTTCGCATTGCGGCTTTGGTATCAAGTGCTACTACAACAGCAATACCACAAGTTGATGGTTTTAACAAACAGAAATTTAATTTCTTACAAGTTGAGAGCCTGGAAGTCCTAAGTTAGAATGCTAGTTCTTTTTTATTAATCATTTTATTGGGGGCTCATACAGCTTTTATCACAATACATACATACATACATTGTGTCAAGCACATTTATACATTTGCTGTCATCATCGTTCTCAAAACCTTTTGTTTCTACTTGAGCCCTTCCTATCAGCTCCTCATTTTTCCCCTCCCTCCCTCACAAACCCTTGACAATTTATAGACTATTATTATTTTTCATGTCTTACACTGACCGCTGTCTCCCTTCACCCACTTTTATGTTGTCTGTCCCCCAGGGAGGGAGTTATTTGTAGATCACTGTGATCAGTTCCCCTTTTCTCCCCCTACCTTACCCTTACCCTCCTGGTAACTACTCTCATGATTGGTCCCAAGGAGTTTATCTGTCCTGGATTCCTTGTGTTGTGAGCTCTTATGTGTACCAGTGTACATCATCTGGTCTAGCCGGATTTTTAAGGTAGAGTTGGGATCATGATAGTTGAGGGGAAAGAGCATTAAAGAACTAGAGGAAAGTTTTATGCTTCATCGGTGCTACACTGAACCCTGACTGACTCGTCTCTTCCTTGTGACCCTTCTGTAAGGGAATGTCCAATTTTCTACAGGTGGGCTTTGGGTCTCCACTGTGTACTCCCCCTCATTCACATTGATAGGGTTTTTTGTTCTGGGTCTGTGATGTCTGATACCCGATCCCATCGACACCTCATGATCACACAGACTGGTGTGCTTCTTCCATGTGGACTTCGTTGCTTTTCAGCTAGCTGGCTGCTTATTTGTCTTTAAGCCTTTAAGATCCCGACGCTATAACTTTTCATAGCCGGTCACCATCAGCCATCTTCAACACATCTGCTTATGCACCCATTCTGTCTTCCGTGATCGTGTCAGGAAGGTGAGCATCACAGAATGCGAGGTTATTAGAACAAAGTGTTCTTGCATTGAGGGAGTACTTGGGTAGAGGCCCAATGTCCATCTGCTACCTTGATACTTAATATATAAATATATGTACATAAATCTATTTCCCTATTGTTATATATAAATATATTTACATAAGTACCTGCCTGAATTTAGATCTATTCTACATTCTCTTATTCTGTCCTCTCTTTCATTTTACTTTCCTTTTGTCCCACTATCATGTTCAGCCTTCATTCGGGTTGCAGTAATTCCTCTCAGTTACATTGCCCTTGATCAAGCCCTACACCCTCCTTGCCATCGACTTTAGATCACTTGTTTTTCCCTTGTCCTTGGGTTTGTTAACCCCCACTTCCTTTCTCCCATCTCCCCCTCTCCTGTGTCCCCCTGGAACCATCGGTCCTGCTGTTTCTCCTCCGGATTGGTTTATCCCGCCTATCTTATCTAGATAGACATGCAGAGACCATAATAAGCACAAAAACAGAGCAGAGCAAAACAAATCAATAAAAGAAAACCAAAAAACAACAACAACAAAACCAACAACCAAAAAAAAAAAAGCCTATAAATAGTTCCAGGTCTGTTTGTTGACCTTTAGGCATGTTTTCTGATTGAGTCTGATGGGGTGCCATGCCATGGCCCCAAAGTCTATTTTTGGCATTCCCTGGAGACTTCATTGCTTAGCTCCCCTTGCTGTTCTGTTGCACACCCTTAGCGTTCCGCCTCAGAGCAGTGGGGTCAGTGTTGTCCCTCCTGGCACTACGGTTCAGGAGTGATGTCTTATCTCATGGTAGGGCTGGCCCTTCAGTCCTCTCTGTGCATTGGGTGCTCAGGGTGCTAGTTCTAGGTGAAAACTTTCTCTGCTCTGGAGTAAGGTCCTTGTCTCTTTCCAACGTTTGTCAACACTGCCTGACCTGGTGATTGCTATGCACCTGGACGCTAATCTTCTGCAGTGCCTCGGAAGTGCTCAGCGCAGGGACCTCTGGTCTGAGGAATGTGCTCTGGTCCGGTTCTTCTTTATCAGTGATATCTATAGTAGGCCCCACCTTCTCCGTTCTCTCTCTCTTTTTAAAATTGTAACTTAGGTGGCAGTTTACATTTCAGATGGTTAACTCTGTGCTCTATAGTCTAAACTTCAAAATTTCCCCAACAGCACACCCCTCCCCTGCACCTTGATTTCCCTTCTCCCTTCTGAGAATCGTCATCCTCTCCTGTGCCCAGGCCATCACTCTTCAACCGCTCAGCCTATTGTTTCCTCCTCCCCACTCCACCCACCCACCTGCATACCTCCCTTTGGCATACTCCAAAGCCCATTCCCTTTGGTATGAACATCTTTACTGCACAAACACACTTATGCTGCCCCATGTTCATTGCAGCACAACTCACAATAGCAAGAAGTTAAAAATAGCCTGAATTTCTACCAGTGGAAGAATGGACAGAAAACGTTGGCACATACACACAAGGGAATACTCTCAAAAGTGCTGCCATCAAAGTGATGCCAACTCATAGAGCGATCCTATAGGACAGGGCAAAACTTATCCTGTGAGTTTCTGAGACCATAAGTATTTACAGTAGAAAGTTGTGCCTTACTCCCTCTTTGAGCCCGGTGGTTTCAAACTGCTGACCTTGAGGATCTGGGCCCAACTCATAACCACTGTGCCCTCAGGGGTCCTACTATGGCACTAGACCTTTCTACACAGTGACTTTCGAAGCTTGCCTGCAATAACATGTTTGATCATCAGTATCCTAGAATTAAGAATCACTGAATGGAATCCTTACTTTTTACTTTAAAAGTCTAATTAATATTCTTATCTACTTCAAATTATTTTCTCATCATTTATGTTTATATTCTATTTTACTCTTTATGAATGGGTTTCTTGGTTAAATATAAACACCGGAACAATCTAATCTCTATTAAGATTTTAAAACATATGTATGGGGGAAAGTAAAAATCATTGCTACAAAATCACTGAATATCAACAAAATGAAAATATCCAAGTGTGAAGATATTATTTCTTTGTGTCTCCTCCATATGCCGTATAGGTCTATGCATTTCTGATGATGCTTCCACCTCTCCGGCCCTTCTGAGATTTCTGTCCTCTTTGAGCTATACTACATCAAGTCAGAAATCTGATGGAACAAACCAATAAAGGAAATTATTAAAAGACGATTTAAAGAAATACAGAAATTTTGCAAACAAAATTTTGGACATTAATGAAGCTTGTCATTTGAGCATTTTAATATAAATTTAGTGTTTAGTAGGACCTGTCCTTTTGTTTTTGAGCCCTGCTGGCAGAGTAGTTACATGTTGGGCTGCTAACCGCAAAGTCCACAGGTTCGTGGACACCACCAGCCACTCGGCAGAAGAAAGGTGAGACTTCCACCCCTGAGAAGAGTTACAGACTCTGAAACTCGCAGGGGCCACTTCTACCCAGTCGTGCAGGGTCACTGAGCCAGAAATGACGCGACGGCAGGGAGTGTGGTTTTGGTTTATTCAATTTTTTGAACTTTTTAATTTTTTAATGTTTAAAATATTTCATTATTTGACAAAACAAGTATATGACCTATCCATTCATTTGTCTGTCCTATATATCTAATTCAGAGTGTATTGCAAACAACCACAGTCCTACATTGAAAGATTTCTATATCTAATGTATTTACCAACTACTTGCTGATTCTCTATTATGTGTCCAATTGGGGCCATAACACTGAAAAGACCAATTAACAAAAAACCTTACAGCTTAAAGGTAAATAATATAGACTGACAATGAGCTGTCTAAGACAGTACTTTTATAGTACATTAGAAGGTATATGGGACAACTATGGCAGGGAAGGGGTAAGTAGTGTTTGGATGAACCTAAGTATAAATGCCAGATTGCGAAAAGGTTTCACTGAAGAAAGATCTTTGCTCCAAGGGAGAAAGAGCCACATGAACATCTGGAGGAAAACGTTCTAGTCAGAGTGCATCAGCATCCCCTTCTGCCGCCCTGAGATCCTGACAGCCCCTATTGTGTCTTGATGTGATACCATGTTGACTCTGACGGATTGCATGTCTTTCTTTCGGCCCCAGATACTCTCTGCTGATATTGTTGGGGTGCTTAAGGAGAAGGAACAGCAGGGAGTGCATAGAGATCACACCTGGGAGGAATTTTAGTGTAGAGAGGAGCTCGTAAATGGAGTGATGGCTACTGGGAAAGTAGGGTAAAAAAGGGAGTTCCTATTTTTAAAAAACAGCTTATATGTGAGTAAAAATAATTCAGGAAAAAAATTATTTACAGTCTTTTTCTGGGTCTGTATCCCTGAGAACACGAGGAGAGTGGATCCGATGGACAGTTTGAGAGGTGTTTTTTCCCAGGAACACAGACCTTTCATCTACAGCAGCAGCAAAGAAGGGAGAATACAAGGGTGGAGCTGCTGGTTAGTAGGGAGGTGTAGTGTGTGAACTTTGCTCCTGTTTTCTCCAGGAAATTGAAAGTGAATCCGCATGTGAGGGTGAGGGTAAGGAAGCAGGCGAAGCTGTGAGAGAAAAAAAGAAAGAAAGGGCATGAAATAGTCCTTCGTACTCCTTTCTGCCAAAGAATTCTAGGCTTCTTTGATTCAAACATCTCTCCTGCCCTCTCACCTACCCAAACTACCAATGCTGCACGGTAACTAGAATCAAAGGGTTTGGGAATAGGTATGGTAGTGAGACAAATGATGACCCAGCCCAACCTAAGTCCACTGAATTTCATGGGGCTACTTAGCAGAAGGACCTCTTGTTTGGTGAGGCAGAAGGGCGGAGGAGGAGGAAGGCCCTCAAGGAGATAAACTGACCTCGTGAGTGCAGCCATTGGCTCAAGAATGGGAACAATTGTGAGGATGGTGCAAGACCAAGCCCTGGTTCCCTCTGTTGTTCCTATGGTCGCTCTCTGGGTCAGACAATTGTGCTGACAGTGGGCTCTATTTCTGTCACTTAGAATCTTCATAGTACCAATTTATCCATCTTCATTTCGAATCTCAACCTCAAAACCCAAACTCATAGCCTCTGTGGGATTCCAAGACTGTACCACTTTACAGGGGTAGAAATTCT
This sequence comes from Echinops telfairi, assembly GCF_000313985.2. NCBI lineage: Eukaryota > Metazoa > Chordata > Mammalia > Afrosoricida > Tenrecidae > Echinops > Echinops telfairi. Next base: position 109,373,416 of record NW_022111373.1, read on the forward strand.
CCTCTTTCTCCCCAAGAACAGCTGATGTTTTCACATGGCTGGCATTTTAGTTTGCAGCACGATTTGTAACCTCCGGCTCCTTGTGCAATTTCAGTGGCCCAGTAAACACCAACTTAGCTCTGGGGCTGGGAAGTCGTGGGGTGGGGTGAAACTATGTTTTCTTCCTTGGAATATGTGCCTGAGAAGAAACTGAACCAGTTTTCCGTGGCTGGCATCCAGGAGATTCTGGAGATTGCAATGACTCAGGATGAATTCAAAGTTATCTCCCTTATTTCCAGGGTATCTACCAAAGAAGCAGAGCATTTCTATGCCCAAAGAAATCCTAAAATGGAGTTCTGACTGGCAGGACCTTTTCTTGTTTTGAGAAACCCTAAGTAGAGCTTTCTTCCTCTCTGCCCAGGCTCTTTTAGGGGTAAAGGGCTGCTTGCCAAAAAAGAATAATGAAGGTATGTGTACCAAACAGAACAGTGCGTCGTCTAATTGTTCACTTGTTTTCATTAGTTTATCCACAGAAGTATCAGTTGTATACCCATGCCCAAAATAAAATTTCAGAATCTTCCCAATAAATGGCTTGATCCTCTCACAGAGTAGAGATAGCCATCTATTCATTGAATTAACATCTTAATTCAGCATCACTATTTTCTAGGTGCCTTGTTAAATTCTAGAGATACAGAGGTGAATACACTATAAACACACTTGTTCATCTGGAATAAATTTGTATCGGCAGGGAAAACTAAAACTAATTGATATACAAATAATTATGTAAGGTCAGATGTGAGTGAAGTAAAAGCAATAGATTGTCAGTGAATGTGCACCAGAAGAAGGACCTGGATTAATTTAGGGGTCACAGGGAGTTGCTGGAAGAGAGGTGCTTTGCTTAAACTCTAAAGGATAAGTACTGGCTATTTGAAGAGAGAAAATCTCAAGGGAAAGAATGTGAGCATACGTTTAAGCATTAAAATGCTAAAGAACTCCAATGGGGCTTATGAAGAATTACACAGACAGACCATGGGATGGAGCTAATGAGGTTGTACAAGTTTCTGAAGATTGTGAGAAGTATTGTGGACTTTACATTGAAGGCAATCTGATGCTCTGGAAGGGTGGAAGCAAGAACAGGAATTAGTCACATGTGGTTGTTAAGAGATTTCCCTGGAGACTGTGTGGAGAATTGATGGAAGGAAACAAAAGGATTTTGCAAGAATTTAGAAGAAAGATTAATGATGGTTTAAACTAGAATAATTGTGAAAAATGGATAGGTGGGAAATCACAAGATGAAGTGTTTAACTTTATATAGGGGTCACAGAGCAAGGGGGCCCGAGATTATGTCCACGTTTCTAAATTGAGCAAATTTAGAAATCATGCTTTGGGTTGCAAAGGAAAAAGGTTTAAGGAAAAGCATATTTGGAGAGGTGGAGCACTGGTTTTGCTCTGGACAGAATGGATTTTAGATGTTTGTGTGAAGGGGAGCTCTTGAGAAGACAGGTCGGTGAACCTAAAGATGCAAATTAAAGAGCAAATTTAAAGTCTCTAGATCTATTTGGGAGAAGGGCTCGGATCAATATAAACTCCTTTGCAACCCTTCAGCTTGTATTACATAATGAGAGAACGCAAACATGGACAAAGGAGAGACCCTAAGGGGATCTCCATTGTTTCACTTGTTTTTCTCCCATGGAACTCTGTGTTAGTCCACGTTGACTAGAGAAACAAATCCAGAAACATTCATATATGCATAAGAGAGAACTTTATGTCAATAAAGTAATTATGTATCACTAAAACATCCAAGCCAAGACCAGATCATCCATAAATTCAATATCAGTCCCTAAGACTAATATTAGCCCATGAATTCCTCTTCAGACTCACATAACACATACAATGATGCTGAATGCAGGAAAATCACAGGCCAGTGGGTGGAAAGTCCTGTGGGTCCAATGGCAGTGAATGCATCTTCAGGGCTCTGGCTGTCATCAGTGTGGCTCTATGTGGCCTGTCAACAGGAAGGTGACTCAGAGAAAGAGTGTGTCTCTCCCCCAGGGAGGAAAAGAAGAAATCCCAGAATCCTCATGTGAAGACGACACCCAAAAGGAGGGATCACCAGGCTGTGACCTGATTGACAGGCTAGACTCCACCCCTTCATTCTTATTTATCAAGTTGACATGAAATTATGTGACTACCACAGACTCTTGGGTTAATTGCCTCACCAATCTTAGCCCTTCATCCTAAAAGTGATCCTTGGTGTTTGATCATATTGGAATAAGAGCTGAACAAACTAAAAATAGACATAAAGATCGGAAAGCAATATTGCCAAGAATTTATTGCTCTGGAAGTGGAAAATCTAAACAGTTAAACATAATAAGAGGTACTCATAAGTGAGAGTTCACAATATAGATTAAGCAAAACTGGAGGTTAATATCAGAGGACCCCTAATAACGCAGTGGCTACACTTAAGCTACTAATCCTGCAAGTCACCAGTTCAAGATCAGGAGACTATCCAAAGTAGAAAAAGGAGACTTTCTACTCCTGTGAAGAGATACAGTCTCAAACGAGGAGCTGATATCAAGGGCTCAAGTAGAAAGAAAATGTTTTGAAAATGATGATGGCAACATATGTACAAATGTACTTGACACAATGGATGGATGGATGGATTGTGATAAGAGCTGTACAAGCCCCCAGTACAATGATTTAAAAATATATATATATAGAGAGAGATGCAGTCTCAGAAATAGTACCCGCTACACACCTTGCTTATAATTAATTATGGGCAATAATGCATAAATGAGAGACAAATAAAAATTAGCCAGTTTCTTATTTTGAATAACAAAGCTTTAGGGGAAAATAGATAAGTGGAATTTACAAAGCAGTACTACTAGAGATAAACATGCATCACCATGGGAATATGTAGATAGAATCAATTAAGTTGATTAGGGGTGGTGGCATATGCACTTAATATTAAAGAATGAATGTGCACTATGAAGAATGGTAGAATAGTTTTCCAAGTGTAAGAATAACATGATAAAATGTACTGAGAGTGAAGGATTGCCATGGGCTCAATGAAGTCTCGGTATTGGTGGGTTGGGGGTCTTGTGTATTGTGCCATAAATTTAATCTTGCAGTTATCAGGGAAATGTTTTTTTATTCCTCATGGGAGACATAAACCATGTCCTTGCATTAGACATAAGTCTAGAAGTTAATTGAGCAAAGACTGGAAACTCAAGTAATCATAGAACTGATGCAAACCATTGCCAAAAAAGAATAACTGCTCAACATTGTTGTTAGATGCCACTGAGACCGTTCTAACCCATAGCAACTCTGTACATAACACAATGAAACACCACACGGTCCTGCACCATCCTTGTAATAGTTCCTATGATTAACCCACTGCTTCAGCCACTGTAACAATCCCATTGGTGAGCTTTCTCTTCTTTACAGCCCCTCTACTTTACCAAGCATGATGGCCTTATCCAGGGACTGGGCTCTGCTGAGAAAATATTGAAAAGCATGTAAGAAAATCTCACCATCCTTGCTCCTAAGGAGCACTTTGACCTTACTTCTTTCAAGACATCAGTTTTCCGTTTTAGTAGTTCAGGGTACTTTGAATATTCTCTATCATCACAATTCAAATGCAAATGGTCTTTCAATTGCATTCAATGCAATTGGTCTTCCTTATTCAATGTCCAACTTTCACATGTATCTGATGCAATGTTAAATACCATGGCTTGGGTCAGGTGCACTTCAGTCTGCGAAGTACCATCTTGGCCCTTCCATACTCGGAAGAGGCCTTGTGAAGCGGGCTTTCCTGTTGCAATGCATCATTTGATCTCTTGATGCTGCTTCCAGCAGCATTGGTTGTGACGCCAGGCAAGAGAACTGGTCTGGTTTTGAGGGATTTGGGCCTTTTCCACATGGATTTGTAATCCCCACTGAAGGCTACAATCCTTGATCTTCATCAGCAAGTGCTTCAAGTCTTCCTCACTTCCAGCAGGCAAGGTTTTGTCATCTGCATACTTCAAGTTGTTAATAAGCTTTCCTCCAATCTTGACACCACATTCTTTTTCATAGTAGCCAGCTTCTCTGAGGATTTGCTCAGCATGCGTACTGAATAAATATGGAGAGAGTATACAACTCTGACACACACCTTTCCAGATTTCAAACTATGTAGCATTCTCTGGTTCTGTTTGCACAACTTCCTCCTGATCCACGTACAAGCTGTACATGAATACAATAAAGTGATGTGTAATTCCCATTCTTTTCAAGGCTAATCATAGCTTGTTATAATCCACACAATTGAATGCCTTGGCATAGTCAATTAAGCACAAGAAAACATCTTTCTGATAGTCTTAACTTTGAGCCAAGATGTATTTGATGTCAGTAATCATATCACTTGTTCCATGTCCTCTTCTGAATCTAGCCTGAACTTCTGGCAGTTCCCTGTCAATGTATTGCTGCAACCATTATTGGAGGATCTTCAGCAATATTTTACATGCATGTGGGATCAATGACATTGTTCTGTAATTTGCACATTCTATTGGGTCACCTTTCTTTTGAATGAGTACTTTCCAGTCTTTTGCCCAAATAGTTGTCTTTCAAGTTTCCTGCATAGACGAGTGAGTGCTTCCAATACTTCATCAACTTGTTGAGCATTTTAATTAATATTCCATCAATTCCTGGAGTCTTGTTTTTGTCTAATACTTTCAGTGTACCTTGAACTTTTTCCTTCAGTAACATTGGTTCCTGCTTATATGCTACCTCCTGGAATGGTGGAATGTTGATTCTTAGTTCTTTTTGGCACAGTGACTCTGTGTATTCTTTCCATCTTCATTGAATCTTTCTTGTATCATTCAGTACTTTGCCCATAGACTCATCAATTTTGACACTTGAGGCTTGACATTTTTCTTTAGTTATGTTAGTTTAAGATATAATGATTGTATTCTTTGTTTTTTAGTGTTCTAACTCTACACCTTTGTACATTTCATTACAATATTTTACTTTGCCTTTTCAAGCTGCCCTTCAAAATTTTCTATTCAGTTCTTTGATTTCATCATTTCTTCTATTTGCTTTAGTTACTCTATGATTAAGAGCAACTTTTAGAGTCTCTTCTGACACCAGTTTTTGTCTTTTCCTTCTTTACTGCCTTCTTAATGACTTTTTGCTTTCTGCATGAATGATAATCTTGATGTTCTCCCACAGCTTCATCAGGTCTTCTGCAATTTGTGTGTTCAATACCTCAGATCTTCTTGAGATGTTATTGAAATTCAGGTGGGATAGAATCAGGTCATATTTGGGCTATCATGCATTTGTTTGAATTTTCTTCAACTTTAGCCTGAATTTACAGATGAGTAATTGATGGTCATTTTCCATAGTCAGCCCCTGGCCGGGTTTTAGCTGCTGATATTGAGCTTCTCCATCATGTCTTCCCAAAATTGTAGTCAATTTGAAGTCTGTATTTTATCTGGAGAAATTCATGTGTATAATCTCCTTTTGTGTTGTTGAAGAAAAGGTATTTTTGGTTTTCCAAAATGCTATCATTAAGTAGCCACATATATTAAATGCAAGAGGTTATTATTACATATGAAGCCTGAACTAGTAAAATTCTATCAATAAGCAGCCATATATGTCAAAAGTGTAATTTAATATACAGAAAAAAAACATTTTTGGAAAACTAACTTCATGTACAGTCACTACAGTTTATGACACCTGAGGCAGCTGGAAGCAAGCTAATGCAGGAACGATGTGGCTAAGAACTGCAGGAGGAGCGTGAACTACCGGGCCTCCAGATGCAGAGAATCTGATGTCTGGTTTATTGACCCAGGTTTGGAGCCGACCTTGCTCAATGTATGAGGCTTGGGGGCTCTTACTTCGAGGGACATTAGAGTTTGTTAAGCAAAGAGATAATATGGGTATTTTAGAACAGTTCCACCTGACAATGAGTAAAGATGGAGTCGAGTAGAGGTGGATAAAACAGAGGTCAGGAGAACATGCTTTGGTGAAAACACAAGTGGGAGAAAGGGGAGGGATCCAAATCAAGGCAATGTCCATGGGGCTGGAGTATGTTTTTATTTTAATCCCATGCCAGGTTCTTGCTTCTTTAAAGCCTTGTTATTGGTGTGTAATTCACATGTCCTACAATTCAGTAGTTCAATCGCATCAAGAAGAGTTGTGCATCGTCAGCACACTCCGTTTGAGAGCATTTTTTTCAGCCTTGTGCTCATCGCCATGAGCTCCCCGTTTTCTCCCAGACTCCCTTGCTCAAGAAACCTTCAAGGAACCAGTAACCTAGTTCCTGTATCTATAGATTTACCTACCCTGAATTTCATAGACAGAAAAACACTTTTTAAAACTAACAATAAAATAAAATAGACTAAAAACCTGAATTGAAAAAGAAAGAAGATATTGAAAGCTAGAACAAATTTAAAATTGATCAAAATGGAGATCAAATGATAGGGTGTTAAATTTTAACCTAATGGCATCTGCAATCATCCACTTTGCAATGCATTCTGCATGATAGCAAGGCTATTCGCCCAAGGCTTAATCCATGTCTATTTCCCCTTTGCTCTAAAACATAAAACTGAAACAACTTTAAAATGGGTCAAAAAGGAAATCACATGATAAGATATTACATTTTAACGTAACTATATCTGGCATAATCAACTTTACATTGCTCTCTGTTTAATAGCAAAGCTATTCACATCCCTCAACTCTGATCAGAGAGAATTCTCAAGAGGCTTAATTCATGTGGGGACATTGCAAATGGATTTTGGGTTTCCACTGTTTTCCATAATCTTCTGCAAACCAGGTATTCACAATATCAGGCCCTGCTTTGGATTTTATTATTTGTAATCCTTTTATCACAAATGCTGGTGTGCTTCTTCCATGTGGCCTTAGTGAACACCTCACTTTGATGGTGTTTGAAGACAAGCTTTAAGATTGCAGAAGCAATTCCTTTTGACAGTTGGGCCCATCTAGTTTCTTCACTCCACTTTGCTATAACACTCATATCTTCAGTGATCTCTTCATGAGGATGAGCATCAAACAGGGAAATGCCGTAAGAATTAATTGTTCTTTCATGGGGTTAGAATTAAATGCAAGCCCAACATTCATTCCTTTATCGATGGATTATGTAGGTCTGTGGTTCACCTGAGACACGTCATTGTCTTTTTACGTTAGAGAATATCATCAATCCTTCTCCTGGGCATCATTGCACTGCCAGAGAATTCATGCTCACTCATAGGACAGGGTAGAACTGCTTCTGTGAGTTTCCAAGACTGTAACTCAGTGGTTCTCCACCTTCCTAAAACCACGTGTTCTGGTGACCCCCCAACCATAAAATTATTGTCATTGCTATTTCATAACTATAATTTTACAACTGTTATGAATCAGGTGACCCCTGTGAGAGGGTCGTTTAACCCCCCACCCCCAAAGAGGTCGTGACCCACAGGTTGAGAACTGCTGCTATGACTCTTTATAAGACTGGAAAGCCCAATCTTTCTCCCTAGGGGCTGGCTGGCACTTTCAAACTGCTGACCTTCCCCTGAGCACCCAATGCAGAACCAGTACACATTGATAGTATTATTAATACTGTTGAGAAAATGGTAGATGAACTCTAAGACTTCTTGAAGGCCATTTTCAGGATGCATAAAAATTAACTTGATAATGAGAAGCAAAGAAAGACCCCTATATTGGAGACAAAGACAGCAGACCTTGCTAAAGGATAGTAGACCTAGCGGATCCTAGACCCTGAGGTCATGTGGCATCTTTGTATTTGCATCAGGGTTTCAAACTGATTCAGGTCCTAGCTGTGAATTGTTTTCATTTCCACCCCAGATAGACTGAATTAAAAGCATGTGGGGATCTTAAAATGTAGATTCTGGTGCAGTATATCTGCGGTAGCAATACAAATTCTCATCAGGGGGCTGAGGTAGAATGAATTGGTCCAAAGCTCTAATTGACATCTGGATCCTGGTACAGGCTCCATCTCTTGAAAAGTGTTTGTAAGCATGATTCACATTTGCAAGTAAGGATCCCAGTGGTGGCTGTTAGAGTTTAGTGCATCAATGACCTCCATATTTTTCAACGTAGAAGCCTGTGGTTGGAAACCAACACAAACAAGAGCTTCCCTGTGAGCATTTGGTTATTTAGGAGTCTGCTGAGAAATTTCCAGAAGTCCTGAAAGCTCTATTCTCACCATCTCCAGAGACTATGAAACCGTCTCAAATGTGGCTGACTTTTTACACAGAACTATGCACCATTCCATAGTGGAAAGATTTGAGCTTTGACCACATTTTAGCTAAATGATTGATGAAAACAACCTTATGATAGGAAGGTTGGCTGTTTCCTACACACACACAAATAAGATATGACAAGGATCTGTACATCGAGCTGCAGTAGCTTCAACGGAGACATTCTGCAGACTGGTCACTGCTTTTTAATGATTCCACTGACGTCAAATGGTGTCTCGTGTGAGCAGCTATTTTTATATACTGCTGGAAAATGCAGCAGCTCTCTCTCTTCTGAATTAGATCACAGGAACAGAGAAGCGCGTGCCTTGGCCATCAGGTAAATGAACAGGCACTTGTAGATTATGTTAGAGAGCTTGTGCATTTTCCTCCATCTTCCCTGGAGCACCGGTTCTGGTTGTCAGTTGTACAAATCACTGGATACCTTTTGTTGTCGTGTTTACGGGGCAGGATGAGAGAGACTATTGTACGTTGCATCTGGGAGGAACTATTAGGAAGCTGAGTGCAATACACAGAGCAACACAATCTTCTTGAAGAAAGCAGCAGGATTGTCGGTGCTGGACAGGAACAAGAATGAGCATATGCTTGTCGATGCCTGTTCTCAGTCTTAATGCTGATGTCCCGGGTTAGGGGGTTAAAATGCTCCACGTTCAGGCTTAAGGTGACGAAAACAACTAGAGCCTAGGCTGCTTAGGGACATCTTTTGTGGCTTTTTAAGGCTTATGGGTTCTGAAGAGTTTCTCCAATTGGAAGTATTCTGATGTAGTTGTTCCTGAAAACGCCTCCTGATGTTACCAGGTGGCAATCTCTGTCCAGGAAACCTTAGTCATAGCACATAGCAGTGTCACTAAAAGATTCTCAGCAGAGTACCTTTGAACATATTTTCATGCACCTGCATATTTTGATTAGAAATAAACAAGCAATCAACAAACTTTATACGACCCATGGTCAAGAAATCAGGTTAATCCTGATGTCAGAGATCATAGACCCAGTGTTTTAGATGCCATATACAAGATTGAAGAAGCCCTGGTGGCAATTCTATAGAGTGGCTAAATGCAAGGTCAGTGGTTCATAACCACCAGTCACTGAGGGAGAAAGATGAGGTTTTCCACTCCTGGAAAGATTTGCAGGCTGAGAACCCCAGGGGGGCAGTCCATGCTGTCTTCTATGGTCATTATGTGAGTTAGTTAATTGTGCCAGCCTGGCCAATAATCACATGTGGTGCTGGTTGAAAGGCGGAGGGATAAATGGGTGGTGAAGCCTCGTCTTTGGAGATCTCGGGTTTCTTGTTTTGTGATGGTTGCATCGGTTGCAGCTGCCTTAGCAATTCCCTGCTTCAGCTTGCAAGATTGACTTCCTACAAGACATCCCTAAGGAGAAGCTACATGGACCTATCCCGATGCAGCCCTGGGTGCTGGAGCAGCCATGTGGAGACCCCTGCCAGTGCTGAGATGCTTACACGTTCACTGACTCAGCTTTCCTCCTGCAGTTGGCATTATTGCCTCTGTTTTGTGAGGTGGAGGACTTTGCGGACTGGTGTTGGGTTGATGGGTTAATGTTGGACTTGTGGGCTTGGGCAGCATTGGGTTGGGATGTTTTCGTGATGCACATTTTCTTTGCATAAAACTCTCTCTTATACGTGAGTTGCTGTGGATTTGTTTCTCCAAAGTACCTAGACTATTACATTATGTTTCACAACCGATGTCATGGCAATGAGTTGGGTTTGGCATCTATAAAATCAAGGCGCTCTGGTGGTGTAGGGGTCTGTAAATGGGGTTCCTAGCCATCAGGTTGACAGTTCAAATGCACCAGCTGCTCCACTCAGGAAAGGTGAGTACTCCTCTAAAGGTACACAACCTCAGAAACCCAACAGGGAAGCTCTATCCTATCCTACAGGGGTTTCTACTGTTGCCATAGACTCTGGCAGTGGGATTTTTCTTTTTAGTATATAAAATCCATTTTTACTGTGGGAGTTAGCTTTTTGCAAAAGAAATGCATCCTTTTGTAACATTTGGAAGTGAAATGGGGAAAAATAAACATTCACATTGAAAGCCATCAACTTTTTGTGAGTCTCAGTTGTTTGTCTCAGATAAGTGCCTACCTGCCAGCAAGACCCTTTGTTTGCTGGGCTGTATTGACTGCACTTTCTCCGTTCTAAATGTTAAACTGCAGACGATAGTATCAGCCCTCAAATGTCAGACATCATGATGAATTGGCTTTTCAGCTTTTCATGCCATTCCCTTTCCTTCCTTCTGAAATGTCAAATGCAAAGGTTCTGGATAACAAAGCTGTTGAAAGTATGCCCCCCAAAACCAATCACAACTCTTCATGTGGGACTCTTCCAAAACTGCTTTCACAGGTCGAAACCTGTGTTCTTTGGGTGATCGTCTGAATATAGAGACTGAGTCAGCTTTGAAGCAAATGAATTAGCATACGCTAACTCCCACCCCAACGTAGCACATTTGAAATAATTGCACCGCGTCTATAATGGTAAAATTTGCGTTAAAAATGTCAATTACATGCTTAATCAATCTCTTGCTTTTAATTTGTCTTTTGTTCCCAACACACAGATGTGCATTTGCCCTTTTATAAAGTGAAGTCAGAGCGGCTAAAAAAAGAATTTAAAGGCACTTGGATTTTTCTTCATTAACATCTTAATTTAGCAAAACTGGCATCAGAATTGCCACTCTCCATTTCCTATGCTGCTGCCCGGGAGCAGGACTGAGAACCGGATGGTTTAGTGGGCCTTTGTTGCTTCTGTGTGTCTTTTCTTTTGATCAAAGCTCAAATTACAGTGCCATGACTGAAAAACGTAACTATTAAATCACCAATAGCTTAATGGGTTGGTTGGTTGATTGATCCATTTAATTACTTATTTATTCGGTAGATATTTAAAATATCTACTAGGTTCTGAGCACTAGGCTAGGTTGGAAATGCAACGATAAATTAAAGAGTGCAGTGACGTGAAATTTCTTGGCATAGCTCCTCCATCCGTGGTCTGTGTAACCCCCACCAAACAACAGGGGGAGAGCATGCACCCCAGGGCTGATTCATTTTGCCATTCCACTGCATGTCAAGGTGAACCACTTCAGAAGCAGGAACAAAGAAATCCCCATCATCAAATAAGAGACGCCACTAGCAGAGCATATTTGAGATCCCTGTCTGAAGTGGCAGAGGCAGCAGAAACACTAGAGACCACAGCACTGAGACTGTAAGGCAGAGCAGAGGAGCTAAGACTAGGGTGGACAGAGGTCAAGGGACCCTGTGAAGGATAGGCCAAAGAGAGAAATGTGCCTGATAGCACAACCGAAAAGAGGTGTCACTAGGGACAAAAGGACTATATCCTTAATGTTTTTAAAGTCTGATTTGTAGCCTATTAACTTAGCTGGTAAACCTCATAATCATGAAGACTGCCTGTGAGTTCCATGTGGCCACTGTAATGGATGTGGTACCCAGAAGAGTAGAGTGTTAGGGCAGGGACTTTAACCTCTCCTGTAAACCCTCATTACTGTGCGTGGTATCTGTGAGTTCTGTCTGGCCATTGCAACAGACTATTAAACCCACCAGAATGCCAAGAAGAGCGTCATAAGAGGGTTAGTATTGGAACAGGGTAAAGGAAGTTAGGGAGTGGAAACCTGTGACCTCTACCTCATAGGAATCATCCTGGGGCACATGTAGAGTTAGATTTTCCTTCTCCTCTGCAGAGCCAGAAGTCAGATGTGGCCCCATACCACTTTCTCATAAGATTATAGGTTGTATCATAGTCATAGAAACCAAGAACGCAGGGTGACAGTGATTATATATTTTCCATTCTGGATGTACCTCTGAAAGGAAGTCCCTGCAGTGCGGAGAGTCACTGTTACACAATAATCATGGAATGTTCCCATTTAGGCCATGTTTTCAGTTTATGTGATCTTCTCAGTTATGCCTCCTGTATTTTAGAATAAGCTCAGTAACAAAAATGGAGTATGTTACTCTTAAATTTAGGTAAGTCAGATAAAAGATCCCTCACGGTGACTTTCATCCAGACATTTGCATGTATTGGTCCATTTCCAACAGATTAATTCTCTATTTGCTAGTTGGCCAAGTCTAGCTGGCACATGAAGGGCTGGCATGGCACCTTCGTCTAACCTCCTCTGGCTACAGTAACAAGGAGAGCCCAACTCCACGTCTGCCCAAGGATGATTCTTATGAGGCAGGTGTCAGACATGCCTCCATCCTCCACCCTTCTTTGCCTTCTTCTGAGATCGATTACACCCTCTCACAGCATTCCTCTTTGATGATTTTAAAAATCTGTTGCAACAGCTGCACAGGACTCACAGATACTATTCACAATTATAGAGGTTTAATAGAGGAGTTAACAGGTTCACCAGTCAAGATCAGAAAACATTAAAAAACAGTCCATTTGTCCATAGCAGTGACTCATTTCAGCTATGCTGGCAAATACAGGTCTCTTGGATTCTCAGCTTCTCAGTGACCTAATCCCTTGGTGTCTTCCCAGCTCAGGTAAGGGTTTTGAGACTCCTTTAGTGACAATAAATGTCTAATCACCCTCCCACTCTGCAAGCCAGCCTCCTGCCCACAGGCATTTACCTTCACTCACACTGTTGACGTGGAAGCGTTGCAGCTCTGTCTCGTGGTCTGGATGTTGTGGTCTCTGGTTTGTCAGCTGCAACCATGCCCTCATGAAAGGCAACGATTACTGTAAGTAGGGAGCTTGCACAGACTCCACTGGCGGCTATCCTTGCTTGATGCCCATGGGATTCTCTCTCCTGCTTCTGAGATGGCTCACCTTATACCTAACCAAAGGGCACCACTGACCAACCCCTTTGTTAGAGTTTTCTTCATGTCCACAGTATGCTTGCATGTCCACACTCAGTCATTTGTTGGAAGTTACAGAGACGATGGGTAGAAGATCCATACCAAGTAGTTTAAATTCACTGCGGCATACTGGCTAAGTCTAACGTTTCAGAGCACATCTCTTATGACAGAAGCACATATCTTTTAGATGGTTTGATAAATCTGCAACATTGTGAACACAGATGACTCAAAATCATTTTCCATATTGACAAAGGAAGAAATAATATAATCGTTTTATTATATATGCATGGAATAGTTCTAGATGGATACGCAAGAAGCAGATAGTGCCAGCTCTCTGCAATATTAAGATCTGGTGGCCTAAGGATTTGATGTGAGAAATATTGTCATTGTATTTCTTTGCGCACCACTAAATATTGGAAACATGCATTTATTACTCTGTTAAACACCCCTGTCACTCACTTATTGTTACTATTCTTAAAACAGGCCTTGGATAAAAGGCAGACTGATGCAGGGAGAACCGGAAACCAGTTGAGTCCAGTTTATGACAACCCCATGCGTGTTAGCACACAACTGGGTTCCATCAGTGTTTTAGTGACTGGTATTTTGGAAATAGATCACCAGGTATTTCTTTTGAGGTGCCTCTAGGTGGACTTAAACCTTCAACCATTTAGCTAGCAATCGAGCACGTCAGCAATTTACACTTCTCACGAACTCCTGGTTGCAAGTAACACATCCATAGAGGGTGCCACATGCAAGTACAGCTGCTAACCAGGTACCCAATTCATTGGAATTTGAATAAACAAAGGTCACTTGGGAGGGAAAGGCCAAAGGGAATATTATTAGTATTTGGAAGGAAAGAAGCCAGTAAAATCATAAGTGGCTCAGAAGGGAGGGTTCTTAGCTGTCACTGAGTCTATTTCAATTTATCACAACTTCATGTGGCAGAATAGAGCTGCTCTGATCGTTTTTGTAGGCTGTCACCTTTACAGGAGTGAGTCACCAGCTCTTGCTCCCATGGAAACACTGCATGGGTTTGAACTGTTAACTTTTTGGTCAGCAGCTCTGTGCCACCAAGGCTCCTGAAAAAGGCTTAGAAAAAAATGGTTTTAATGGGCATAAAGATGTCAGGGAAATGTCCTCTGAGGTGGGGTAGCCAAAGAATTGTTTTATCCAAAGATGTCTTATGCTAATTTGAATTCATGTGAAGATGATGTCTATCTCTCCTGTGATATGCCATAGGAGATTCTTTTATCCTCGCAAAATTACCTTGTATGAGGATATGCTTGTTTGTGTTGTTTATGTAGTTAATTCGTTCACATAGTCTGTGGGCCTGTGGAAAATTAAAAAGAGACAAGTCCTACGTCAAGGTCAATAACATGGAAAAGGGAAAACATGGCCAACATAACAAATAAATCTATAAATACAATCAGTTTGTGGATGCAGGTATCTAAAACTACAGGCTGCCATGAGAACTTAAGTTTTCTAGGAGCTCATGAATGGCATGGAAAGGACAGTCTTCTTCCACAGCCCATCAGAGAACGGAGCTCTCATTACTTCTCTTGTAGACTTGAACAGGGAAGCCACGGTGAAGTTGTTATGAGTTTGGCTGGTAACCTTGAGGTTAGCTGTTCAAAACCATCAGCTGTTCCAAAGGAGAAAGATGAGGCTTTCTGCCCTCCTAAAGATTTATAATCTCAGAAAAGCACTGGGGCAGTTCTACCCTGTCCTATAGGGTCACTGTGAGTTGGAATCCCCTCAATGGAAGTAAGTTTGATTTGGTTTTAAAGCCTGAACATTTCAGGAGAATGTCTCATGTCTGGATTACATAAGGATTTGTTTGAACAAAGCACTTTCACACAAATGAATTTTTATAGGAATCACAGGTGAAAAATCATACAACAACGCTCATGGAAGCAGCATATAAGAAATGAAACTGTTTCATATTGGATAAATTTACACAAAATCTCTCTAAAATGTTGACAAGCAAGAATGTCACTTGAAGGACTAAGGTACACTTGACCCAAATCATGGTACTGTCAACTTCAAATAGGCATATGAATGTTAGACAACGACTAAGAAAGATCAAAGGAGAATTGGTGCACTGAAATGGTAACGTTGTCTAAGAATATTGAAGTGCTGTGGACTGCCAGAGGAAGCCAATCTGTCTTGGAAGAAGTACAACTAGATGCTAAAATTAGATTGGCGAGACTTTGTCTCTTCTGTTTTGGACATTTCATCAAGAGGGATTAGTCAGTGGGCATTATCCTTGGTAGAGCATCAGCAAAGCAGAGGAAGACCTCCAATGAGATGGACACAGCAGTGGGGCTCAAACATCGCTACTATTGTGAGGAGGGCACAAAACCAGGCAGTGTTTAGTTCTGTCCTACACAGGGTCCGTATCAGCCCAAGCTGACTCTGCAGCTCCCAATAACAGCCATATTGCCTGTTAGAAGGCCAAAGGACTATGTGAAGATGCACCAATTAAATCTCCTGAGCGAGGACATTCATTGTGGTCGGATGCCATCAAATTTATTCTAATCCATGATGAAGAATAGCCCTGCAGTCCACAGGGTTTTTAATACTTTGATCTTCTAGAAACATTGTCCAACCTTACTCAGAAGGGACTTCAGTTAGTTACTAATCTTTCAGTTAGTAGTTCAATGCTTAAGAACTAGATTTCTATTTTCCCTAATAAAACTTCATTTAGAAAGAGTAGATTGGACTTCAGGACCCCCAATAGCCTGGTGGTTAAAGCACTTCACTGCTAACTGTAAGATCAGCATTTCCAATCCACCAGCTGTTTCATGGAAAAAAGATGTGGCAGTCTGATACAATAAATGGGAACCCAATGGGGCAGTCTTATTCTGTCCTCGAGGTTCACCGCATGGTCTATGCCTGAGCCCATTGATGCATTCACTGTGTTGATTCATCTCCTTACGGGCTTTTCTCTGTTTTGCTGCCCTTTCACTTTACCAAACATGATGTACTTCTTCCGGGAATGGTCTCTCCTGACAATATGTCTAAAGTATATATGACAGAGTCTTACCTCTAAGAAACACTCTGGTCTTACGTCTTCCAATATCGCTCAGTTTGTCCTTTTAGCAGTTCAAAATACTTTCCGTGTTCTTCTCCAGCACCACAATCCAAATGCATCAAACTTTCTAGGGTCTTCCTTAGTCATTTTCCAAGTTTTACTTGCACATGACGTGATGGAGAATA
Organism: Echinops telfairi; assembly: GCF_000313985.2. NCBI lineage: Eukaryota > Metazoa > Chordata > Mammalia > Afrosoricida > Tenrecidae > Echinops > Echinops telfairi. The sequence continues at coordinate 109,389,687 of NW_022111373.1, forward strand.
CCATGGCTTGAGTTAGGCACAACTTAATCCTCAAAGTAACATCTTTGTTCCTCAATACCCTAAGCAGGTCTCGTGCAGCAGATTTACGTAATGCAATACGTCTTTAGATCTCTTGACTGCTGCTTCCATGAACATTGATTGTGGACCCAAGTAAGACAAATACTGACTACATCAACCTTTTCTTCATTTATCATGATGCTACCTGTTGGTTCAGTCGTGAGTATTTTGATCTTCCTTACATTGAACTGTAATCCATACTGTCCATACTGAAGACCACAATTCTTGATCTTCATCAGCAAGTGCTTCAAACCCTCCTCACTCTCAACAAGCAAGGTTGTATCCTCTGCGTACCATAGGTTGTTAATAAACCTTCCTCCAAACCTGATGTCAAATTATTCTTCATATCATCCAGATTCTCTGGTGATGTGCTCAGCACACAGATTGAAGAAGTATTCTGAGAGGATACAACCCTGTGCACACTGTCCCTGATTTTAAAGCGTGCAGTGTCCCTTGTTCTAGTCGCACAGCTGCCTCGATCCACGGACCAGGTAAAATGAGCACAGGGAAGTGAATGGGAATCCCCATTCTTCTCAAGGTTACCCACAGTTGATTTTGGTCCACACAGTCAAAGGCCTTGGCATAGTCAATGACATACAAGTAAACATCTTTCTCGTATTCTCTGTTTTGAGCCGAGATCCATCTGAAGTCACCTAGGATATCTTTTGTTCCATGTCCTCTTCTGAATCCAGCCTGAATTTCTCATAATGACCAATCGATGGGTTGCTGAAACTAGTTGATGGTTAATCTTAAGCAAAATTTTGCTTGTATGTGATATCAAAGTTATTGTGCTATATTTTGAGCATTCTTTTGGGTCACCTTTCTTTGGAATGGGCACGAACATGAGTCTCTTCCAGTCAATTGACCAAGTAGCTGTCTTCCAAATTTCCTGAAATGGATAAGTGAGTGCTTCCACTGCTTCTTCAGCTTTCTGAAACATTTCAATGGTATTCCAGCAATTCCCAGAGCCTTGTTTAGGCTAATTGTTTCAGTGCCACTTGCATTTCCTTCAGCACCATTGGTTCTTGCTCCATATGCTCCTTCCTGAAATAGTGGAATGTTGACTAGTTCTACTTGGTACAGTGACTGTATGTGTTCTTCACATCTTCTTTGGTCTCTTCCTGCATCAGTTAATATTTTGCTTATAGAGTCTTTCAAAATTGTAATTTGAGCCTTGATTGTTTTTCTTGCATTATTACAGTTTCAGATAAGCTGAACATGTTCTTCAATTTTGGTCTCCTAATTCTAGGTCCCTACACATTTTGTTATGAATTGGCTTTGTTTTCTCAAGCTGCCCTTTGAAATAACCTATTCAGTTCCTTGACGTCATTCTTTCTTTCATTTGATTTAGCTACTCTATGATTAAGGGCAAGTTTCAGGATCTCTTCTGATATCATTTTGATCTTTTTTTCTTTCCTGTCTTTTTAATGACCTTTTACTTTCTGCATGAATGATATTCTTCATATCCTCCCACAGATCATCATGTCTTCTGTCAATCTGCTCTTGAGATGTTCTTAAAATTCAGGTGGAATAGGCTCAAGGTAATATTTGGCTCTGGTAGATTTGTTTAATTTTCTTCAGCTTTATCCTGTACTTACATATGAGATATTGATGGTGTGCTCCACAGTCAGCCCCTGCTCTGGTTTTAGCTGCTGATACTGGGCTTCCCCATGTCTTCCCACAGATGGAGTGATGTCTGTGTATTCCATCTGGGGAAGGCCATGTGTATAGTTTCCTTTTTTTGGAAAAAAAGTATTTGCTATGACCCATCATTGGTCTTGCAAAATTCTATTATGTGGTCTCCAGCTTCATTTCTTTCACCAGGTCCATACTTTTCAACTACTACTGTTCCTCCCTTTTTGTTTCCAACTTTTACAT
>NW_022111373.1:109393287-109401567 GCF_000313985.2 Echinops telfairi
TTCTGTGGTTGGTGCATAAAGTTGAATTACAGTTATATTAATTGGATTTCCCGGAATGAAGATAGATATAATCCAATCGCAGATCACATTATACTTCATGATGGATTTAGCAAGATCCTTTTGGGCAATCAACACTATGCCATTCCTCCCTATTGTGTTATTTCTGGCGTAGTAAATCATATGATTCTCTGATTCAAAATGGTCCATACCAATTCATTTAAGCTCATTAATGCCTAGGATATTGATCTCTTTTTATTCCCCAACTATCATTTTATTTATATTACTATGCTTAAGTTACATGGGAAAAAAGACAGCCAAGCAGTTTTGGCCTGCTTCAGGAAAAATTCCCAGTCCAATCAACCCCAATTATGTGGTGACAGGTAACTAGGAATGGTGATTTCTGCTGGTATGAAAAAATAGGCTCTTGGTGTTATAGTTCATCTCCTTCAAGATTATGGCACAATGGCCAAACACCAGCTGTGCCAACACTGGACCTTCAGCCGGGGTTACAAATTCAGATAGCTGCTCTGGAGCTAGCAAATCAGCTAGCAAATAACTGGCTTTTGTTTTTTAAGATGTAAAATAAAACCCAAATATAAGTTTTAAAAATATTGTCTCCTTTCAAAATTTACATAAAACACACTTCTTTTCACTCTAACAGCCTAGATTTTTTTCTTCACTTAGCCGACTATTAGCTGCAAATAAGACTATTCTGCATCAAGATGTTAACACAGAGTTGAAAAAAAGTTAACAGAATCTGCATAATAATGTTCTCTCTGCACATTGCTGTTGGATGGAATTTTTCATTTTTTAAAGAAAGATGGGTTCTACTTTAGATTCACACAACCCCTTATTCCACAGTTCATGAATCTGATGATGAGAGTGTGTGTAAGGTGAAAGTGTATGTCAGTAGGTTTTGTTTGTTTTCAATGAAGGAAACCTAGGAAAAGATTGTATGTATCTATTTTTCTTCAATAGTTACCAGACGGTACTTGCTCCTCAAAGCCCCCACTCTCTAAAACCAGCACACGTTCCAGTATCACATGGCCTTCCTTTTAGTGCTGGTTGTCTTTGGTGGCAAACTCACAGACCCCTCCCAGTTTGCTATTGCAGTTCTTGCAGCTCCCATCTCGCACCATCTGGAGGTCAGTGAGCATGACTGTCTTGAACTTCACTGGACTGCAGATTGACTCCCTAATTACAAGTAAACGTCTGGCCAGTCATGCCTGTAAATGAGTGGAGATGAGTTCTGAGCAGTTGATCAAGATTGTATCGCAGTTAGTGCAGGAAAACAGAGGGGTGCCAGCAATGGAATCAAGGAAAATGTGGCCCCTTTTTGTTGTTAATGTTCTAAACACCTGCATAGGCTGTGAGGTTGGCTGTTCCCTTGTTTCAGTTCTCAGCTGGGAGAAAGTCCCCAGAGACTCCAAGATATTGCACTTTATATTCCATGTTATTTTTTACCACTTCCAATTTTCCTAAATTCATACCTAGCACATTCCAAGTTCCAATCATTAGAAGATTTTGGCAGCTGTTTCTGTTTACCTTAAAAAATTAATACTAAAACAACAAGAAAAAAAACTTGCTATCTGCCAACTTTACACAATTTCAAAGTAATAACCACGGCCAAGTACGAAGAATAACACTGCTGTGATGGTTAAGGTTTTGTGCCAAATTGACTGGGCCATGGTTCTCAGTGGTTTGGGAGTTATATAAGGATGTGATTTGGTAGTGTGTATTGAGGTAATTACACACAATTTTGTGATTCAATGAAAACATCCTCTACTTTTGCCAAATGCTAATTTTCACACCTTTGGAACATAGCTATATTGACAAGTGAGTAGAATGTGTATGTCCTATGTGGGCTTTTTTTCCTGGAAATATTTTCATCCAGTATATAAAAACCTATATAATCATGGAACAATTGAGAACTTTAGGAAATATATGCTCCTATGCCCTTCTTTCTTAGCAAGTTCTGATGGAAAGGTGCTTAAAGTGCTTGGCCACTAAACAAAACCTTTGTGGTTGGAACCCACAAGCTGCATGATGGTAGAGGGAAGGCGGTCTTGGGTAACGACATAAAGCCTCGGAAACCCGCTGGGACAGTTCTGCTGGGTACACACTGTCCCTGAATGTTGGAGGCAGCTTCACAGCAGTGGTTCTGATTTTGGTTTGGTTCCTTCCCAATCCCAAACCAGGAAAACAGTAGATCAAAGGAAGGAATGCCAGAAATCCCATCCCACAAGTGACTGAGTCCCTGGTTTGCAGAGGGGATGGGGGTGGGAAGAGAAATGCTATCCATTATTAAACATTTAGTAAGCTGAAACTTCTAAATGATTTGATTTATGAAGACAGGCAGAATTTACATTATATGTGTGTGTGTGTGTTCTTTCTGGACTTTTGGTTTGCTTAGTAGAGCCATTTTCAAATGAAAAAGTTGAAGGTTACCATAAGTAACATGCTTAAATCGCACAGTTAGTAAGTGAAAGAGTCAGAATCCAAACCCATACTTGTGTGATAGGTCCTCTGCTCCCTATCCTATACTAACCCCTACAAACAGAAAATAAATAATTTTTTTCCATAGTTTTGCATACAACATGCCCACACTTGTAACTACATATAATGCTCACATCACAAACAGGTTGTTCAAGTTAGGAGAAGCATTATGTGGTTTACAAAAGGTGTCATACATGTATTATTTGCATAAGATATGGTGTGTCACTGCAACAAGGGGAAACAAGCTTAATCTGCTAACAGTCATTATTTACACTCCTCTTCCAAGGAAAATTATGGAATTTACCAGTTGCCCTGCTGGATCTAATCAGGCATCCATGGTGGGATCTTGAAATCTCGATTTCAAGATGGCACACATGCTGTCTTCCTGGTCTGTGCTCGTCTGAAGCTGTGGAAATTTCTTGGATATTCAGGGACTTGCTACAAGTATTGAATACACTGGCGACAACAGTAGGATGATTTTCACCTCATCTTTTGTAAATAAATGCAGAAAATTAAACTTTGTTTTCACTAGAACATAATTATGACTCTCATATCTTTTGTAAATGGATAAGGTTGTTCTCACAGTAGATGATTTTGGTAAATCTTCTGTCAATATGAGACTCAAGTTATATTTTCTACTGGCAATCTCCTACTGAAACACAAATATTCTCTTATGAATATTATTGGAAAACATAACTAACTCAGACAATGTGTATGCATTTCTTTTCTTAAGAAATCTCCTGACATAACATTTTAAACATGCAGAAAAAGAGAGATTAATTAATTTCTCCATGTTCACAAAATGTTACTGCCCCTTCTTAGTATAATTCTTTTTCAGTGAAAAAGTTATTATACTTAATGTAGTTAGAAAAAAATTCCACTTACAAAATGTAGTCAACATAAGGTACTTGACTTACTTCAGGCTCGATGGAATTTTTATAACTTGATACACTGCTCGAAAGCAGTCAGGTTGGATACAGATGTCGCCTAAAAGGACCAGATAACGCTGACAGTCTTCTCTTACTTACCTGAATGGTAGGAGCCCTGGTGGCATAGTGGTTACAAGATGAGCTATGATCTGTGAGTTCACCTGGTTGAAATCACTAGTTGCTCCCTTGGGACAAAGACGGAGCTTTCTACTCCCACAAACAATTACAGTCTCAGAAACCTACACAGCACGTCTACCCTGTTGAATGGGGTCACTATTATTTGGCATCAACTGGATGCGGTGAATGAGTTAGTGATGGAGCACTAGGCTCTGCTACATAGTTAGTCAACAAAGACATCCTGCGGCTGGACTACCAGGTGAAGAATGTTCTTGTTTTGTTTGCTTGCTCATGGTCAATAGTTGTTTCCCGTGGCTCCCCTCAAACCTGAGTTAATGTGAAACATCTCTATGTAACTCCCCAAAGTGTAAATTCCAAAGCTAAAAGAATAGCTCCTCTATGTATTCTGTTTTCAAATGGGACACCACAAGGCAATCTGCTCTCTTTGCTGGTATGCCTCTAAAGAAAAACTGCTCTTTCTTCCTCTGCTTGGAGTGAGTAAATTAACTGCAAAGGACAGAATAGAACACCTATATTTTAGAAAACAAGGTGTCATTTTTGTTGAGTCTACAAATCTACTGTGGACTCTTCTAGCATAGAAACCATGCCACAGTGCCAGGAGTATACGGTATTTTTTCATACAAATAGCTTGTACTTTAACAGTGTTTTACAAAACATGCAACTCCATTTTACCTTTCTATGCATACTGCATGTATCATATGCATGTGCATCTTATTTTAGGTAGGCATGTTACATGAAAAATATGATAAATAGTAGGGATTCTGGATAGGCTGAAATAAGCCAAGTTTCTGATTTAAATCACACTTGGCAGTAGTATCCTGTTCTTCACACAAAGAGAGACCTGCTTGCAATCATACTTAACCTATTACTTCATTTATTTGAAGATTTGTCATCTCTCTCTTCATTGCCCTCACCAAGCCACTTGTGAGCATTTAGTTATCTTATCCGTTGTAGTTTGCTGCAGTATGGAGCTTGGAGCTATTACTCTCCATTTGCATAGGTGAAAATGGACTTATTCCACTGATAAACTAAAAGCAGTTCCAAGAGCAAAGAAAAGATGAGTAAAATGTCAGGGAAGCATCAGCTGACTGTCATGAACTGCCATCTCCCATCATGCCTGGCCTCATCACAGGGCGTGCTGAGGCCTGAACAAGAACTCACAACACGCTCCACTCGAGTGACCTCATGCATTGGAGTTTTATTTAGATATTTATCAATTATTCTAAATAAGGAATGACACCGTAACCCTTAAGTGGATCAACAATTTACAAATAATATAAACATGCTACAATATATTAATAAGAAAGAATATGTCATAGAGATCATTTTTCAAAATCCAGAAATTGTTTTCATGATTTTATGTAGGGCATTTAACCCAACTGCTAATAAGTTCTCAATTTTAACGAAAATTCTTGTCTTTATATATTGGGAAACATTATGTTCAGGCATGTCAGTAGACAAAGAGTTGTAGATAATAGAGAAATTATTATTTGAATCAGGTAAGAGAGTGGTTTTATGACATATTACAATCAGATTAGATGCAAAAAAACGAAAGAAAATTGCCTAATGAAAGGGTCTTGCTGAAGAACAGACTTAATAAGAATTGGGTAGATACCCATTTTTAAACAGCTTCATCTACTAAAAAAAATTCACATTAAGCTATTTTGATAAACAATATTTTGACCTAGAGACCTCATAGGAATAGAAAGGCAAATTTCCTAAATTTACTTGAGTAATAAGATACTTAGAAAGTCACTGCCATCAAGTTGATCTGACTCCTAGCAACACAATAAACAAAAAAACAAATTAACAGCCCTTGAATCAATGCCTACTCACAATGACCTTCTAGGACCAGGTAGAACTTCCAGTGAATTTCCAAGACTGCAAGTCTTTCCAGGAGTAGAAATCCCCATCTTTCTCCTGAGGAGCATCTGGTAGTTTCGAACTGCTGATCTTGTGATTAGCAGCGCTGCTTTCCCTGTGAGTTTCTGAGACTGTAAATCTTCCCGGGAGCAGAAAGCCTCATCTTTGTCACTCAGAGTAGCTAGTGAGTTTGAACTGCTGATCTTAGGGCTTACCAGCCAATGCATAACCAACTATACCACCAGAGCTCCTAGTACACTTGGACTTTATTTTTTTTAATAATAATTTTATTAGGGGCTCATACAACTCATCACAATCCATACATGCATCATTTGTGTCCAGCACATTAGTACATATGTTGACTTCATCATTCTCACAACACCTGCTTTCCACTTGAGCCCTTGGTGTCAGCTCCTCATTTTTCATCCTCCCTCCCCGCTCCCTCCTCCCCCTGAACCCTTGATAATTTATAACTTATTATTATTTTATCATATCTTACCTCATCCAACGTCTCCCTCACCCACTTCTCCGCTGTCCGTCCCCCAGGGAGGAGGCCACATGTAGACCTTGTCATCTGTTGCCCCTTTCTCCCTCACCTTTCCTCCACCCTCCCGCTATTGCCACTCTCTCCACTGGTCCAGGGGGGTTCATCTTTCCTGGGTTCACTGTATTTCCAGTTCCTATCTGTGCTAGTGGACTTTATTTTAATGATATGGGGAGGCCACTGCAGGAGTTAAACAGAGAGATCTGACTAATTTCATGTGGTAAAAGTGACTTTAGTGCAGTATGGAGAATCAGGAGGGAGAAAGCCAGGCAAGAGGAGTGTGAAGCTGGGAGCATAGTACAATGGAGATGGAGAGGAGTGATTAAGTTTAACAGAGATCTAGTAGCTACAATCATCAGGATTCACTGAGCACTGAGGATCAGAAGAAGGAATAATCACAAAGTACTGGTTTGGGGAACTTGATAACGCTGAAGTTGTGTAATGTGGGAGGGAAGTCTGGATATTCAGCATTGACTCGATGACAGTGAGTCTGGTTTGGTTCCTGCAACTGAAGATTTCAGGATAAACTTTTTAAAAACCCTATGATTTTGGATAGAGAGAAGATGAAGATGATGACTTTAGCATTGCACATCTAAGGTTAAGGAATTTTTTAACATTGAGGAGGAGCAGCGTTTCAGCAGAAATTGGACTCTGATTTGGGGTTCGGGGAAGCACCTGGGCTAGAGATGCAAATGAAAACCACGTGAAACAATACAATTGTGCAGAGAGAGTATGGAGAGCAAAAAGAACAGCAGACTAGCACAGAGCCATGAGGAAAACCAGTGCTCTGGGGCTGGGTAGAAGACAAGCAGCCACAAAAGCATATGACAAGGAGGATGCACAGAAAGAAGAGGGAAAACGGAAGAGTCTATTTGACAGAGATTGTTAGCTAAGCACCTACGTGCTTCCTCTTCTTTCAGATTATATTTCCCATCCTCCTAGACAGTGAACGGTTCCCATGTAATGGAAGTCGTAGTCAACAGAACGGGACTGAAAGTGCTGAAGGCCACTTTCAGAACATACTCATCAAAGCCTCCCATAGAGTTCTCACTTCTCAACCTGATGTCGCAATGGCAAACTCCAAGGTAACCTAGAAAGATTCTTCCTCCCCCAAATACTGTTGGACTTTGCATGAATGAAAACTAAACTCTTTCGTGAAGGCACCAAGATTTGAGAGTTAGACTACTGCAGCAGCAGTCTGATGCACACCCTCAATTACATCCGTGTGGAATCACAGAGTTCAAGAGAACCCTGTTGGAAAAAGGAAAGAGTATACAACAATATCAAAGGGGACAGAGAGACTGAACAAGGATCAAAAAAAGTGTCTTTTAAGGATTCAACAATATACTGATCCTTGATAATCCACACACATCATCATGTTTCCTCTCCTGCAACTAAGGAAGCCAGGTTGCCTAGTGGTTACATGTTCCCCTGCTCCACGGGAGAAAGGCGGGGCTTTCTACTCCAGTAAACAGTCTTGGACACCCATTGGGAGGTCACTATGAGTCGGCATCAACTCGATGGCAGTGTTTGGTTTGGTTCCTGCAGCCAAAGATTTTAGGATAAACTTAAACAAATTCCTAAGATTTTTGATGGTAATATTTGCTTTAAGACTATCCTGTCATTTATAAATCAATTTGACTCTCGATTAGCTGTATGTATGCTGTTGTGTATGTAGATGATTACAGCTCATATTGACCTTTTGGAACTAAGTAGAATTACCCCATAAGGGTTTCTTAAACTAAAATCTTTATGATTTACAAGTGATTTATTCTAAGGACCTGAACCACAGATCAATTGGTAGCAATCAAACACTTAACCATTGCAACACCAATGAGTGTGTGTGTGTATGTGTGTGTGTATGTGTGTGTGTACTGAGTGGAATATTTGACTCTCTTAACTCAACTTGATGAAGAGACAAATCCTGTCGAAGGTAGCAGATAAAATCTTGGAATCTATATATATCAAGAAATCAATAAGGAAGCAATTGACAGCTTTTCAACCAAATAAACAACGATATTTGTTATATAGCCTATGAAATTTTAAAATCATTAATTCATAAACTTTAGTACATGTAATGGTATAAGAATCTTCTTAAACATATTAGACCCTACAATCAATTTTTTTATTTATTAATAAGCAGCCCCCAAGTGCTGAAATCGTGGTGGGGACTGAGCATGATAGTGGGACAGGAGGAGAATCAAGGGAAATAGAGGAAAGAGCTGGGAGGAAATGGGCATTTATAGAGGTCTAGATAAAGACATGTACATATGCAAATATATTTATATGAGGATGGGGAAATAGATCTAT
>NW_022111373.1:109402856-109405255 GCF_000313985.2 Echinops telfairi
TTTCAAATCCTTTTTCAGGAAGTAAAAAGTCATAAAAGTAATTTTATTACAAACGAATGGAAGGGAGAAATTATAAAAGGCCTTGTCACAAGTTTCTTTCCTTTTTCAATAACAAGCATTATTTTCTCTCTTCATTTTTAGACATTCTTTCCTTTTGTGAAATTTCAACCAAAGTGTTAATTCAATGATAAATTTTCTCCATCCAAAGTCCAAAAATATAATCAGAAGGAGCTGTGGCAAGCTATCATGTTCAGAGCTAACAGAATTGCTTGTAGTGCTCTGTTACATTATGAACTCATTATGAAAACAAAAATGGTTGTCACTAATCTTCAGATTCACAGAAAGACAGCTGAGGATAATAGCATATACTACATTCTGCTGATGCTCTAGACAGTTTATGCAATGCCTACTTACATTAAAAATGCATTTAGTGCCATTAAATCAATTTCTGAAAGGATTTCTTCATAGGCAACAATTTTATATGTAGAGAAATAACCAAATGAGTCTTTTAAGAAGCTTATATATGAGAAGTTTGAGTCTTCCATATTCCATGCTCAGTGGTTAATCTAAAGTTGGAAATGTAGGAAAGAGAAGCCAGAGCAGGAAAACAACAACAAAATAAAATAGGATTTGCAGTTAATCAACTTTCAGTGGCCAGAATAGCCTGTTTACGTGTTATGATCCTGAGTAACAACTATATTCATCACACATTTCATTGTTTCATATAGAATCATTTCTATCGGTAATTTGATAAAAAGCATGAAAAGGGTAATGTGTGATGAGTTACAAAGGTAAACGGTTATGTATTTAAATATATGTGGCAAAGGTTGAAACCTAGTCTTACATGATCCGGTAAGATTTCATTTTACTTTTGACCTAATGACATCATTCTAATAGGATCTTATTTTCTAGCAAGTTTACCTCTTAAAATAGCTTTCCTATGGGTATGTCTTAAAGGAAAGGACTGTTTTGTGGGGTGAGCTTTACCCAGAGAACCTGGCATTTTCCATGGTTCTGAGAGATAACCACCTAAACTTTGGGATTTCCCCAGTCACTAAGGTATCTTTGATGAAGCTGCACCTGAGGGTTGATGTCAATGAGACCAATCCAGAATGGGAAGAACAGACCAGAAAGATCACTCAACTCTCAACAGCCATCGAGTTAATTCTGCCTCATTGATGACCTCAGAGGATGGAGAATGAACCAAACATGTCTATGTTATGAAGTCAGGTGTTGGTAGATAGAAGTTGGAAATAAATATCTGTGCACATGGGAGGGTAGAGTGTCCTTGGGAACATGGAAAACTCAACCCAATCTTAGATCTTCCCAAACCTCACCCCATGTGTCTCTTCATGTCTACCCTTCAGCCTGTAATAAACCCAGCATGGTAACTGTAGCATTCTATGAGTTCTGTGGGTCCTCCTAGTAAATTATTGAACCCAAGGGAATAGAGAGAGCTGACAGGCTAGGCCTTTTGCTTATGGCTGGTGTCCTCAGGAGGTAGATGATCCTTGGATTTGTCTGCAATGGCTCAGAAGTAAGGGGCTGTGAGAATCCCTATGCCTGCGCTAGCACCTGAGCTCCTGGTGGCTTGGTGGTCTAGAGGACTGTGCCCTTCAGGTGAGACGTCTGACTCAGTGCTGGGGTATATCAGAGGAAGAGGTGCCCCAGGGACAGCTGGTGTCCACGTAGACGGGGAGCAGACAACCCGATCCCATCCAGACACCCAGCTATGTAAAGCATTTATCTTCTCTGGGTCTCAGTATCTTCGTTTTTAAAAAAGACACAAGAGAAATAATCACATTGAATTGTTGTGAGGATTAATGTGTTAATATATGTAAAATATTTAGAAAAACTGTCTGGCATTTAGTATGTGTTATACAAATGTTCGAGAAATTACTAGGCACAGGTGTTTCTAACATAACACTATATATAAATATATACACACACATCCCTGGAAAACCTCACATTTTTCAAAAATCACACACTAAACATAATAGGACTTATGAGAAAAATAGGATTTAAGAACAAATCACTCAAAACGATGGCACTGTTTAACAGAACACTGAACAATAAGCATCCTATCAGAGTTCAGTCTCCATGGTGTTTACCCAAAGGATCTGAGCGCATCCGCCTTGGGATGCCTCAGGTTCTGGAATTTCAGCTTCCTCCTTTTGAGACATTGTTGTTGTTTACTACTATAGAGGTAGCCCCCAACAATGAAATGCTACTCAGTTGTACATCATCGACATGATCCATTACAGATCAAGCCATTGAGATCTAGAAAACTTTCATTGCCTGATATTTGGAAGTAGATAACCTGGTCTTTCTTCCAAGTTAAATGTACTCTGGAAGCTCCCCAAGGACCTATTTAGCACCATAGCAGCATGTGAGCCTCT
>NW_022111373.1:109406684-109407645 GCF_000313985.2 Echinops telfairi
TTCTAATGTTAATATGCCTATTGTTGTTGTAAACGTAAGGACTGTTTTATAGAAGGATTACAGGTCCTTAATTCTTTGAAAGAACTAGTGGAAATATGATATTAAAGACCACCCTCCCCGACAGTAACTAAGAGCCCTGGTAGTGCAGTGGATTAAGAGTTGGACTAAACGGTCGCAGTTCAAACCCACCCATTACTCCGTGGGGGAAGATAGGGCAGCCTGTTTCAGTAAGGATTCATAACCTTGAAAACCCTACACAGAACATTATCAGCACTAGTTGTGGCCACTAATAAAAAATATTTGATCTCAGAAGAATGTAGAACTGGACTCTCACTCAAATACACAGACCTTGCGTAGAGAAAATACTATCCCACCATAGGCTACAGAGAGGGCTGGTCCACTTGAACATGTTTTCAACTTCCCCATCCTTACAGCCATTACCTTACCGGGTGATAGGATGTACTATGATTAGTATGATCTGTATCCTTCATATCTCATTTACCTTATTTCACAGACATGTAGTTTCAGATAGTTTTACAACATATGGTTTCAGAAGACCTAGTAATGGAATGCACACTACTGGAGGTGCTTGTCTACCTTTCAGCCATCATAAGCTCTTCACCAGTACCTAGAAATGGGTACAAAATGTAGCAGGGGTTCTTTTTGAAAGAATGCATACAATAATCAATAAAGAGAGCCTTCTCTCCTTTAGTAAAAGAGCTGACATTGCTGAGAACCAGGTCCAGAGTCTCATCATGCGAGTGGCTGAATTACAACAGCAGCTGAATTGCAGATCTAGAGCAGTGTCTGAAACCAACGTAAGGGCATTGATTGGGAAAAGTTGGGACCCTGAAACATAGGATGGGAACATATGGGCTGATGATCCAGAAGAGGAGGATATTGAACCCTTAGAAACAATTGACCCACCCCAGTCAATAGATCTACCCCTCTCAGCTGAAAG
>NW_022111373.1:109414356-109415774 GCF_000313985.2 Echinops telfairi
TCCTGCATTGAATCTGACCTTTTGTACATAAACCCCTGAAGCTTTTCACTTAACTCTCCTCAGTGGTATTTGCTGCTATGTTCCTGTTTCTAAAGCAGCCTAAATTCATGATTTAGAGACAGCTTAAAAAAAAAACCTAGAACATGAAAAAACAAAAGGCAAATCTCAAGAACTCAGACAAAAAGCGGCAATATCCCCTCAGCAGCTCCATTTGGCTGTGGCAGTAGACCTAATGAGAAGGAAGTCATTTATTAAATAAACAAAACATTTAGTTTGATCAGTCGGTGCAATAAAAGTAACCCATTATCCTATTTCTAGACCTATCTAGGAGGTCACACATGCACAAAGGAGTTTATTTTTTTCCAACCAAGTAAGCACTGATAATTTACTGAGAAAGAACTTCAAACTACGCTTTTCCTGAAACATGAAGATCATCTAAACCGTGGTTTTATTTCAGAGGATAGAATTCATTGTAACAACTTGCTTACATCCTATTCTTCCACAATAACAAGAGGAGAGAACTGAAAAACAGAAGATCCCAATCTCATGGCTTCATGAGATATATAACCTAGATGCATTCTCTTGGCGCGTATCTTTGATTACTCGCTGATGTTTCTGCCTTACTTCCCACGCCCTGTGCTTTATGGCCTCACCAAAAAAGTTGGAACCAGCCTATCTTTGGTCTTGTCTTCCCTCCACTTCACTTTCAGGGTGAAGACAGATGGCACGAGGTGTTCTGAACGCTGTTGTTTCTCTACTGGATGGCCCCCAGGATTGTTGGATATATCATTGGAGTCTGGCCTAATGGTTTTATGCAGTCAGATAATTTTTCACAGAACTTATCTTCATTGAGCACATGCTGGGAAGAAAAATAATAGCAGGATACAGGAAACATTATCTGCCTCTGGATTCAAAATTGGCTTCCGACCACTTAATTTTGATGCATGTTATGGAAGAAAAATGAATAGTCTGGTTTTTGTTTTTTTGGGTTTTTTGCTGTGAAATCTTTTGCTGAGCTTCTAACTCATACTTCACCATCATATATCAGGAATAGGTCGGTGTTTTGTGTCATTTTTCATCGGTGGGGTTGGATTGGTGGACAGCCCATACAGCCTTGGTTTGATCTTGTTGTGAGAAATGGCATGTATTTGTGTTATGATATTTGGGGAATGCTGGCTAGCCTATATTTGAGTTTATGTTTTATGACTCAAGTGACTTCTGTTACAGCACAGTCATGTTACCTGGAAGGTGAATACATGGACTGGCTGAGGCTGGATTCTCTAGGAGAGCAAAACCAATGAAATTTAATATTAAGGGGTTTCAAAAAGCTTGTGTAAAAATATACTTAAAAGATAATTATAGAGAATAAAGCACCTGTGCACCTCAAAAGACTTCACCAAGAGGGTGACAAGACAACC
>NW_022111373.1:109419343-109422459 GCF_000313985.2 Echinops telfairi
AAAAAAAAGAAATCCCTGGGAAAAAAAGATAATTATATTTTCCCTAAATTTTAGAAGCCTTCTTACATGTATAAATATACAGAAGTTTATTTCAAGAAAATGACACATTTTGGAAATTGAGCCAAATTACAAACCCATGGGTCAGGTGTCCTGTTGTGGGCATCTCCTGATTTGTGGTTGCAAGGACTGCCAAAGCCCACATCAGTAAGTCAGAAAGCAAGCAGAGAATGATGAGTCAGATGCAAGATTGAGAGAGTACAAGCTTTGCTAAAACTCCTGTATATATGGGATACAGGCTAGACCCACAAAGAAACTGATTGGTTTTCAACTAATTAATTGCTCACATCAGGTCACACACTGAAGAATGATTGCATTACATTATGTTTTATGTTATGTTATGGTGTTATACCACAACACGCCATATCATATATCATGTCATATTATGGAAGAGCAGAGTCCAGTGTCTGCCAAACCACTGGGAATCATAGTCCAGTCAACTTGACCATGGTATTAACCATCACATTTTTTGAGCCATTTTTAGCACAGTTGTTTAAGATTTATAGCTTGGAAAGAAAAGCTCATAACTTCAGGGACATTTTTATAATCATTGGATAGTAAGAAAAGTTTCTTAGAAGACCAGATCTTAGTAGGTTATGAAAATAAGATAAAACAAAACAAATCCCTAATTTGAAGGTAGACACATATTAGTTTGAGTGAAGGAAAAGGTAATATATACTAAGCGGGGGAAGAGGGTGTCAATATAAAATGATCAAGGCAAAAAGAGACAGTGGAAGGAACACAGATTTAAAGACAAAATTAATACACACTATTATATATCCAATCTTGAGGTCACAATAGTATAATAATCTATGATAACTTAAATAATAATAATCAAAAAATTAGCTCTGATTTTTTTCTGAATTCATAATCTAAAAAAATGATGTTGAAAGTTTTTTCACATTTAAGTTGTATTTGGAAAAATAAAATGAATCTGAGGTAAAGGTGAGGGGGAAAACAGAACAACATGATTGTGCTTTCATTTGCTTTGATAATTGGTTTTAAAAACTGTAGACACTTTAAAAACAGGTTTATAATATATAAGAATTTTTCCCTTAAACATAACCTGGAGCCTCTTTTAATTTTGTATATCTTCAATTAAAAATTTATTAAAATTTATTCTGAAACTGACTCTTGAAAACAAATGTTATGAAGAGAATGCTTATATTAGAGTTTTCTGCCCTAACCATTTCTGTATATGTTGGGATTTCAGATTAATATGAAACTAGTTACTCTGAGCATAAGGTTTCTTAAACTGTACATCTTTATAGGAGCAACAAAACTCACCTGTCTCCCATTAGGAACACTGGTTATGTGGTAGGTTGTGCACTGGTCTGTTAACCATAAGTTTGGCAGTTCCAGAGCACCAGCTGCTATTCGTAAGAAGGACGAGGTTGTCTACTCTCATACCCTGTTTCCCCAAACGTAAGACATTCCCAGAAAATAAGACCTACTTACAGTTATGCCTCTCACTGAAATATAAGGCACTCCCCTGAAAATAAGACCTCCCAGAAAATAACGCCCCCCGAAGCTACCGTAACTCTGGACTCTGGACCGTAGCGACATGGAAAAACAAGACATCCCCTGAAAATAAGACCTAGCACGTCTTGTGGAGCAAAAAATAATATAAGACACTGTCTTATTTTCGGGTAGACAGGGTACTTTGAACATGTGAATGGGATAGACCAGTACTGGAAAGGGACATTATGCTCAGTAAAGTAGAAGGGCAGTGAGAAACGAGGAAGGCTTTCAGGAGTTGGACTGACACAGTGGCCGCAGCAATGAGTTCGAGGGCACCAACAGCTGAGGACGACACAGGGCCAGTGGTGGTTAGCTCTGTGGCACACAGGGTCACTGTGAATCAGAATGGACTCAGTGGCACCTAACGACAACATGACCTAAGCACCTGCTTGGCTCACAGTGAAGTTGGTATTTTATATTAAATCACCTTATCGGGGAGGCCTGGCTTGCCAAGCCCTGAGAACCTTGACCCAGTCGATTTGACACAAAACTTACCTATCACATGAACTTACCCACTTCTACAACTGTGTGAGCCTATTTCTTGATATGAATGTATATATACCAGGGGGTACCCCCCCAAAAAAAATCAACAGAATTTTTTTCAATACTATGTATTTAATTTGTGTTTATAAACCAACCTTATCACCTTCTAAGTACTCTCCATTATACTTAATGCATTTGTCAAATCTGCGATTTCATTCTTGGAAAGATTTTTCAAACACAACTGTTAAGATGGCTGACAGAACTTCCCTCATTTTTTCTTTCACCTCTTCCTTGTCATCAAATCACTGTCCTTTCATGTCCCTTCCCTCTGTATTTGTGGAAACAAAAAAGAAGTCTCATAGAGTGAGTTCAGGTGAATAAGGTGCGTGGGACAAGAGAGGCATGCCGTTTTTTGCTAAAAACTGGCGCACTGAGATGGCTGTGTGAACAGGTACATTGTCATGGTGGCAAAACCAGTCCCAGTGTGCCAAAAATCAGGCCTTTTTTGTTGCACACTGTTATATGATCTTTCAGACCCTCTAAATAGAAAGCTTGATTAACAGTCAGACCTGGTTGAACAAACTCCAAATGCACTACAAGCGGACATTTTTGTCCATTTGGAAAGTTGAATATTCAGAACGAGGTGTGTTAAATCACCTATCAGTGAGGCTTTGCCTTCCAAGCCCTGAAAATCCTGACCCAGTCAATTCGACACAAAATCTATCACATGGACTTACCCACTTCTACAACTGTGTGAGCCTATTTCTTGATTTGAATGTATATATACAAGGGGGTACAACCCCCTAAAAAAGCAGCGAATCAACATTTCACCTTTTTTAAAACAAGAAAACCACTCGTCCACTTGAGTTTTTCTCCTTGTAAGCTGTGATCCACATCACAACAGTTTCTGCAGCATTTTTCCTGAGCAGGAAACAACATTTCACAACCGCACGCGGTTGTCTTAAATCAGCCATCACACACACACACAAAAACTGGTTCAAGCAAAACTACTTTTAGGAAATAATTCACTGTAACTACAGAGAACCTTCCCAGGC
>NW_022111373.1:109422607-109435333 GCF_000313985.2 Echinops telfairi
CTCTGATACATATAATTTCTTCCACAAATGAGGTCATTTTTGTTGCACACTGTTACACAATCCAAACTCATATAAATACACACACACATATGTCATCATCCATTGTTTTACTACTTTAGAGAGTCTAGACTCACAAAAGCACAACACATTGGACCTTTGGATCTGTCCCAATTTCTTTTTTTTTTTAAATCATTTTATTAGGGGTTCATACAACTCTTATCACAATCCATACACACATCAATTGTGTCAAGCACATTTGTACATATGTTGCCATCATCATTCTCAAAACATGTGCTTTCTATTTTTTGAATTAATGTATTTACATATGGACATACCTATGCTTATACCTCTATTCATAGCTTTGCTTTCTACCGCAGTTCTCTGTTTCTAAAGGGTATTTTCTTAAGAGAGTACAACTTCCAGAAGTATTTAGTGACCCAATTTATCCAGACAATTTTAAAGAAGTGGAAACTGAGATCTCTAAGGCTATATGATACCTGCAAGTTTTTTGTTAGTCTAATGAATATGTTGGTGGATGATCTATCACTTAATATCATTAACTTCTCACCAACCATGGGATGTAGAAGCAGAAATTGTCATTCTTTAATGCACAGTTGCGTCTATTAAACAGAGCATGATGTTGAAGAAGACATACATATATGAAAAATTCCTGTTACGAGTATTGTTAATGTTGGGTGTCATCAAATTGATGCTAAATCATAGCAACCCCAAGTGACAAAAAGATACTTCCACATAGGGTTGAATTGACTAATTTTTATGAAAGCTAATTGCTACATCTTTTTTTTTTTTGGTGAAGTCAAGGGATGAGTTCAAATCATTCGCCTTTCCATTAGCATCCAAGTATTTGACCATTGACCATGGGGCCACCAGGGCTCCTTCTGATGACATCATTAACTGTGTGTAGAAACCTGAGAACTGACTGGAAGAGATTCATATTTGTATCCATTCCAAAGAAAGAGGACTCAGTAGAAAGTTCACACTATATAACAATGTCACTGATACATATCACATTCAAGTAAAATATTCCTGAAGATCATCCAGCAATGGTGGCAACAGCACATCAACAGGGAGCAGCTATAGGTTAAGTCCAATTCAGAAGAGAATGTGGAAAAAGGGATATCATGGCTGTCACACATGCACTTTAACGCACCCACTAAAAATCACGAATACCTTCATCTATGCCACCCACACCCCAAGTGGGGGAAAGAAGGAGTAAAGCAGAAGCAGTCTGCAGTACCCCCTCTTTTGGCTCCATGCCCCGTCCTTTCCAGTCATTTCCCACATTCCCTGGAAGTGGCCTGTTTTCAGTCTCAGACTCTTGCATAGCTCCCCTGGTGGCCATACGCTTTCCAGAGAGTGTGTACTATCTGACACTGTACCACCCGCAATTTCCTGTTCACGCATAAAAGTTACTTGGACTTACAAAAGTGCTTCTGCCACATAAGTTTTTTCTGCTCAGAGAAACAAGAACTAGTGGGAGCCATTCAATATCCTAACTAACAGCTGTGCCATGCAGAACTTGTACCTACATCAGGAAGCAGTTGTGCAGACGAGATAAGGACACACTGCATGGCTAAAAACCAGAAGGGTGTGCATCAGGAGTGTATCCTCCAATCATCCTTACTCAATCTGTACGCTGAGTAATCATCGGAGAAGCTGGACTGTATGAAGAAGAATTGGCATCAAGACTAGAGAAAGGTTTATTAACAACCTAGAATGATACAATCTTGATTGCTGAAAGAGTGGAGGAATTGAAACATTGACTAGTGAACATCAAGGATTGCTGCTTGAACATCTTGCTTGGGCTCACGGAGGGACAGTTAATGAGAGAAATAGTTTTCAATGAGGTGGATGGACAGAGTGGCTGGAACGATGGGCTCGGGCATAGCAAGGCACTATGAGGATGATGTGGGACTGTGCAGTATTTCCTTCTGCTGTGAATGGGGTCATGGTGAGTCATCAACAACTCAATAGCGCCTGAAAAATAGCAACAAGAGGCATGTGTTAACGCTACAGCAGAGGTTCTCAACCTATGGGTTGCGACCCCTTTGGGGGTTGAAGGACTCTTTCACAGGGGTTGCCTAAGACCCTTTTAAAACATATTTCCGATGGTCTTAGGAACCGAGATAACTCCTCTATCAGTCTCCAGGTGGGAACGCCCACATGCAGATATGCTGATCTGGTGAGAAAGAAGCTGTGTCAACCTTCTCACGGATGTTGGCTTTTTATGCATACTGTCCCAAAATGTAGCAATGTAGTTTACTGTTGTTATATTAAGACTGTTACCCATGCTGCACCATGCTTCAAGACAAAATTTCATTTATTTGTCATTAGAAATAAATATTTTACAATATATAATTACGTATTGCTTTTGTGATTCATCACTGTGCTTTAATTATGTTCAATTTGTAACAATGAAAATACATCCTGCAAATCAGATATTTATGACTCATAACAGCAGCAAAATTACAGTTATGAAGAAGTAATGAAAATAATTTTATGGTTGGGGAGGTCACCACAACCTGAGGAACTGTATGAAAGGGGTGTGGCATGAGGAAGGTTGAGAACCCCTGTAAGGGGTCACTGCCACTAAGGAGGAACTGCTGTGCTTTCTCTGCATCTGAATGATGCCCTTCTCCTTAGAGACAGCCAGGGCTCCACAACAGGACTAGAGGTATTGTAAATGCTTCCCTCTCCCTCCCCTTATCGGAGTTTTAGGAGCTAGTGTCATAGTGTTCATAGTCTGGGTCCATCTATAAAAGAGAATTCCAGAATGACGCCTTCCCGTTGGTCTCTTCCCGGGTCCCTGCCAGCTCCCACTGGCCCCACGTGCTGCCCTAGGGAAAGAAAATATCTTTCCGTTCAGTCTTTTCCATTTTGGGGGTCGAGCAGATCACACACGATGAGTTAAAAGCTGTTTAAAAGCTATGGTCCACAAGTTGAAGGCTACTGCTTGGTTCTGCAGATTTCACAGGGAAAGTACAAACCTATTCTCATTTAAATAACTAGGAGCATAAATCGTTCACCATTTTAAAAGCTAGTACATGATTTAAGGGAAGCTCTCAATAATCCTGAGAAGTCCCGGTAGCTTAGTGGGTTAAATATTATACTTCTAACAGCAGTCAGCATTTCAAAACTGCCAGGGACTCTGAGGGAGAAAAATGGGGCTTTCTACTTCTGTAAAGATTTATAGTCCCCCCAATTCAAAGGGGCAGTTTCCACCCTGACTGTAGAGTCCATGCGAGTCTGAATGGATTTGATGGCAATGAAAATTTGAGTGAGTCGATGTTTGTTCTTTATTAGAAAACAAGACTCTTTGAGACCCATTGTCTGTTAGTTATCTGAAGAGCACTCTGTCAGTCAGTCATTCTATCTATACTCTGGGTTGAATGTCAGATGACCCTGCTTTCTTTCAGGATTCATATTTATACGGAAATAAATAGGTGTGGCCTTCAGCTCTAACTGCTGGCTCTTCACATGCAAGAGTTAATTCCATCAATAGGAGGGAGCTCAAATAAAGCAGGAGGTGTGAAAACAATTAAGCTGGGATTAACAACTCATCTGATTAATCCTTAGTACGAATTTAACTTATGTTAAATTCATTACATCAGAAAGTTTAGTGATTCCCAGATCAGAATTTTAAAAGACATAGTAGTTTACAACTGCAAAGAAGAAGCTGGATGTATATATGAATAAATATTGTTTTTTTTAAGCATGTTCCCAATCTCTGTTTGAAGTGATGGAGGCCAGGTTCAGGGGCACAAAAGACTGTGGCACAGAGAATACGGGACAGAGCAGAGGAGCCAAGCCCAACAGCAGAAGTCAAGGCAAGGAAACCATGAAACAGACCAAGGAAACAGTGCTGAGATTATGGGACTGTGGGGCAGAGTGACAGTTCGGCTTTCTGGTTCACAGAGCAGAGAACAAGGAAGCATATGACTGAGGTTCTGAAAACTGGAGGGAGACTTGGTTACTGGCTGGGAGAGATATTGCTGAGGACCAATGACTGTCTCCTGACTGTTTACTGATCCGGACTTGTGGTAACGTATTACCTTTCCAAAGAAGCTCCCTTAATAGTGATAAATAACTAATTTCTTTTTTTAGTATTTATCAGCATTTACTTTTTTATAACTAGTGAACAAATACAGCAGAGAATATGCAGATAAAGTCCTTTTAACTCTTAAGATAACTTAAATCAACTTATTTAAAAGTAGAAGAATATACCTATAAACCCTACCCATAACCCAATCCATCTAGCATTTTGCATGGCATGTAAGCACAAGTAGAAGTCAGACTTAGTCATCGTTGATCTAAATAAATATTAAGATACAATATCTTAATCAACTTGTTTTTATTAAACCTGACCTGACATCAAACTGTATCACAAGGATTTACACTCTTTCTGAATTGGTCGTTAAGTTTATTATCTTATAGCTAGAGGTAAATTGATTGTTTCACTAGTCATAGATTTTTTTACATTCCCCGAAATGTAAAGATATACTGCTTTGAGTTGTCCCAAATTTACTTTCATAAGTTCAAATATATAGCTAGCATTTTTCTCATCATTGATACCATGTATTATTCTCTTATGAATCAAATAGAAATTGCATTTTGATGCACTACTTATAGAGAAGCAATCACAGGGACTTAAACACTAGGTTTCTGTTTGTTTGATTGCTTTGCTCACAGAAAAGCAGCCTGCGGTTAGAGCACTCAGGATTGGCTTAGCAGCAACCCAGTGTGGCCGGGCTTCTTTGAAGACTCTTGGAGGGAGCAGCACACCCAGAGAGTCGGCTGTGACTCATTTGTCAATCTCATTTAGCTGCTGCTGTTTTAAGTAGAATGACTAAGTTTTTTGCACCTGACAATGACTCGACACTCACTCTGCACGCACATATGGAAAAGGCTTTAATCAGGTAATGCTCCCACGAAAAAGAACTAGAATAGCCAAGTGAATTTCTAATAACATCCCTGTGTTGGGTTCAGTGGGGACATGAATGGCCAAAATGCCACAGAGATATAAGGTGTAGAAAAGAACACCGCTTTGGGCTCTAACTTTTTAGCCATGAGACATGTACTGATTTCTCAAAGTGGCCTCCACCCGGAAAGACCTGAAAAAGTCAAGAAACATTGCAACCAGGAAAAAAGATGCACCGGGAGGCTGAGAAGCTCAACACATTTTTAGAAGCAAAATGTGGACTTCAGAATTTTCTATGTAGAAAGTTGTTGTCAACACCTCAAGTGTCAGGGTCAACCTGCTAAAGAGTCAAGCCTCAGATCAGGTCACCTCTGGGAAGCGCAGGCCGTTTCTGAGGTGCCCTGGTGGCACGATTTAGCCGCTAGCCCAAAGGGTCCAAGAAGAAAGACCCAGGGAGGGTTCCTGAACAGAGCGGAGCCTCCGGAAGCCCACGCAGCAGTTTAGGCATCGGCCGCAGCTCCTCCTCGGCCTTCTACACGTAAAAGTAGGTCCTCTTCTGAAGGACGGTTTCAGAAGGCCAGCAGCCCCTTGGCACCTACATAAAAATGAAGCCATCGCAAAAGAGGAGAACTATAGCCTATCTCTTATGAACAAGAATGTGAGATGCCCTACACATTAATCATCATCTACAATAGTTAAAAATATATATATATCAAAACCAAGTTGGGTTTATTCTAAGGTGACCAGACGTCCTGCTTTTGGCGGGACAGTCCCGATTTTTAACAATTTTTCCCACGTCCCGTAGCATTTTTAAAAAGTCCCGATTTTTGGAAAGAATGCACGACAAGCTAGGGTATACAGTTTTCGGCTGCCATGTGGCTATTTCGCCAGGATATGAGTTTTATCAATGGTGTCCCTCTTTTGTCCCGCTTTACCAATGTGAAAATCTGGTCACCTTAGTTATTCCAAAGTTCCAAGTTTGGTTTATTATTTTAAGAATAATCACTGGAATTTGCCACATTAACAGGATAAAGAAGTATAATCATCTCCGCTGATGAAGAAAAATATGTAATAAAGTTTATTAACAAATAATACGTTTGAAAATATATTTGCAAATTAACGTCTTTGTAAATTGAATAATGTCATTGCTGCTAAGCTGATTATGATTCATAAGAACCTCATGTGTGTCAGGATAGAAGTGTACTATGTAGATTTAAAACAATAGGTTTACTGGCATATACTTCATATATCATACAACTTACTTATTCAACCATAGGAAGAAGATGTGTGCAATTATCTCCACAATCAATTTCAGAACATTTTCTTCTCATACTCATTATTGTTAGTTCCCTTTTTTTCCATAATATCTACCATGCCCCTGGATGCCATGCAAATAGCAAACCAGTTACTCTTTCTGTAGATATACCTATCTTGGATTCCATTTATAGGGAATCATACAAAACATAAACAGGAAGCAAACAAAGAAAATCCAACAACAACTGGACAAAACATAGAAAAACCTTAATCAAAATGAAAGTGGAAAATATTAAAAATTGAAACAATTTGAAAATGAGTGGAAAGGGAGATCAAATAATAAGGTTTTACATTTTAACCAAACTACATCTATCATAATAGACTTTAGAATGCTTGATGTCTGAGAGCAAGGCTATTCCCATCCCTCGGCTACTGTCAGAGGAGTTTCACAGGAGGCTTTATGGACCCTGTAAATGGATTTTGAGCTTCCATTATCTCCATAGCCTTTTGCAAATCAGGTATTTATAAGTTAAGCACTGTACCATTCCCTCTTTTGGATTTGGATTTTATTATTTGCAATCTTCGGATCAAATAGGCTGGTGTGCTTCTTCCATGTGACTTAATTGAGCCTTACTTAAATGGCTGCTTGTTTGAAGATAAATCTTTCAGATCCCAAATACTACACTTTCTGATAGCCAGGCACCATGGTATCTTAACCATATTTTACTATAACACCCATATCTTCAGTGATCAGTGAGGGTGAGGATTGAGCAGGGCCAATTAATAAGAACTAATTGTTCTGAGATTGGGGGCCCATTGTTTGTGTAACTAGTGTCTAGTCCCTTAAGACTTTAATCTGTACAAGTCAACAATACATGTATTGTGATCTGAAGCTAGCCTATTCTTGTATAATTTCTTTTTCTCAACAGTGTTTTAATTTCTAAATTTGGCTAAATTAATGATGCTATTGATAGAATTACCTTATGTCCTGGGGTGGGAGAGGGTGATTTATAATGTTCTTCATCATAAAGTGATATTGAAACATTTAAAGTAAACTAGAATCATATATAAGCCATAGATATATGAATGTATGTGCTGTTTACATTTAATCCCATAGGTATTTTGATGGTTCATTTTATAGAAGTAAATTATCAGGCTTTTTTATCCAAGCAGCCTCTGGTGGATGTGAGCTGCCAGCATTTCAGTTAGCAGCTGAGTATATTAAGATTTGTACTAGCCAGGGACTCTTCTATGTAAATTAATTTACAAATATGAAATACAAAGTTAAAATCTTACACACAAAAAATCTCAAGGTCCAGATAACTTCACTGTTGAATTTTATTAAATTTTAAAGGAAAATATAATGTCGATATTATAAAAACAGAGGAAATGCAACACTGCCAATTCATTTTATGAATTCTGCAATATTGTGATAACAAAGTTAGAAAAGCAATTACAATCAAAGAAAATTACAGATCTTTCTTGTGCACCGAATAAGTGTTGGTACTATTAACTAAAATTGAATATGTAGAAGAGAAACTGATTAGAAAGAGAAATCATTGATTTGATTTTGGATTTGAAGTATCCTGGATTTGGAGACCTCTAAGAGAAGAGTAGATGTTAAGGAAAATAGCTGGTAGACAATTGTGGAGCTTATCAACAAGACAGGTTAGTAGCACAAATGTGGACATCATGACTATACAGGTGTATATTATAATGACAATATAAGGTTGCATAGAGGCTGCATTGCATGTCCTTATGAATATGAGCTTTGGAATCCTTCCACCACTTATGCTTTAAACAGCCTTTAATATTTATTAATTATGATTTGGTTGTTGTTGTTGTTATTGTTGTTAGCTGCTGTGTAGTCGACTCTGACACATAGTGACCCTATACACAACACAAGGAAACACTGCCCTGTCCTGAACCACCCTGAGAATGGTTTTGATGCCCAAGACCATTGTTACAGCCACGGTGTCAATCCATCTTGTTGAGGGCCTTCCTACAGATAGAAATTGAACTTCTTACCTTTCCTCTTTAAAGTTATGAGCAAAATGTTTAGAAGAAAATGTTCATTTTTGCTGCCATTATTATTTTTGTTGTTTGGTGCCATTCCATGGGTCCTGTCTCACAGTGACCCTGTGTGCAACAGAACAAAGAGCCGCTTGATGCTGCGCCATCCTCAAAATTGTTCTTTTGGAGCCCATAGTTGCAACCTCTGTGTCAATCCATCTCATGAAGGGTCTTCCTCTCTTTCAAAGCCTTCCACTTTATAGGCACGAAGTCCAGGTAGTGGTCTCTCCTGATAGCATACACAGAGTAATGTGACAAAATGTTACCAGCCTTGCTTCTCAAGAGCACTCTGGCCATATGTCTTCCAAGACAGATGTGTTTGTCCTTTGGCAGTCCATGGTACTTTCAATATTCCTTGCCAGCACCACAGTTCAAACTCATCAATTCTTTTTCCATCTTCCTTATTCAATGGGCAACTTTCACATGCGTATGTAGTGAATGAAAACACTATGGCTTGGGTCAGGTACACCTTAGTAACTTCTCTGCTTTTCAAAACTCTAAAAAGGTCTTATACATCAAATTTGCCCACTCTACACATTTGATCTCTCCAGAAGCAGTGATTGTGGATCCAAGTAAGATGAAATCCTTGAGAACTTCAAGATCTTCTCCATTTGTCATGATGTTATTTATACTGGCCAAGTTATGAGGAGGTTGGTCTTGTCTTCTTTAGGTTGTAATCCATACAGAAGGCTGTTATTCTTGATGTTTACCAGCTAGTGCTTCAAACCCTCCTCAGTTTCAGCAAGCAGGGTTGTTCCATCATATCTCAGGTTGCTAGTAGTCTTTCTCAAGTCCTGATGCCGCATTCTTCTTCATAGGATCCAACTTTTCTGATGATTTGCTCAGCATGCAGATTGAATAAGTATGCTGAGAGGATACAACCCCGATGCCCACCTTTCCTGACTTTAAACCATGCAGTATGCCTTTGTTATGTTTGCACAACTAGCTCTCAATTTATGTACAAGTTCTGTATGAGTACAATTCAATGTTCTAAAATTCCCATTTTTTCAGGGTTATCCATAATTTATTATGCTCCACACAGTAGAATGTCTTAGCATAGTCAATAAGATACAAATAAACATCATTCTGGCATGCTGTGCTTCGAGACAAGATCCATCTGACATCAGCAATAATATCCTTTGTTCCATGCCACCTTCTGAATCCAGCCTAAACCTCTAGTTGAGCTCCTCTCCATGTACTGCTGCAACCATTGTTGGATTATCTTTAAAAAATTGTACTCCCCTGTGATATTAATGATATTATTCTATAATTTGAGCATTCTGTTGGGTCATATTTCTTTGGAATGGGTACAAAAATAGACTGTGGATCTCTTCCAGTCATGTGGCCGAGTAGCTGTCTTCCAAATTTCCTGGCATAGTCTAGTGAGTGCTTCCAGTGCTTCATCAGCTTGTTGAAAGATGCCTGTTGGTATACTATCAATTCCTGGAGGCTTGTTTTTGGCTAATGCCTCAGTGCAGCTTGGACTTCTTCCTTCAGGACTGTTAGTACTGCTGTGGATTTGAATAAATGACAGCCACTATAATGTCTCATGATAATTTAGAAAAATCTTTATTCGGTCATAACTGGACTGCTAGAATCTAAAAGTGATTCTTTGATTTCAGTCCAGAATCCACATTTCAGTTCATCTCTTAAAGGCGAAAAACTCATTTACCACCTGTCTAGGATTCAAGCAAACATGAATCTTTCAGGAAGCAAAATTACTGGATTAATTGCAACTTCAGGAAGAATAAGCATGCATTACAAGGTACATTCCTTATCATAAAAGAAACAATACCAACATTGATGATAACATCCTGGTTTCCATAGCAAAATTATATTGTAATATCCTGGTTTTCATGACAAGATTAACAACACCATTCAGATTACAACACCAAAGGGAACAATATTTAATCAGAACAAATGATATATTGAAGAATAGTCCAAACTAATTGTAGTGTCTCTGGACCTGGGAACATGGAGTGCATTCTAAAATTAGTCACCAGTAGAGATTTTTCCCGTAAGGGGAGGGAGAACGGGTAGGTCAGTTAGCAGTCAGCTTTCTGAGATGGGAGGGAGGAATGGGCAAGTTACTCAGCAGCTTTCAAAAATGGAGTTTTTTTGCTTGTCTGCCCAGTTCTTCCTGAAATGGAAGAACGTTGACTAGTTCTTTTTGTTACAGGGACTGTGTTTTCTTTGCATCTTCTTTTGATGCTTCCTGGGTCATTCAATATTTTGCTCATGGAATCATTCAATATTGCAATTAGAGGTTTGGATTTTTTCTTGAGTCGTTTCGCTTTAAAAAATGCTGAGCGTGTTCTTGACTTTTGTTTTCTAATTCTAGGGATTTGCACGTTTGTCTTCCTGAGCTGCCCTTTGAAATGTTCTGTTCTACTCTTTGACTTCATTATTTCTTCCATTTGACTTAGCTATTCTACGATTAAGAGCAAGTTTAGAGTCTCTTGTGATATACCATTTGATCTTTCTTTCTTGTCTTTTTAAAAACTTCTGCTTTCTTCATGAATGATGTTCTTGATGTCCTTCCACAGCTCATTAACCCTCCTATCATTAGTGTTCAATGCACCAAATCTGTTCCTGGGATGTTCTTGAAATTCAGATGGTATATTTTGGCTCTTGTGGACTTGGTTGAATTCTCTTCAACTTCAACTTACATATGAGCAATTGATGGTTTTATTCCGTAGTCTGCCCTGGCCTGCTTTCAGCTGCTGACATGTCCATTTGATTTCTGTGTAGTTCATCTGGAAGAGTCCATGTGCATAGTTGCCTTTTGTGTTGTTGAAAAAAGATATTTGTTATGAACAAGTCGTTGGGCTTACAGAATTCTTTATTTTCCAACTACTGTTCCTTCCTGTTTGTGTCCAACTTTTGCATTCTAATTGCCAATACATCTACCAATAATTATCAATACATCTTAATTGCATATTTGATCAATTTATTACTCATGAAGATGGTAAAATTGTTCAATTTCTTCCTTATTCACTTTTAGTGGTTACATATAAATTTAAATCATCATATTGATTGGATTTCCTTGAAAGTGGATTGATAAAATCCTATCACAGACAACACAGTGCTTTAAAATGGATTGTCAAACGCAAAGCCATTCTTCCTGATTTTATTACTCTTGCCGTAGTAAACCATATGATTTTCGGATTAAAAATGCCAATATCAGTTCATTTCAGCTCACTCACACCTGGGATATTGGTCTTTTTGCTCTCATTACATTTCTATTTACATGACTTCTGATCTTCCTAGATTCGTGCTTCTACATTCCAAGTGAAATTTTTGATAGATTTTTTTGTAGCCCTTTCTTCTTGTGTTTACTTATTTATTTTTGCATGCAGCCCAAAGGGGCAAGAAGAAATTTTAATTAAGGAAGGAAGGGAGATCCACTAAATAAGGAAAAGCACAGCAAGTGTGGGAGCAGGGACTGAGAGCCGCGCCAGGATGGGGAACCTTGCCTCTCCTCCTCCAATTGGCCCTACGCAGACAGACAAGGTGACACAGTGGCCCCTCTCCACTGGCAGAGCGCAAAGTGGCCCCTGTGGTCAGAGGTTGTCTGGCTCTTGGGCCCCAGCTCCTATGCAGAGCTGGTACCCCTGATTCAGGCCTTGCTCCCAAACAGTGCTGTGTGGCAATCTTCAGGCAAACCCTGGAAGCTAGCAGAGGGTCCTCACAGCTTCTATGGGCCCCAACAAGGCTTGGAAGTAAGAGGGCTGGGGGGAGGAGCCAGGGTCTGGACTGCCCTCTCCACCTGGGGCCTTAGGGGGAGGAACAGTAGTTGTCTTCGGGCTCCAGGCTGCCCAGACCCACAGTGACCAATGAGGTTCAATCACTGGGACCAGTCAGTCACTGGAGGCTGTTTGTTTAAAAATGAAAGAAGACAAAACAAAGGGTTGCAGTCTCCTACAAGCACAAGACTTTTGTTGTGGTGGTGGTGGTGGTTTTAAATTGTTTTAAAAAACCTGTCCCAGTCCAGGGGACGATACATCAGAAGCCAGCTTGACCAGGCACGGGTGACCTTGCGGCAGGTCCACTGCTGCTTTCCTGCCCAGCTCGCAAGCCAGCCACGCTTGTAGTGCACACTCTAACCCAGCGCCCTGCTCCGGCTGCCAGGGGGATCCAAGAAATAACTGTAGGACACTCTCGCAGAGGCTGAAGGAGAGGCCACGTGATCCAACCAGATGGCTTAAATGTTCCTGAGGAATTCCGCAGGCCCTGTGCACACTCAGGTGTTGACTGACAGCTTCATCTCACCAACCTCTTTGTTGATCTCCCAGAAAGTGCATGTGTTAGTCTGGGTACATTAGAGAAACAAATCCACAGAAACTCATGTATAAGAGAGAGTATTATGTAAAGATTAAGTGCTGCCCAAGCCCACACGTCCAACATTAACCCACACGTCCAACACCAATCCACAACGTTCTCCTCCATCTCACAAAACA
>NW_022111373.1:109435446-109453065 GCF_000313985.2 Echinops telfairi
GGGGTAGGTCCATGTGGCTTCTCCTCAGGGATGTCTTGCAGGAAATGAGCCCTGCCAGCTGAAGCAGGGAACTGGCTAAGGCAGCAGCACCTGGTCTGACCATCAGAAAGCAAGAGACCTGAGAACTAGAAAGGTGAGGTTCACGGAGCCATTAATCCCTCCATCCTTCAATTAACTTCACGTGTTTATCGGCCAAGTTGGCACAATAAACTATCTCAGTGCATCTCAAAGTCCAACCACCAACTTGTGCTTGACCACCTCCTCGGTCAGAATATTCTCTGCTCTCGTCATCATGAAGCGCATACAATCTTCTGAATCTGACAAAGCAAGAAGAAGCAGATGAAAATGGCAAACACAGGAAGAAGGAAGAATGTGTGTGGATTGCAATCAATGACAGAAAACAAAATAGCTATGAATTGTTAAATGGGAAATCATTTTGCCTGGTAAACTTTCAACCCAATACAAGAAATAGTTTTTTTTATTAATAAAAAGAAAGGAATGAAGTCAACATAGTGTATGCTACCATCCAGGTTATTGTTGTGGACAAATGGGACACAATCCCAATGCAGATCTCTAGGCAACAATGTAGAAGACATTTCATTCATTCAACTGAGGGACAGGAAAACAGTATTTTTTCTATCAATGGTCCTATTACCCAAGCTTGAGGACCACTTCCAGTTGTATCAGCACTCCTGTGGTTCTGACAGTCCCTGTGCATGGGCTAAGAGTAGTTCCAGGGTCAAGGTCCTTCCACAGAGAGTAGCAGAAAGTTTGTTAGGTAGACTTCGGTGTGCACAGGTGAGAATAAACGGGGAGATGACAGAACACCTACAGCCACTGCTACACACTCACACTGGGTAAAAGATGAACTGAACAATAACCATTATGTCTAGTCCGTTAGCTGATTACATTATTTTCAAACCCCTTTCAAAAGCATATGTTTTACAGATACATTCAAGGAATTCTACTCAAAAAAAGCTTAATGCCTTAGCATTAAGCACTATGCAAACTTTAACACCTGAGAGGCACAAGAATTTTTAAACATAATAAATAACAGAGTAAATACTCATGTACAATGCCCATAGTGCTACGAAATAAGAGAAACATAATTCATCCATAAATCATGACATACGCATCAGTATAGAAATCTTCCCACCTGCTTTGCTTTATTACATGAAGTTCGATCCAGTTGTTTGTCTGATGACCGAACAACTGTCTGCCCCATCATTTGTCAAAACGTGGTAGTCAAGATTTGTGCTTCAGATGGTACCGCTAAAATATTTTGGAGGTTTTAACAAGCTCTTTATGGGCTTAACATGCTCTTCACATCATACTCTTTAGCAAACCAAGATTTCCCTTCAACTTTCCTGATAGTAGTGGATTATTATCTTTAGCATAAGGTCAGGAAATGGAGGTGGGTGTTTTCCCGACTCTCCCCGATATCCTGACTCCCCTGCTTCTTCGAGACCAGAGCTTTCTGGGTGTACAGCCCATTTTCTGGGGCAGTTTATGTCAATCTCCTCTTCCAGTGTTCAGTTCTTCACCACGCTTTCCTTCATTTTCTAAGGGAAATCGCCTTGGTTCCAGGCCCCATTTCCCCACATTGCCATCTGGTACTTCTCCTTAATTACAGGTGACTAAAACACTTGTCCAAGACCATGGTTAGAAAGCCTGGAGTCTGGGGAAACCCAAACTGGCTGATTTAAAATCTTGCTTTACTATCCACAATAGTCCACAACTTCCAAACACATATGCATCTAACAAGAGGAAAAAATAAACTGTTATGTTAAAGGTGTAAGATTGAAGAACTGAAACAATGATGGTACCACTATTAGCTAATGGGGGAATTCATTTGGAATCAGTTGATGGGGTAAAGAAGGAAAATAAGAAATTCAGATCAGTCACACTGCTCTGGGGGTGACTGAAAGGCATACACGTGAAGTTTTTAAAGGCTTTTGTGGGGAAGTGAAATTATTTGGTATGGATCTTCTGCCACCAAATGACAGGGTTGGACCACACAAATAAAATGTAGGAGAATCTAAATCAAGGATTGAGACATTTCACCATTCTGATGGGCATAAAATTGAGCCATCTCAGAAGGAGAAACAAGAAGAGTCACAAGTGGAGCTGTGCTGGATCCTAGTTAGTGTAAAATGGCAGAGACAGAAGCTGAAGTACCAAAACCATAGGACAGAGCAGAGGGCTTTCCAACCCACATAACCAGGCAGAGGCTAAGGAGTAATATGGCTGGAAGGTCACGACCCAGCAAAAGGCATGGCTGAGCAGAGGCACTACTGTGGATAAAGGACTGTATTCTTACTGTTTTCTGATCCTGCCATATGGTAGGTAACCTGCTAACATCTCTAACAAGCCACCATCAGCATGAATACTACCTGAGTTGTGTGTGGTCATTGCAAATGAGCATTGAACTAAGCAGAGAAATTGAGTGTCAGGGGAGTGACAATTGGCATCAGAATAGGGTAAAAAGAAGATGAAGGGTAGAGACTTGTCTAACCAAAGCCTTTTAGCAACCAGCCTTAGGCCAAAATGGAGATTAAATCTCCTTCCCTCTTCTGAGGCAGAAGAGGACAGATGTACCACCACCACCACCAACACACACACACACACACACACACACATGCCCTTCCATGTCCTTAACTTTACAAACATGTGATCTGGTTTTCAATATTCTCTGTGTGTGTGTGTGTGTGTGTGTTTCATATTGGGGGATATCTCTGATGTATTTTGTCACTGTGGGTAGCATTCTTGAATCTTTGTATGTTTTTCTGTTTTTCAGTAGATGAAACCCAGGATTGATGAGCCTGTAAAGACAGCAAGCTGAAGAAGGGTGCATGGGGGGGAGGGGGGGTACAGTGGGGGAGGAGGGGGAAAGGGAGCTGATATCACAGAGTTCAAGAAGAAAGAGAACGTTTTGAAATTGATTGTGATGAGCAATTGTACAATACTGTTTGATGTGATTGAATTGAATTGTATGATATCTGTATTAGCTCCCAATAAAAATGGTTTTGGGGGAAAAAATAAATTTAAAGGAAAGGGTTGGCTAGAAATGTATTATTCAATGGAGCATACTTTTAAAATTATTATTAAAATCACCTATTTGGATATATTTTTAAAATTCTCTTAAAATATTCTATTTACAATTATACTCTGAAAGATTGAAATGTACCTGCTAGAGCTCAGATGGAATTCAAAGATATAACATTTTCTGTGAAATTTTCTTCCCTTCCTACGCATATATAATAATTATAGAGGAAACATCAATTTACAATTAATAATATTTTATAATTAAATATTTAATTAATATAAAATTCCAATGACTTACAATTGTACCTCTACTTGTTTGTCATTTGTCATACTGGCTTGTGTTCTGCTGTGATGCTGGATGCTGTGTATTTCAAATACTAGCAGCATCACCTAAAGTTTCAGCAGAACTTCCAGACCACACCAAGAACATGCTACAAAGAAGGACTAAGCTGTCCACTTGTGATTACTTGACTACTGAAGCTTCACAAACAGCATCAGAACATTGTCAGATACTAAATATCTCATAAAAAGCAGAATATTGTCCAATAGGGTGTCAGAAGATGAGCCCCTCAGGTCAGAATGCACTAACGTTATTACTGAGAAAGAGCAACAATCTCAAAGCAGAGTCAACCATAATCATATGGATGCTGAGGATGATGAAAAATGAGACAAAAACAGCTGCAAACACCTGTTAATAATTGGAACTTGCAAGATACGAAGTATGAATCAAGGGGAAGTGGAAGTTGTCAAAAATGAAATGGACCACATAAAAATTGGTGTCCTAGGTATCTGTTAATGGAAATAGATTAGTATTAGTCATTTGAATCAGATAATCATATAGTTTACCATGTCATTAATGACAAATTAAAGAGGAATAGTGTCATATTTATCTCCAAAAAGGACATTTCAAAATCTATCTAGAAGTATAATGCTGATGTGATAGCATTATATCTATTTGCATGCAAGGAAATCCAGTCAATACAATTATTACTCAAATGTATGGATCAACACTAAAGCTAGTCAGGATGAAATTGAAGAATCCTACCAACTTCTTTAGACTGAAATTGATCAAACATACAATAATTAATAATTATTGGCAATTGGAATGTAAAAGTTGGAAACAAGAATAAAAGAAGAGTAGTTGGAAAATATAATCTTGGTGATGGAAATGAAGCTGAGACCATGACAAAATTTTGCAAGACTCACCAATTTCTCATAGCAAATTTCTTTTTCAAAAATACAGAAGTACACATGGACTTCTCCAGATGGAAGACACAGAAATCAAATTGACTATATCTGTGGGAAGACAAAATAGAGACACTCAATATCAGAAGCTAA
Source organism: Echinops telfairi (assembly GCF_000313985.2). Lineage (NCBI taxonomy): Eukaryota > Metazoa > Chordata > Mammalia > Afrosoricida > Tenrecidae > Echinops > Echinops telfairi. Next base: position 109,439,830 of record NW_022111373.1, read on the forward strand.
CGTGAAGCCAGGGACTTACAGAGTAACAGATATCAATCGCTCATATCTAAGTTCAGGTTGAGGCTGAACAAAATTAAAATAATTCTACAGGAGTCAAAACATTACCTTGAGCATATCTCACCCAATTTTTAAAGAACATCTCAGGAACAAATTTGCAGTATTGAACACTCATTACAGAACATCTGATGAACTTTGGGAACACATCAAGAACATCATTCATGAAGAAAGCAAAAGGCCATTACAAAGACAGGGAAGAAAGAAAAGAGCAAAGCGATGTCAGCAGAGACACTGAACCTTTCTCTTAATTATACCGTAGGTAATGCAAAAGGATGAAATGATGAAGTCAAAGAGATGAACAGAAAATGTCAAAGGGCAGACCCAAAGCCCATTTGTAGGCCACTGGAGATCCCCTTGCAGAGGGGTCTCTGGGAGGAGATGAGCCAGTCAGGGTGCGATGCTGCAACGATGAAGCATACAACTTTCTTCTAGTTCCTAAAGGCTTCCTCCACCCCCGGATATCATGATGCAAATTCTACCTTACAAGTCTGGCTAGACCAGAGGATGTACACTGGTACAGATAGGAACTGGAAACACAGGGAATTCAGGGCGGATGATCCCTTCAGGACCGGTGGTGTGAGTGGCAATACTAGGAGGGTAGAGCGAGAGTGGGTTGGAAAGAGGGAACCGATGACAAGGATCTACATGTGACCTCCTCCCTGGGAGACAGACAACCAAAATGAAGGGAGATGTCGGATAGGGCAAGATATGACAAAATAATTTATAAATTATCAAGGGCTCATGAGGGAGGGGGCAGTGGGGGGGTGATGAGGACCCGATGTCAGTGGCTTAAGTGGAGATCAAGTATTTTGAGAATGATGAGAGCAATAAATGTACAAATGTGCTTTACACAATTGATGTGTGTATGGATTGTGATAAATGTTGTGTGAGCCCCTAATAAAGTGATTTAAAAAAATGTCAAAGGGCAACTGGAGAAGACGAAGTGTGATAATGAATTGTGCAAAGACCTAGAGTTAGAAAACTAAAATGACTACAATATGTGAATATTATATCAAGAAAACTATAAAATAAAAGAAGAAAAAAAACTTGACCTATGGTTACCATGGGTGAAGGAGGAAGAGTTATTGCTTAGGGGGCATTGAATTGATTTTAATGGTGGTGGAACAATTTGGAGAGGGAGATCAATAATGGCTGTACAGCATGAAGAGTATAATCAATGACAGTGAATGATACATGTAGAAGTTGTTGAATTGAGAGTGTTTGGTTTGTATGTCTTTGCCCAATTTTTTAAAAACACATAAATAACAATGAGTATAAGGAAAAAGAAAATATTCTAAAATTGATTATGATAAAGATTGTACAACTTATCTTGATGTGATTGAACAGTTGAATGGTATGATATGTGGATGAAGTGCCAATAAGACTGTTTTATAAAACCCAAAGTGAAGAACATTTTCATTTTATCTAAAACTGAAAGATCTGAAGAAAACAATTCAAGCCACAGTCACAATACTGGAATATTCTATGGGCACAATATTGAACAATGCAGGAAGCATCAAAAGAAGATAGAAAGAGTACACTGAATCATTGTACCAAAAAGAAGTAGTTGAGATTCAACCATTTCAAGAGGTTGTATCCCCTCACCATATGTTTTCTTTCTGTATTCTGTGCCAATAATCACAGCAGTTGGACAACATGAAGGGGATATGCAGAATTAGGGTTAGAGGACAGCTTATTAGCAATCTTCCATATGCAGATGACACAACCTTGCTTGCTGAAAGTGAGGAGGACCAGAAGTACTTGCTATTGAAAATCAAAGATTTCAATTTTCAATATAGAATACAATTCAATAAAGGAAACCAATAGATAACATCATAATAAACAGATAAAAGATTGAAACAGTCAAGGATTTCATCTGGCTTGGACCCACAGTCAACACTCATGGAAGCAGCAGCCATGAGATCAAGTGGCACCTTTCATTGGGTAAAGCAGCTACACACGAACCTCTTTGAAAAACAAGGATGTTGCATTGAGGACAAAGATGAGCCCGATCCAAGGCATGGTGTTTTTAACCACCTTGTATGCATATGAAAGTTGGACATTGAATAAGGAAATCTGAAGATGAATTGATGCATTTGAATTATAGTGCTGTTGAAGAATATTGAAAGTACTATGGACTACCAAAAGAATTAGCAAATCTGTCTGGAAGAAGTACAGCCAGAATGCTTCTTAAAAAACAAGGATGATGAGACTTCATCTCATGTACTCTGTACATGTTATCTGATGAGAACAGCCCCTTGAAAAGAACATGCTTGGTCAAGTGGAAGGCATTTAAAAAGAAAATTTCAATTGCCCATATGCAGATGATAGTTGGACATTGAATAAAGAAGACCAAAGAAGAATCAATGCATTTCAATTGTGGTGCTGGAGAAGAATATTGGAAGTATCATGAACTGCTAAAAGGACAAACCAATCTGTCTTGGAAGAAGTATGGCCAGAGTGCTCCTTAGAGATAAAGATGGCAAGACTTCACCTTACATACCTTGGACATGTTGTCGGCAGAGACTAATCCCTGGAGAAGGACATCATATTTGGTAAAGGGGAGGGCAGTGTAGGAGAAGAAGGCCCTCTGGGAGATAGACTGACAACAATGGGCTTGGGCATCGGAACAATTATGAGGATGGTGCAGGACTGTACAGTGTTCCACTCTGCTGTGCATAGGATTGCTATGGGTTGGAAACAGCTCAATGGCACCTAACAACACCAACAATAATGAAAAATAGGAAGACTCCTCATGAATGGATTGACACAGTGGCTTCAACAATGGGCTCAAACGTAACCATGGCAATGCTGGTGCAGGAGAGGATGTTGGTCATTCAGTTGTACATAGAGTTGCTATGGGTTGGAAACAACAACAATAACAACAACGATGCCTTTTTGTGTTCTCTCATTGGGTTTATTCATGGAGTCAATCGAGTGAAGCTTTTCAGCTACTTATTGTTATTTTCACATCGTATATTTTGTCCTACCTAGTTCCTAACCATTCTCACCTTGTATCCATCATGAGCTAACGTCTTCATTTGGTCTTTTGGGTTTTATGGTACTGTTACTGTTAAGTGTCTTTAAATAAGTTCAAAATCCTGGCAACCTCATGAGCAATAAAAGGAAAAGTTGTGCAATCCTCTGCGATCAACATGGCCATTGGTATATTTGATTACACGGTTGTGCCTATTGTCATTCATCTCATAAAGTTTTCACTGATCCGATACTAAGTCAAACAGGAGGAACTTCTCTAGAAATTGGTATCTTTTGATGATGTATCCAAAGTAAGTGAGCTGTCTCATCATCCACCCTTCTTTCCAAGAAATATTGTGGTTGTATTTCTTCTAAGATCAATGTTATGCTAACAGGCACTATGAAACTCATGATCTTATAATCCAGTTGGAATCTCTTCTGTCCCACTAGTTTTCCTAACATTTTCTTGTCACAATATTGTGCTGATGTATAGCTTCTAGATGCTACACACAGCTTTCAGAAAATGATCTCAAGCCCAAGGATTTTCAACACCACTGTTGCTTTCCTGTTACCAAAACATACTGATTATGCTGCCATTGGGAACTCTGTTTCTTCCTGGTTTACATCTAAGGAATCAGAGTTCAAGTACCAATATTTCCAGATTCCCCTGAATTTATTCGGATACATTTTGCTCTTTCCAAAGGTTCCATTCTAAGAAAGAGATTTGAGACAAGATCCAATGTGGTGGAACCAACTTACACCAATTCATGAGAAATACATAATTTTTACATTTCCTTGAATGTTGCGAGTCAGGTGTTAAACACAGACAATACTGAAAACTAAATTATACGAATTTTAAATTAAAGGAATTTATATTTAAAATACAAGTAATAAATACAACAACCTGGTGTTGTCGTGAAGTGCCACCAAGCCAGTTCTGACCCATCGCCATCCCAAGCAACCAAAACCATACACAGCACAGTGCTGCCCCGCCTTCAAAAGTGTTCCTTTGCCTGAGACCATTGTTGCAGACATGGGGTCAGTCCATCTCATTGAGGGCCTTCCCCTTTTCCGCTGCCCCTGCGCTTTCTCAAGCATGATGCTCCTCCCAGTGAGTCCTAGAAATCTTGAGTCAGGCAGGGAGTGGGCTCAAAAGACCAATCCAGCATCAGATGTGAAAGGACGCCATCGAAGACTAAGGAATTGGGAGGAAAAGAAGCAGAGCCACTAAAATATATGAAGGCCTCCTGTCTGTGGTTCCGGGTTCTGGCCTTTTAGTTTAATTCCTTTCTTCCTGTCATCGCGTCTGCGTTTTAGACTGCTTCCCACGAGTTAAGGAGTCAGGGGTGCAAAGTGAAAGTGAATCTACACTGTATAACCTTCCTGGGATGAGGGGACTGCACAAGCAGACCGGAGCAGAAAATGGACTATGGATCTCTGGGGAAGACAGTGGCGTGCGGACGTGCAGTTTTGATGCAACCCTTGCCCTAAACCAAAGACTCACCGCCATCCAGTAGAAGTCTACTCCAACTCTTAGTGACGCTATGTGGCAGGATAGAACCGCTCCTGTGAGTTTGGGGGAGGAACTTTTTAGAGGCGTAGAGAGCCCCATCTTTCTCTCTTGGAGTGCCTTGTGATCTCGAACTGCTGACTTTGTGGTTAACAGCTCAATGCATAACCACTGGGCCACCAGGGCTGTCATCCTTGCCCGACATGACTCGAATTACAACTCCAGCTGCACACAGACCCGTTTTAGCACAACCCAACCTTTTCCTGAATAGCCAAGACATTTTCACACCGAAAACCACTTAGAAACCTGTTAAAAGTTCTTTTTGGAGAAGCACTTGCTTAAGCCGTTTGTGCTGTAGCTGTTTCCATTTTCATTCCATGAAGCAAAAATAAACTGCCTGAATGAACCTCTGAAGCTGTCTCAATTTATTCTCAAGTGAGATAAGTACACTTGGAGTCCCTTAGGGCCCTTGGGATTGCAACAATCTCACCACGTTTCTGAAATATCCATGTTTTTAAGGTTATTTATGGTAACTGTATGGTATTCTACTCTACTTATCTTCACATACTATGCAATTTAATCATTCAATCCTATTAAGAAGATTTATGAAATCATCACCACAATCAGTTTCAAAACATTTTCTTCTTGTATTCATTGTTGTTTGTTTCCCATTTCCCCCTATCATCCTCTGCCATGTCCCTGGGCAGTTGTCAATCCAGTTACTGTCTCTGTAGATCTACCTGTCCTGCATTTCATATATAGAAAATCATACAAAATGCAAAACAGAAGCCAACAAAATGAGAAACAGTGACTAGTAAAATCTCAATCAACAAGAAGACAGAAAATTTTTAAAATTGAGACAAAATTAAAAGGGTGAAAAGGAAACTCAAATGATAAAGTATTGTATATATATTTACATCATTTTATTGGGGACTCATACAACTCTTATCACAATCATTACATCCATCCATTATGTCAAGCACATTTGTACATTTGTTGCCATCATCATTCTCAAAACATTTGCTTTCTACTTGAGCCCTTGGTATCAGCTCCTCATTATTCCCCCTCCTTCCCCACCCCACCTCTACGAGCTCTTGATCATTTATAAATTATTATTTTGTCATGTCTTACACTGTCTGATGTCTCCCTTCACCCACTTTTCTGCTGTCTGTCCCCCAGAGAGGGGGTTATATGTAGGTCCTTGTGATCCGTTCCCCCTTTCTACCCTACCTTTCCTCTACCCTCCCGTATTAACACTCTCACCACTGGTCCTGAAGGGATCATCTGTCCTGGATTCCCTGTGTTCCCAGTTCCTATCTGTACCACTGTACATCCTCTGGTCTAGCTGGATTTGTAAGGTAGAATTGGGATCATGTTAGTGGAGGGGAGGAAGCAGTAAAGGACTAGAGGAAAGTTGCATGTTTCATCATTACTATACGGCACCCTGACTGGCTCATCTCCTCCCTAAGACCCTTCTGTAAGGGGATGTACACTTGCCTACAGATGGGCTTTGGGTCTCCACTCCACACTCTTCCCTCATTCACAATGATACGATTTTTTGTTCTTTGATGCCTGATACCTGATCCCATCAACACCTCATGATCACACAGGCTGGTATGCTTCTTCCATGTGGGTTTTGTTGTTTCTCAGCTAGATGGCCGCTTATTTATCTTCAAGTCTTTAAGACCTCAAATGCTATATCTTTTCATAACCGGGCACCATTAGCTTTCTTCACCACATTTGCTTATATACCTACTTTGTCTTCAGCAATCATATCTGGAAGGTGAGCATCATGGAATGCCAGTTTAATAGAACAAAGTGTTCTTGTACTGAGGGAATACTTGAGTTGAAGGGCAATGTCCATCTACTACCTTAATACTAAACCTAAAAATATATGCACATAGATCTATTCCTCCATCATCATATATAAATATATTTACATATGTACATGCCTGTATTTAAATCTCTATAAATGCCCTTTGCCTCCTAGTTCTTTCCTCTATTTCCTTTTACTTTCCTCTTGTCCCACTATCATGCTCAGCCTTTATTTGGGTTTCAGTAATTCCTCTTGGTTACATTGCCCTTGATCAGGCATCTTACAACCTCCTCGACACTAATTTGACATCATTTGTTCCCTTGTCCCTGGGTTTGTTAACACCACTTCCTCTCCCCCCACCTTCCCCTTTACCATGTCCCCCCTGGAACTGTGGGTCCTGTTGTTTTCTCCTCCAGATTGTTTATCCAGCCTATCTTATCTAGATAGACTGCAGAGATAATAATATGTGCAAAAATAAGACAGAGCAAGACAAAGCAACAAAAGAAAACAAAACAACAACAAAAAAGGCCAATGACACAAAAAAGAGAAAATCCTATAAATAGTTCAAGGTCTGTTTGTTGACCTTCAGGAGTGTTTTCTGGTGGAGTCTGGTGGGGTGCCATGCCCTGGCCAAACTATCTGCCATTGAATCAATGCTGACTGATAGTGACCCCCTATGGGTTTCCTAGATGGTAACTGTTTACAGGATTAGCAAACCTAGTCTTTCTTCCTAGGAGCTGCTGCTGGTGGTTTTGAACTGAAGATGATGGGAGTCAAAGGCCAACACATAACCACTTAATTACCAGGGCTCCTTTTATGTCTGCCACAGCCAAATTTACAGTGTTCTCTGTCTGAGAGCAAGACTATTCACATCCCATGACTATGGTCCCAGGACTTTCATAGGAGGTTTAATCCATATGGGGATCCTGCCCATGTATTTTGGACTTCTGAACACGTATTTATGTCATTCATAGCCTTCTGCAAACAATTTGAGCTCTGATGCCATTCCCACCTTTGGTTTGGGATTTTATTATTTCTGATCTTTGTATTGCACAGGTAGATGTGCTTCTTCCATGTGGACTTAGTTGTGCCTCACTTAGATGGCTGCTTATATGAAGACAAGCCTGTAAGTCCCCAAATGCTATTATTTCTGATAGCTGGGCACCATCTGGTTTTTGTTGTTGTTGTTGGTTTTGTTTTGTTTTATTTTTGCAACACACTTTGCTACAGCATCCTTCTCATTGGTGTTCTCTTGATGAGGGTGAGGACCGAGCAAGGTCAAGTCATAAGAGCAGTAGTTCTTAGACTGGGGCTAGAATTTAGTGTGAGCCCCAAATCTATTCATATATCTATGATTTATTTATATAGATGGTCCACTTTACAGCTATTACTATCATTTTATGGGAGATAACATTATAAATCATTCCTCTGGGATATAAGATAATTCGATTGGTAGTGTGATTAATTTAGCCATTGGTATAGAACTTAAGGCACTGTTGAGAAGAGAAAATTATACAAATATAGGCCCACCTCAGACTGCAATACATGCATTGTTGACTTGTACAAATTAAACTCTCAATTTTTTAATTTACAAACTATTTACACAAACAATGGGGATTCGTGTAGGGTAAAACTTTCAATAACACTCATTTATAAAGGTAGAACCAGGCCTGCTAGATTAATACATGCCAGAAGAAAGCAAGGAGGGCAAGGAGGGCATAATAGTCCCAGGCCACTATTCACTGGGCACCCTCAATTCTATAACTTTGGGATGTCAACCATCTGCTTACTATCACAGTATGGTGTTTAAGCCCATAGCTGTCAGTCTATGGGAGGATTTCCATTCCTTAAATCTGCTACAAGTGAGTTTGAGGTAAATCCCAGTTCACTTAATGGAGTTTCCATATAGAATCATTCTGGTGGGGACTGTGAAGGATATTGTGTGGCTCAAGAGCACAGAGCCCAAAGTCCCTGTGTGTATGGCATATGGCCTGAGTTACCAAGGGCTGCATGGAAACTAGGTCAAAAGGGTCCAATTAGGAACATAGTAGGTGTATTCTTGCCTTGGGTTCTATATAAATATTGTTAAACATGTTTTCCCTTATGGGAGGCTGTTCCTCTTTTGGGTTACCCACCAACAGAAATGTAACCGCCTTCTCTCAGAAAGACCTAAATGTAAGACTCAAGGCTATCAGGATCATCAATAAGAAAATTGGAACAAACATAAGACCCTATTGCCGAGGATACAAAGGACACCAAATATAGTAAAGGAAGCACACGCAGAGGAAGACAAAAAATGACTGGGACCTATTCAAAATGGAACACTTATGTACTTCATCCTAGGAGTAAAAACAAGAACCTATGGATTGGGAAAGCCTTAAGCAATGACACAATGGACAAGGGACTGAATTCTTCAATATTTCAATAAGGAAAAGAAAACAAATACTCCAGTTGGACAAAGGACACGAATAGACAATTCACAAGGGGCATCACTTGAATGGCAAACAAACACAAGAGGAAATGCTCACAATCACTAGCCATTTTAGGAGATGCAAATCTAAACAAAGATGAGATATCTTATACCCTCAGCAGTACCCAGACTTGAAAAAGCCGAAAGGTCTAGAGAAGGTGTAGACAGATTGGAACTCTTATACCCTGCTGGTGGCCTTGTAAATATGTACAACCATTATGGCAAGTGATAGGATGATGCCTAAAACAATTGGCAATAGAGATACCAACTACCCAGTGTTACCTTTGCTGGGCATATACTCCAGAGAAATAAGGGACAGAACATGAAGAGTTGTATGGTTTCCCATGTTCACTGCAGCACAGTTCACAATAGCAAGAAGCTAGAAATGGCCCAAATACCCATCAGTAGAAGAATGGATAAAGAATCCCTGGTACATATGCACAATGGAATACTACGCATCCCTGAAAAGAGTGATGAAACCATGAAAACATCTCATGATGTGAATGGACCTGGGAGCCATTATGTTGAGTGAGGTTAGTCAATCACAAAAGAGCAAATATTGGATGTGCCCATTACTATCAGGATAAACACCAAGATGAAGGCAGGCTCCCAGCTCACGTAACCTTCTAATCTGGTGTCCCAAGCAACGAGGTAGAGAGCCTGCTGAGAGACCATGAATCTTATATCCACCCCCCTTTATTTGTTCCTCTTAAAAACCACATCAACAGAGGAGACTTCACCTCATCTGCAGTCAGTCGTGCAAGGTGAGGGGAGAAGGAGAGGACCATCCGGGTGCTGCCATACGACATTGTGTTACAGGTCACTCCAAATCAGCAGACACGCCTACAAGAGTGATCCGTGAACTTTACTGGACACTCAATATCCTTCTCTGAAGTTTGATTCTTTCTGTTTCATGTGTGACAAGACTACACTCTCTACGCTCCATGTAATGGCAGAGGGGTAGCAGAGAAAAAAGCCAGAGTGCTGAAAAAAGAGAACAAGGTTTCAAATACCATCTGACTACCAACTGTCCCTCTAAACCTCACCTTCATGGCTGGTGTGGTTGTTGTTAGGTGCCATCGAGTCAGTTCTGACTCACAGTGATGCTATGTCCAACAGAACTAAACACCGTCTGGTCCTGCACCATCCTCACAGTCCTTGGGTTTGAACCCATTGTCGCAGCCACTGTGTCAACCTATCTTGTTGAAGGCCATTCTCTTTCCCTTCCCCTCCTTTTACCAAGCATGGTGTCCTTCTCCAGGGATTGGTCTATCCCAATAACATGCCCAGAGTATATGAAATGAAGTCTCTTCAGCCTTGCCTGTAAGGAGCATTCTGACTGTACTTCTTCCAACCCAGATCTGTTTGTTCTTTTGGCAGCATGGTATTTTCAATATTCTTTGCTAGCACCTTATCTCAAATGCATCTTTTTCTCTTTTTTTGGTCTTCCTTATTCAATACTAGTGGGGTGGGTAAATTTCGCCCCAGACTCCAAATCATACAAAACTTCAGATTAATAGGATCTACTAAGAGACACGGCAACAAGAAAGAGTACATTGTTAATTCTGAAAAATTCATGGTTGCAAGTGCATCATCATATTTTATGACCTCGTTATTCTTCATTTTTCATAAGGTCCTTAATTTCTCAAAGTAATGAGGTTTATTTGATTAAGGTAGGTAGTAGTAAAAGTGAACAATTGTATTTCCTCTGCATCTTTAAAAATTAGAATCAACTTATATAGCGAACTGAAAACAGAAATTTCTGCTTTTCTATGTCCACACGTGGTACGGAGTAGGTAGGTGATTGTTTCATTAGTCACTAACAATCATTTATAAAATTTGAGAAACCAAAGACTTTGGATTGTTTCAGCTTCTTCCAACTCCTATCCTACCTGAATTAAGCTCTAAATTAATCCCTGATTTTAACACACTGTTGACTTAATAGTTACTTTGTCAAAGAAAATTTAAAAGAGCAAGCATTTAAGAATTATCTTTGTTGCCAAATTCTCTGCTGATGTGATTCCAGCTCCCAAAGTTAGGCAACATATTCCAAGAAAAAGAAACTTAAACAGCAACGTTTTACTCATGGAGGAAATGGTAGGGTTTTTTAATAGGGAAGTGGAATTTCTGTTGTTGAAATTAGAATTATATTAGAGCACCCTATTTACAGAAGGCTATAGACCACAAGGAAAGCCTTCTGACCATTGAGCAGGATATGAATTGTCTTTCCCTCACACAGATTGTATAAAAAGTTGAGTGTCTCCAGCCTACCCCTACATGAATACTAAAGACAAAGCAGGTGCATAGGCAAGTGTGGTGAAGAAAGCTGAAGGTGCCCAACTGTCAACATATATAAAATCTGGGGTCCTGTAGGCTGGAAGATAAACAAGGGGCCATCTAACTGAGAAACAACAAAGTCCACATGGAAGAAGCACACCAGCCTGTGAGATCATGAGGCATCGAAGGGATCAGGGATCAGGCATCAAAGTCCCAAAAAAATAAAATCATAGCATTGTGAATGAGGGGGAGTGCGGAGTGGGGACCCAAGGTCCATCTGTGAGAAATTGGATATCCCCTTGCAGAAGGACTGTGGGAAGGAGGTGAGCCAGTCAAATTGCAGTGTAGCAACAATGAAATATGCAATTTCCCTCTAGTTCTTGAATGCCCCCCCCCCATCATATCCCAATTCTACCTTAAATATCCGGCTGGACCAGAGGATGTTCACTGGCACAAGATAGGAACTGGAAATCCAGGACAGATGAACCCCTCAGGACCAGGGGAGAGAATGGCAATATCAGGAGGGTGGAGGGAAGGTGAGGGAGAAAGGGGAAACAGATGACAAGGTCTACATATGGCCTCCTCCCTGGGAGATGGACAGTGGGGAAGTAGGTGAGGGAGACATCGGATGGTCTGAGAAAACACAAAATAATAATAATTTATAAATTATCAAGGGTTCAAGGGAGAGGGGGGAGAGGGGAGGGAGGGGCAAAAATGAGGAGCTGATGCCAAGGGCTAAAGTAGAAAGCAGGTGTTTTGAGAATGATGATGGCAACATATGTACGAATGTGCTGGATACAACTGATGTGTGTATGGATTGTGATAACAGTTGTATGAGCCCCTAATAAAATGATTTTAAAAAAATTGAGTGTCTCTACACCCTCTCTCTTAGGGGTTTACCTGCGTGTATTTTTGAGGAAATCACCATCATGGGGGTTGCACGGTCATGAGGAATACCCTATCAGTCATGCCCTGACTGTCTTGGTCAGAAGGTCCTGGATCAATCTTGTAAACACTTCTCTCTAACATAATGCATGTGTCCCAATCATATTTCCTTTCCTGCTTTGATAGTCCCACCAATTGTAATGCATTGATGTCTTCTAATCGTGGACTTGTGACTCTTTCCTTTGTGGTCTATGCCTTATTTAAGTAGCTCCCTGAATGTAAATCATCTGACGGCATTATATTCTTGTGCTAGGGTCTCTCTCCTCTGGATCATGTGTTTCTGTTTTTGTCTTGTCTTTATTCCATTTAAGTCTTAATGTTTGCCCAAAATTTGGGCTGCTAACTACAAGGTCAGCAGTTCAAACCCACCATGGGAGAAAGGTGAAGCTTTCTGTTCACATGAAGAGTAACAGTCCAGGAAACCCACAGGAGCATTGTTACTGTATCCTATCGGGTCTGAAAGGACTCTGGAACAGTGAATTAAATTATATTTGAGATTGATGTCACTTTTGGACCCTGAAATAAGACAAGAAAACTAGTTACTGTGAAGAGTATCACCATCCACACCTTGCAATGACACAGTTTTTATAATTTTCTTCCTCAAAAGAAATCGTGTGAAGTTGACTTCTAAAGAAATAATCCCTACAGGAAAATATTTTGTAGGGAATATTGTTTCAAAAGCAGCTTAATGTCCATCGATGATGCTGATTTTCTTTTGTAGATTGGTTTTGTTTACCTGTGTATCCAGGTTTGCAAGCTCTATCAAAATCTTGAATTTAATACAAGTTTTGGAGCTTTGGTGGTGTAGTGGATTTTGTGTTGGGCGGCTAACAGCAGGGTCAGCAGTCAGAAACCACCAGCCCCTCTGAGAGAGAAAGACGACACAGTCTACTCCCATGAAACCGAGCTTTGGACACCCACAGGGACCTTACTGTAGAGTCCCGCCGACAGGATCGCTCTGAGCACCGTGAGTCCGAATTTACTTGGTGGCGATGGATTTGAGAGTTTTTAAATTCAAACTCCTAAATCTACTTCAACAGCTAAAGATATAATCTATAGATATGTTGTTGGCAGTATTTTGTGTCATCAAGTTGGTCTGGCTCATAGTGATACTATGCACAACTGAACAAAACACTTTCCAGTCCTGTGTTATTCTCACAACAGTTTATGTTTGAGCCATCCTAG
>NW_022111373.1:109454007-109459515 GCF_000313985.2 Echinops telfairi
ATTGTGTCCTGACTCAGGGCTGGCATCAATTAGGACACATAGGTGGGTGAATAGAACAGTGTACATTCTATCTGAACAATATCCTATCTTCTGTGAAAGTGTTTGTAAGCTCTTTTGTAATTGGCTGTGTACAACTGGCCTCCACGCTCCATCTTTCTTTACGTATTCTGACCCATCCTTCCTTGGCAACCTACTTCTATAGTGGGTGTGATCGTTGGTTGCAATGGCTATACAGAACTCACAGGCACAATTTATAATTATGAGGGTGTATTAGGAAGTTAATAGGTTATTACAAGTCACGATCAGAAAATATTAAGGTTACAGCCATTGGTTCACAGCAACACCTCCCCAAGTCTCTCTCCGGCCCACAGCCTCTCAGCCATGTGATCCCTTGACCAATGGACCAGGACGGTCTCACACTCTCATAGTCTTGCCACTGCTTCTCTGTTCTGTCTCGTGGTTTCCTTGCCTTAGCCTTGCGTCTCAGTCTGTCTGTCCCATAGCCTCTGTGCCACAGACTCTGGTTTACTCTGGTCTTGGTCTCCATCGCTTCAGAAATCTCAATTGTGCTCTTCTTCCAGTGCTCGGGGTTTCTCTCTCTGTCGCGGTGGCTTTTATTCACAGAGGAACGACTTGGATGGAGGGTGGGTTTTGTCTTTTAGCAGATCATATTTTCAAGGAAAGAAAGGGTTCAAACCTGCTTCTAAGGTCAAAGCTTCATCCGTACCTTCACCCTCTGTCCATTAACACAACAGAGAACCCCCTCCAGAATTGGGCTATAACCACAGGCATGGAGTCTAGAATGATAACACATCATGTACGGAATGATGGATAGCAGGGCCGTATTACTAGACTACATCTCAGTTTGATATTATTTGCTGTTTGAAAATAATAACATTTATCTTAGGTAGGGAACATCTGCTTGTAAATAGCAGAAACATACTTCCACTATCTAAAGCACAAAAATGATATTTTTCTGAGAGGAAAAGGTGTGTTTTATGAAATAAGAGGCAACAAAATGCATCTTGGCCTCATGAGAGGCAACCTTTCCTCTAGCTGAGGTCACAGGCGTTACATCTACACATTTTGCCAAGTTCCCATTTCCGATCTCCATTCTCTCTGGTCACAGGCATTTTATACATCTCTTTGCATTTTGGCCTAAGTAAGCTTCACATTATGTCTAACTAAAGACTCTGGAGTCCTAATTCCCAGTCTTGGCACACAAAATCCAATGGGTGGCCAATTCAGGTCAATCAGCCTGGACCAAAGAACAGAATCATGAGACTTGCAGCCAATTCAGCAAGACGTATAGCATTAGATTTTTCTGAATTGAAACTGGATAGATTTTTCTCTAAGAAATCATAGGGGGAAGGAAACTATTTGACAGAAAAATCTGCAATCTAAAAGAACATTGTCTGTGAGTAAATATTAAAAAGATGTTTATGAAAGATATATAATTTGTCTATTTCTAAGTGTTTTTTCTGTCTCCACTCCCACACATGCATGCATATTTTCCCCTCTTTTCTTTTGTGGTCAAGGTGTTTTACACTAATACCTACTCAGTAATTCTTTTCAAAGTAAGTAAATAAAAGGTTTTGAATAATGACCATCGTTGTCATTATTGTGACCTACTTAAAGACAAGAGATGAAGAGACTGAATGTTCAGGGACCTTTTAATTTCTGTGATCAATTTATTTTTTGTTTTTAAGCAAAAGGGAAGAAATGTATTGGCGCCCATACAGGAAACCCTAGAGGGGCCCAGCATACCCTAGAGTGTAGGATGCCCAGCAACGGGTCACACCATTCACTGTACCCCCATGGCCCAGAGGGACTCCCCTTGAGCCGAGCCCCAAAGTCCCAGGACTGGATGGGACCAAGTTCTTAAAAATATCATTTCTTCTCACATTTTTCTACCCCACTACCAATAACTTTGGATTAAATTTCTTGGAAGAACTAATCAAATCTTATTGATCTTTCAATGTTTAAATTTCAGCATAATGCCTAGCATACAATGGATGCTCAATGAAAATTCATGAATTGAGTGTAATGGTATGACATTTGAACAAAACTTGACAAATCATAAAATGCCAGGCAAATATTATCTGGCTACTTTCTTCATTGTGAAGCATTAGAAATTTACTCTGGTGACAATGTTCAAGATGCATGAAAACCACTAAAGAAACCAGCTAGAAAGGTGATCTGAAAGTCTACAAGAGATGGATTAATGGTCCCTTGTGTATGTCAGGAGGAGGTTGGGGCTTAATGGGGAGCTAGTAATGATGAGTACAAGATTGAAGACAATGTTCTACAGCTGCTTGTACAACTCTCGGTGATGTGATTGAACTATTGAATTGCGTGATATGCGAATTAATGCCAATAAAACTGCTGGGGTGGGGGGGAGTCTCCAAAAGACCCACTTGACATCAGTCAGTGCTTTTGCTGTTTCCCTTTCCTGTAGGGCCTACAATTAGAATCTAATTATGATTTCTTGGTAATTCGGGTGTTGTAGGTGGTATCCAGTTGAACCCAAACTATAACAAAACTTTGTACAATGAAGCACTGCCCGATCCAGGGCCGTTCTCACAGTTGTTATGTGTGAGGCCATTGCTGCAGCCACTGTGTCACTCCATCTCTCGGAGGTCTTCCTTTTCGCAATCCGGCTGGAATTCTTGGATAGCCTCAACTTTCTTCCATGGAGAGACTAGTAGGTTTGAAACCCCAAACTTTCAGTCAGCAGTCCAATGCTTGCTCTAGACTTCAGAGATGAGCCTGAATTATACCGTGTGCTGAAAGACAAAATTGGATTGAGGAAAACTCATTTAGTTCGACAATTAGAAGTTTATTGTTGGTCACTGAGAGATTAATTCTTGTAGGCTAGTTTATTTATAGGCCACATCACAAAAGACAAAGTTAATTTTATATAAAAAATAAAATTGCAAATGCGGTCGATTTAGGCTAATTGTCTAATAATTTTAATTTAAAGAAAAAGAGAATGCTAGGTTGAGATACAAAGTAAACTTCTATTTCCTCAAGATTTGAGAATTTTCATCTATGTACCCCTTAGTGAAATAGTTCAATTTGTCTCTTCACCAAAACTACTCACCCTTCAACTGACTTCATACTCCAAGCACACTTTGAAGGGCTTGCATAATATACTGGATCAATAGCCTCGGTCTGATGAGAAATTAGAGTATTTCTGCTGTAATGATAAGCAGGCTTATGAATACTGAGCATGTTTAAAAGACTTCAGATAGTAATCAAGTTCAATGTTCACTCTCTTATGTTTGAGGTTATTTTCTTGGCTGAAAATAATATTTGGCTGTGAATCAATCATCATTAGGATAGGAAATAAAGATTTTTATTTCCTTCTAGAAAAATGCTAATTGCACTGTCCTAATTTTTCATGCGCTGCCTCTCATTTGCCCTGCATCCTCATGTTGCTTTACCAGTCAGTGGAAAATTAAGCTCACCAGCAACTTTCCAAATTATGAAACTACAGGACAACCTTTGTTTCTAGCAAATCTAAGATTTGCAGTTACCGAAACCTCTCAGCTGGTGAACTTCATAGCATGCTTTGTTTTTCAGCAACACTTTCCTAACGACTGTTTGGAAAGTAACCATATTCTTAGTATGCCAGAGGACAATGACCTACAAGGATTCATTCAATTCTTATGCTTTTTCATAGTTAAAAAAATACAAGTAAACATCTTTCCGGAATTCTCTGCTTTCGGCCAAGATCCATCTGATATCAGCAGTGATATTCCCTGCTCCTTGCAGGCAAGAATAGTAAGACTCCCTCTCATACACTTTGAACTTGTTATCAGGAGAAAACAATCCCTTACTAAGTGGACGGGGAGCAATAAAAGAGGAAGGCCTTTGATGAGATAGATTGACACAGTGGCTCCAATACCAGGCTTAGACATAAGAACTATTGTGAGGAAGGCAGGGGACTGAGTAGTTTTCATCCCATTTTACATAAGAATTGCTTTGAGTCAAAATGCAATGGCATATAACAACAACGTTTTAGTCCTAAGAATCGTGGGTGGCACAAGGCTTGTTAAGTTCTTGACTGCTTAACTGAAAAGGAAGCCACCCAGAACCTCCTTGGAAGAAGTAATTAGTGATCTGCTTCCAAAGGTCACAGCTATGAAAATTCTATGGCGTACAATTCAACTCTGCATATGAAGTTATTGTGGGTTAAAATCAATTCAATGGCAACTGGTTTGTTATTTGATTCCTAGATCTATAACAATCAGTCATCAATCTTAAGTAGAACGATTCCTACTGACCCATGCCAAGTAGATAGTCTTGGAAGCACTGATCAGGCCAGAAATCTTTTTCTCTGAATTTCAGGATTAAGAAAACTTCTTCTATAATGGACCAGATCGTAAATATTTTGGGCTTGAGGATCATACATCTCTATTACAATTATTCTATTGCTGCAATGCCAAAGCAACCATAGACAATAACCAACCAGAGTGCCTTTATTTCAAAAATAACTTGATTTATAAAAACAGACAAGCTGTATTTGTTTCAGTGGTTATAATATGCCACTCCCCACTCTAGGAAAAAACATTGAATAAGATATGTCACTTCACCATTCATGAAGTTTTAAGAAAGAGAACCCAAATCATTGAGAAAGATGGCAGTTTAATAATGGGTTCTATTTTTTGGATCACAGAAATTTGCAGTCTATCTCAGAAATTCCTCCAAACCACCTCCAACTTTGTCCATTTGTGCTTCCCCTGTGCCACAATGCACACCCTTCTTACTCATTTCCCTCCGCATAGCCCCTATTACTTAATACTATTTTCTCTCATTTTTATTGGCTCTTGATAGGTTATGACTAGGTTATGACTAGAGAGCTCTCATGGCAGAGTGGATTACATGTTGGGCTGCTAACCACAAGGTTGGTGGTCCAAATCCATAAGGAGCTCCATGGGGGAAATGATGAGGCTTTCTGTTATAAAGAGTATAACCCCCCCCACCCACCCCCAGGACCAGTGGAGAGAGTGGTGATAGCGGGAGGGTGGAGGAAGGGAGAGGGAGAAAGGGGGAACAGACGACAAGGTCTACATATGGCCTCCTCCCTGGGGAACGGGCAGCGGAGAAATGGGTGAGGGAGACGTTGGATGGGGTAAGATATGATAAAATAATAATAATTTATAAATTTTGGGGGGTGGGTGGAGCAGGGAGGGAGGGGAAAAATGAGCTGACACCAAGGGCTCAAGTGGAAAGCGGGTGTTGTAAGAATGATGAAGTCAACACATGTACCAATGTGTTGGACACAAATGTACAGATTTTGATGAGTTGTATGAGCCCCTAATAAAATGTTTATTTAATTTAAACAAAGATTTCTAGCTTCAGAAACCCGCAAGGGCAGTTTTGCTCTGTCCTGTGGGGGCATTATGAGCCACGGCAGACTTGATGGCAGAGGTGATTACTTGTAGCATTTGTTCTTGATTCCAAACAACAAGACCAAAGGGGGGAAATCATGAGAGAGCGAGA
>NW_022111373.1:109460911-109486578 GCF_000313985.2 Echinops telfairi
CCGAACTGTGGTTCACATCTTCTGTAGATCTGAAAAAATGATCATTTCCAATTGCACAGTAAAACTTTTAAGTTGTTCGGGGAATACATGTTTTCTACAGGAAAATATAGCAAGCTTTAATTATATAATTTGGTGTAGAAAAACGTTCCACTGCTTTGAAAGACAGTTTCAGTAAGACAAAGTGACTTGTTGAAGACTACATAGCTAGTATAGACTCAAGATTAGAAAAAATATGTGATATCCCAAATCTACATGGTAGTGATATCTAAAATGCATAGGTTACACCTGACTCTGACAACAAAATAAAATAAACACAATAGACTAGTAATCAGAGAATGCCAATTATTCATTTCAAGCATAATCAGAGAAGTGCTACTTAAGCAATCGTGAGAAACCACGGGCCCAAAATAAATATCAGCGGTTGACTAATAACACATCCTGGTGCAAATGTGGAGAAATGAAATCCCTGCTGGTAAGAGTGTAAACATATGTACGTAGTCTTTTGAAAGAGCAACCTGGCAGTCTTTAGGGAAACAACGTTCTGCTTTAAAAACCCAGTGATTTCACTTTTGGGTAAATGCCGCCGAGAAATTCTCTCTCATGATCACAAGAAAAAAAATACACTTTCTTTATAGGTACAGTGATTTGGAGGCAGCAAAGTAGGTCCAGAATTCTAAGGGAATAGGTAAGTAAAAAGAGGTCAGTACTGAAAACCTCTGCCACCATAGATTTACGGATGAATCAGGCTCAGAAAAGGAAGGTTGGGTGAAAACAGTAAGAAATCAAATTAAATGCAGAGCAAAATGCCATTTCTGGAAATTACAAATATGCATGGAAAATGATACTTGTTATTTTTAAATAATAGACACATCTATAAATAGGCATATGGAAGTGAAAACTAGTTATATACATTAATCTACACTTACTATCAGAATCTACTGGAAGGCAAAGGGTCCTATGGGAATAGAAGTGAAATAAAATGGTGGGGAAAACAATTAAACAAAATAAAGCAAAAGATTTTAACAGAGCAGTGATGATATGATTCTATAAAGTGAAGAGTGTGATCAACTCCATTCCTTTAAATCATTTCTAAATGCCACTTTAAATTTTATACATACATATGTGTTTGTGTGTGTGTATTTATAGATGCAAAAATAAAATCCCCCAACAAAATACCATCTACACATTGTATGCCTGGAAGTAATTATTAAGAGTGGCTTTATCCAATGGTTGTCATGGGTGACGGAGGAAGAGTTTTTGCTCAGGGGGCATGCAGTTTAAGAGCGGTGGAATAATCTGGAAAAGGTTATCAATGATGGTTGTACCAGATGAAGAGTGTAATTAGTGGCACTGAATTATACATGGAGAAGTTGTTGAACTGAAGAATGTTTTGTTGTGAATAGTTTTGCCACATGACAAAACACATTACATAAATAACAATGAGTATAAGGAAGAAGAAAATGTTCTAAAATTAACTATGGTAATTATTTTACAACTTTTTGTGACATAATTGAATTATTGAATTGTATGACATGTGGTTGAAATACCAAAAAACCTTTTTTTTTAAGAGTGGCTTTCTCTGGTTGTAAGACATGCATTTTTTTCTTTTAAAATGTAACCTTATTTTATGCTTTATTTATTTTAATGTATTTTAATTTCTATATATTTTCTAAATCTTATTCAATAGATATTTCATACTCAAAATAAATCACAATCTCTACATATTTTTAGGAAATCAACATATTCCTGAAAGGTGGGGGAGGGGTGTTGTTTCATTCTTAAGGAATCTCTTAGGAAAAGTTTTCCATGGACTCAGCGATATCTTTTCCCAGTCAGCTTGAAAGGAAAACCATGGTAAATTCAGGACCTTGTGTAATATCTCATGATTAGAGCTTTAGAGTTACTGATTGAGAGGAACTCTGTAAAGTCCAAAGTTTCTATTGAGTGTGTAGGGTCACCCTCGCCTGCGGTTTGCTCTCTGAAATAGAAACCATTACCTGTTTCCTTTAGCGAAGGGAGAGAATGCTTGTCTGGCTTAACCCAAAACCCTTTTTACGGTGAATTCCTGTTATATCCTCAGCCATTTTCGACTGTATGGAAACCACGATCTCTGATTAAAGGTGAGTGATATAATGTTTCATTTTCATTGTTAATATTTTAACATATAGACCATGCTTTCAACAAGTATTCCTTTTCCATACATGAGCTTTATCCTGAAACTGGAGCCCTTTCTTTTACTTCCTTTTTTAAAAGATCATTTTATTGGGCTACAACTCTTATCACAATCCTTTTTGCTTAAATCTCAAAAGACCCAAAGGCTCATATTTATTTTTAAAAAATGTCCTTTTGGAGAACTTAGTTGAGATCAACTTTTTCCATGAGTTTAACTACAGTTTAAAAGTAAAACAAATAAATCTTTAACCAAAGGGTCAGTCATGCCCCTGGAACGTTCAGCCTACCCTGCCAACAGTAAACGTGATTTTTTCAGCCTCCGGGAATGCGCAGCAGTCAAAAAACATAAGAAATTAGAGATTTGAGCCTTTCTAAAGAAAACAGAAAAGAAGAGCCTGCAGTCAGTGGTAAACTCGAGCACTTTCGGAAAGAGGATAAGAAACTGTGCTGAGCTAAGTGCCTTGGGAGTAACACATTCGTGTATGGGTAATGCTCTGGGAGGTGACTGATAAGAATAAGAAAAACATTTTTAACTAGAATTCCCTAAGTGCCAGCAAAGCTATCTTCAGTGGCTCAGTGAGTTCATCAAGTATTAGAGAGTTCAAAAAAACATTCTAATTATAAGAAAAGCTCAGAATTCCTGCTGTTCTACCTTGGTACTGAAACTGGAGAATTTTTCCTGATGATCAGAAACAGATCTTTATTCAACAAACATTATGTCATTTCATGTTTACATGAAAATGTTTGTATGTCATTTTAGACAACTCCAAAACATTTAAGAAATGTTGAAAATAAATTAGGAACCATTTCATTTTACATTTGGGGTCATGGTAAAAAAATAGTGAATTATCTTTAAGAGAAAAGGATAATAAAACAATTGTTTCTCGTAACACTGAAATATTATGAAAAGAGACACTACTAATGAGTAGCATCTTATCAAATAACAAATTTCGACACGCCATCTTAATTTACAGCGTCTTCCAAATAGCCTGAGGACACTCAAAGTCATAGAAGAGATCACAATAGTTTCTAAGGGGCCTGCTCTTGCAGATTTTAATGATAAACAGTGTGAATCCACCTGTCATGTATGAGCTTCTGGTAAATGGTGTCTGCTTATATTTGATAGTGTTTAATTGCTTATAATGTAACTGCTCCCAATTATTTACTTGCTAAATTCAAGAAAGTGTTTTCCCAATAATTAAGAGAAACATTCTAGAAGTTTCTGTTTCTTCCTGCACAAAAATCTAAGAAGTATAAAAGCAGCTCCACTTAGGGCTCCTTGTTGTCTGTGTTATCAGCATGTAAAGCAGCCCCAATTTTTAAAAATCCAAATTGCAAAAAAAGGGGGGATGGTCTAAGAATCTCTGCTCCGAATGGTCCTAAAGGGAATGAGACAATATCCTTATTTGGAGACTGAGTCCGATGTAGAGGGCTCACACTTCGGGCTTATCACTGCCTAAATTCTCTCCCAGAGACACTGATGGGGCAGTAGTGAACGCACAGTCCGACAGCTCAGAGGCCGGCAGCGGGGACCCCAGCCAATCAGTGGGGGGAATGTGGCAGTCAGCTTCTGTACAGCTTCCGGCTTTGGAAACTGTACAGGGTTGTTCTATTCCATCCTATAGGGTGGTTCTGACGTGGACTCCACTCAATGGCCAACACATTTAGTTTGAGAGTTTTTTAAATGTGATATTGAGTCCTTGAGTGAGCAGTAAGTCTTCATTCAGCTCAACTGAGAACCAAACATTTGAAGGTCTGAGTTCACCCACAGAGGTCTTGGAAGAAACCTCTGATGATCTACTTCTGAATACACGCACCACAGGAACCCTATAGAGTGCTATGAGAGTTTTCTAAAAGATGCTGTTTAAAACTCTTTATTGACCTGAGTTTGTGTCCTAAATGCTCACAATTAGGCTATGCCTAAATCAACTGTAATATATACATGTGGTTTAAATTATGCAGCAACTAAAAAGAATGAAGTAGATATGCATACACAGATGTGGAAAGATCTTCAGGTTATATTACAAGGTGAAAAAAGGAAAAGTGAAGAGTATGCTCCTGTTCATGTATATATTTAAATAATATGCATGCATATCTATTGGCTACTCTGATGTATCGAAGCATTTTCATCCCATTGGAGTCATAAAAAGAGAGACTCCACTAGGTGAAGTGGACTCTACTTCAAACACACTTGTCTCCTGAGCACTTGAGATTGAAAGTTCATGGTGTTTGAGAAAGCAGAAGGCAGCCATACCAAGATTATTGAACAATCGGTAGGGGGACAATCATTGATTTACTACATTAATGCCTATGTGCTATATTGATATACATTATTCAGGCAAACTTGTGACTGACATTGTCAATGAATATTATAGCAAATGTTCCCTAAGAACCAACTCCTATTGATTGTGTAAATAGCATCCAAACATGAAAAGATTGATTCTGGGCAAGTGAGTAATTCCAGTATTGTGATATCAAAAATTAGTACTAGAAGTTAATCAAAGACAATTTTAAAGGAAGATCTTTATGCCCAAAGGAGATGATTAATAATACTCTTTACAATAAATCATCAAATTGGTCTCTAAAGGGAGCCAAAGGTAGATTTAAAAAAAGAGATCCAAGAAAAGGTTTTGGGCTCACATGAAATATTAACACCAATTTAAGAACAATTAGTTCTTACATCGTGATCCTACTAGGTACTCACCCTCAGGAAGGGAACACCAAAAATATGGGTGCTATAGCAAAGTGTGGTGAAGAAATTAGATGGCTCCCAGCTATGAGATAAAATAGCATCTGGGGTCTTAAAGGCTTGTTTCTAAATGAGCAGTCATCTAAGTGAGATGTCAACTAAGTCCACATGGAAGAAGCACATCAACATCATTGACCAAAAGATTATAAATCATATAATCCAAAGTCAAAGGAGGAAATAGTATCAGAATCTAAACTGTGAGATACTGGTTTGCAGAAGGCAGATGACAATGGGATCCCAAGATACATCTGTGGGATCTACATAGGAAATAAGCCTCTGGTGATCTTTCTTGATCCATAATAGAGTGATGGGAAGAAACTGGTTATGAAACAGAGCATCGGAGAGATGACCTCAGAAGTTCAAAATGATAAACCTTCCTGAAGGGTTAAAATCTTGTCAGTTGATCCCCCTCTGATGCACACTGACTGTGCCTTATCTGGTTGGCAACATTTTCTGTATTTTTGTTTGTTTTTTCATATTGGGGTTTATCTCAAATGTGTTTTGTCATTGGGTGTGGCCCTCTTGGATTTTTTCATGTGTTTTCTCAGTTTTTCAGTATATAAAAACCCAGCATGATGGAACCTATAGAGACATCAAATAGAATGAGGGTCTCTGGGAGTTACAGAGGAGGGCGGGGTGGGGTGTAAAAGGGTGCTGATGTCAAGGAGTTCAAGAAGGAAGAGGATGTTTTGAAACTGATGTGGGAGCAGTTGCACAATACACTTGATGTGATTGACTATGGAATAATATGCTATATGTATTAGCTCCCAATAAAATGGTTTTGGGGGGAAAAGTTACAAGTATGACAGGATTCAAAAATGTGAGGGAATTTTCACTATATTTTAATTTCATGTGCATTTTGAAGTGTTCGTAGTTCTTTACAGAATAACAGTTTTTCTCATCTTACGCTGCCTATTTCAACTCGATGTTGTAGTTAGAAATGGCTTATGTTAAGCAGATAGCTTCGTAAGAAAAGTGTTGAGATATAGTGCTTAACATCTGATTTTAATAATTAAGTTAGACCCGTATAACTCTCCAATTAAAATATCTTTCTCACATTCAAAAAAGAGAAAGAAATGGTACTCAGGGGAGTTTCTTGGAATAGGTGGAAGAATCTACGTCTTATAGTGTTCTTTTTCATTCCTTTCTGTTCTGATTAAGTTTATAAAATAAGTAGTTATTTGGGTTCTGTTTCATTTTAATACTAGCCTGAGTTTCCTTATGGGGGATATTCTAAGCTGGTTTAATAGTCTTCTTTGTACATAACTGTATTTCTTAGAACACAGTCTCACTCAACTCACTACATCAAGTCAGCCCTGGGCCACAGGGACCCTGTAAGACAGAGTTAACCACGCCCTCCAGTGTCTGAGGTTGCAGGTGCAGCACAGGAAAGACACGTTCTCCTTCCGAGTGGCTGGTATGTTCAAATGCTGACCTTGTGGATAGTAGCCCAGTGTTTTACCCGCTGTGCCACTAGGACACAGTAAATTCTATCAAATAAAAAAGATGGCTGACTTAATTAATTAGAAGTACTTTAAAACAAACCTGACTCTCAAGAAACCTAGTATGAGATTCAATAAACCACTGCAATGTGCTAAGTGTAAAACAATTAGCTGTCAACAATCACTTTTTGATAAAAGAACAATTAACAGTTGGAGTCCAATTTTGGAGTCCACGTATTTTAAAAATGTAAATTTAGACACTTCATTTAAATTGTAGAACTGATTGTAATTATGGTCCTAAATTATAGGATTCAATTTTCTTTAAAGGTCATTTTTAAAATGTGTCCAAGATAAAATTCATCAAGTATTAATTGACTGTATCCTATGCTTGCTTTTGCTCTCAAAATGCTGAAATTAATAAAATGACCCCAAAAAATCAACCATTATGGTGTTAACATTCTAATGAGGAAAGAAGAAGAGAGAATAAATTTATTTGAATTAATTAAGCAAAATTTAGTCTATTAATATGGCATATGTTAAGAGAGAGAAAAAACAGTGAAGGGGAATAAGAAATGCTGGTGGAAATTGCAATTTTAAACAGGGTAGTCACATATTTATTTTCAAGATCAAAATAATGAAAACCATATTTCTATATTATTTGGGTATGTATACCCTTAATAAATCCAAAACATATATATGACCTTCCTATGATCCTTTCTGTAGTTTGCTAATTTGGAAAGCTACATGACCAACAGATACTATTAAATTTGTAAACGTCTTAATTATTATAACTTTTGAAAATGAATACATTCTGAATGAAGACTTGCCAGGGATTAGCTTAAGAACTTTATATGAACCTTCTGATTTAATTCTAACAAAGGCGTTTATGTTACATTTATCATCTTACTGGCTGTGATGGCTCTTTAGTGGAACAAACTTTCTGCTCTATGGCTGCTTAAACTGTTGCTCCTGATCAGCTCCTGATAAGAGCAGAGCTTTTCAATGGAAACTTTAAATAAATTGCATCATAAATTTCTATGAAGAATTGTAAAATAAAAATGAAACATAGCTTTATCAGTCTAATCCTGAGGACAAAAAGCACAACCAAGGCCTTAGCTACCAGGAAGTGGAAGTAGTCCAGTCAGAGCCAATTGAACCTGTCAGGGTGAAAGGGTTTTTGGATAGTCAAAGCATTTTGTTTGTTGACTTTCTGAAGGGTCGAAGAATGATAACATCTGTTTAAGAGAGTATTTTAGAAAGTTAACCAACACTTAGAATAAACTTCCCCACAGAGTCATCTACTAGGACAATGATCTTTTCATCAAGTAAGGGCCATTTATTTTTAAGGGTTTTTATAGGAAATCATTAAGCACCAACCTTACAAAAATCATTTAGCTGCTTCTGAATTCCTTTTTTTGTTTTATAATTTTTAAAAATCTTGAAAGGATTCCATTTTCTTTAGCCAATCGTGTAAAAAGACTGAATTAGTATGATTAAGGATTCAATTAGTCTTAGTTCTTTAGGGCTGGCATCGTGGTCTATAAATATTGTACTGACTTTGATGGAGTTTACGTTGAAACATGAAGTTTGTACTTTTTATTTTACACTTTAATTCCATTTCTCACAAACTTTTGAAGTCCCCTCATATACGTACAAATACTCTTATAATTAGTTTGGGAAGAGAATCAGCAAAAATAAGGAAATCGCTAATGAGTTGAATTGACCCAATGAGTACAACAATGGAATCCAACATAGTAACTATTGTGAGGATTGAAATGGGTCACTGTGATTTCATCTTAACTTTAATTTTTCAATCAGACTTGTGTAAATTTGACATATTGAGATATTTATATTTATAGCTATTGTTTTTGCCCTTCCTTGTGGGTCCTCTTCAACTAGGACACAAACAAGAATAATTATTTCTTCAGAAACGAGAGCTGGGTTGCTGCTGCTGGGCTATTTTCATCATAATCTCCTCCCTTCTCATAAACTATTGCTTTCTTTGGGCCATGGTTACCATACACTTTTTAGAAAGCGTCCATAATTTCAGCATTATTCCACACACTTGTTATCATAAATATGATATTTGTTCTTGCTTTTATTTTAGCAGGATTCATGCTGTTCTCATGGGGGCTCTATTAAAACTGATATCTTATCCTTCTTATTACCTCAGATTGATCTTGTTCAAACATGTCATAACAAATTGATACAAAATTGTTTTGTTGCAAAATATCTTTTTAATCCATGCATAGTTTTTTATAATGTGCATTTCCCATGAAATTTGTGAAGGTTCCTCATACAATGTTGCCTTCCTCTGGTGAGATATAGAGATTAAAATGATAATAATGGAGGGAGAGATTGTTTTTCAATTTCCCATCAATAATTCAAGAATCATGAATGATCAGTACAGCATGCAGCAGGAGATCACTGGTCAAAGGATTCTCTAGCATCTACTCATGGTTGGAAAAGCCTTCTCATGATCTGGGTGGTGAAGTTCCAAACAGCCTATCCAGTATTGTCAAAAACTCACTGCAGGCAGGCATCTCAACTCAGAAGGAGGACTCTTGGGCTCCTAATGGTGACACTGCCTCTGCATGATTTTACTTCATTAAACCTCAGTTTCAACATCCATAAAACCAGGAAGTCTGACCAAGAAGTTTCAAAGATCCTTCTTGCCCTAACTTCTAGGACTTTGCATGGAATGCTAGGTTGTGGGTTGTGCTATTTCTCTTCAGCTGTCCAAGCAGGCTTGGTTTCTAGGTGCCAGAAAAGTAAATGAAGCCTAAACTCCTTCTCCTGATTTCAGAAGTATGAAAAATTGAAATGTATTTGAGAATGTTTTCCCCAAATAAAAGGCAGTCTTTTTAAGGAGTGTAATTTCATATATTGTTGTTGTTAGGTTTTATTAATTTTTGATCTATAGTAATCCCATGTGACAGAGGATAACTACCCCTCTTGCGTTTTATAGGCTGTAATCTTTATGGGAGTAGTATTTTCTCCCCTTAATCCAGTGGGTGAGTTTGAAATGCCAAACTTTTTGTTAGGAGAGGGGTGCAATTCCATTGTGCCATCAGGGCTCTTTGTATAAGATGCATCAGTACATTTTTGGAAGGAAACATTTTCTTGGAGCCTGTCTATCTATAGAATGAGCCCATGGTAAGGAGACTATTCATTAAAATGAAAACCAAGAGGGTAGCACGTGCCCCAATTGAACTGATGATGAAAATCTTCCATGCTTGAAGCCTTCAGAAATAGGACACTATGTTGTGTTGATTTATAGGCAAACTAGATGAAGCAGATGGTTTCTAAGACCACATCATAATCTGTGACTGCATATGACTTGGACATTTCTGTTGCTAAAATTTTTGTTATGTATATCCTATCTTTCCATTTCAGGACCTGGAGACTCTCAAGCTATGGCCAGACATCCCCTCTTGCACTTCATTCTGCTGAGTGTTGTGACCAGTGGGAGCCAAGCCTGTTTTTGTGACCATTATCCATGGACTCAGTGGTCCAGCTGCTCAAAGACCTGCAATTTTGGAACCCAGAGTAGACAGAGGTAGGTGCAAGCTATGAAACTTTCCTTTGTGGGTTGGGAGACCTCAGGAATGGAGCTAGGAGTACCAGAAGTGCCACTGGGAGAATGGGTAAAATGTATCTCACTGTGGATGGAAGTTGAAATCTTTTGATAAAATAGTCAAATTTGTCTTCTGTATAACAATGATGGATTTCAAAGAAATGTAATTATGAATCTGGGTAAGACTGACAGTTGACTAACATATTTAGAGTGACTACTCAGTGTTTCTCTCAGTCAGCAGAGTTCTGCTTGCACACACTTAGTGAGCTAATTATAGAGAATTTCTCCTGAGTAAAACACAGGACCTCAATTGAGCAGCACCATTAGCTGTTAGCTTGATTGTTGGCATGTACAAGAAGGCAAACAAACTGTGTTTATTCAACAACAGTTAATAATTTAGCCTTATTACTAATTCAGTCTACTCATTTCCCACCATTTCTTCTATGCCCTAGAGATGCTCACATGACATAAGATGAGGGCAACAAATGTACAGATGTGCTTGACATACAATGGATATATGTATGGATTGTGATAAGAGTTGTATAAGCCCCAATAAAATGATTTTTTTAAATGAAAGACACGCATTGGATGTGTTTTTAATATTATAGCACATTTTGCATACTTCTTTTAGAAAGTTATTTTCACATATGTGAGTCTCATTAAAATCGTCAGTGACTTCCCTATTAAACCTTTCGCTAAGCATATGGAAACATATTTGTTTGTATTATCTGCCTATGTAAGAAATCTTCAGTAGTGCTCTTGTTATAGCTGTTGTCTTTGGTGACCTCCTACAACAGAAAACAATTGCTCTGTTCCGCACCACGAGGGGTGGGGACCCAACAATTTTCAGCTGTGATCTATAGGCTTTGCATTAACTAATGTTGGGGAGTGAGACACCTGGCATTTCTGTATAGTTCATCTTGGTCTGGAAGTTCTGCTGAAACCCATTCACTATTGGGAGTCGGGAATTCTAGCACTTAACCACCAATGCTCTGTGGGGTTAAGGGTAAGAGGGAACCCCACAAAACATCACAGGTTCGGTAGGCGCAATTGTACAGCGATAATAAGTAGAGATTATAGTAAAGTCGTAGAGAGCATGAGAGTTAAAGGATGGAGTCAAGTAATGGAGTCAGACGCAATTCATGGTAGCATATCTCACCTCCGCCCGGCTTGATGGTCCTCGTGGAGGGGGCTTAGCCATCAGAGAAGAAGCCGCTGCTTCGTCCTCCTTAGTCACCTTCTCCAGCCACCCTCGGCCAGCCACCCTCTCGAGAACCAGGGAGCCTCATTATTTATTGCTAACCACGCATCATAGAGTCATACATCACAGAAAGGGGCAATACAATTCATTCTAGAACAAGTTTGATCACTCTAACGTCTCACATAATAAAACAGACAATTACTATTCTGGGAGGCATGCAAGTTCCCTGATGGTGGACAATAACCTGAGTCACCAGGAGGGGTATTAACATAGGGGTATTAACATAAGCAATACAATCAATAGGAGGGGAATCACCTAGGGGTGTGCCCACATTGGTTGTGGAATAGACAGTGGTGTCTGCTTGATCTAGACAGCTGATAATGGCTATCTAACCTTGGTCACCCTTGGGCCGGGTTTGCCCTCTCTGGTATCTCTTGCAAGTGAATAGACCACCATTATCCTTATCAGAAGGGAGTGGGTCTTATTCAGGGTGAGTCAGACTAATAGTCTAGCCACTACAGATGGCCGATGTTAAGGAGAATAACCTCTGACCTACTCTCGCTGATCACCTATTGTACAGTCACTCTTAAGCAGCTAAGTTTGGAACATTTTTTGGGGAGACAACTTAAGAGAAATCCTTCTGTTCCCCACAATGCTCTCCACTGTCTACCAAAACACAGTCCAAACTATCCTGTCCTTGGCAATCATGCATCTGACAGGTCTGGCCTTCACGCTCTTCCCTGACATGACATGCTGTCATCCACCTCTGGTCTTTGCATGTGGATACTCTTCCCTTTTTCACCCAGAGAATACACTCTAACTTTTCAAGATGTAGCCCTCCTGTCATTTTCTCTTTGAAGGTGGCCCCAGAGTTTTATATCAATCACATTGTGTTGTTATTTTTTTTAAACAATCCACACTAAATTTATTTCCATTCTTCCTTCTTGCCTTTCTCTTCGGCCTCTCCCAGGAGTTCGATCAGGATGGGCTTAATGAATGTGTGGCTTTTGCAATCCTTTAGAAGAGTTTCCTGCTTGACTTGACCTCTAATGTTTAATGCTCTATTATTGCTGTTTAATGCTCTGTGGTTGCTGTCTTGAAATGACTAATTTTTAACAACGGCATTGCACTGTCATCCTGTACATGGCCTCCCAAATGATGTCATCAGTCCTGAATTCCATCAAAGAGAAAGAGCATCTCCCATGCCAGTCTGCCTGATTTTCTGTGAAAACCTTTGATTCATGATAACAAATATTCAACGGGACTTTCCTATTGGACTAGAGCCATAGTCACACACTTGTTCTGAGCAGTCTTTTTTCCCTCCCTCTTTCAGACAAATAGTAGTCAACCAGTACTATTTGGATAATTTTTGTGACCAGGTTTGCACCAAGCAAGAGATCCGAGAATGCAACTGGCAAACGTGCCCCATCAATTGCCTGCTGGGAGATTATGGTCCATGGTCAGATTGTGACCCTTGTGTTGAAAGTCAGGTAGGTAACTTATAAGCATATCCAACAACTAAATAAAAAGATCTGGCTCCATGATAGGCTCAGCAGGGACAGAAATATTGATTTTTTATTAATTTGTGGAAATAAACTGTCCCTCCATCCAGTGAAGGAAACTTTTATTTGTGACAAGGATGTTTTGTTTGATATGTTTTACCAGCATGTGAACTCTAAATGGAAATTCTGCCTTTACACTTATATTTGCCTGGCTCTGGAAATTCAGAGAGCAAAATCCGGAATAACAAACAAACATTTTAGCCCAAAACTTAAAATCAGACAGATATTAGGGAAGTGAATTAAAAGTCTGGACTTCTTGTTTTCCTCTAATTTCTCTTTTCCCGTGAGAAAGTGCTCCAACTTGTTTGCCTTTCTACCTGCAATATGTACTCACCTCAAGCTCATTCCTGTAAGGGTGTGGACCTTGAGGACCTCAGGCAGGTCCCATGCTGAATATTCACACATTAAGTAAGAAAGAGAAATTCATATTTGGAGCACTTTCTCTATGAGATGAAGCATGCAAGGCCCCATACAGGTTTGTCATCGTTGTTGGTCCCTAACTCAGGAGGACCCCATGCCAACAGATTGAAACCCTGCTCCTTCCTGCTTCCTCTCCATGTGAGGTTGCAATCAAGCACAAGGTTTACCTAGGGCTGATTTTAAGAAGTAGATTTCCAGTCCTTTCTTCCTCCTCTGTCTTAGTATTGACGCTCTACTGAAATCTATTTAATATCATAGCAACTTGCAAGACTCCACTGGCAGGCAGGCGGTGGCTGTACTTGTGGAATTAGCCCATTAGCCAGGAATCAAGCCCTGGTCTCCTGCTTGTTAGTTGGTGACTATCCATTACTACTCCTCTAATAGACCTTTATATATCACCTTACTTAATATTTTTCCCAATTGTATTTTTCTACTCATTTTAGAAGTTAGGAAGTTATATCTCATAACAAGTCAAACAGTTTTGCCAAATTGCTATGTGCAACACCACTAATGAATGGAGGAGCTGCATTTTGATCATGGATTTGCTGACTTCAAAGTCATTACTCATAAATCCTAGAGAGTTTCATCCTCCCCTCAGTCTTCATTTCACTATTTTCCATTAAAAAAAAAATGCTAATATGGAGAATTCATCAAGCTTGGTTTCTATGGTTACATTTTTAGGAAAAAGGATCTCAGATATTCTTTCACATGTACCATTCCACATAATCTTTGGTATACTGAAGGGCTTTGGATATATCTTGAAGAATTTACTGTGCTTGGCAAATATTTGTGCATTTGATTTTAATTTACTTTAGAATCATGAACTTTCAGAGTTAGAGAATCTGTAGAAATCATTTGTCCCACTTCTTAATTTTACTGCCTGGGAAATTGAAGCTGGGGTAGGTAAAGACTTTCCTTAGGGTACACAGTCATTGTACTGAAAGAACTACTTGTAAAGTTTGTCACACCAACACTAGGACTAAGAGCCT
The DNA here is from genome assembly GCF_000313985.2 of Echinops telfairi. Taxonomy (NCBI): domain Eukaryota; kingdom Metazoa; phylum Chordata; class Mammalia; order Afrosoricida; family Tenrecidae; genus Echinops; species Echinops telfairi. Next base: position 109,475,024 of record NW_022111373.1, read on the forward strand.
CCATTTTAGTCAAAAGGGCAAAAATATAAATCAACCCTCAAATTTTCATGCAATTGATATTTTGGGGGAGCCATAGCAGTTAGATCAGCCGACCCCCACCTCCCCAGCACCAAATGATCTTTAAACTTTAAACCAAAAATATCCCCTGAAATCTTAGTAAAATCAATGAATAGTTTAGCTTAACTAGTGAAGAGTGTACTCAGTCTTAACCATTGGACTCCTTTAAAAAGCTAGCTACGTGTTCAGATTCACAGCAGTAGGTCAAACAATTAGACAGGAGACCTTTACTGGGATAGTTATTTATGTTGTTGGGAAAGGGATAACTTGGGGAAGGAGGATGATAATGGTTGCAAAACTTAAAGAATGTCATCAATGCTACCGAATTGTAAGTTTAGAAATTCCAGAATTGGTGTATATTCTGCTGTGTAAAATAAACTCGATATACACCAAAGAAGCTCGGTTCGCGTAAATATATTTCTGGTGATGACCTTATCTCCAAATTACCCATATTTCTCTTTCTTTTCAGTTTAAGTCTAGATCTATCTTGCGCCCCAGTCAATTTGGGGGACAGCCTTGTACTGAACCCCTGGTGAGCTTTCAGCCATGCATTCCATCCAAGCTCTGCAAAATCGAAGAGATTGACTGCAAGAATAAATTCCGCTGTGACAGTGGTAATGCATTTTTGTAAAATGTACAATGTGAACTAAAAACAGCTATATAAAAGTTATACCAACTGACTACCAGTGAAAGTCCCACCAAATTTTACAGAATGAAGGTGGGAAGAAGAGCAATGCTACCAAGTGCAAGCTATTTTTGTGTGAAATTACAGCTCTTGAGTTACACTTACCTTGACCACTTACCTGATTCACGCATCCATCAAGCATTGGTGGTCAGGTTCCTAATGTGTTAAAGCAAAAAGAAAGAGGAAGAGGAGTAAAAAGAGCACAGGGTAGTTTTTATGTTTTTAAGAATCAGCTCTTGATAAGCATAAATGTCTATAATGAAAATAATCACATGAAAAGAAGAGACAGATTAAACCGATTTTCAATCTAGTTTATTATGCTATATTACCAATAAGCACCAAAACCTACTGCCAGAGAGTTAATTCTGGCGCATATCATCCCTACAGGGCAGAGTAGAACGGTCCCTGTGGGTTTCCACTGTTGAACATCTTTACAGGAGCAGAAAGCTCTACCTTTCTTCCATGGAGCAGGTGTTGAGTTTGAAATGCTGAACTTGTGGTTGGTACCCCAATGCATAATCCACTACACCACCAGAACTACTATGTTCAAATTACATTTTATTTATAAGCACAGGCAGCAGATCATTTTAGACTCATGAACTATAGCATGCTGACTTCTCATCTGAATAATCACTTTGAACTTAAAACAAAATTAAATTCAGATTAGTGAAATCCAGTCCATGTCTTTGTGTTATGAAATACCCTAAAAGGTAAATTAGTTCAAAATTAACAAACAATTTCCCTTTCCTCTTTTTCTCCTTAGCCCAGCTTTGCTGTTCTTTTCAGAATGCCAGACAGAAATCCTGGTGTCAAAATTATTCCACTAAACCCCACTAATGTATGATAAGTATAAGAAAAGATAGATAGACAGATACATCAATAAGTATTCCTATAAAATAAGAAAAACGTTTACCATACCAAATGTGAAACTGTTTCCTAACACATCCTCCAGCATGGTCTATACACTTCTGAAGGATGTATTCCTTTTTCTATAACCCTCTACCCCACCCCCCCAAATTCTACCTCATCAAAGCTATCGCTTTGACGATCTTTGAACAACACAAAAGTTTTTCCCTTAAAATTTTCTTGAAGCTAAAATAAAATGAAGTATCAAAGAGTAGGACAACCATTAATACCCTCAAAAATGAGTATTTAATTGTCATGATGGAAAAAAAAAATCCTTGGCGAAATTTTCTTGACCTTTTCCTCATCAATGCAATTTTCAATTTTCTTAAAAATCCTTCCTAATAACCCCCAATGGACATTCTGTGGATTTGAACAACATCTATTAATATGTAAAGACCTGGAATTAGAAAACTATGTTAGCTTGAGTGGTCTAGAGGAACAAAACCAGTGACACTCATAAATGTATAAGAAAGAGCTTTCTATAAAGAAGTCATCTTATGTCAAAAAGGCAATAACAGCCCAATTCAACGTAAGCCAAAGGGTCTGATGCTAGCCAGAGGCCTCTTCAGACTCACTTAGTTGCAAGCTGACGGTGCAGAAAGGTGAAGTGGGATACAGGAAAATCACAGGCCTGAGAGCGAAGATCCATGGATCCAAGTTCAGTGGAAACATATCAGGGCATCAACAGCTCTCAGGGGCCACACCTGGAGGTAGACACAAAGTCCCAGCAAGCAGTGTGCGAAGGGGAAAAGAGAAGAGACCTTCTTACTTTCTTTCTTACAGGACAGGCCACAAGTCCAAAGAGGCACCATCGGGCTATGACCTAATTGATAGACTGGACTCTACTCCTCCTGTTTCATACAAATTCAAGTGGACATAAAATCTAACTACCACACACCCCAAAAATAGGAGATCATGTTCAGCATTCCGCAGCCTGTCAGAACTAAATGAAAAAAAACCAAGCCTCAACTGGAAATATTAAAAGGATTCGGGGGACAAAATAAGGAACAATGCATCAAAAGAAGATGTAAAGAAATAACAGTCATTGTACTGAATAGAATTGATCAACATTTAACAATTTCAGGAGGTTGTATATTATCAAGAACCTCTGATGGTTTTAAAGGAAGAAGTTCAAACTGCACTGAAGGCATTGGCAAATATTGACAGGATGTGAATTGAAATATTTCCATAAACTTACATAGCATTAAATAGTCTATGGCAAGAAATTTGAAAGACAGCTACCTTTCCAATTGAGTGGGATCGGTCCACAGCTGCCCATTCTAAAAAAATATTGACCCCATAGAATGCAAGCATTATCAAAAATATCATTAATACCACATGCAAGTAAATGTTGCTGAATATCATGTTTGAAAGTTTGCAGCGTTGTTGTAATTAGGTGCCACGCAGTTGGGTTCTGACCCATAGCGACGCGTATGCACAACAGAGTGAAACACTGCCTGGTCTTGCACCGTCCCCACACTTGTTCCTGCGCTCGAGCCCATTGTTGCAGCCCCTGTGTCAATTCCTCTTAGTAAGGAACTTCCTCCTTCTCACTGCCCCCTTACTTCACCAAGCACAATGCCCTCCTTTAGGGACCCGTCTCTCCTGACATACCCAAAGTAGCTGAGACAAAGTCTCGCCATCTTTGCCTCTGAGGTGCACTCTGGCTGTACTTCTTCAAAGGCAGATTTTTTTTTTGTCCTTTTGGAGTTTCCAGAAATTCGAGCTGGATTCAAAAACTGACATGGAACAAAGAATATCATAGCTGATGTTAGATGAACTTTGGCTAATTGATGGCAAAGAATACCAGAAAGATGTTTACTGGTGTTTTATTCATGATGCAGAGACTTTTGACTGTGGAGGACATAACAAACTATGGATAACATTGCATGGACTGGGACACCCAGAACACAGCCATACCCGTACAGAACTTCAACATAGGCCAAGAGGCATTTATCCAAACACAACATGGGGAAATTGAATATTGTTAAATCAGGAAAGATATTATCAGGGTTGTATCCTTACATCATAGGATTCAATCTATATACTGAGCAAATAATCTGAGATGTACAAAGCATTAGGATAAGTGGAAGGCTCATTAACAGCTTTCGATATGAAGATACACAACACTGTTTAATGATAGCGAATGAGACTTCAAGCACTTACTGATGAAGACAAAAGACTACTGTCTTCCAAAAGGATTATACCTCAATGTAAAGCAAACAAAACTCGTCTCCACTTGACCATTAGATGACATCCTGTTAAATGCAGAAGAGATTGAAGTTGCCAAGGATTTCCTTTTCCTTGAATCCACAACCAACCCTCACGCAGTCAAGACATCAAAGGAATTGTAGTGGGCTAACCTGCTGTGCAGTGCACTTTTAGTGTTAAAGAGTAAAGCTGTCAATATGGGGATGAATGTTCACTTGAAACAAGCCATGGTATTTTCAATCACCTCATATGCATATAAAAGCTGGACAAGGAATAAGGAAACCATATAAGAGTTAATGCATCTGAATTATGGTGCTAGTGAAGAATACAGAAAGTACCATGGACAGCCAGAAGAACAAACCAATCCGTCATTGAAGTACGGCTAGAACGTTTCTCAGAACAGAATCCCAGTTTCCTTTGATACGTTGGCAGGAGGGATGAGCGCCTGGACAGGGACCTCGTGCTTGGTAAAGTTGAGGGCAGCAGAAGAACAGACCTTCGTTGAGATGTGTAGACACAGGGGCGCTAACACTGGGCCCAAATAGAACACTTGTGATGGCAGTGCAGGAGTGGGCAGTGTTTTATTCTGCTGTACGTAGGATCCATGTGCCTGCACCATATCAAAGACCCATGACGGCAACATGTCTAGTACCCTGTTGACAGAACTCTTCTGTGCAAACACCAGGGAACTTGTTGTAGCTCTTCCTCTCTGAGAAAATGTGATGTTGATTCATTCAAGCTTATTTTAAACTTCTCAAAACTTAGCCTTTACAACAATGTTCACGTGCCAGGTCGAAAGTCTGAAAAATGTAAAAGAAGAAAGAAAAGGAAAAAAATGTAACATATTAGGGGACTTCAAAATGTTTGTGGAAAAATGGAATTAAAAAGCGTTGAGCCCTGGTGGTGTAGTGGTCATGTGTTGAGCGGTGGTCCGAATGGTGAGCAATTTGCAACCATCAGCAGGGCCTCAGGAGAGACTGGGCTTTCTGCTCCCACAAACAACTCTTGTCTCGGAAACACCCAGGGGTCGCTCTGAATTAGCATTGAGTTTGGTTTGGTTTTGATGCTCTGTAAACTTTACCTAATTCACAATCAAAAAATGTTAATGGCTTTTTTTCCTATGAACTTTTGTACACCCTCATGCATTCTTTTTCTTTTAGAAAAAGTTTTTTTCTATTTCAAACTAAATTATTCATGCTAATTTAACTTCAAACAAACAAACAAAACTACAGAGATGTACTATTTGAAAATTGAGCATCTCTCAAGTTATACCTTGGGGTTGACAGAAATTCAAGTCCATTTATATTTTCAGTCTTGTATGAAAATGTTGCTCATAATTAGGATCCTTTATAATAAGGATTCCAAAGTAATGCAAGATTTTGAATCATCAAAGGAAGACTTAATTATGTTCATTTCATTCTACTGTCTTAGTAAAGAGTATTAGCTAAAAGAGCTTAAATTAAGGAGAGCATTCTATTAATCACAAAATTTAATTCAGCAGAATATTCAATTCCCCCCAGCATTTTAGTTAGTCAAAATAGTCATGCATAACGGTACTGAGATGCTTGTCACACCTCACCTGGACAGTCTTGCACAAAACATTTAATCACTATTTTGTGAGATTGTATGCAATGGTATAGATGCAGAACCCCTGATTGCTAGCAAGAGAGTGAAAAGCAGGAAAAGGCAAATCTCTTATTGCACCTAATGCATTTCAGTTTCTATAATATATAGTTCTATATTCGTTTCGGGAATCTCATTGGAGTCAACCAATATAAGAAGGAAATGGAACTCTCTGAGTACATGCAATTTGAACCACTTTTTAATTTTCTCACTCAATTTGCTACCTACTATTGTAGTGTGTAGATGCTTATCTCATCCAAAAAATAATTATATACAGTAATAATATTTACTGGATATATCTATAGCAAAATAATTACTAATTATGTGAACAACAGGACTTCAAAGAGTTCATGGAAAAATCTATTATATTTTTCCTTTTTCTATTTTTTCTATTATATTTTTCTAGGAATTTTTGACTACTCATATTAAAAGAAAGTATATATCATAGTAATATGTACTGGTTATACAGTAAAACATTAACTATTTGTGTATATTAAAGGAATTATATAGTTAAATACGATAAGTCTATGGCAAAATAAGAGTCCACTTTTATTTTTGACCTGTATAAACAACCCCCAATCAAGATATAGAAGGTTTCTATTCAGAAAGTTCTTTTCATTTCCCTTTTCAGTCAATCCTCTCCTTGTTTCTGAAATTCATACATAAGAATCATAGCATGGTCTTTAAGGGTCTGACTCCTTCTGGTCAGTTTTGAGATTTATTCATGTCATTGGGTCTAACAGCAGATCCTGGCACACATAAAATTGCAGTCTTTTAAATAAGAACCTTGAAGCCACCATCCTAGATCAAAACAAATTCTGAACCTACTGTTAATTTTCTCAGCACACCATGATCTGGATCTCTCCAGCAGGTTGACAGTAAAGAGCCTGAGATTCTAGAATTAATTTTCTTTTTTGAGACAATCAGACCATTCTCCAAAGCTCACTGCCACCAACTTAATTCTGATTCATAGCCACCCTGTGGGACAGAGGAGAACTGCCCTTCTGGGTCTTTGAGGCGGCAAATCTTCAAGGGAGTAGAAAGCGTCATCTTTCTCACAGAGAGCAACAGGTGGCTTTGAACTGCTAATCCAGTGCTAAGCAGCCCAGTGTGTAACCCACGATGCCACTAGGACTCCCATCAGCACAATCGTGACTAAATAATCCTGTGGGGAGTCTTGTTATCTTTTTTTTTTTTTAAAGAAAGGAAAATGTCAGTCAGAAGACTTCATTTCTACATGTCCCTAAATATCTATCAGAAATAAGCAAAATGCTCCTTAAATTTTACCTGGAAATTTAAATCAGCTGTATTTTGAATGTATAAATCCTTTGTGAAGTGCTCATTGATGTTGCTATTGTTCGTCTTTCTTGACCAGGCCGCTGCATTGCCAGCAAGTTAGAATGCAATGGAGAAAACGACTGTGGAGACAATTCGGATGAAAAGGACTGTGGGCGGACAAAGGCCATATGCCCGCGGCAGTACCAACCCATCCCAAGTGTGCAGCTGATGGGTGCCGGGTATGTAACTGTTAGTCATTTTTGAGACAGCCAGGCTCCTAAGAACGAATGGGTTAGAAGCAGCAAACAAGGAAGCCATTTGTCTACACATCATTTGTCTACCTTTCTCACTCTGCTCCTATTAAAGTCGTAAGCCCTGTCTCTGATCTACCTGGCACAAGTGGCTTGTGATCTTACTCCTGGTAAATCCGAAAATCAGCATTTGCATGTTTATCTTGTGCTACACAAAGTTATGAGCCCTTTAAACACATGATCTTTTTCTTCTCATCACATCTCTATCTTGGATATTGCTCACATTGGAATTTTAGAATTCCCAATAATGACAAGAATGTTCATTCTGATAGCTCCGGAGTGGATCCGAGTGATGGTCTTAGCTGGGTGAATAAAACCCGTAAGTGACGGGAGCAAATGTAGCAGGCGATTTTCTCAGAAGTTGACCTATGAGAGTGTAGAAAGGAAAAACCTTAAAGAAGCAATCCCAGTCTGACGGGGAGAGGCGAGCCCGGGTTGACCATAGGAGACAAAGGCAGAAAGAAAAGAGAGGACGGCCAGCATTTTTTCTAATGTGTGTGGGAGAGGCAAGTTGGCATGACTCCAGTGTCCACAGCTTCTTGCAGGAATCGTGTGAGGCATGAGTAGGTCAATCGTTTAAAAGGCAGGAGGTGAAACCTGAGCTGCCACCTAATCCTATGTGTTCCACTGTCCAGTCAGGGTACTGAGCTTCTTTCAGAAAGCTTACATACCTGTTTGAGTCCACCAAAGAGTAAATGAAAAAGAATTCACACCAGTCATTAAAGTTCAGGTTCTTTCTATGTGTGTACTGACTCAGAAATAACATTTATAATACAGAGGTGAACATACTGGAGGAAGCCTCAGAAATAACACTCAACCCTCCTCCTTCTCTCTGAACAGTGCTCAGAGCTTCTTATTTCAGGACTATGTGTTCATGAGGGTATTGGGGTTTGGCAAGGGATTATAAATTAATTATACTAGGTGCATGTCTTAAATCATTGAAGCAGAAATGATCCCTGATTGAGACTTAAGAAAACTCAGAAACAACAGCCTCTGTGCCCTCCTCTAGCTGTCCTAAAGGAATCTCCCTTAATTTTTCAGCCAGAAGTCAGATTGGGTATTGCTTCATACTGGGCTTTTATAAAACTGAAGTATTTCCTAATGCTTCTGGATTTGCATAATATGAAACCTTGAAGTGTCAAAGGCAAACAGCAGAAATTGTAAGCAGTTTTACTTGATTTAGAATACAAACCAGAAGCTACTGGACCAAATTCAGGAATGCCAGTAAAATGAAACAACTATTAATCTGGATGAAAAAAATTTTTTTAAGAGCTGGTCCTAGGCCAACCACAGCCAAATAATTTAACACCCCTGCGTCTCAGTTTCCTCCTCTGTATACTGAATTAATACAAACTGACCTGAAAGTCTGTACAACAAATCTCAATTAGGACTGATTCTAATGAGAGTTCTTCAACTTCAACTTCTTTTTCTCATTGTAGAGATATACTTTTCTTCTTTTCTTTCCCTGGAAAAATAATTCAGGTCTTCCACTGACAATCATGTCTTCTAATGTTCTAATTGGTGAGAGGCAATACTGTAATCTTACCTCTGGTTCAGCTGGTCTAGACTCTAGTGTTACAGATGGCAGGACCACATGCTGTGTATACTTTGGCAGAAGAACCGTGTGGCCCTGTGCCAAGCAGAACTGTTGTCCCAAGGTTTCTCAGAAATGAGCAAAATCCGCTGGCTCGGGACAGTCTGTCCTCTTCTCCTCTCAACAGGGATGAAAAGTTTCGAGTGGCTTACTGGAATCTCTTTACTAATCTACTGCCTTCAGAAACCCTGCTCTCCCCAACACATTTCCACCCACCAAAAGCAGCCTCCTGAATGGCTGTCTCTTCTTTAAAATTTACATCTCTCCAAGACACAGCGTGGAACTTGGATATAAAAAGTATTCAGAATAGTCTAGACCATTTTGAAAAATAATAACCAATAATAACAAAGTCACACTTTTTGATTTAAAAAGACTTCCTGGCTATAATAAATAAGACAGAGTGCTACTGGCACCAGGGTAGACCTTTGGATTCATAGGGTAGAATTGAGAATTCAAAACTATACTCCTTCTTTGAACATTCCATTTCAAATGGTACTAAGACCATCAAGGAAAGAATAATCTGTTCAACAAATAATGCTAGAAAAATTGTTATTCACATGCAAAAAAGAAAATTGGACCACTTCCTCGCATCTTACCAAATATTAACTCTAAAAGGTTCATAGCTCAAATGGAAAATCTAAAACTATAAACTCTAAGGAGATAACAGAGCAAATCTCCATGGCTTTGAGTGAGGCAAATCTTATAAATGACGTCAAAAGCATAGATGATAAAAGAAAAAGAATTAATTTATAGGTTTTATAGGCATTTAAAACATTTGTGCCTCAAAGAACACCCTCCTGATTGTAAAAAGACAGTTCACATAGTGGGAGAAAAATATTTGCAATGTATATCTGATAAAAATTTTATATTCAAATTGTATACAGAAATTTTCAAAACAATAAGATAACCCAACTAATAAATGGATAAAGGATATACCAATGGCCAGTAAGCACGTAAAAATATGCTCAGCACTATTAGTCACTGTTGTGTTGCTTTCAGGTGGCATTGAGGTGTTTCTGCATCACAGCAACCCTCTGAACATAATCAGACACTGCACAGCCTGGGTCGTCCTCACACGGTTTGACATGTTTGAGCCCATTGATGTAACCCGTGTGCAAATCCATTTCATAGAGGGTCTTCTGTCCCTCTTAGCCCCTAGATTGCTAGGACATCTTTTCCTAGGGATTGGTCCTTCCTGATAACATGTCCAAAATATGTGAGATGAAGTCTCACTGCATTCGCTTCTAAAGAACAGCCATTCTGGCTGTACTTCTTCCAAGACAGATTGGTTTGTTCTTCTGCCATGCTGTATTATTTTCAATATCCCCTGCCAATGCCATGTCTTCAAAAGCATCAATTTTTATCCAATCTTCCTTATTTATTGTTCACACGTCTCATACATATGAGGTGACTGAAAATAGTGCATCTTAGTTTTCAAAATGACATCTTTAACACTTTTAGGAGGTCTTGTGCAACCCATTTGTCCGATGTAATAGGTCCTTTGATTTCTTGAGTGCTGCTTCCAGAGTGCTCATTGTGGATGCACGTAAAATGCAATCTTTCATACCTTCAACTTTTTCTCCATTTATTATGATGTGTTATTAGTTGTTAGGAAAATGTAAATCAAGATCACAATGAAATAACACTTCACACTAAGTAGCGCGACATAAAAGTGAATGATAATGAATGTATGACAATGTAGAGGAAGTAAAGCCCACACATCCACCTGATGTAAATGCAAATGGGGCAGCCACGTTGGAAGCAGTTTGCAGATGTCAGACATTCAAACGGAGTGACTCGTGACTCCGTAACCCCACGCCTTAATTGTGTCCCCAGGAGAAGTAAGCACAGCCTATGCACGCAATCTTTGAATCTGGATGTTCTTAGTATCATTATTTACAATAATCAAAAATAGAAATAGCCCAAATATCCATTAATTAATCCATGGATAAGCAGGATGTTACGAAGATATTCAATAGGATATTGTTATTATTTGCTGAGTTCAGCAAACCGAATGTTAAATGGCATTTATAGTCAAAGGTCTTTCTATGGTGGGTGACTGGGCAGCTACCCAATGAGGGAATCAGAAAGCACATTCATTACTCTTTTTTAGTGTTCATCTGAAGAGCAGTGTTGTTATGATAACAGTTTTTTAAATACTTTGAGTGGTCATTAGGGCAGTGTACCCATGTAAATTATTTTACTCCCCCACCGGTTTAGCTCATTGTAGGAGCCATGGTCTCCACCCTTCTTGTCCAGAGTTTTCCACTTTTTCCCTACTCCTTTACTTTACCAGGACTGATCTCTCCTGATGTTATGTCCAAAGTACGTGAGAAAAAGTCTCGCCTTCAGTCAGGACCGATGGGGTACCATGCTCTGGCCTCAGAGTCTGTCCTTTATACTCCCTGGGGGGAGGGGGGGAGGGGCTCTCTGCTCTGCTCCCATGGTTGCTCTGCCGCACGCTTTTAGTGGTTTGCCTCAGTGTCTCAGGGTCAGTCTGGGCCAGTCCCGACACTGAGTCTCCAGTGTTGTCTCCCTTAGGGGCTGGGGCCATCAAGGGACGGCATGTCTCATGGTGGGATCAGCCATATTGTCCACTCTGTCCATTGGCTGTTCAGAGCAGGGATGTCGCCTCCAGGCTTGGTGGGTCAGGATGTGCTCCACTCTCTCTTCTTCCTCCTAAGTGCTCCCATTTGCTCTGATCAGACATGCTCCTCTCCCCTAGCTGAAGCTTCAGTGCCGTCCTCTCAAGTAAATTCTTCTGGGGGGAGAGGCAGTTGTCCCCATAGCTGGCATGGGGGCCGAGCCCTCAGGCCCCTCCGCTGGCTTCCCACTCCTTGCCAACAAAACCAGACCTTGATCTATTTACAGGATTTTCTTTCTGTTTAAA
>NW_022111373.1:109491321-109492535 GCF_000313985.2 Echinops telfairi
ACATCTGCCATCATCCACTTTGCAAAGCATTCCACACTACAAGGCTATTCACATCCCTTGTCTATGGTGAGAGGGGATTCACTAGAGGCTTAATTCACATGATTTCCTTGACTTCATCTTTTCTTCCATTTGCTTCAGCTACTCTAGTATTGAGAGCAAGTTTCCGAGTCTTTTCTGACATCCACCTTGGTTTCTTCTTTCTTTCCTGTCTTTTTAATGTCCATTTTTTTTGTTCTTCTTGTATGATGTTCTAGATCATACCGTCCCACAACTCATCGGGTCTTCTGTTATTAGTGTTCAACAAGTCAAATATGTACTTGAGATATTCTTGAAATTCAGGGGGGATATACCCAAAGTCGTATTTTGGTTCTCATGGCCCTGTTTGAATTTTCATCAACTTCAACTTGAACTTACATATGATCAAATAATGATCTTTTCCTCTGTTGGCCCCTAATCTGGTTTTAGCTACTGCTATGCCCAACTTTTTCATTCTAATTGCCAGTAATTGTTGATTCATTTTGATTGCGTGTTTGGTCAATTTCAGACTGAAGACTTTGGTAAAATATTTCAATTTCTGCATCAATATCATTGGTGATTGATACATAAATTTGATTACTGATTGTATTGAGTGGGTTTCCTTGTAAACAGAGAGATAATAATCCTATCACAGACAGCATTATGCTCCAAGATAGATCTTGAAATGTGCTTTGTGAAGATGAATGGAAGACATTCCTCTTGAAGCTGTCATTACCAGCATAGTAAACCATATGACTTTGATTGCAAATGGCCGATACCACTGCCGTTTCCGCTCAGTAATGCCTAGGACATCAATCTTTATGTATTCCATTTCATTTTTGACAAGTGTTAATTCTCCTGGATTCATACTTAGCACATTCCAAGTTCCAATTACTAATTGATGCTTGCAGATGTTTCTTCTCGTTTGATTAGTGCTTCCTCAGCAAATGGAGGCCCCGAAGACTTTGCTATCACACACTCTACCCTCTGTGTCATCATAGTTAACTCTGCTTTAAGAGGACAGCTCTCCCTCAGTCATATTGTGAGTGTCTTCTGACCGAAGGGGCATTTCTAGCACTATCTCTGACTGTTTTCTGCTGTTTTCCTGAGGTTTTCAATATCTGAAAATATTTTATGCTATATATAAAGATTTCAGTGGCTAATACATCTGAAATTGAAGAAACTTCTTCATAGTCCAT
>NW_022111373.1:109493261-109494782 GCF_000313985.2 Echinops telfairi
GAGGTAACTTTTAAAGATTTCTCTGCATCTATTCAACCCTTGAAAATGTCCTTGTTTCCAGGTTTCACTCTCTGGCAGGAGAGTTCAGAGGCGATGTCCTCGATAACTCTTTCAATGGAGGCATCTGCAAGACTGTCAAAAGCAGCAGAGCAAGTAATCCATACCGTGTCCCAGCCAATTTGGAAACTGTCAACTTTGAGGTATGACAGCTTATCATGATGGCACTCCAGGACCAATGGTGTCTCTCAGTTTAATTTCTTGAGAAAAATTAGTGACAAATGAAGGGATAGTATGAAAAGGTAATGCACATTTATAATCACCCATTATGTGTTATTTAATCCTTCTCAAACCAACCAGATTAGTGTTATTCTCATTAATTAACAGAAATTGAGGTATATCATACTGGTTCTCTTAAATAACCATACATTTTAAACATTAAAAAAAAGACCTTGGCTTCTGAGAAAAATCAAGATGAGTCAAAGGATAATGAGGGAACTTTTTCTCTTCTTTTGTGTTTCATTTGTTGATTATATCTTGGTTTGGGTGTTTTGGTTGTTGTTTATTACATAAATCGTAATGAGCTGAGTACTACATACTCCCCAAGTCTCGTCTGGTGTCTCACTCATGAAAAGCACTTCCTGCTCTTGAACTATCTAATTATTTAATTTGTCATAAGGGAAATGAGGATATGTTAGTAATGGCAACATCCATGTACTTAAATTTGACATCAGAAAAAAATTCAGAAGATCTAATAGTTTCTGCCATAACTTCTGTCAGTTTGTCAGACTGTGGTGGCTCACATGTTGCTATGATGCTGGAATCTATCCCATCTGGATTTCAAATGCCAAAAGTGTCACTCAAGGTAAACACTTGTAAACAGCTTCCAGAATACGAACAGACTCAAAAGAAGGAATGGGCTGTCCATTTTTTAAGAATTAGCCACTGAAAACCTTTTGAATCACAGCAAAGCATTGTCAAATGCTGTGCTGGAATATGAGCCCTGCAGGTTGAAAGGCACTCAAATCGGACAAGGGCAGAGCTCTCTCCTCGAGGTCAAGTTGACCACAATGCAGTGGATAGAAAGAATAAAGCTTTTCTGGAACTTTATTGACTTAAGGGGCCCAACTCAAATGAAAACAAACAGTGGCAACATCCATGAACAATCAGAGAACATAGAATGTTTGAAGTACAACTTTAGGGAAATTAAAACCCATCAAAAATGCAATAGAATGCATGAAAATTGATGTTTACGGTATTGTGAAGCAGAGATGAACTGGTATTTGCCATTTTGAATCAATTGTGTGATTTAATATGCCGAGAATGACAAATTCCAGAGGATTGTCCTCACAGTCCTTCTCAAAAAGAACATTTTGAGATGGGGGAGCATGTTCTCTGTGATGCTCTTGTTGTGAGATGCCCTCAGATCAGTTCTGACTCATAGCAGAATGAAGAACTGGAGAAACAAATCATAAGATGGAGAGTGGATGTTTGTTTGACCGCTCCCTTGTGGTAGATTTTCTT
>NW_022111373.1:109498271-109499723 GCF_000313985.2 Echinops telfairi
AGAACAGAGCACCTACATGGGAAAAGCAAAAGCTAATTTAAAGGACAAGCGAGCAAGAAAAGACCGAAGTAGATGTTAGAGAAGACTCTGAACCTTGCTCTTGAATGTAGAGCAGCTAAAGAAAATTAAAGAAATAATGATGTAGCAAAACTTCCCAGAACATTTCAAAGGGCAGCTAGATAAGACAGTGCAAAGAATTATAATGAAATGTGCAAAGACCAGGAGTTAGAAAACTGGAAAGGAAGAAAAGGCTCATCAAATCTCAAAGTGATATAACTGAAGGGAAATTTCATACTTCAAGTTGTAATCTTGAAGGATTCCATGGGAGAAATACTGAATGAAGTAGGAAGTATGAAAATAAGATGGGAAAACTGCACAGTTTGTGTGTTACAAAGAAATGTTACAAACATTTCAGGAAGTATCATATGATCAAGAACTGGTGGTATTCAAAGAAGAAATCCTAGCTGCGCAGAAACCATTAGAGAAAACCATGGACCCAGAAATCGGTCAATACTGATTCACTGTTTCTTCAACCTCAAGTGCTCACTCATCTATGCCAAGAAATTTGGAAAACTACTCCCTGGCCAACTGATTGAAAGATATTCATTCTGAAGAAAGGTGATGAAGCAGAAGAAAATGATGAAACCGTATCATTACTATCACATGGAAGTAAAATTTGGCTGAAGATAATGCAATTATGATTGCAGTAGTACTTCCAAAAGGGATGCAAGAAATTCACACCCAATAAAAAAGAGCAGTTGGCAGCAGGGATCTCATTGCCAATGTCAGAAGGATCTTGTCGGAAATCAAAGAATACGAAAACGATGTTCACTGGAGTTTTGTTGCTGCTGTTAGATGCCATCAAATCGGTTCTGACATCTAGTGACCCTCTGCACAACAAAACAGAACTGCACAGTCCTGCACCATCCTCAAAATTGTGCCTATGTCTGAGCCCATGGATGCAAGCATCGTGTCAATCCTTCTCTTTGAGGGACTCTCTCTTCTTTGCCCCCCTCCACTTTACCAAATGTAATGTCCTTCTGAAGGGACTGGTCTCTTCTGACATTTCAAAGGGGTACCCCTCAAAAACGGAAAAAAGCTTCCCTGGGCAGAGCTTTCATAGTACACATTTTTCCCACTAGACGTGCATCAAGCATCTTGCTCTGAGTTAGTGCACCCAGTGGCGTTCCCTGGGAAGGTTCTTTCTGGACACAGTGAACTTTTTCATAAAAGTAGTTTCACTCAAACCACGTTTTTTGTGATGGATGATTTAAGAGAACAGCATGCAGCTGTGAAATTTTGTTTCCTGCTCAGGAAAAATGATGCAGAAACTGTTATGATGTTAAACACACATTACCAGGATAGTGCTATGGGGAAAATTCAAGTATATGAGTGATTTTCTCATTTCAAAAAAGGTGAAAAGTCGATTGATGACAAACCTCATTCTGGATG
>NW_022111373.1:109500175-109501287 GCF_000313985.2 Echinops telfairi
ATGACTTAGAAGAAGTAAAGAAAAAAACGAAGGAGGTGGTCTGGTCAGTCATCCAAATAGGTGAGTTTGAAAAATGTTTACAAGAATGGAATCACAGCGCCCCTGTGGGTTTTCAAGGCTGTAAACATTTATGGGGAGTAAAAAAGAAGAATGGAATCACAGATTTGACAAATGTATTAAGTGTAATGGACAGTACTTTGAAGGTGATAAGGTGATAGCTTTGGAAAAAAATTCCATTGGGGGGGATCCTCATATAATGCCCTTTAAGAATAGACACATACATTTGGCATGACCCACTTCAATATTCTATGAACGTTTTTCCTGTTTGTCCATTGCAGTTTTTGACTTGTTACATTTTGAATAAGAACTGGTCATTGGTCTTCTTGAAACATGTTATTGGGGCCTCCAAAAGTTATCTCAAATTATCTTGAGTTGAAGTGACTGTGTCCCTTGATTTCGTTTATTTTTTAATAATTTTATTGACTTAGAATTCACATCTCATACATTTCTGTAGTTAAGTTGCTTTTAATAAGGAGTTGTATATAAGTCATCACAATCAGTTCTAGCACAACCTCCCATATTCATTATTTGCTCCTCAATTCCCTTCAACCTCCACCCCAACCTCCAATCCAAAAGAAGCTTTTACGTCAGTCATTGTCTCTAGGCATCTTCTTTCTGTGTTTCATAAACATAGTAGAAACAATAAGAAAACAAAACAGAAAAAAGGGAGAAATAAAAGACCACTGGCAATATTAAGATAAGCCAGAGTGATAATAACTGTCTTGGAAAAAGTGAGAAATATTTAAACCTAAAGCAAATCCAGGATGGGTTAAGAAGGAGGTCAATTTACAAGGTATATTATACCATAGTTCCACCTACCATAATCAAATTTACAATAATCTCTGTCTGATATTAAAACCATTCATATCCCTAAACTGTGCCTAGAGGGGATCTGCCAGAAGCTTGATCTGAATAGGTACTCTGCAGGTGAATTTGGGGCTTCCACTCTTCTCCACAGCCTTCTACCAATTGGCTTTTCACATTTTAATCTCTGATATCTTTCCCCTCATCAAATTTGGATTTTGTTATTTATCATCTTTGGATCTCACAAG
>NW_022111373.1:109501387-109502549 GCF_000313985.2 Echinops telfairi
CAATTGACAGCCAGGCACCATCTGCTGTCTTCACCACACTTTGTGTAGCGCCCATATCTTCAGTGATCACTTCATGAAGGCGAGAATCAAGAAGAGCCATGTCATAAGAAATAACTTTTCTTGGATAGTGGCTAAAATTAAGTGAGATCCCAGAATCAATTTACTTGTTCTTGGATTATGTATGACTCTGGTTTACTTTAGTGGTTTTATTATCATTTTATGTCATCCTGGCATATATATAGTCATCCTGGGGTATAAAGTTATTCCATTAATAACATCAATAAGTTATCTAATTGCAGAATTTAAGATACTATTGAGAAGGAGGCTATGCATGTATAGTCCACGTATGTATAGCCTATGTGAGTATAGGCTATGCAATCCATGAATTGTTGCTTTGTACAGGTTTAATTCTTAGATAATTGAGCTCCCCATACATAGATTATGCAGGTTGGTGTTAGGGGAAATTTTCCTTTAGCATTCCTTATAAGGGCAGATCCTTGCCAATGAGACTAATCCATGACATATCAATCAATATAAGGAGAACATCAGACAGTGAATATATGGTGGTTCTGAGTCCCCCTTCATTGGCTGTCTATAAGCCAGAGATCCTAACCACGGTCCAATGACCGCCAATTCCATAGTCTTGGGATAGCCACCATGTATGTGTTTCTTCTCTCATCTGGATATTTAAACCTCAAGTTCAAGGGTTGCAGGTAACATTGAGGTATGGCCCCTTTCATTCAATATGGTTTTCAAGTTGAGTCCTTCTGGTATGGGGTACAAGGGATGCCACAGTTAGTCATCATAGTGCATAGCCCACGGCATGGGTCACCAAGGGTTGAGTAGACACTAATTGAAAAGTGTCTCACCAGGATCATAATATCTGGTTTATTCTCCTCTTGCATTTTCTATAATTGTTCTTGAGAATCCCTTCCCAATGTGAGGTTGTTCCTCCCAATTACCCACCAACATAAGTAGAAATGCCTCTTCTGAATTCTAGCTGTTCTCCTCCCCTGTTAACTTGACCTTCTAGTAAGAGTCCCTCCTCATGCCTGTGAAGTGTCTGTTGATCTGCTGCAACCTTCTCTCAGTGTTGTGTGGCAGCAAGTGGGTGATCTTCTAATCACAGCAATTGTCATCCTGCGATCAGATGCTAGCTACC
>NW_022111373.1:109503862-109504892 GCF_000313985.2 Echinops telfairi
GGTTTAAGTGGAGAGAAAATGTTTTGAGAATGATGTACAAATGCCCTTTACACAATTGATGTGTGTATGGATTGCGATAACACTTGTATGAGCCCCTAATAAAATGTTTTTAAAAAAAAAAGACTCTACAGAGGTCTTGTGCATCAGATTTTCCCAATGTAATATATTTTTTGATTTCTTATTGATTCTTCCATGAATGCTCATTGTGGATCCAAGTAAAATTAAATCCTTAACAACTTCAATCTTTTCACCATTTATCATGATGATGTCTATTGATTTAGTTGTGAGGATTTGCTTTTACATTGAAGTATAATCCATACTGAAATCTAAATCCTTTGATCTTCATTAGTAATTACTTTATGTCCAATATAAGAACTCTGGTTATAGAGTGGCTTAATAATTGTAGCCATTACATAATTTCATGTCAACTTGATAAATAGAGTGAAGGGGTGGAGGTTATCCTGTCCATCAGGTCATAGCCTGATGATGTCACCTGGTGGGCGTGGCCTTCTTATGAAGATTCTGGGAATTTCTTCGTTTTCTCCATGGAGGTGGACCACACTATCTCTTTGCTTCACCTTCCTGTTTACAAGCCACATGGAACTATATTAATGGCAGTCAGAACCCTGGAGATGCATCCACCACCATTGGATCCACAAGACTTTGTACCCACCAGCCTGTAATCTTGCTACATTTTGCATCATTGCATGTGACTATGTCAGTCTGAAGAGTGATTTATGGACTAGTTTGGGACTAATGGGATGTGTTAGTCTGGGTGTACTATAGAAACAAATCCATAGACACTCAATGCGTATAAGAAAAAGTTTATATAAAGAGTAATTGTACATTAATAAAACATCCTAGCCCCATCCAGATCAAGTCCATAAGTCTGATCTTAGCCCATATGTCCGATACCAATCTATAAAGACCTCTTCAGACTCATGAAATACATGCAATGACACCAACTGCAGGAAGATCACAGGCAAGTGGGTGGGGAGTCTGTGGATCCAGTGGCGTTGTAAGCATCTCA
>NW_022111373.1:109511914-109520314 GCF_000313985.2 Echinops telfairi
TGTGTTATGGTCCACACAGTCAAATGCCATAGCATAGTTAATAAAACATGTATAAATATCTTTCTGGTATCTTTGCTTTCAGCCAAGATTCATCTGGCATCAACAATAATGGCCTTTGTTCCAGGTCCCCTACTGAATCTGTCCCGATCCTCTGGCAGGTCTCCGTCAATGTACTGCCACAACTGTTGTTGGATGGTCTTCAGAAAAATTGTACTTGCATATGGTATCAAGAATATTGTTCTACTATTAGAGCATTCTGCTGGGCCACTTTTCTTGGAATGGGTACAAATATGGATCTCTTCCAGTCAGTTGGCCAAGTAGCGGTCTTCCAAATTTCTTGGCATAGATGAGTGTGTGCTTCCAGTGCTTCATCAACTTGTTGAAACATTTAACTTGGTATTCCCTCAATTCCAGGAGCCTTGTTTTTGGCTAATTCTTTCAGTGAAGCTTGAACTTCTTTTTTAAGCACCATTGTTTCTAGCTCATTTGCTACCTCTTAATATGGTTGAATGTTGATTCACTTTTGGGGGGACAGTAACTCTGTGTCTTCTTTCCATCTTCTTCTGACTGAACAATCCTACGTTGCTCATATATTCCGTAAAGAGTGAAACTGAGTCATTTCTTGGGGTTTCCCAGGCTATTATATTTACAGTAGTCTAGCATAACTTTCTCCCATGGATAGGCTTGTGAGTTGTTAATACAGATGAAGCACTTAACCATTGTGTCAGCAGGGCTCCTTGTCTCATACCAAAACCCAAAATCAAGTCAATTCTGATTCATAGGATTTCTGAGACTAAAACTATTTATAGGAACAGATAGCCTCAAATTTATTCCATGGAAGGTTCGGTGGGTTTGAATTGCTGAGTTTGTGGTGAGCTATCCAATGTCTACCCGACAGAGCCACCAGGGCTCCTTCTTGCTTCAAGTTATCCTCAGTTGAATATATTGAACACTTCAAAACAAGAAGAGATTTATTTCCATTGCAAATTCGACAAACATCTTTAATACAAATGCATGATGTTTTTGGGGGGGCTCAAGTGCCAAAGAGGGAGTGACTCCCTATATGTACAGGCCAAGAGACTAAAAATCTGACCTGCAGCCAATCTGAGAGACATTCTTTTTATTTTAAATCATTTTATTGGGGGCTTGTATAACTCTTATCACAATCCATACATCCATCCATTGTGTCAAGCACTTTTGTACATTGAGACATTCTTTTATTATACCCTGGTGCTTGCAAACAAGGATAAGCAGTCCTGCTTCTTCCAGCTGGCAGTTGGTCTGGTCAGGAACACTTCCACTGAGGGTTCTTTCTGTGGCTTCCTCTTCAGTGTCCAGCGTGGTAGGATACCTAAGCTGCTGAAGCCATTGACACCAGGATGTTAGGAAATTCCGACAAGGGGGAGGGACCAGGAAGTATTCACAATGCCTCTGGTTTTGCTCTGGCTCCCAGTGAGGGAAGAGTATAATTCAGATGGGCCCAGTGATACACAGGGAATACCTGCTTAGCTGCAAAGACCATTTTGGAGAACCAATTTAAGTCCCCACTCATCAATTAATTTACTTGCTAAAACAAACAAACAACGCTATGCAGTCAAATCAGTTCTGACTCATAGTGGCCTTATAGCATGGGGTAGAATTTCTCCTGTAGTTTTCCAAGACTATCTCCCTATGTGTAACAAAACGAAACACTTCTCATTCCTGCACCATCCTCACCATTGCTCCTATGCTGAGCCCATTGTTGACCTTAACTCTTCTCAGGGTAGAGAAACCTCATCTTTCTCTTGAGTTGCTGATGGTTTCAAATTGCTGACCTTGAGTTTAGCAGCCCACATGTAACCACTGCTCCAGCAGGAGGCCGTAACTTCCTTGATACCTTTTCTCATTCATCCACTTCTATTTCTTGCTCACATAGCTGTCACAGAGTTTCTTTCCACTTCCGTTTGAAACATACCCTACCCAACTGATCACACCAGGCAGTCCCACTTTTATACTTTTCTTCTTCTTAGAACACATCAGTGAGAAGTTACAGTCACTCAACAGGAAGACCCATAAGATTGTCTTTGTTTTCAGACTGACCCAAGCTGGAAGCCAAGGTCTGAATAAAGCCAAGGACATGGGCTGGGAACCAGAGAGATGTTTTCTTCTTGCCAGACCTTTGTTTCATCAAAACCAAGCACCCACTCAAACAAACAAATAAGCTACTTGCTCTCAAATGATTCTGTCTCATAGTGAGGTCAAGTGTTTCAAAGCAGAAGCGCGCTCAAAGAATTCCAATGGCTGTTACCTTTCAGAAATAGAGTTCTAGGGCTTCTTCAGCAGTGCTTCCTAGGTGAAATTGAAATGCCCATCATATGGTTAGTTTCTGAGTACTTAACCAATTGTACCACATGATCAGATTAGAAATACTCCCAAAGACATAAAAATATACCTCACTGCCATAGTGTCAATGCTGACTCATGGCGAGCCCCTGTGGGTTTCCAAGATTGTAACTGTTTACAGAAGGAAAAGCCCAGTCTTTATCACGAGGAGCTGCAGGTGGTTTTGAACTGACGACCTTGTGGATATCATAGTCCAACATATACCACTACACCACCAGAGCTTCATAAATGGATTGTAGCCTCTTCAATTCTTAGCCAAGGTATTATTTCCTTGAAGAATAATTGTCACAGATAATTGCCTTTCTGGCTTTTATTGTTATTTGTATATCCCTCTAGGAACACAACATGTACCATATTAAATTGAGTGTGCATGCTCTCTCTCCTTAAAGAAATAACCCCTTAAATGCAGGGCAAATAGTATTTCTTCTTCTCTCAAAAAGTGAGTCCTCAAATGTATTTGTTAAACTCAGAAATAAATGGATGATTGTTAATGTTATATATCTACCCTTAGCTCCAGTATTTCTGAAGCTATGTTTTACTTCTTCTGACTTCTTTCCAGGTAACTACTGAAGAGGATGATTTGCAGACAGAATTCTACAATGACTTAATTTCCCTTGGCGATAATGAAAACCGGAAAGCTTCCCATGCAAGTCACCAGGGAGACGCTTTTTCGGTGCCCATTTTCTACTCCTCGAAGAGAAGTCAAAGCACCAACCAGCAGTCTGCCTTCAAGCAAGCCGTTCAGGCCTCCCACAAAAAGGTAACACAATAACTGCTGGTATTCCTATTCCTTCTCGAAAATTAACACAAACTCCAGCAATGGTGTGATTATATAGATATATCAAATCAATAGGATTATTAAAACAGATCTAAAAGGTTAGATATTTTTAGTCATATTCCACTTCAAAAAGTTTAGAGGTAATATGTATAGCTGTGCTTCTTTTTCACGTACATTTGACTGTTTTTTTTTAATTAGTATTCTTTGATTTTCACTTATGTCACATCGTTTTAGATTTGTTTCTTATAAACCACGTGTAATAGGACATTGCTTTTATAATAGAGTCTCAGGATTTTTGCTAGGGATATTCAACCAATTTATATTAATTATGCTTGAAATAAATTATCTTCTTTCTTCTGTTACCTGAATCCAGGTTCTTATCTTACCAAGAGAAAGATTTATTTCTGGAAAACACATGGCATTATTTAAGGATTCACAGGATAAAGAAATCCTTAACACCCTGCATAGCTGGCCTCAGTACTTCAACCCCTCACATGCATACCAGTTTTTTAAGGATTCCAGTTGTGTGCATGAGATTCTCTGGAATTTCCATCAGGGTATCAAGCAGTTCTTGCAATGTAGTCCCAAGATGTTTTATGTATGTGCACATGCTCTGTCCAAATCTCCACCTTTGACCCTTTCACCTCTCTCATTTCCCCCTTGAGAGATTCCATACACATAATTCTTTATGGGATCAGGGTTTGAGGTCTCTCCTTCTGTAGCAGCTTACAGCTTATACGAGGTTCAGAAAATCCTCACCCTGCCTCTGTGAGTAGAAATCTCTCTCATTATGGGGAGCAAGCTCTAGCCAGTGGAAATGCTTGACTTGAGGCTGTGCAGCATTCATAGGCAGGGGCTTATTCATGGTCTGCCGTCTGGGTTTCCTCAGGCTCAACTAGGTCTTTGTTTCAGAAAATTCTGCTACAGTCACACCGAAGGTTGTCCGAGGGGAATTCTCATGGTCATCATGAGACAAAAGAAAAGAGGACTAAGGAACAGATTGACCACCTAGCAACGCTATGCTTGCCCAAGAACAATTCAAGACTTCCCTCCACTACTTTACTCTCAAAGACTTAATGTACATGCGATAATAAAAATAGGGAGGTGTTTGTTGTTCTAACAGGCTGAAGTGAAAGGCCCCAAAAGATAACTTTTTTCCCCCTCTATGTTCTAGCTCTGAGGACACTATTAGGCCAAGCTTTCTAGTTTGTGTGTTTGTGTGCATGTGCATGCGTCTGCATCTTTCTCTAAGAACACCAGCTCTCCCTGCATTTTCGATGCAGCTGAGTGGTGAGAGTTGTGAGTGTAGAAAGAACACTCGAGATGGCTTGTGGACTGCTTCAAGCATAGGTAGGATGGAGATGGAGCTTGCTGTCAAACCAGTGGCTTTTGGTGCCTGGCACTGGATGCCTTTCCTCCTCCAGACTAGCGGTTGAAGATAGCACACTGATAGTTAGCCTGGGCTGAAAATGGAAGCCAACATTGGTCCTGGAATCACTCAGTGCTGGATTTTCACTGGACACCATCGTGGCTGCAATGACCAGGAGACTTCATAGTGTTGATCAGAGTGGATGGTCATCACCTTGATCCAAGTCATTCTTTTTCCTCTGCTACATGTGCGGCAGCAGTGAAAGATAATACTATGAATGGAAGGCAAATTAAAATCTTCACTATCCCTTGTAAAGGTGACCTACCTCGTGTTCATGTTCCTGATAGTGGCTTATAGTGTGTAGCTATGTGGGGCCTTATCTAATTCTATTATGTCCTGTTCTACCTTCCCTGCAGTCTTATCGGTGTGCTGCAAGAAGTGTTGACTACTGCCTCAACTCTACCTTGCTGGGCTAGTAAAAGGTCAAACTTGCTGTTGTTCAGGGCCACTTAGGCCAAAGGGTTTGTTAAGCATCACTGTGACACGCCCATCTCTCAGTTGTTGTGTCTGCTATTGGCCCCATGGTGACTGCTACATTTCTTAAAGATTGTTTCAACCCAAGCCTAACATAATTTAGAGATTAATGCTCTCAAAAGTGACCAATGACAACCCAAGTGCTGGACTAAGGCAATTCCTTTTTACTTTTATTTTACAACCCAAATTTCCAGGAAATCTCAAGGAAAGCCATGGTATTTTGCTACAAAATATTTATTTTCCTTGAAAGACAGATAAGGACTTTCCTTTAGTAGCTGGGTATTACATAAGTAGTTACTTAACTATACATGTAGTGAGGTTAATTGCACGAAGTAAAAGCTTGTAAAAGTTAAAAGTGGAGGCAGAATGAATTGATAGTTTAAAATAGGGATTCTTGTGGCAAATACAATGATGCAGTAGACAGCTAGCAGATGTCCTGGATTGTTACAGTCCATCAAATAGCATTCTTCATCCGGTATCTAGTCCCCCCTAAAAGGCCAGGGGTAACTTACAGGAAGTTAATATGAGTTTAGATTAAAATATATAACAAGTAGCTTATGTGCGGATAGATAATCAAATCATCCTTGTAGGTGAGCCAGCCATCAGAGGGAAGACTGATCAGTGGTTGATTCAGAAGGGTGTCAAATTTTCTAGGTTCTATTCTTAGCTGTCTAACTACCCAGTCAGGTACTTGACCTTCTTTAGCTGAGAAAGATTTCTGAGCATTTTAGACTTTCTGTACTTATTCACTAAAGTCAACATGACCTGCAAGTCTAGGGCTGGAGACGATAAACAAGGATTATAACAGGTGGCAAAGGTATGATAGACCTAAGTTGCCAGCGTATAATGATTTTAGAGGATTTGGGAAATTTCAACTTTGAAAACAATTTTAGAGAAGTATTGCAGTTCCCCTAATCTATAATGAGTGGCTTTCATGATAAATGGGACTTCTATTCAGCTTCTTTATTGTGAGCAGACGAACTTATTAGAAGTCCATAGGGAGGCAGACCTATCCCAGCTCCTGTAATTGTATTGTTTTAAATATCTTGGGGTCAGATCTGTAAACTGGGGTAGAGTTATAAACTTACTTCTAAACACTATAAATACTTCCAGGTCTGTTTTTTGAGTGTTTTCCAGTTGAGTCTGAGGGGTGCCACACTCTGTCCCCAAAATCTATTTTTGGTCTTCCCCAGGGATTTCACTTTGCTCCCCTTGCTGGTCTGTTGCTTGCCCTCAGTGTTTCCCCACAGTGTGATGGGGTCAGATCAGGCACAATTCCCGCACTGCAGCGGTTCTCAACCTGGGGGTTGCGACCCCTTTGGGTGTTGAATGACCTTTCACAGGGGTCACCTAAGACCACTGAAAAACACATATATTCAATGGTCTTAGAAACCAAGACACCGCTCCTCAATCCATCCCCAGGCAGGACCACCCACATGCAAATACGTCCACATATGAGTACCCAGTGTGATGACATCATCGTGACAACCCCATCACATACACCCCGTATGTGACAGGTATATGTGACAGGGTTGGTGCCATAATGTACTTATGCGGACCAGTCACACATGTGTAGAGAGCAGCTACTGTGTAAAAAGCAGCTATGGTGTTGAAAGCAGTATTGAGAGTAAAACGATACTTCCTGAATTATAATTACTGGGTACATATAAAATCATGTACTGTAAAATCATAAACTACTGCAAAAAATATATATATATATCTGTACCATGGGAACTTAATCTGGATGCTGATTGGTCGTTTTATATTCAGCTGTGGTTGATGTGAATACTGCCCCCTTGTAATAGTAACAGATATGTAAAAAAAACTACACGGAATGGTAAATCATAGGAAACTTTAATGAACTACATGACTGAACTATGCCATGTATCATCTTTTGTATTATTAAAGCTATTGTAATATATTATTTTCATTAGCAAACCGTCCCATGACAATTGATTGTGTAGAGAAGAATGTTAAGAAATTAAAATATAGTGAGGATTTTTTACACATGGTTTTAAACAATAATTACAGCAGGAATTGAGAAACTGCAATGTGTTATTTGCTGTGAAGTTCTATTAGCTGAATGTATGAAGCCGAACAAACTAAAATACCATTTTGATATCAACTATTGTAGAAGCCAAGCCGATGGACTCAAGAAAGCCAGACTTGACACTGGTGCCAAGTACCACAAACAAAACATAGCAGCCTTTGAAGCTTCATACTCAGAATCTCCAGAGCTATGAAACCTCGCACCATTGCTGAGGATTTACTGTTTCCAGCAGCCAAAGTTATAATCAGAGAAAAATTTGTTATAAAATTGAGTTAAATTTCCTTATCTAACGACACTGTCCTCAGAAGAATAGATGACATGTCTACTGATATTCTTGACCAGGTAATCCAATAAATTAAATCCGCTCCACTTCCAATATTTAGCATCCAGCTTGATGAATCTACAGGCATTGCAAACTCTTCACAGTTACTGGTCTATGTGAGGTCTATTACTGATGGTGATTTTAAAGATGAGTCTTTTTTGAAAATCTCTTGAAACAACAACTACTGCATGTGATGTATTTGACATAGTTGGTTCATTTCTGAAAGAGTATAAGATCTCTAGGGTAAAGGTTTGTGGTGTTTGCACGGATGGTGCTCCAGCTATGCTAGGATGTCCATCTGGATTTCAACGTTTGGTCCTGAATGAGTCACCAAAAGTCATTGGAATTCACGGTATGATTCATCGGCAAATATTAGCAATGAAGATGCTGCCACAAGAGTTACAAGAAGTAATGAGAAGCATTATAAGTTCTGTCACTTTTGCCAACTGTTTTTGCAACTGTGCAAGGAATTGGATGCGCTGAATAATGCCCTGCTATTTCACACTGAAGTGAGATGGTTGTCAAGAGGAAAGGCTTTAAAATGTGTTTTTGAGCTTTGATGAACTCAAAACATTTTTTAATCAAAAAGCAAGACCCCAGTTCGAAGTACTTCTCAGCGATAAAAGTGAACTGCAGAAAATAGTTTACATGGTTGCCATCTTCGCCATCTTGAATGAGTTAAATTTATCACTGCAAGGACCAAATGCAACATGCCTCGATTTGTCTGAAAAGATGATCATTCCAAATGAAGCTTCAGCTTTGGCAAAAAAAAAATTGGATGAAAATAAAATTTACATGTTGCCTATTTTATCTGCTTTCATTGAGGAATATGACATTGAACCAGACAAAAAGATTATGATGATAATTTCTGTGAAAGAATATTTGCACATGCAGATTAAATTTCATTGTACTTTCCAAATCTACCTGACGCCCCATTTGCACTTGCCAGAAGCCCATTCACAGTCA
>NW_022111373.1:109523135-109550962 GCF_000313985.2 Echinops telfairi
ATAGAATCATATCGTCTGTGAATAACGAGTTTCGATGAAACACACATCATTCCTCTAGTTCCTGAATGCTTCCTTCTCCCTACTACCAGGACCCAGTTCTACCGTACAAATCTGGATAGACCAGACTCTGCACATTGGTACAGATAAGAGATCATGATATCATGAGGGGAGAGGGTGGGGGAAGGGAGCAAGGTTTATATATATACCACCCCCCAAGGGGACGAATAACAGAAATGTGGTGAAGGGAGACAACGGATGGTATAAGATCCAAACTAAAAATAATAATATATAATTGGTCAAGGATTCATGAGGTTAGGAGAGTGGGGGAGGGAGGGGAGAAAAGAGGAGCTGATACCAAGGGATCAAGTAGAAAGAAAATGTTTTGGAAATGTGGATGGCAACATATGTACAAGTGTGATTATTACCATTGGATGATGGGTTATTATAAGATTTTTAAGAGCCATCCAATAAAATGATTAACAACTACAACAAAAAGAATAGAATATTCCCATGCATGTTTAAGTCCTCATCTATAACTAAATATGTTTGCCATTTCTCCCTGCAAATAAATAGATAAAAATAAAAAATATTTTGATGAATATAGAAATCCTGTACAATAGTTCTATATATCGTTCCACTGTCTTCTAATTTCCATTGTCCTATACAAAAAATCATATTCAGAGCTGATTTTCCTACTTTTATTCTCTATTTGGAAACTTAGGAGATTTTGTCTTTACCCTTAGAACTTAGGATCTCTGCAAATGTTATAATTTCTATTAATCTTGTGGAGAACTTGTGATACCCATTCACTATATAAAGATATATCACCATCGTTTCATTTTTCTGCATCTGTTCATTTATCTCCTTCTGATGCTTGATTTTAAATCTCCTGAATATAGCTTTCAACTCTGAGAACATTACGAGAAGAGACTTGTATTTCACAAATTTAGATATTTACTAATGTCTCTTCAAAATGGCACCTGTTTCTCCCTAAAACACCTAAATATTTATTCTTTCCAAAGAGATGAATGAGGAGAGTGATCCTTGCTTCATACTACATGAGAGGCAGGAGGTTAGAGGAGGAGGCAGAACCGCCAACCCTGAGCAAATGGGACCAGGCCCTGGAGGGCATCATTTTACAGCTCCTCCTTCCTTTACCACAGTGCTGACTCTCTGTCTCTTTGTTTATCCATTATGCATTTACATAAAGTTGAATTTTTTACCAATTTATAGATACTTTTTATAAGAATCACATTTATCTTCAAAAGAACTCTAAAAATTAACAAGAGAAGATAGTTTTAACACCATTTCACAGATTAGTAAACTGAAGTCCAAACATTTTTAAATCAACAAATATGTATCCAACTCATACCATGGAGCAGAAAATATACTAAAGTCCCTGAGACTACATGTATTTACATGATTTTTTTAAAAAATCATTTTATTAGGTGCTCATACAACTCTTATCACAATCCATACATACATCAATTGTGTAAAGCACATTTGTACATTCATTGCCCTCATCATTCTCAAAACATTTGCTCTCCACTTAAGCCCGTGGCATCAGCTCCTCATTTTTCCCCTCCCTCCTCGCTCCCCCACATAAACCCTTGATAATATATAAATTATTATTTTGTCATATCTTGCCCTGTCCGACGTCTCCCTTCACCCACTTTTCTGTTGTCTGTCCCCCGGGGAGGAGGTCACATGTAGATCCTTGTAATCGGTTCCCCCTTTCCAACCCACCCTCCCTCTACCCTCCTAGTATCGCCACTCTCACCACAGGTCCTGAAGGGATCATCCGCCCTGGATTCCCTGTGTTTCCAGTTCCTATCTGTACAGTGTACATTCTCTGGTCTAGCCAGACTTTCAAGGTAGAATTGGGATCATGATAGTCAGTGGAGTGGGGGAGGAGTGAGGAAGCATTTAGGAACTAGAGGAAAGTTGTATTTTTCATTGTTGCTACATCGCACCCTGACTGGCTCTTCTCCTCCCAGAGACCCTTCTGTAAGGGGATGTCCAGTGGCCTACAAATGGGCTTTGGGTCTCCACTCCGCACTCCCCCCCTCATTCACTATACTAAGATTTTTTTTATTCTGATGATGCCTGGTACCTGATCCCTTCGGCACCTCATGATCGCACAGGCTGGTGTACTTCTTCCATGTGGGCTTTGTTGCTTCTGAGCTAGATGGCTGCTTGTTTATCTTCAAGCCTTTAAGACCCCAGATGCTATATCTTTTGATAGCCGGGCAAGGATTTACATGATCTTACAGTGAGTAAATTCTAGAGCTGGAATAACAATGAAATAGATTCCTTTTGTAGCTTATCTTACTTCTTCAGTTTTGAATGGGCTATGTGTCATAAATTGTCTTCCAGATTTACCAAATGGTTTTTTAATTCAGGTGATTATCACAATTACTAGGAAGTAAAAATGTTTATCCCCAGTCTTTTAGTCTCCTGATTTGGAATATCTTCACATCTGTTTTTGTTAAAATGTACCCTGTCATTTTGATGCAAGGTCAAGGATTGGAAATAACTTCTTTAAAAAAAACATAATTAGAGGTGGAAATGGAGATGATGTTGAAAGATGTAAATAGAGTTATAATTCCTTACATTAACACATGTTTTTCAGAAGGGTATACAAATGTTTCAAACATGATAGAGAACATGATTTATTTTTCATCATTCTCATGGAAACAGCAGTCAAGAGAGATGCATTGCATTAGTAAACCTGCTATATAAGACCTCTTAAAAGTGTTGAAACACTGGATCATAAGAAGAAAAATGTGGTGCTAGGATTGGAGGAAGCATGTTTATTAACAACATGCAACATGCAGATGACACAAATTTGCTTGCTGAAAGTGCAGAGAACTTCAAGCACTTGCTGATGAAGATCAAGGACTGCAGCCTTTAGTATGGATTACAACTCAATGTAAATTAGAGCAAAATCTTCACAATGGTCCGATAGGTAACATCATGTTCAATGAAGAAAAGGTTGATTTATCGAGGATTTTGTCTTTCTGGGATTCACCATCAATTCTCATGGAATCATTAGTCAAGAAAACATATGAAACATTGCACTGGGTAAATTTACTGCACAAAACCTCTTTAGGGTGTTGATATGCAAAGATGTAACTTTGAGGACCAAAGTATGCCTGACTCAAGTCATGATATTTTCAATTGCCTTATATGTACGTGAAAATTGGATATTGAATAAGGAAGACTGGAGAACAATAGATGCATTTGAATTGTGGTGCTGAAGAGAAATATTGAAAGTACCATGGACTGCCAAAAGAATAAACAGATCTGTCTCTGAATAAGTACATCCAGGTTACTTTTTAGAGGCAAGTATTGTGAGACTTCATCTCAGATACTTTGGACATGCCATCAGGAGAGACCAGTCCCTGGAGAAGGACATCATGCTTGGTAAAGTGGAAGGGCAGAGAAAAAGACAAAGACCCTCTACAAGATGGTTTGACCCAGTGGCTGTGTCACTTATTGATTTTTACGATTTTAATTACTTTTCTTTCTTTCTATTTTTGTCAATCACATATTTGACTTGACATTAGTTGGACAGATCATCTATTTTCAAGCCAAATTACCAGCTAACTCTCACTAAATCTCCAGCTTTTCTGATTTCTTCATAAAATCAAAACCACATAAAGGTAATTAAAACTAAACAAGAACTCACAAATAGTTGAAATAAATATGTGGTTTAAAAATGGAGCCTATATGGCAAAAGAATTTTTTAGTCTAAAAATCACCATTTCCAGCCATCAGGCACTGACAGGTTGAACACTGTGGCAGCCCTTATGCTAATTTGAGTTGCTCCGTGCCCTTCATTAGTTCCAACTCAGAGTGATCCTGAGTGAAATGGAATGAAACACAACGAGCCCTGCACCATCCTCACATTTTTGCTATATTTTTACCCATTGTTTCAGCCACTGTGCTAATGTCACTCATGGAGGGCCTTCCTCTTCTTTGATGATCCTCTATAAAGTATGATAGTCTTCTCCAGGACAGTAATCAAATGTAATTGTGTTGTGATGAAATGTTGAATGCTATTTATAGCCCATTCTGAACAATTGTATTTGTTAAGTCAGTGTGCCTAGAAGCTAGGCTGAATCCTGTAATATATTTTGTAACAAAATCTTATTATATATTGCATAGTCAAAATATTACAACTAAAAGGAAATCATTTAAGCACATGTAATGATATGGCATTGTCTTTTTAACCTAGAGTTCAACTCAGTAAAATTTCTCATTATTCTTTCATTGACTTTAGGACCTCATCGTTATTATAAATTTGAATGACAGTATGTGTACAAGTTAGTCCAGCAAACTGATAAATACACTCTTTCTTAAATTATTGCCTTTCTATATCTAGGTGGCAATTCAAAATCCAGATGAAATTCAAAATCAGTGGTATCAAGATAATAGACATAGTTGCTGTTGTCCTTGTCGTTAGGCGCCATTGTATCGGTTCCAATCCACAGCGACTGTCTTGAGCACTCAAAAAGGACTACGTCCTGAGACATGTCATGAAGCTGAATTCAAACGTTTATTCATCAGAGGGATAACACGTTTTATAATCAGTTTATATTCTAACTTAAAGTTTGGCCTCCACAGTCACATATCATGCAATACATCATAGGTGCCTTCCCTTACGGGTGGAGAGCTGAGTGGCATGGTGTCCTCTCTGCGTCGAAGAAGCTCTGAAACACGTCTGCCACCCGAAGGGTTTTTAGACATGGAGGTAAACAACTTTGCTTAGTCACACATTACATCCATGGCCCTACCTGGTAGTTTTGATAAGTTCTACCAGTGGGCAACAGGAGTTGGCTTATTGTACAATGAACATGACTCTGTGTTCCTAACCTTGTACTTGTTTTTCACTACACTTGCTCACATATATAACATGAGCAAGACAAACTCCATTTTGTTTTACTTTAAACTTTCAAATATTTTTGTTTTAAGCTTTGTTTTGAATATGCTAAATTTTTGGCTGGAATATATGCTGATCATAAAATGTGCTATCTCTTTGATGACTAAACGTGTGAATTCAGCATCAGGACTTGGTCCTTTCGGCATGCTTGAGACAGCAGCCTGTGCACAACAGACAGAAACTGCCTGCTCCTATGCAGTCCTCACAATTGTTCCGCTCTTTGAGCCCATTGTCATAGCCAATGTGTCAATCCATCTCCGTGAAGGGCTTCCTGTTTTCCTGCTTGCTGTCCCGCTACTTCACCAAGCATCCGATCCTCCTTCAGGCACTGGTCTCCCCTGACAACCTGTCCAAAGCCTGTAAGACAAACATCTCGCCCTTCTTGCTTCCAAGGAGCATCTGGCTGCAGTGGCATCTCTAAATGAGATTTTGGCAAGCTCAATTCGAGTCAACTGCTAGAACTAAGTTGTAATAAACTTGGAACATTATTTAATGTCTTCTTGTCTCAGATTCCACCCCTAAAATTGTAATGATTTTTTTATCCTCTAGCCTATAATGTTTTCACATAATTAATTTACATCAGCTCACCTGCCAGTCAAAAGCACTGAACCAGACAGTACCTTTGGTCAATCTCAACTCTAAAAGTCTGTAATCTTTGACACTGGTTCATAAACTTTGAATGAATATCTTGAAATACCCACCTGGCTACCATTGAGGCAATTATGGAAAAAGATTTTCAAACTAAATGTCCAGTTTGTACTGAAAAAATTCAAAATACTTATTCGTTTTATAAATGTCATCCTGAGATTATTCAATACTTCTCAGTATAATGTTGGCAAGCAGAGGTCTTGCCCATCTCAAAAGTACAATTGCTCTCATAGCATTTTCACAAATGATTTGAACGATACCTTCATGTTGGTATTTTAAAAATAAAGTTAATTGGAATAGTTTTATTTATGGGAATTCTCTCTGAATAGAGTTCATTTCCCATTTTATTATGTCTAAAATGATTAATTAAAACACAGTAGATGGGTGCTTTTTCACCTTAATAGATGACTTTTATTATTATAAAGCATTTTTTTAAAAGCTATTCACTTCTCAATTCATGAGCACCTATGTATGCTGTGTGAGTGTGTGGGTGTATGCGTGGAGATATGAATGTATATATGAGTGTGTGCATATGCATGTACAGTCAATCAAGTTTGAAATTACACTTGGAACAGCAGGAGTGAAACGTTTACTACCCTGCTTCCCCGAAAATAAGACAGTGTAAAAAAAAGGAAATTTATTACCTGTATATGGTATGTTGGTAGTTGTCATCACAAACTAGCATAACCAGACAAACTGTGAATCCTACAGTATCAAGAATTTCTTGTTACTACCATTATTTCCATGTATAACAATCTATGATACATTTACTCATAATCTATGGTGAATTTACTCACACTTCCTGTCTGCTCCCACTGCGCTGTGGCCAACAGTGAGCTGCATGGCGGCGCCTCCCGCTATGGTCCAGAGTCCAGAGTTATGGTAGCTTCAGGGGGGCCTTATTATCAGGGAGGCCTTATGCTTGGGGAGGTCTTATTTTCAGGGGGTGCCTTATATTTCAGCCAGGGGCAAAACTATAAGTAGGTCTTATTTGGGGGAATGTCTTACTTTTGGGGAGACACGGTAGGTTCTTTTTCCATTAACAAATCATAGATGTTGCTGTCATTCGGTTGTTTGAGTAAGCCAGTAAATAAAGGGAAAACTCTTAAGATGACAGCAGGTGAACAAAAACCAAAGAGAACTAGAAACATTGGCCAACATGGAGATACGTGATGAAAAAGTATTGTTAACTAGTAAGAATGCTAGTTAACTTCACTTCTCAATTCATGAGCACCTATGTCTGAAGGTATCATTCACCAAAAAGAACTAGAAACTTTGGCCAAGATGGAAATACATGATGAAAAAGTTGCCAAGAATCATGTTTGATTTGACCTACATCACCTTTTTTAAACCACAAGAAGAGTGTTTACACCAGAAACATGATTTGTTTATTCTTATTCCACAATAAACTTAGAAAGTATAGTGTTTCCAATGCTTTAACTTTTACATACTGCTAGGAAAATGTCTGACTGAGCTATGCCTTTCAATAAATTGGTAATAGCAGATGACTCCATAGGCTGAAATGATAAGAAAATCAAATAATTCTGTCTTCACTGCTAACTTTTCCATAGTGGTAT
Source organism: Echinops telfairi (assembly GCF_000313985.2). NCBI lineage: Eukaryota > Metazoa > Chordata > Mammalia > Afrosoricida > Tenrecidae > Echinops > Echinops telfairi. Next base: position 109,530,306 of record NW_022111373.1, read on the forward strand.
GAATTGTTGATGACATTTTATTCAACAGTTACTTTATTTATGATTATGTAACTCAAGGATTCTTTATTTGTGAATAGGTAACTTTATTTATGATTTATTTTATTTATTCTTTACTTATGATTAGGTAACTCAATTAAAAAGACATTGCTGTTTTATAAAAGCTACAAATATTTAAGAATTGCTGAAAGAGTTAAAGACAACAGTGGTAAATGCTGTTATACATTCAAGGCAGCAATAATGATGTAAGAGTAAATATATATTTACATCTAGAAAAATATATTCCTAATATAAACAATTCTGACATATGTATTTTTCTTATAAAAACATAAATATGCCAAAGAACAACTACAGACTATTATAAGTCTCATGATGGACTGCACATTGAATTTGATAAATTAGTGAAAATGGTAAAAGGTATATGGTAGTGAAATCAATGACACAATAAAAGTCAACTGAGAGGATGCAGCATTTCAATATCTACTCTTTCAATATTACTAAAACATGCAATGTATGGTAGAACAAATGCACAATATGAGAAAAACTCATTACCAAAAATAGTCTGTGTGGTTAGATAAGGACAGGGTGGTTCTGACTCAGACCAGCACTATGTCCAACAGAACGAAACATTTCCCAGACCTGTGCCATCACCCAGTCACTACTGTGTTTGAATCCAGGAGACTTCATCTTGCTTTGTTGACCTTACAAACGTGAAATCCTGCCCCAGACTGGCCCTTCCAGATAACAAGTCCAAAGAATGTAAGAAAACATCTTGCCATGCTGTCTTCTAAGGAGTATTTTTACTGTTCTCCTTCCAAGAGAAATGTGTTCTTTCTTTTACCAATACATTATATATTCAGTATTCTTCACCAACACTATATTTCAAATGAATTGTTTTATCTTGATTCTTCTGTAGGCATTGTCCAGCATACATACAAACTCAAACAAACAAACAAACAAACAAACCAAAAAACCTGCACTACCATCAAGTTGATTCTGACTCACAGCCACACTATCAGACAGGACAGAACCACCCTTATGGGTTTCCAAGATTGTAATCCTATGAGACTAGAAAGCCGAATCCTTCTCCTGCAGAGTGCCCAGTGCTTTTGAATGTACGGCCTTGCAGGTAGACCAATGTGTAACCACAGAGCATTAAAGGAAACCATCTATTTAGTCAGGCATACCTGAGCCCTTAAAGTGACATCTTCGCTTTTTCAAACATTATAAAGTTCCGGTGCAGATTTTCCAGTGCGAGATACTGTTTGATTCTTGTCTGCTTTGACTGCTGTGTCTGTGGACATTGATTGTGGTACCAAGTAAATGAAATCTTTCACCACCACATCATTTTATATCATGATAATGCCTATTGGTTCAGTTATAAGGATTTTTGTTTTCTTTATGTTGGGGTATAACTCAGATCGAAAGATATAGTCTTTAATATCCATCAGGAAGTGCTTCCATTTTTTCTTGATTTCAGCAACTGCATTTATATTAACTGAAAATGACAGGCTGTGAATGAGTCTTCCTCCAATCCTGATTCCATGTTTTTCTTTGAAGAGTCCAGATTCTGGTGTACGGATTAAATACGTACATTAAAAGGATTCAACTCTGACGTACATCTAGCCTGGTTGTAACCCATGAAATGGGTCCTAGCTGCTTGAGTAACTGCCTGTGTGCTGACCTACATACAGATTTCCCCATGGCCATAATTAAATGGAATTCCCATTCTTCCCAATGTTAATAATAATTTGCTATCATCCACACTGCCAAATGCTTTTACAAAGTCAGTGAAACACAGGTAAATATATTTCTGGGATTCTTTGGTTTCATATTCTTTCTTTTTAAAATCATTTTATTGGGGACTCTTACAGCTTTTATAATACTCCAGACATCAATTGTATCAAGCACATTTGTACATATGTTGCCATCATCATTTCCAAAACATTTTCTTTCTACTTGAGCCCTTAGTATCAGCTCTTCTTTTTTGCCACTCCCTCCCCCCTCCCACCCTCGTGAATCCTTCAACAATTATATATTGTTATTATTATTTCATATCTTACACTGTCCATTATCTCCCTTCACCCATATTTCTATTAATCATCCCCTTCAAGGAAGGGCTATATATCCAACCTTATGAGGGGTTCCACCTTTCTCCCCTTCCCCCTCCCCAACCATCCCCCTACCATCATGATATCACTACTCCCACTACTGTTCCTGAGGGGTTTATCTGTCATAAATTCCATATGTAGAGAGCTCCTATTTGTACCCAGGTGTATTCTCCAGTCTAGCCAGATTTGTAAAGTAGAACTGGGTCATGGTAGTGGGTGCAGGGGGAGAGAGGAAGCATTCAGGAACTAGAGGAATGATGTGTATTTTGTCAGTGCTATAGTGCCCCTTAGTTGACTCGTCCCTTCCTTATAACCCTTCTGTGGGGGATATTCAATTATCTACAGATGGGCTTTGGGTCTCCACACCAATACCCCTCATTTGCATCAATCTAATTGTTTGTTTGGGATCTTTTGATACCTGATACCTTGTCCCATTAACACCCATGATCACACAGGCTGCTGTGCTTCTTCCATGTGGGCTTTGTTGCTTCCCTGCTAGATGGTCGCTTGTTTATCTTCAAGCCTTTAAGCCCCCATGCTATATCTTTTGATAGCTGGAAACCATTGCTCTCTCATCACATTTGCTTATGCCCCACTTTGTCTTCAGCGATCGTGTCAGGAAGGTGAGCATCAAAGAGTTCCAGGATATTAGAACAGAGTGTTCTTGTGTTGAGAGGCCTTGAATAGAGGCCCAAAGTCCATCTGCTATCTTAATACTTAACATATAAATATATGTGCTTTGGCCTCTATCCCTTTCATTATAAATTAATACATTTACATCTATACATGCCTATAGCTATACCTCTATAAATGGCTTCTGCCTCTTATTTCTTTTCTCTATTAGATTCTCTGCTTTTAGCCAAAGTCCACCTGGCATCAGCAATGGTGACCCTCCTTGTACATCCTCTTCTGAAAATGGCCTGAATTTTTTCATATTTCTGTCCATGTTCTTCTACAACCATTTCTTAATGATCCTTTACAAAAATTTACTTATGTGGGCTATTGACGGGACTGTTTAATAATTTCTACATTTTGGTGGATCACCTTCCTTTGGGAGGACCAAAACATGGATCTCTTCCAGTTGGTTTACGAGGTAGATTTCTTCCATATTTCTTGCCATAGCAAGTGAGCACTTCCAATGTTTATTGTTTATTGAAACATTTGAATTGGCATTTCATCAATTCCTGGAGTCTGATTTTCACTAGTGCCTTCAGTGGACCTAGAACATCTTTCCTTCAAAACCATCAGCTCTTGATTATATGCTTTTTCCTGAAATGGATGTGTTATTAAAGTGTTGTTTGTTTTTTTCCATGACTTTTTCTACTAATCAACTTTTGAACACCTCATAATGTGAATTTCACATTCTCAAGGAGTAAGTGTACTTTTCACTGAAAGCACAAGGTCCTTCACTGTTTAAAAGTTATGGTTCTATGGGAAAATTCGAGCATTAAACTTAAAAATAGAAGCAATAGGAAATCACTCAAATATAAACTTTTCAAAGGTACAAACATTCTCTTGAATATTCGATGTGCTAAAGACAAGAAAGAAGTGGAGAGGGAAAGAAGGCAGGAATGAGATGGCTGAGGATGCCTTTGATCCTTGGGATGATGTGTTCTTCCTCTTGTGCTAGCAGTCAGTTTGTGCCATAATTAGAGCATACAGGGAAATGGTTGTTCAATAATTTACATTTGCATTAAAGCACTTTTGCTAAAATATGTTCCTCACTCCATTACTATTATTCAAACACTGTAGTTTGCTGAAATGGAGATACAGAAGAAAGTATGTAATTTTTTTCTTAAATTTTGCGCATATGGATACACTCAAAACACTCAGTGGTTAAGGAAAAGGGTAATAAAAAAATTATGAGATTTTGTACAGACTACTGCAAACATTTTACAGTAATTCTATTCCCCATACAAAGGGTCAAATCAATTTGATGACACTGACAACAGAATTTTCAATTATCTTGACATAATAAGAAATTGTGAAAAGATGTTTTAAAGTATTTCTGCATATAGGCAGACAAGAATATATTTTTGCTTAATTTTACTCTTACAAATTTTAAATCATAGCAATTTTATTGTTGGAAAGAGGCATGGAATTTTATCTGGTGGGTAGCCCTTTTCTTATGTGAAAATTGAGATCTGAAAAATCAAATGCATTTTCCCAGACTGTGATATGTGCCTCAGTTACATAACTTGCATTTCAACGTTCCCAGAACCGTTCTCAATTATCTTTATCAGGTTTTAAATAAAAAACATAGCAGGACGCAGTCATGATTTGCAAGAGAGAAAGATTTATTTTCCTAATAATTCTCTTTTTTGATAGAAAACCTTTGTTTCTGTCAGTCACACAGTTTACAGGATGAAGACAACCTAACCTGCTAATCTGTCCGATGCTTTGCATATCTCAGGGAAGAGGGACAATGGAAAATAGAGTTACAATTGTATGTCACAAGATGCAAAAGAGACAAAATTGTTGCAGCACTGTTGTAGGAATGAAGTTAATGATCAATTGATGATATTTAAATGTTTTAAGTATTTATTACTTTAATCCTCTTTTTTTAAAACTCTTCTTCTCTTCCATGTAGGATTCTAGCTTCATTAGGATCCATAAAGCAATAAAAGTCTTAAACTTTACAATGAAGAGTAAAGATCTACAGCTTTCTGATGTCTTTTTGAAAGCACTTAACCACCTGCCACTGGAATACAATTTTGCTTTGTACAGCCGGATATTTAATGACTTTGGAACACACTATCTCACCTCTGGCTCACTGGGTGGTGTATATGACCTCCTCTATCAGTTTAGTAAGGAGGAACTAAAGAATTCAGGTATGCTTTTTGAAGCCTCAGTTTTATAACCTGTATGATAATATATAATATACTTTTCTGCCGGCCTTCAGCTATCATTTCAATTATTTTTATTACCTGGCTCTATTTTTACAAACCTACTTGCTATCGAGTTGACTCCAACTCATGGCAAACGCCTGTGTTGCAGTAGAACTGTACTCCACGGGGTTCTAACTAGCTTCTTTTTACAAAGTAGACACCATGCCTTTCTTCCATGGTACCTCTGGTGTACTTGAATCTCCAAAATTTAAGTTAACAGCTAAGAAATTAACCATTTGCCCCACTCAGGGACTCCATTGACCTTATTAAAAACTTGAACCAAACCCATGGTCATCAAGGTGATACCAACTTATAGTGATTCTATATATAGATTTCCCAACACTGTAAACATTCCCAGGAGCAGACAGCTTCATCTTTCTCTCTCAGTTGGAACTACCAACTGTTTTAGGCCAACTTTTATTGACAATTTATCTGACAATCATGTGGTTTATTATGCTTAGAATGGCAAATGCAAGCGGAATGGCATCATCAATATCATCAAAAACTAAAATATTTCAAGATCTTTCTTGAAGTACTATAGTGGCTGTGATAGGATATCTCTACACCTAAATGGAAGACTAGTTAATACAGCTAGAACATAATTTGTGTATGAATCACTGAAGCCAATGATAAAGAAATTGAAGAATTCTAACTTCTTCTGTTTGAAATTGCTCAAACAAGCAATCCAGATACATTGATAACTATTGGTAAATGGAATATGAAAGTTGAAAACAAAGAGAAAATATCAGTAGTTGGAAAAGACAAAAATGGATGTTGGAAGATACTCTGTAATTTAATTTTGAGCATAAAGTAGCTATAGCAAATAATAATGAACAGAAAAGTTATAAAGGCAGTTTGATATGACAAAGTAAAATACTATAATAAAATATGTAAAGACTTGGAAATAGAAAGTCCCAAAAGAAAACATGCTTACCATATCACAAACTGAAAGATTTGAAGAAAAAAATCAAGCCAGGAATTGAAATATTAAATGATTCCATGAGAAAAATATTGCATAATACAGGGAGTATCAGTAGAACATGGAACAAATACAGAGTCACTGTACCAAAAATAATTGGTCAATAATTGACTTCTTCAAGAGGTAGTGTATAATTATGAGGCAGTAGTATTGAAGGAAGAAACCAAGATGAATTGAAGACAACCAATCAAAAACAAGACTCCAGGAAGGGTAAAAAATTAATTGAAATGTTTCAAGAAGCTGATGCAGCACTGGAGGCCCTTATGAATCTATGACAAGGCAGTTAACTTATGACTATGAAAAGCAGTTAACAGGTTATTAATTGGAAGAGATCCGTATATCTACCCAATGAAAAGTGAGCCAACAGAATGGAAATATTATCAAACAATATCTTTAATATCACATGGAAGTAAAATTTTTCACAAGATAATTCAACAATGTTTACAGTACATCAACAGAGAGTTACCATATCAATGACAGACGGGTCTTAGCTGAAGGCTGACAGTACTAGAAAGATTGTTATTGACTACTCAAAGACTGTACTATGGATAACATGATGAAAAATAAGAGTTCCAGGAAAATTAATTGTACTCTTGGGGAACTTGCAGTTGTTGGAACAGAGCAAGGGGATTTTGGATAGTTTAAATTCAGAAAATATGTCCATTGGCAATGAGCTTTGCCAACAGCACAGAATCTAATGATAATGACTTATTTCCAAAATGATATCAAGTTAAGCTAACCACAAACACCCTTATGGAAATGAAATGAAACTAGAAATTTAGGACCAAAAAAGGAGGGAAAATAAATATGATTAGCCTCTGTGACTTGGCATCAGATTTGTTTCTGCGTAGTGTGGCATCTGGGATCATAAGTTACATATCACTAGTTTATCTAGAATGAGGTGTGCCTGCCAATACCAAATGGAGACCAATATTTCCCTGGAACTAAATTCTAAAAGGTAATTATATTGTTCTTGTAGGAAATAATATTTACATAGAATAATAATTTTTTAACAAATGAAATAGCAGCTTGATTTTCCTTTTCTTTCTTTTCTTTTTCTTTTTTTAGTAATTTGACTAAAAGTCCAGGATATTACATTAAAAATTAAATGAGGACTTGACAGACATGTACTTCATCAAAAACATACAAAAGTTGTCATCAAGTTGATTCTGATTCAAAATATAAAGAAAAAACTAATAATGAAAAGATATAAGAGATGATAGATATTATTCTTAAATTAACAGATAAATTAAAATACACATTTTAAAGGAAAGAAAAAAATAACAAAATCCAATAATGTTCCTGATGGAGGATAATGTAAAGAAAGAAATTACTTAAATGGGAATAAAAATATTGGCTTTCTCTTCAACTGTTCTCTCTACAGCAGCACATTGATAGGGAACTGCCAGGAGTTCAGGCAGGAGTCAGAAGAGGATGTGGAATGAGGGATATCTTTGCTGATGTCAGACAGACCTTGGCTAAAAGCAGAGAATTCCAGAAAGATGCTTCATAGTGTTTTGTTGATTATAACAAGACATTCAACTGTGTGGACTATCTTGTGGATAACTTTGAGAAGAATGGGAATTCCAGAACATTTCATTAGGCTCACTTGGAACTTGTACATGGATCAAAGAGGGAGTTGTGTGAACAGAACGAGGGAATACAGCTTGGCTTAAAATCAGGAAAAGTGTGTGTCAAGGTTTATCCTCCCCCCGTACTTTCATCCATATGCTGAGACAATCATCAGAGAAGCTTGATTATATGAAGAAGATGTGGATTGGAGGAAGGCTTATTATCAAGCTGTGGTATGCAGTTGACACAAGCTTGCTTGTTGAGCCTGAGGGGGAATGGCAGCACTTGCTGATGAAAATCAAGGATTGTAGCCTTCTGTAAGAAATACAACTCAATATAAGGAAGACCAAAATCCTCACAACTGGACCAACAGGTTAAAAACATCATGCTAAATGGAAAAAAGGTTGAGGTTGTCAAGGATTTTGTCTTACTTGGGTTAATGGTCATGAAAGCAGCAGTCAGGAAATCATTAGGTAAATCTGCTACAGAGACATCTTTAGAGTATTGAAGAGAAAGTATGTTTCTTTGAGGGCTCAGGTGTACCTGACTCGAGCCAGGGTATTCTCCTTTGCATCCTATGCATGTGAAAGTCAGACATCGAATAAGTAGGACAGTAGATGCATACATGCACATGAAGTGTGGTGCTGCTGAAGAATATTGGAAGTACCACGGACTGTTAAAATGATAAACAGAACTGTCTTGGAAGAAATATAGCTAAATTGCTCCTTAGAGGACTTCATCTTACAACCTTTGGACATGTTGTCTGGAGATCAGTCCCTGGAAAAGGACATTACGTTTAGTAAAATGGAGTGGTGGCAAAAAAGAGGAAGGCCCTCTGCAAGATGGACTGACACAGTGGTGGCAACAACGGGCTCGGCATAGAACCATTGTGTGAATGGCGCAGGATCTTGCAGTGTGGCACTCTCTGGTGCCCGGGTCACTGTGGATCAGAGCAGCCTTGGTGGCCCCTCGCAACAGCAGCAAGATGTACAGTAACTCATGAGGGCAGTGCTACGCTGACCTACAGGGCCACTGTGAGTCAGAGTAGACTCGGTAGCAGTGAATGAGGCTGTGAGGATCCCAGTGGAGGAGATCTTAAGTTTTAAAAGGCCAAGGGAAGAACTTTAGCCCATCATCAATTTAAAGATTCACATAATTTGGCTGATTTAATTTTTATGACTCCAGTGGTGATCTCCACTAAACCCGATGATTGAGGATTATTGGGACAGTAAAACCACTGATATTTGGAAAAATATACTGGACAGCTCCTTAATCTGATTGGCAAAGTGAATTCATTAGTCATTTCAAATGGTTTTGAGGCTATTTTAAGCTAGTCTAATATTTTTATGCAATTTCTTTGCTACACCAGTGGCAGTGGCTTGGTGACAAAGGAAATTTTCACACAATGTGAAAAGGGACAAATCATAACAAGAACATAGAGTCATTTTAAGGTGATAGTTGTATAAAACCAATTTACAACCCGAGCAGAGGTCCAAAGGTAACAAATATTTTCCAGGAGATGGTTTAAGGAACTTGCCTAGGTGATAGTCAGAGCAAAGTGAAGTTCTGCTATAAAACATTTTTGCCCACTAATGTTTCTTTACATTTCAATCATCTAATCTCCTCGAAGATTCAAGCTTTCATGTTAAACTCATTTCAAAGGATCATGCCATTGTGTGGGAGAAACTAATTTTCCATTAGGCCAAAACCTGAATCTAGTATTGGAGTCTGATAGTGTCCGTCTCACTTCTATTTTCTCTTTCCTTGTGTTGGTCAGTTTCCACTTAGAGCTGCTTTTCAAAAGTTCCTGAGTTAGATCATGAAGGTTATAATTGTTCACCAAAAAATCAGGGTAGTTTCCCCCATTAGTTCTCATCAGACCAAAGACAAGGCTAGAGGCCCTCTGCAGAGGATTTGAGTGTAATTTCCTAAATCTTTCCTTCCATTTCTTGGCTATGATTACATTGGGTACACAGAGAAAGCACTCATTACATAGATTCGAAGTCCTCACTCCTCTAGAGGTTCTCGAAGATCTTCAGCATTTTTTATTTATCTTGTAAATAAAGATCTTGAATTTAAAGACTCATGTAATTTTTGAATTATGAGAAATTTCAATGATTTAAGTAAGGCCTTTTTTTTTTTTCATTTTGGCCAACCCATAACCTATGAATTGGGTATTCATAACATTTTATCATTTTCCAAGTTGTTAATTCTGTTTTGCTGGAATTCTTTAAGAGGGTCTTATTATTAACTCAAAAGTTGGTGCACCTTTCTGTGGAAGTTTATAATGTAGTCTACATTTCTGAGGGAACTTTGAACTGATATCTTTATAAACTTTTAAATGATCTTTTTCCTGCAGAGGGGAATATTTAATAGTAAGTCTCAAAGAGAAAATGTAAGTAGTGAGGTAGGACAATTTTATTTTTTGGCCAAACGCATAATTTTTTGGCAGGTTCATTAAGACATCCAGCGTTTTGCAGTGCTGTAGGTTCATCTTATATTTGGTGTGGTATGTGAAAGAAAAGTAACTCAAAGATTTCATAGGATTGCCTCTGGAAAGGTTAAAGGTTTATGGTTCCAGTAGAGCAAGAGTTAGCATAACACAGGCTATGGTCACAGTTATGGTCAAAAGACAACTGCTTGACCAAAACTTTAGCAAGATTGCATCCTGAATTTTATCTGTCTAAGGGGCTCATTTTGGCTAATGGATTTAACTTGAACTTTCTCAAAACACTGCCAATGAGTCCATTTTTACTCAAAAATGACTCTATAAGAGAAATAGAACTGCCTCTGTGGGTTTCAGAGACTGAATATTCATGGGACTCGAAAGCTTCATCTTTTTCCCACGGAGTGGCTGGTGTTTGCAAACTGCTGACCTTTCAGTTAGCAGGCAATGCATTACCCACCACCCCACCAACGGCCCTTGACTTGAACTTTAATAACTGCTCAGAGGGATTAATGCCTTTGAAAGTAGAGTTTGGGATCTTCATTTGCTGATGGAGCATGATTTAAATGAGAAGAAACAACTACAGGCATCAATTAATAATTGCAACTTGGATGTATGAAATATGAATCTAGGAAAATTGGAAGTCATCAAAAATGAAATTGAACACATAAAAATAGACATTCCAGGTATTAGTGAGCTGCAATGGACTGAGATGGGCTATTTTGAATCAAAAAAATCATGTGGTTTACTATTCCCTGAAGGAAACAATCAAGATGAACGGTATTGCATTCATTATCAAAAAGGACGTTTTAAGATGTACTGTAATAGGATTATATATATCCATTTTTAAGGAAATCTAATCAATACCATTATTATTCAAATTCATGCACCAACCACTAATGCGAGTGATGCAGAAATTGAAGATGTTACCAATTTCATCGATCTAAAAAATTTTAAATATGCCATTGTGTTAGATTGGGTTGACTTAAGAAGTAAATTCAGTGACACTCATATATGTGCAAGAAAGAGTTTTATATCAAAAAGTAATTATGAATCAATAAAACATACAAGCCAAGTCCAACTGAAGTCCATAAGCCTGATACTAGTCTGTAAGTCCCTCTTAAGATTGACACAGTCACATGCAATGATGCAGAATTCAGGAATATTACAGGCCAGAGGGTGCAAAGCCTTGTGAATCCAATGGCAGGTCTCAGAATGGCTCGCTGGCATGAAAGTGAAGACACAGGGGGAGGAAGCATAGGAAGGTGAAGGCGGAGGGAGAGAGTGGCCCACCCCCAGGGAGCCATTTATCTTGATCAGACCTCCAAAGGAGGTCATCAAGCTGATTAAAATCCACCCATATCTTCCTATAGGTGCCATGTTGGCACAAAACTTAACTCTCACAGTCATTAAGATGCATTGATAATTATTAGTGATTGGAATGCAACTGGAAAAAGAGGAAGTAACAATTGTTTTGGTTGTCAGGTGCCATCCAATTATGCACAAAAGAACACTGCCCTAACCTGGGCCATCTTCACAATTGCTCCTATGCTTGAGCCCATTGTTGCCGCCACCGTGTAAAGCCGTATCCGGGAGGACCTGCCTCCTTTTTGCTGCCCCTCTACTTTTCCAAGCATGATGTCCTCCTCGGGGGAGTGGTTGCTCCTGACAATGTGTCCAAAGTTTGTAAGAGGAAGTTTCGTCGTCCGTCCTTTTCTCTAAGAAGGACTCTGGCTGCACTTATTCCAAGACAGATTGACTCGGTACTTAGTCTTCCCCAGCACCACATTCAATGCACCCGTTGGCCTTCCGTCTTCCTTAGTCAACGTCCAACTTTCAGATGCATCTGAGGCAACTGAAACTATCATGACTTGGATCAGGAGCACTTTAGCCCCCAAAGTAATATCCTTTCTTGTCAGTACTCTGCAGAGGTGTTGTGCAGCAAAATCACCCTTTCGTTCTCTTACTGCTGCTTCCACGAGAATTGATTATGGATCCAAACAAGAGAAAATCCTTCACAATTTCATACTTTTCTCCAGTTTTCATGATGTTACTTACTGGTCCACTTGTGAGGATTTTGGTCTTCTTTATATTGCTTTGCAGTCCACACTGAAGGCTGCAATCCTTGATCTTCATCCATAAGGAGTTGGAAAATATGGCTTTGATGACAGCAATGAAGCCCACGATTGCATGATAGAATTTTACAAGACTAATGACTTCTTCATTACAAATACCATTTTTTTCTGCAAAGCAAAAGACACATGAATTTCTCCAGGTGGAATACACAGGAATCAAGTTGGTGACAGCTGTGGGGAGAGACCAGCATCTTTGCTCTTCAACATTTTAAAGAGGGTTTGTGCACATTGAACCAATGCAATATGTCATTTGGATTCTTGACATGCTTTTATGAGAATCAATTGCTGCTTTCATGAGAATCAATTTTATTTATCCAAATAAAATAAAAATCCTTGACCACTTCAATATTTTCTCCATTCATCACACTATATATTAGACCTATTGTATTTTATTTTCTTTAAATTGGATTGTAATTTATATTGAAGTATGTAATTTTTATGTTCAGTAGTGTTTCATGTCCTCCTTGCTTTGACGAGCAAGGTTGTGTCACATGCATATCACATCATGCCATGTTATGCAGACAGTACAGCAGTTGTGAGTATTCTCTTAAAATTTAAAGAAAAGAAACAAACCCACTGCCACTGAGTTGATTCTTACTTGTAAAGAATCAAATATTTCTTAGAGCTTCTGAAACTGTATGTCTTTATAGGAACAGCAGCCTCATTATTCTCCCATAGAGCAGTTGCTGGGTTTGAGTTACCAACCTTCAGTTAATGTTCATACCACAGCACTACCATGGCTCATGAAGATCTTACTAGGGAGCTAGAATTTGAAGGGGTACCAATCTGCATGACGATGCAATTTCTCCAAACATTTTCAGCAATTTCTGAACAGCCATAAAGAAGATTCAGGCAAGATCTTTATTTCTTATGGTAGAAGGGAAAAAAAGACAAAAGAGAGGGCTTGGAGTTATTTGCAAGGAATTGGTTGAAATTAATGGCCATGAGATATAAGTAGAATAAAGGGTAAAATGAAGGGTTAAGAGAAAATACAGGAATCTAGAGTTTCTAATGTGGTCAACAGAATACTGTTCAACAGCCAATACTCTTGTGCAGGCAGTGTTCTTCATAGTAGATGGACTAGGAGTTCAAAGATGATGGCACAATGGAGGTGATGGCTTTTAGTATCCATAGGGGGGAAAATTAGCTCCAACAATGACTAGCATCTTCAGTTCCTCTCCCCGGAATTCTCAATGGAATATTTTCAATATTTTCTGTTTCTGCTCTGTTTTCTAGGTTTAACAGAAGAAGAATCCAAAACTTGTGTCAGGATTGAAACAACAAAACGCTATCTTTTTTTTAAGAAAAAGAAAGTGGAACATCGGTGTACAATAAACAAGCTGTCAGAGAAGCACGAAGGTAACAGAACTTTCACTTAGCAGCTCGTCCCGCATGCCCTGCAGTTGAACATAACTTATGTATCATAGTGTACTTGGCTGTGCTATTGTTTTTACTTTCCATTTATTTCATTATAGAGCCCTCTGTGTGTGGCAGGAAAGGGAGCACAAATAAAATATCACTAACACTACTTAAATTTAAAATTAGTTAAGATTTTCTTTTAGATTTTTAGATTTATGATCAGAACTCTACAACTCAATCATGAAGTAAAGATGAGTGTGAACCAGGCCTTCCTGTTAAAGTACTTGCAAAATTATATATATACAACCATTAAAAATATAGAATAACAAGACTCCATGTGAAGTATTTAAAAAGAGACCAAAGCTATGGAAATATAAATATTACCCACAGACTGCCATGGAGTCAGTTCCACCTCATCACAACACTGCACAGATTTCTGAGACTATTAGCTCTCGGTGCAAGCAGAAAGCCTTATCTTTCTCCCCAGGATCAGTTGGTGGGTTTGAACCACTCACCTTTCAGTTAGCAGCCTAACCCACAGAGCCACAGGGGTCCTTATGAGTACTACAGTAGAAGATATTTCTTCAATATTGAGAAAACATCACAGGCCAGTTCAGAGCAAGTCCATGAGTTCAATATTAGTCCATATGTCCTATACCAATCTATACATTCTTCTTTAGACTCACACAGCCATGCAATAGTGCCAAATGCAGGAAGATCACAGGGCAGTGGTTGGAAAGTCTTGTGGATCCAGTGGCGGTAGAGGCATCTCAGCACTGGACGGGGTTGCCACATGGCTCTTTTAGCTCCAGGGCTCTAACACCATGTGTGTTATCAGCAAGCATGTCTCACAGGGAGTGAGTATGTGTCTAGTGAGCTATTTATCTCCCTAGCACCTCCAAATGAGGTCATAAAGCTGTGACCTGATTGAGAAGCTAAAATTGACAACAGATTATGTAACTACTACATCAGGTTTTAAGGAATGACTTTACTTCCTTCCAAAGATTTACCCACCTTCTATGGGTTTTTATATACTAATTTCTTCTGATCTCCAGACACCTACTATACAGTGGGCATATCACCCAAATTCCCACACGCAGCAATGCTTCACATATTATCTGCCTACCTCATATAGCTATCATTACTGTGCAGTATGTTAATAGGATTCTTGTGAAGAGAGTGAAATAATCAATATAAGGAGCCTGAAATAGTGGCCAGCTGCTAATGAGGGCATTTCTCTTTCCTTTTCCTCTCCTACAGTAATCCCATCCTGACCCATGACATTGCCGTCAACACGATCAACTAAGTCAGAGACCTGGGTGTTGTCTTTGATTATTCCCTCTTTCTCACCTCCTCTTCCAATAATTAATCCTGTATAATCCATGAAGTGTCATCCTGAATATCTTTCTAAGCAATCATCATCTACTTTCTCTAGGCACCCCTACCATTCAAGTCCTCATTATTCCATTTTTATTATCCACACAAGCTTCCTAATTGATCGTAATGCCTCTACTCTGGCCTTTCTGCAATCTATTTTACAACTTCCTGTGAGAGGAATGTTCTCCAAGACACACCTATTCATAAAATGCTCCAGCTACAACATGGCTTCATATGGCCTTCAGGATACTGTCTTGCCTCTCACTGCTTTGCTAAAGCTAATGCCATCACCTAAAAAAGCCATATGCTCTCATATGTCTCAGCATGATAAATAAATGTTTCATGACTTTTTTGTTAAGGAGAGGCCATGTGATTGAAAGACCAAAGACCAGCAAGAGGCCTGCCTCTGTGCATAGCTAAGAACAGGCTTTCCTGAGCAGAGTAACTGTATCCTGAGCATTTATGATCCTAACATGTAACCTGTTAACTTCCCTAATAAACTCCATAATCAAGAGGAGTGTGTTCTGTAAATTATTTGTAGCCATTGTAACGCATTACCAAACCCAGCTGAGAAGCAGAGGGTGCTACAGGAGAAGGTGGAGGTATGCCTTACTTCAGCCTTATGTGAATGGACCTCTGGTAGCTGATGCCAATGGCACTTATTCTCCTTTTTCCCTCATGTGAAGTTAGAGGGCGGACACTGCTTCCATTTCCTTTTTTAAAGTACACTATAACATATAAGTGAAACACGCACCCTGCAGAAGACAGACTATGTGATGGTGGAGCTGTAAGATGGCACAGCCACTGTGGAAAATGATGGGAGTGTTCTTTTAAAGGGTGGAGATGGAAAGACCATTTGACACAGTCATTCCTTTATTGGAATACGCTCTAGAGAAGTAAGAGCCAATAGGGACATGCATACCCAGGTTCATGAAAGCATAAAGATAGAAACGATTGCTGACCTAGCAGCGAGCAACCTAGCTAGTCCACCAGTAGTCCTTATCTTAAGAATAGATCTCCCTTTTTTCTTTCCATTCATTTTGATCATAGGAGACTTTCCCCCCTTGTGGTTAACTTT
This sequence comes from Echinops telfairi, assembly GCF_000313985.2. Taxonomy (NCBI): domain Eukaryota; kingdom Metazoa; phylum Chordata; class Mammalia; order Afrosoricida; family Tenrecidae; genus Echinops; species Echinops telfairi. The sequence continues at coordinate 109,546,248 of NW_022111373.1, forward strand.
ATTCATTTTCTCAGGAAAAGTTACAAGTTGCTTTACCAATGCTGATAAATTCCCAAAGGGTGCTCTAGTCTGCCATAAGCCTTAACCTCTATGTCCTTGTTTCTAGCTTCCTGGGTCAACAAACCTATTCCTCTAATGAAATGTCTGGAGGTACCCTATTTTGCAAGTGAGATTTCTGCCCAAAGTCACTTGGCTTTACTTAGTTCATAGGCTAGGAAATCCACCACAATTTCTAGTGCTCTGGTTCTGGTGTTGCCACTCTGAGTGTGGTACTTCTCTGTTGTCACAACTTTCTGTCCCAGAATCAAAAAGGGTCAATGTGAAGTGGCAATCTGTGTCTAAAAGACAGGTTCAAATCCTGGCTCTTCTCTATTGATGATAATGGGATCCCCTTTTTCTGCTTCTGAGATGACTCCTTTTATACCCATTTGCAGGATGGCAAAACTGACCTTCATTAGATTTACAGGTTTTTATGATCAGAATCCTGTTACTTATCACTCAAAACAAAATTATATAATTCTATTCATATCTTTCCTCACCTGCTCTTACTCAAACCCATCAGACAAGAGACTTTGGGTGGTAGTTACAAATACAATGGCTAGAAGAGTATAGGTTTTTTTATTATTGGGAAGGGAGAAGCATCCCACCTTTTTTTTCAACTTTAGTAATGATTTGCACATAGAGTTATGGTTTCTTCCCATATAGAGTAAGTGATTAATTTTTCCATCTCATTCCAGATAATTAGAATCTGGATCAGAATTGCATTGTGTCTGTTGTTCGGTGAGTTGGGTGGTAGTCACATTTCTACAATATTAAATCTTCCTATCCATAAGCATTGTATATTTTTTCATTTATTTCTTTTGGTTTCTTGTAGTAGTCATTGTAGCTTTTTTGTGCAGGTCTTTTGTTTCTCTGGTTATATTTATTCCTAAATATTCCATCTTTTGATTGGCTTTGTAAATGATATTGTTTTCCTGGTTTCATTTTCAGAGTCCTATTTGTTAATAGAAAGGTCATCTCTGGCTGTTTTGCATATTGATCTTGTATCCTGCCACTTTGCTGAAACTTTAAATTAGTTCTAGCAATTTATTTATTAAGTCTTTGGGACTTCTGATATTAAAAATCATTTTATACTTAAATTCAGAGAGTTTTACTTCTTCTTTTTTACTTTGAATGCCTGATAGTTCTGGGTAAGACTTCCAACCCAACACCAAACAGGAATGGTAATCAAAAGCATCTTTATCTAATTCCCATTTGCCTAGGAAATGTTTTCAATGTCTGTCCCTTGAGAGTTATGTTGGCTGCTGATGCTGCTGCTGTTTTTTGTTATGTTGAGGAAATTCACTTCTATTCATATTTTTAAGTGTGTGTGTGTGTGTGTTTTATCAGCAATGCGTATTGAATTTTTTTTCAAATGCCTTTTGGGGGTCAATTGATACTATCAGGTGGTCCTTTTGTTTTATGTGGTACACTATGTTAACTGTTTTGTCTAATGTTAAACCATCCTTCCACGCCTGACATAAATGCTGGTTGGTTGATATCTGTTCTTTTGAGATATTTTGTTGGATTCTATTGGCTAGAATTTTGTTGAGGATTTTCATGTCTACATTCACAAGGTATCTTGTATTACTTTGCAAAATGGATTTCTATGCCATGGAATATTTTGAGTAAAATTTATGGCAGCTATCCTCTGAATGTTTAGTAGAATCTTCCAGTGAAGCTGTTTGGTTTCAGACTTCTTTGGGCTAGGAGTTTTTAATGACTTAATCAGTTTCTTCTTTTGCTATGGGTCTATTAAGGTTATCTATTTCAGCTTGTGTTCCTTTAGGGGGCTACAGCTTTTTTAGAAATCTGTACATTTATTGGAGTGCGGTTTTTTACACTGTTCTGTTATTATTTCCATGAGTTCTGTTGTAATGTCACTTGTTTCAATTCTTATTCTTGTTATTTGAATCTTCTATTTCTTTGTTATAATTGCTGGTGGTTTGCCAGTTTTAATAATTTTTTCAAAGAACCCGCTTATAGTTGTATTAATTCTTTTTATTGTTTTTATATTTCTGGTTCATTTACCACTCCTCTCACCTATATTATGCATTTTTTTCTTTCCTTGTAACTGTAGCCTTATTTTATTGCTCTTTTCTTAATTATTCAACTTTTGGGTTAAGGTATGGATTTGGGTTCTTTCATGATAATACTATAAATTGCCTGAGGATATAATTTTAAAGGGTTTTTTTGATAATTAATACAACTTTCAACTTGTCGTTCCCAACATGGTAGGCTACACGATTTTCTCATTCGCAGTGACTAATACCTGTGCTTTTCAGCTCAATAATTCTGGAGATATTGTTCTCTAAGTGTTCCATTTCCTTTTTGACAACCTCTAATTTTCCTACATTCATACTTTGTGTTCTCTGTGTTGCAATTTTTAGTGGATGTTTACAGCTGTGTATTCCAATTTTGAATAATAAGACATAAGTAAATGAAAATCCTGAAAGAGTCACCCCACCTGTATCATTCAGGTCATCTCGCTTTGAGAAGGCACCTCCTTCCCAGGGGTATTTGATTGTTTCCCATGCTGACAGACTCATCTCCCAGCGCTACATCAGAAAAGGTTTTGCTGCTTCTCCTAAGGTTTTCACTGACCAAATCTTTCAGAAGTACATTGTGAGTTCCTTCTCCCCAGTCTGAGTTATATGGAAACCCGACCTGTCCACCATGGATGACTCTGTTCACTTTTAAAATTCAATAGTATCATTTTAAGCAACACCCAAGCCACCACAGTGGAACATGTTCCTCCGCATTTCCTAATGCATCTCACTTTGGAATCATTGTACTGCTTTTCCCATAGAAAAAAAATATTATTTTCACCATTCTAGACTATCTTATTTTAGAACTCCAGGGCAATGGGTGCATCACTAGCCCTTCCCGGAGCTCTTGAATAGGTATGAAATTAATAGCCATAACCTGTATTCATTTCATCTTTTTAAAAATCACTACATTTTACTATTATTCCGTTTCTATCCATATTCACGTTCACACATGAACTCCCAGAAGAATGACCAAATCAGTCTTGGAAGGAGTAGAGACAAAATGCTCCTTAGAAGTACAGAGGGAAAAAACGTCGCCTCACATTATCAGGTAGACCAGCTCTGCAGAAGGTCAGCATGCGTGGTGAAGCAGGGGGTCGGTATAAAAATGAAGCCCCTCAATGAGGTGATTAACACAATAGCTGCACCAACGGGCTCAAGAGAAACACCAGTCATGAGGATGGTTCAAAATCCAGAAGTGTCGCGCTCTGCTGTGCACGGGATCCCACTGAGTTGGAACCAATTGGAGGACAGCTAACAACAGTAACAAACCGTATTGGTTAAAGTTACCTTTAGTCTTCAGCGTTGCTTTGTATAAGGGATATGTTTGACCTTAAATGACATTTCCTCTACAGAAACGCTGTGCCAACTCAAGATGTTGTTGTTCCTTTGTTTCCTTTTTGTTAGTTTCCCCCCTTTTCAAAGTTCAAAGGCACTTAATCCATTTCTTTCTGTAATTGAGAGTCTCCAGCATTGCAGCCATTTATCTGGATATTTTGAATCTTGGAGGTTTATGCTACTTCTGTGACATAGCTAATATGAACCAAAAGTCTATTTGTCATCAAAGAGTATTGGTCAGAGTAATCAAGGCTTGGCTTGTCCTTGCATGCCAGCCTTATCTGAATGACTAAGGCCAAATTACTTTTAGCAACAATGTCCACTTTCATAACTACCATTCAGGGTAATTGGGAGAATGTCCTAAGAGATCATGTGTATAGTACCTAGTATATACAAGATGCTAAATAGATGGTAGCTTTAGGGGTCTTAAGGAGCCCTGGCAGCATTGTGGTTACACATGGGCTGCGCCCTGTAAGTTTGCTAACTACAAACCACGAGCAGCTCTGCAGAAGACAGGACTTTCTACTCATGTGAACAGTTACAGTCTTTGAAAATCACCGGGGCAGCTCTTTCCTGTCCTAGAGGGTCCCTATAAATCAGTACTGACTCGGTGGCAGTGTGTCTGATTTGTTTTCGTTGTTTCTTTAGCATTCCATTTGTATTGTTTCTATTATTTAAATTCCCTAAAGGGAAAAGAGTGTATTCTCTTGCTTCTCACTTACCTTACTTAATACAGTGACACTGTTGTACTGTCTGATGCAAACGGGCCTTTATCAAAAGTATGAATTTACAATAAAACTCAATGGATAATTTTCTTGAAATCCCTTGCAGGTTCCTTTTTGAAGGGAGCAGAGAAATCCATTTCCCTGGTCCAAGGAGGGAGGAGTGAGCAAGCAGCAGCTTTGGCATGGGAAAAAGGGAGCTCTGAGCCAGAGGAGAAGATCTTTGCTGAGTGGTTAGAATCGGTGAAAGAAAATCCTTCTGTGATTAACTTTCAGGTAAAATGAAAAAATATTATGGGTCAAATCTGAAGTGGTTCAGTGGTAGCCAAACTGCATCTCATACTGTCCCATTTTCATTTCTCCTCTTATCTAATAAGGTGCCTTTATTATGCATGTACAATGCACCTCTCTTTCAGTGTTTAATTGCTCATCTATTGATTTTGCTATTGGAATAAACACATTCAGTAGTGCAGTATTTAGAATCCCTAGCATGAATGAAATACCAAAAAAGAGAGCTTAGTGAATAAATATATTCAGATTTGCATGGGATGTTACTCTTCATCTCCCC
>NW_022111373.1:109551972-109563619 GCF_000313985.2 Echinops telfairi
TGTGTGTGCGTGCGGTGGGGGGTGGGGGGTGTGTGTTAAAATGCTAGTAAAATGAACCCTGGTTCTTGGTGAGCTGCGGTTTTCTCTGGAGTTGCTGTCATTGCTGCAATTCTTCCATTCATCCTACTGGCAAATTCGTTTCTTCATTTTTCCTTCATCACATGTTCTCAACTGGATTCATCGAAAACCATAGAACACTGTCCCTGGAAAATCACAGAACACTGACAGCCTTTCTTCCTCCCCACCCCCCACCCCCCGCCCTAGATTTTTCTGATTTAATTAATGTAATAAGCTTCAGCAGAGAATTATTGATCTGACTAACTTTTTCCTTTCAGTTCTTTAATACAAGCATTTGAAGAGTAATGAATGCCTGATATAAGTCCAAGTAGGTAACACCTCATACAAAGTAGAAGCCAAGAGTCTAGAGTCGGAAGTTCCAGATCAACCATATCTGTCTTACTTTAGGAACAGAAAGAAGAGTAAGAAGAAGGTGGAGGAGGAAGAAGGAAGGAAGGAAGGAAGGAAGGAAGGAAGGAAGGAAGGAAGGAAGGAAGGAAGGAAGGGAAAAAGCCAAGTCTGTTACTGTCAAGTCAATTTTAACTCAGGATGACCTCTTATGTTACAAAGTAGAAGTGATGCATCAAGGTGGTTTGAAGGATGTACTCATTAAGGGAGCAGATCTCTAAGCCTTTCTTCCATATTATCTTCGGGTGGGTTTGAACCGCTAACGTATCAGCCGTCAAGATCAAACCTTTTGTGTCATCTAGGGGCTGCGTGGGAACAGCGAAGCTGGTTGATGTGGCAGACTGCAGTTGTACCTACACTAAAGGGAAGAGAAATTCTCTTTCTCTCCTGAAGAGGATTTCCTTCCACTACGTTTAACAGGCAGACACACTATGTTCTGCAATATTTTCTTTTAAAGTGTGTGGACTTTTCCAGTCCCTGTTTTCCTTTCCATGCGATTTGGGCTGGGTTGTCTCCATGTTGCCAATGCATGTGACTAGACTTCTTCTTTACCATGTCCGCTCAGCTGGCTCCCATTGAGAACTTGGTAAGAAACATCCCCTGCGCCGTGACGAAGCGAAACCACCTCAGGAAGGCCTTTCGAGAATATGCAGCCAAATTCGATCCTTGCAAGTGCGCTCCATGTCCTAATAATGGCCGGCCCACCCTCTCAGGGACCGAGTGTCTGTGTGTGTGCCAGAGCGGCACCTATGGTGATAACTGTGAAAGGCGGGCTCCGGATTTCCAATCTAGTAAGTACTGGTACTCAAGAGTGAGTGACATGAGTCAAAGGTGATGTGACGACGAGTTGGAGTGTGTTGTTTTGCTTTATTTAGTTTTGTTTTGAAGTGCCAAGTACTTCGACCCTGAAGCACTCCTTTTCATGACAAAAAGTATTCTATGTTCATAAATTAAACAAGAAAACCCTTCTGTTAGCAATCTCCACTGTTGGCCAACAGGAAAGCCAGTGTGTGAAAAGTAGACTCTCTAAAATCAAACCGACTTGGTGGAAGTCTCAGTTGTGATCAACCAGCTATGTGGACTTGGAAAGTTTGCCTCATCTTTCTATACCTCACTGTGTTGATCTATAAAATGGGAATAACTACATCTACCTGAGAATTAAAAACAAATCTCGGTTATTAGTGTTAATACTAGAAATTATTTTTCAAATAAGTCTTACACCTTGTATGTATTGGGATGTAGAATGAGGATGGCTTGGTATAAGGGATAAATTAGGTCAAAACCAAAGATTTCATACAGGATGAATGTGTAGCTCTGTGCATTAGGCATTGGGCTGCGAACCACAAAGTTGATGGTTCAAACCCACCGATCACTCTTCAGGAGGAAAATAGGGCTACCTGCCACCTAGATATTTTACAGTCTTGAAAACCTTATAGAGACTTGCTCTAAGTCAGAATCAATTCTGCTGGCTGTGGGTTTGGTTATAAGGAGGCTTGGCAGCATTGGTTAATCACTGGTTTGCAAACCATAAAACCAGCAGTTCAAACTCAGCCTCTCCTTGGGAAAAAAAAGTGAGCTTGTCTAGTCCCATAAAGATTCTGAAGCCTTGAAAGCCCTATATAGAGCCTTTATGACTTAAAACTGACTCAATGACAGTGGCCTTGGGTTGAAACAAGTGTCTCAAATCCTCTTTAGAAGGCAGATGAGAAGTAGGAATATATCCTACTGTCCTTGAAAATGTAACTTGATATTCTATTGAAGATACTTATATATATGCAACTATGTGCGGATACTCACACACACAAGGTAAGTCCAAACGAGATTACTACTAAGGTTCCAGTTCATGCCTTTATGTTTTTCCAAGCTAAACATATTTAAACATGTCTCTGTGGGCAATGGATAACTGCAGACATGTCCTCTCAGTAATATAGTTGTGTTAGTCTCATCAGGTGCCTTTAAATAAAAGAAGAGGTTCAATCGGAACAGTGGCTTGGGGAGCTGCTGGACCACTTCAATTCAAGGGGCAGAGTAGTCAGCTCAGAACACTATGGCAGCTCTTTTGTAGAATTCCCAAAGGATAATCTTGATTGGTTTTTCTCAAAGGACACAAGAAGTTTTTTAAAAGCTGGAAAATCCCATAAAGGTGAAAAAAGCCAAGAGAATTTCTCCAAGGTTTTTGTTGTTTTTTTTTCATTATAACAATGCACCTGCTCTTCATTTGAGCTTGGCACGGGCTGTCCTCTCAGGATTTAATCGGGAAGCCTGTCTCCATTCACCCTTCAATCCTGGCTTTGCCCCTGTAGACTATTTTTCTAATCCCCAAATGCAAAGAACACGTAAAGGGGGAACACAATTCGAGCACACTCAGGTTGCCTACACTACCCTTGGATGTGATGTAACTGGAGGAGCCCAAGCTTATTTGGGGAAGGTCAGAGAGATGCAAAAACTGCCTTCAGACATGTATAGACCCACGTAGAGGGTATGTCAAGAAAAAAATACCTCAACATTTTGTTATTTTTGTTTATTGAAGGTCTCTAGGACTTTGTAGCAACATATTTCACTGACCCTCAAGTATATGTGTTCACAAATAGTTGAAAATTATTCATGATGGTTTTCATTCTGTTCAGGCTTGTCCAAACAGGACCCAGAAAACAGTCAATTTATTAGAAATTTTTCAAGATCATTTCTGATATTCTAGCAAGGGTCTCACAGAAGTAAAAAGCGAAGAAACCAGTTTGGTCCAGAACTAAAGCCCCAAATTCTCTCAGATGCACCATGCTCCGTGGGCCAATCTTCCTCTGTTCCAGATTCCGTAAATGGGAATTGGGGCTGCTGGTCTTCCTGGAGTACTTGTGATGCTACTTATCAGAGATCGAGAACCCGAGAATGCAATAACCCCACACCCCAACAAGGAGGGAAGCCATGCGAGGGGGAGCAGCAGCAAGAGGAGGCCTGCACGTTCTCAATCATGGAAAACAAGTGAGGATGGGAAATGGAAATGATGGGTCCTTCTTCCCCACTGACAAAGACAGCCAAGATATTCATTACACTACTGCTAGTACAGATTATTTACACACATATATTGGCTAAGAAGTACAGTCAGAGTGCTTGTAGAGGCAAAGATGGCAAAACATCATGTTATATACTTTGGGCATGTTGCCAGGAGAGACCAGTCCCTGTAGAAGGACATCATGCTTGGTAAAGTGGAGGGCAGCGAATAGGAGGAAGGCCCTTGATGAGCGGGAGGGACATGTGTTCTCCAGCATGAGAACAATTAGGCGCAGGACAGGGTAGTGTTTCATTGTGTTGTGTATGGAGTCTCTGGGAGTCAAAACTGACTCGATGGCACCAAATAACAACTGCTGGGGGAAAAAAAAGGAATGATTACAATTTTACCTATTCTCACAAAACCTTGGCTCTGCTGCTATTTCTTTCTCAGTGTGCAATGTTTTCTCTCTATGGGTTCCGCATTGGGCTGCTAATCTCGAGGTTAGCAGTTACAAACCACGGCTGATCTGTGGAAGAAAGATAAGTCTTCTACTCCGATAAACAGTTACAGTTTCAGGAACTGTGGGGGGAGGTCACAGGCATCCTCCCTAAGGGTGAGCAGTTGCCAGACTGCAGGGGCTCCCCCGCTCCCTGCTGTTCAAGAACAATGGACAGGCCCACAGTCATTGATTTGGAAGAGGTCCAACCGGCTTTGTGACATCCAAAGTTGGGCTGCCATCCTATATCTAGGATCCACCCATCTTGCCACATGTATACCCCCAATGCCTCCTCTTCCTATTGCATGGATACCCCTAGATCACCCATTACTGTATTACCTATAGCACAGCCCCTTCCTGTGATGTATGTGTTCACCTGTAATTAGGGGACTTGCATGTCCCCAGAGAATATAAAAGCCTTGGTTAGCATTAAATATCTCTCTCGCCAAGTGGACCAACAAGCAGGACTGAGGCGAGCATGCTACCATGAAATGTGTCTGACTCTATTATTTCAATCTCTCTCTCTTATCTCTCATGCTTTCTATGACTTTACTATAATCTTTACTTATTATCGCTGTTCAATTGCGCCTACCGGACCCATGATAATGTGCTAGGGCTGGCTTCCCCTTGCAAGGAACCAATAGGGGCAGCTCTTCCCTGTCCTATAGGATCCCTAGGAGTCAGAATTGACTGGATGGTTGTGAGTCTGAGAAACACATGTCAAAAGATGTATATATGTTTATCTGTATATATACATCTCTACATGTATATTTCTACTTACATATATGTATATGGGTACATAATTATGTCTCTATATAAACATGCATTCATTATTTCCTTTTAGTGGACAACCATGTATTAGTGATGATGAAGAAATGAAAGAGATAGATCTTCCTGAGATAGAATCAGATTCAGGGTGTTCTCAGCCTCTTCCTCCAGAAAATGGATTTATCCGGGTAAGTGTCCTACCTCTGCTTTAGGTTTTGCTGTTGGTAGGTGCCATGAAGTTGATTTTGATTTACGGAGACCCGTGTGACAGAATAAAACTGTCCTCTCGGGTTGTGCTTCTGGGAGCAGATCACTAGATATTTAACCACTGGGACTTGGAATGGGTTCAAATTTTAGCAGCTAAGCTTTTAACTGCTGTGTCATCTGGGTCTCTGTTAGGGTCAGAGTTCCAAAACTATAGTTTAAGAAGTAAGATTTTTCTTTGAATGAGGCTTACTGTTTTCACATACAGTTATCTATTAATCAATGTGCAAAATAGTAATAATAGTTAGAAAAGCATTACCACTCTTCCATCTTGAATTTCCTAGAGCTTTCTTCAAACATGGTTGTTAAACCAAAGAATAGCAGGTCCCTGAACATGACTAAGTTCATAGGATAATGGCATATTTACAGGAATGGAGAATGGAACTTGAACACAATATAGCTTTGGATGATGTAAAACCCTGCCAAGTAGCCCCTATAAAGGCATGTTGTGAAAGAGAAAAGTATCCCCTGCTGCAGTCAAAGGAGGTACTGCATCTGTGATGCCTTACTGAACCTGAAAAAAGCAGAGCCTTAAGTCATCCAAACAATCTTAACACACCTCTAAAATTCACTCTGTCTCTTTCCATTAAGCCACAATATGTTTCTATTAGGGAAAAAGGACAAAAAACTGGATAGCAAGAATTATCAGACAGATGTTAAATATACGAATACATGTTCCATATGATATATTTTAAATTGATCACAGAAGGCATACTCTTTGATTAATTTTACCTTTCTTAACTTCAATGAAGCCTTTAAATTAATATTTTCACTTCGGCTGTATTATGTCCATGATCAAAAAGCAATAATCCTTGGTTCTCTAAAGTCAGCAAATAAATATCCATAGAGCAAAGTCTGCTAATGTGTGGCCCACTGTCATTAATCTTCTGCCCTTTTTTGAAAGCTATCATGCCTAAAGGTTTACATGTAGGTAAAGCATTTTAGAAGGAGAAAATTTCAATTAGTCTCTAGAGCAGAAGTCCAATCAAGCTATGACCTGCTCAAACTCCACTCCTGTGTTCCTATTGGCCTAGTTGGCACAATAAACCTAACTATCACAGGTGCTAAATTCTAGAATGTAGCAAAATCAATAGCAGGATTTATTAAGGCACAGATTACTGGTTAAAGTTTCTCAGACTTCTTATTCCATTAGTCTTTGGTGAGACCACAGATAAAACTACACCTAATAAGTTTTCAGGTGATGCAGATACTGCTGGCTCAAGACACACACAGTTGAGGAATTAATATAATCAAGAACAAGAAAATATAACTATTGCCCATACACAAAATCTAATCCATCACCTGTTTTTTTATTTTTAAATAAAAATTTATTGGAACATAACCAATGCTCATAATGATTAGTTACCGAAACCATACATTGCAAAGCCTAATGCAGTCCCTAAGTGGCCCATTGTATAAAAAGTTTACTGATTCCTTACTTGCCTAGAGTATTACACTCATAAATAAGTTGTTTATTGTGGGATTCAGATATAAAAATAACTTTTCATCTATTTGCACCAGCTATTTGCAAAAATTGTTAAAATTGCAGAGATTCTAATTTTAAAAACACAGGAAAGGTTGAAATAGTGATTCATTATTCTTGTGACTTATTTTGTAAAATTAGATTATGTTTCAATTTCATGAACAAATTCATTCCTTTTTTTATTTTTTCTCCTTATTAAATATCTAATCTTTATTTGACAATAACTTTTACTCAAAAATAATAGAATTTTAAATATATATAATATGAACTTCCAAGTGATTGATTAATATAAGTAAAGCTAATGGCACAAATGATTAAGTAAAAGAACCTAACAAGTTTTCAAAGAGTGGCTGGAGAAAGACAAAGTAAACAATGATAATGAAATGTGCAAAGACCTGGAGATAGAAACTCAAAGGAAAGCATGGTAGGCATTTCTACAGCCAAAAGAACAAATGAAAAATGCCAATCCTCAAGTTTCAATATTGAAGAATTTTATGGCCAAATATTCAATGATGAAGGAAGCATTTAAAGAACATGTAAGGAATACACTGTCCCCAAAATAAGTGGTCTTCATTGAACCATTTCCAGATGGTAGCACGTAATCAAAAACCACGAATAGTAAAGGAAGAAGTCCAAGCTGCAATGAACTCATTAAAAAGACAAGCAAACTCACTGCCCTTGAGTCAATGCCTACTCATAGTGACCCTTTAGTACGGAGTAGACATGCTCCTGTGAGTTTTCTAGACTGTAACTCTTTATGGGATTATATAGTCCTCTCTTTCTCCCTCAGAGCAGTTAGTGGTATCGAACTGCTGACCTCATGGCTCCCAGCCCAATGTGTAACCACAACAACTCTCTGAGTCAATTCTATTTTGTCTTCCTATAAATCTTTGAGGGAGCCAAACAATTCACAGTCCTTCCAAATAGCAGTTGGTGTGTTTGAACTGCTGCACTTTGGGTTAGAACTCCAACCCTAATCCTCTACACCACCTGACTCCTAGTGCAAACTAAGACTCCTGGGATTGACAGAACACCAACTGAAATGTTTCAACAAATGGATGCCATATCAGAAGCAAGAAATTTGGAAGTCTGCTACATGGCGAGCTGACTGGAAGAAATCCATACTTGTGCCCATTTCATGAAAGGTGATACAACAGAATATTCAACTTAGTAAATATTAATATTATACTCAAGCTAAAATTTTGTGAAGATAATTAAAGAACAGTAGACATGTCCATCAACATGTCCTCTGAGAAATTCAAAATGGATTCAAAAGAGGACATGGAATAAAATATATCATTGCTAATATCAGCTGGATCTTGGCTAAAAGCAGAAAATGCCACAAAGAGATTTACCTGTATTTTATTGGTTATGCCCTGATAGTGTACGGAGTTATTCATTGGGCTTCTAATCTTAAGGTCAGTAGTTCATGTCCACCAGCTGGTCCAAGGGAGAAAGATGAGGCTTTCTGCTCCCATAAAGCTTTACAGCCTAAGACATCCAAAGGAGCAGTTCTCTGTTTTACAGTAGCACTAAGAGTCAACATGACGGCAGTGAGTTGGGTTTGGGTGTTATTTAGTTGTTCTTTTAGTTAGTAAATTAGTGAGTTAGTTAGTTTATTGGTATTCAAAGGCATGCCACTGTGTTGGCCAGAACAAACTATGTCTAACTTTTCAAAGAATAGAACGTCCGGACACTTCATTGTGCTCATGTGGAAAGTGTACACAGACTAACCAAAAGGAAACAACGGGGTACTGTGTGGCTGAAAAGCAAGGCAGGTGTGCATGCAGTTCTTGTACCACACGTTTTCCCAGCTGCACGCTGAGCAGATTGTCCAACAAACTGGAGTATAGGAAGAACAGAGCATCAGGATTGGAGGAAGACTTTAATCACAATCTGCAGTATGCAAATGACATAATGCAAAGGCGGAAGTGAGGAGAACTTGAAGCACACTTGCTAAAAATCAGTGATTCCCAAGTTCAGTATGGATTACACCTCAAGGTAAAGAAAGCAAAGATGCTCACAACTGACCCGAAAAGCCGCACGATGAATGAATGATAAATGGAAAAGAGATTGGCCTGGTGAGGAATTCCTCTGGACTTGGAATCACGGTCGGCACCCACGGAAGCAGCAGTCAAGAAGTTCAACAGCATTTTATGTGGGGCATATCTTGCAAAATACCCCTTTGAAAGGATTAAAAAGCAGAGTGTCACTCTGAAGACGGAAGGATGCCTCATTCAAGACATTATATTTTCAAACTCCACATAAATGTTTGAAAGCTGGGCAATCAAAGGAAGATCAAAGAAGTGATGCCTTTGAATGATGGTGTACAGGAAGAACCTTGACTACGCCGTGGATTGCCAGAAGAATGAACGCAATCTGTGCTGAATGAAGTCGGACCAGAGTTCTCTTCTTAGAAGCAGGGTAATAAGACTTTGTCTCCTTTACGTTAGACATGTTCATAGTAGGAACCTTTCCCTTTAGCACAGTGGTTCTCAACCTGTGAGTCGCGACCCCTTTGGGGGTCGAAGGACCTATTCACAGGGGTTGCCTGATTCATAACAGTAGCAAATCTACAGTTCTGAAGTAGCAACAAAACTCATTTTATGGTTGGGGGTCACCACAACATGAGGAACTGTATGGAAGGGTGGCGGCATGAGGAAGGTGGAGAACCACTGTTTTAGCAGGATAAAACACGGCATCAACTAAAAAAAGAGGAAGCTTTTCTATCTCTCCACCAGATAGATGGCTTTATTTCCACGTGAAAGCTGGACATGGACTACGGAAGGTCATAAAAGAAGGGTAGTGTTTGAATTACGGTTTTGCCAATCTACCGGAGCTTGTGGGGACCCACAGGACAGAGAGCATGTCCTTCTGTTGTCTAGAGGGGCTTTGTGAGTCATGACTGACTCGGCGGCGGCACCCGAACGAGAACCTTGTCAGACTGCTTGTAACACAATGCCCCTGTCTGGAATCAGAGGGAGGGATGCCTCTTTCCAGAGAAGGTGTTGAGGATAGTAGGAATGGCCAGGTAAGGACATACATGCGTAAAAGAGCATAATAAGCGTGGCAGGTGGGTTCATGATTTTTATTTTCTGCCAGGTTGTAGGTTTTATGGAGGAACATGGCAGCGGGTGAGGACAGTAAAACAAATTCAAGTTCAGTAAGATCCACTTTATCTTGAATTGTTTTGTGAATTCTCAAATGACGGCAGTTTTACTTGAATTATCTATTAATTGGAGAAATACCTAGGCTACTAGAAATTGAGCAACATTTTTTAATGATCTAGACTGGCATAGTCGTTGAGCGCTGGGCTGTGAGTTTGTCCGGATAGACTAGAGAAACAAATGCATTGACACTTATATATGCGCAAGAGTAAAATTTATATCAAGAAGTAATTATACATCAATACAACACCCCAGCCCAATCCAGATCAAGCCCATATGTTCAAATTTAGCCCATATGTCCGATATTATCCCATGAATTCCTCTTGAGACTCATGCAGCACAATTAAATGTGCACCATGAAATGATGCCAGATGCAGGAAGACCACAGACCAGTGGTTGGAAAGTCCTGTGGATCCAAAGGCCATGGATGCATCTCCAGGGCTCTCGCTGCCATCAGCATGGCTCCATGTGGCTTGTCAACAGGAATGTGTAGCAGAGAGAGAGAGTGAGTCCCGCCTCCAGGGAGGAAGAGAGCAAGTCCAAGAAGACTCAAGTGAAGGCATCCTGCCCAGAAGGAGGGCTCACCAGGCTAGACTCCACCCTTTCATTGCTATTTATCAAGTTGACGTGAAATTGTGTAACTACCCCAGACTGTGATCTGCAAGGTCAGCAGTTCAAAACCATCATGTGTTCCTCAGGAGAAAGAGAGCACTTCTACTCCTGTAGAATGTTACAGTGTCAGAAACTCAGAGGGGAAGTACTACCCTATCCTCAAAGGTCAGTGTAAACCAGCACTGACTTAATGGCAGCATGTTTGCGTGAGTTTAATCAATTTGTCACAAAAGAATTATATCTTTTCTATACAAGCGGTACACATTATTTATATTCCAACTATACCCACCACTTACTGAGCATGTAGTTTCTCCGTTCTTGAAGTAGCAGGTTATAGACTGAGAAACACAGCAGACTGCAGTCCAATGTGTGACTACGGTGGCATCCTTTCTCTGGTGACATATTCATTTCCTTGGGTTACAGTCGCAAAATACCACAGACTAGGGAGACACAAAGGCCTTCGATGAGACAAATGAATACAGTGGTTTCAACGGTAGGCTCAAACATCAGAACGATGGTGAGGATGGCCCAGGACCAGGCAGTGTTTCCTTCTGCTACACACAGGGTCACCGTGAGATGGAACCAACTAGATAGCACCTGACAGCAAGGTAAGCACGAGTTAAGAACATAAAACTCCACACAACTGGATGAATAGAGAGCATCATGATCAATGAAGGCAAGAATAAAATTGTCAAGGATTTCCTTTCAGTTGGATCCACAAACAATGCAAACATCAAACCGCATACTGCATGAAGCAAATCTGCTGCACAAGCCCTCTCGAGAATGCTTAAGAGCAGAGATGTCGCTTTGAGGACTAAGATGTCTCTGACCCAAGACCATGGTAGCGTGTGAAAACCAGACAATGAATAAGTAATACCATAGAAAATCGATGCATTTGAATTATGGCCTTGGCAAGGAATCTTGAAAGAACCATGGACTCCCTGGGTGGCATAGTGGTTGCACGTTGGGTTGTGCTCAGCAAAGTCCACAAAACCACCCACCGCGCTGAGGGTGAAAGGCGGTCTTTCCACGGCCATGAAGAGACGCAGCCTCAGAAACTCACAGGGGCAGTCCTGCTCTGTCCTATAGGGTCGCTAGGAGGAAGTACACTATTGAGTCGATGGCAGTGAGTTTGATGGACTGCAAGAGAACAAACGAATCCGTCTCAGAAGAAGTACAGCCAAAACGTTCCTTAGAATCAAGTATGGAGAGACTTAATCTCACATACTGTGGACCGTTATCAAGACGGACCAGTCTCTAGAGAAGGATATTCTGTTTGGTAGAGTGTTAGTGAAAAAAGGAAGGCCTTCACTTGAAGGTAATCAAGCGGCCATCAAGCTCAGAAGCAACAAAGCCCACATGGAAGAAGCACACCAGCCTATGCAACCACGAGGTGTCGAAGG
>NW_022111373.1:109564302-109572848 GCF_000313985.2 Echinops telfairi
AAAAAAAAAGGAAGGCCTTCAATTATATGGCTTGACACAGGAGCTGCAACAATGGGCACAAGCATAAAAATGGGAGGGCAGCACAAATGGTGCGGTATTTCATTCTGTGGTACATCGGGTCCCTGTGAGTCAGAAACGACTCCACAGTATCCAACAACAGCACGTAATTTCAAAGAACAGAAATGCGGTGTCTCATAGTGTTGCATTCAGTAAATCTGCTGAACAAGAACATTTCAGACCATTGAAAGGCAGGATATTACTTTGAGGACTAATGTATTAGTTGGGTACTTTAGAGAAACAAATCCACAGAAACTCATATATAAGAGAGTTTTATATAAAGATTAAGTGCACATCAAGAAAACATCCCAACCAAGTGCTGCCCTAGCCCACAAGTCCAACATGAACCCATTAACCATATGTCTAATACCAATCCACAAAGTCCTCCTCCATCTCACAAAACAGACGCAATGATGCTGACTCTAGGAGGAAAGCTGAGTCAGTGACTGTGTAAGCATCTCAGCTCTGGCAGGGGTCTCCACACGGGTGCTCCAGCACCCAGCTCTGCATCAGGGTAGGTCCATGTGGCTTCTCCTCAGCGTTGTCTTGCAAGAAGTGAGCCTTGTCAGTTGAAACAGGGAACTGGCTAACGCAGCTGCATCCTGGTCCGACTATCACAAAACAAGAGACCTGAGAACTAGAAAGGCGAGGCTAACAGCCATTTATCTCTCCGCCCTTCAATTAACCCCACATGTGTTTATCGGCCAGGTTGGCACAATAAACTAACTACCTCAACTAAGGTGCACCTAACCCAAGTCATGGTCATTGTCAGCTGCCTCATATGGATGTGAAAGTTGGACATTGAATAAGGAAGGTCACAGAAAAATCAATGCACTTGAATTGTGGTGCTGGAGAAGAATATTGAAACTACCCTGGACTGCTTAAAGGACAAACGTATCTGCCTTGGAAGAAATATGGACAGGGTTTTCCTATGGAGTCGAGGGTGGTGAGATTCATCGTACATACTATGCACATATTGTCAGAAGAAATGAGTCCCTGGGAGAGGACATGATGCTTGGAAAAGTATAGGGTAGTGAAAATTAGGAAGGCCTTCAAGGAGATGGATTGACCTAGTGGCTCCAATAATGGGCTCAGGTATAGGAGCAATTGTGAGGATGATGCAGGAATGAACAGTGCTTCGTTCTGTTGTGAATAAGGTCACTATGGGTCAGAACCAACTTAATGGTACCTACAACAGCACTTCTGGAACCCATCATCGTAATGGGTATGTTGATTCCTTCTGAGGGGGCAATGCCTCTCGCTTAGCTTCTGGTGTCCACCGGCCATAACCGGTATTCCTTAGACTGCAGAGGCCATGGGTCGGCCGTCTTCACATGACCCTCCTTTGTTTCTTGTGCTTCGTATCTGTTCTCCTCTTTTTAAAGACATTAAACATACAAGACTAAAATGACCTCACTAATTTAGCGAAGGACATCTTCAAAGACTCTATTTCTAAACAGGTTCACATTCACAAGCGCAGAGTTGGTGACTTCGGTATATCTTTTGGGAGGGTCGCAATTCAATTCAAAGCAAGTGAGCAGCAAGCCTTTACGTAAAAATAAATTTAAAGCTGAAGTATGGAAGGAGCATTAGAGGAAGTTTCTACTGAGAGACTAGATAGAACGCTGTCCTGACAAGAGATAATATGTGGCAGAGGTCAGGAGAAAAGTGGAGAGGAGAGATACTTAAATAGGACTTTATGGCAATGTAGCTACAACAGGAAAGGGATATAAAGAATCCAGCACGACCTTGAGATGTCTCAGGTTTATTATTCACAACAGCAATGTTTGTTTGCTTCTGTGCTAATTCTAGAATGAAAAGAAGCTGTACTCGGTTGGGGAAGAAGTGGAAATTACATGCTTTACCGGATTCAGAACCATTGGATACCAGTACTTCCGATGCTTACCAGACCGAACCTGGAGGCAAGGAGATGTGCACTGCCAACGTGAGAACCTGAGCAGACTTTGGGTGGGGCTACGCTAAAGGATGAAGACACAATATAAATAGAGTTATAGCCTGAATCAGAACATTTTCCTTTTTTTTTCCTCCCTGCAACTCTGGTAAAAAGATTTAGTGAAGCAGAAAATAGGACTCTTTGCTAAACTTAGATTTTAAAATATCTTCATATTTCAGTTCTCTTGTCCTTGTCTTTTTAGCCTCATACTCATAAGGCTGTGAAGTATGCACTTAAAAAGAAAGCCCGGAAGTCTGCAAACCACATATAACCACAGACATCTGCTTTGCCGATGCACAAAGGGGTACAAATTGATGAATCTCGGGAAGATGATACGTATAATCTTCCTGTATCCAAAATGGGTATTTCCATGAGATGCCGTTCTCCCCGTAGCTCTACTCCTTGCAGCACAGTCTACCTCCCTTGCTGAAAAAAAGTAGTAAAAGGACTTATCTTCTCAAGAGTGCATGGCCCTTATGAGCTTGTGGGCTTTGCAAAGACCTGTGTGACAGTAAAATGCAAAATTACGCAAGCAAAAAACACGATTCAACAACCAAACAACTATTACGGTGCATCATGAAGCTGAGTTGGAACTCAGGTCAATGAGCACGTCTTGCCTCTGTGTCACTTACAATATAGTGACTTGCCCATTAGAGAGGAGAGGCAGACAATTTATTTAAAGCAAAAACCTGAATAAAGTAATGAAAATGGTTTGAGTCCAGAGGCAGTTTCCTAGGAAGGGAACCTGGGGGAAGAGTCCTGGGGCCTTGCTGTTATGATTTGGCCCAGAGTCCTTTTGGACCCCCACCAACCCCGAATGGACGGAGTAGAACGGATCCACGGGGTTGTCAGAAGCGAATAACCGGGACTGGTTCCCCAGGAGCCTCTAAATGAATTCAAATCACCGACTTTGGGGTTTAGAGTCAGGCACTTAATTATTGTTCTTGCTGAGAAACTCCCTTAAATCCTTCACCTTCCAATTTTTCCTCCAAAGGAGGCGTTATCGCACTCTCGCTTAAATCGCACTCAAAATGTCTTCTTTACGTTCATAAAGTCTGCCCATATTTGCTTAGGAATTGTGCTCTCCCGCTCCTCGTGTGAAATGCTTCTCTTCCTGCAGGGATAGGATGCCTCAAGCCAGTTCTTCAGGAAGGCCTCACCCTCTCCCCATTCAAGACCGTGTATAAGATTGGTGACTCCATGGAGATAAACTGCCCCAAAGGCCTTGCAGTGGCTGGGCCTTCAAAGTACAGGTGCAGTGGGGATTCCTGGACACCACCCATTTCAGACTCACTCACCTGTGAGAAAAGTGAGTAAGAGCTAAGAATTCTAGGGTCTGCTGAGGTGATGTATCCCAGGATTGGAAGTATACCATCTCCAGTGATACTATTTTTCTTTTTTTTTTAATTTAATCATTTTACTGGGGGCTCTTACAACTCATCACAATCCATACATATATCCATTGTGTCGAGCACATTTGTACATTTGTTGCCATCATCATTCTCAAAACATTTGCTTTCTGCTTGAGCCCTTGGTATCAGCTCCTCATTTTTATCCCCCTCCCTCCCCACGCCCCCCTCCTTCATGAACACTTGATGATTTATAAATTATTATTATTTTGTCATATCTTACACTGTTCGGCATCTCCCGTCACCTATTTTTCTGTTGTCCATCCCCCAGGGAGGAGGTCACATGTAGAACCTTGTAATCAGTTCTCCCTTTCTACCCCACCTTCCCTCCACCCTCCCGGTATCACCACTCTCACCACTGGTCCTGAAGGAATCATCTGTCCTGGATTCCCTGAGTTTCCAGTTCCTATCTGTACCAGTGTAGATCCTCTGGTCTAGCCAGATTTGTAAGGTAGAATTGGGATCATGATAGTGGGGAGGAGGAAGCATTTAGGAACCAGAGGAAAGTTGTATGTTTCATCGTTGCTACACTGCACCCTGACTGGCTGGTCTCCTCCCAGCATTTTAGGGAAGAAAGCAAAAGATTCCATTGGAGGGCTGTGTTGTATTTCACCTTGTGTAAACCGATTTGATGAGGTCAAACAGCACGGGGAAGGGGTTGCTCTATTTGATGCGTTCAGCTATGATCCTTAGAGGGAGAGTTCAATTTCTCTTTCCAGTATAAATAAACCTACACTATTAAAGGAATGCAAGCTTTTTCTTCTGAAACTATCAGAATTGATAGTTAGCTAGAATTTTTTCATAAGGTGGAGAGCCATTTCAAAAAATAGTACACACAGTATTAAAATTTTGATTTTAACCTAAAACATAGAAATAGTATTCACCAAGTTATCAATGTAGGATAAAGATTTTTTTACTTCCTGTGTGGTCTCAGACTTGAGTTTCAAAGCATCATCCTCAAAAGTAAGTATAGATACATTTCTTCAACTGTATTGCATAATAATAGTTTCTTTAAAACAATGCTTTTTAACTCCACGTGAGACATTTTTTTCAAAAATTACCACTGCCTAAACAGAGTCAAATACTGGTACATACACAATCCTGTAACAGTATTGATCTGTGGATAGATGTTTAAACAGACAAGGCACAGAAAGGAGGAGTATACACACAAGAACATATAGATTTGAGAGACAATATTATTTATGCATATTTACCTTTGTTGAACTTATATCCATGCATATGGTGGAGCATACAGGAAGCAAGGTTATAAAAATTTTCAGACATAATCAAACACCTTGAGAGAATCATTTGGTGGGCTTGGGAACTCAGTTCTATAGTTTCAGGAAATGCCAACGTCAATGGGCATAGCATAATTCACCAAGGCAGTGTTTTACAACCTACATGTGCATGTGCACATACACACTCACTACTCTGTGATTAGAAAAAACCTTTAAATCATAATCAATCTCAACATTTTTTCCTTTTTTTAAAAAAATCATTTTATTAGGAGCTCATACAACTCTTACCACATCAATTGTGTATAGCGCATTTGTACATTCATTGCCCTCATCATTCTCAAAACATTTTCTCTCCACTTAAACTTCCGCCATTAGGTCCTCATTTTCCCCCTCCCTCCCCGCTCCCCCCTCCCTCATGAGCTCTTGATAGTTTATAAATTGGTATTTTGTCATATCTTGCCCTGTCCGACATCTCCCTTCACCCACTTTTCGGTTGTCCGTCCCCCAGGGAGGAGGTCACATATAGTTCCTTGTAATCGGTTCCCTCTTTCCTACCCACTCTCCTTCTACCCTCCCTGTTTCGCCACTCACACCACTGGTCCTGTAGGGCTCATCTGCCCTGGATTCCCTGGATTTTCAGCTCCTATCTGTACCAGTGTAC
Source organism: Echinops telfairi (assembly GCF_000313985.2). Lineage (NCBI taxonomy): Eukaryota > Metazoa > Chordata > Mammalia > Afrosoricida > Tenrecidae > Echinops > Echinops telfairi. Next base: position 109,569,622 of record NW_022111373.1, read on the forward strand.
ATCCTCTGGTCTAGCCAGACTTGCAAGGTCGAATTAGAGTCATGGTAGTGGGAGCGGGGAGGAAACATTTAGGAACTAGAGAATAGTTGTATTTTTCATCATTGTTACATTGCACCCTGATTGGCTCATCTCCTCCCCAGACCCCTCTGCAAGGGGATCTCCAGTGGCCTACTAATGGGCTTTGGGTCTCCACTCCGCTCTCCCCCCATCATTCACTATGGTAAGATTTTTTGTTCTGATGATGCCTTACACCTGATCCCTTTGACACCTCGTGGTTGCATAGGCTGGTGAGCTTCTTCCAATCAATCTCAACTTAAATACAAAAGCTTCACCTCTAGGCGAAGAAGACAGATATCTTATGTTTGGTACTTTCCTGTAATTCTAATAGAACTAGAGATGAGTGAAAGGTGTTGCATAAAAAGAAAGAGAATCGTCAGTAAAGCAGAGCATGGGTTCCTCTCAGTGTGTAGGACAGCGCGCTGCACAGCATCTCAGACTGTCGCTTGGCCGGGAAGTCTCTGAGTTGTTCAGTGTGAGAGTGTGACTTTCTGCTGGAGTTGGACATTGCAAGCCTCCACAGTTCCTCCTTTCCTCTGAGAAAGCGGCACCTCCTGCAGAAGATCCCTGGCCCTCATCACTTCCCAGATTGCAACGTGTTTGCATTCACATGCAGCTCGGAACCTGCTGGGAGCGGGTGGCAGCTTAGTGCCAGTTCAGGTTTCAGCACTTCCTAGGGAAACACAAGCGCCTTGCCCGGGATCGTTGGAAAATTTAAAACAGTGGTGACAGAGCAGCACTCTGTGTTTCTTCAAAACTGATTCTCCTTGGAAACAATTTACATCTTCGAGCGTCTCCCTGGCCTAGAGTGTGGATTTATTTACAAAAGGCAAAAATGTACCATTATACAAAAAGAAAACTAATCCCGCGTCAGTGTAAGTTTTAGTACCTGAGGTCTGCCTGCAGGCTGTAGGTTTCCATGATCATGTATATTTTGAACTGAATTTCACCATACAAAAGGAGGGTGTCAGCAGACAGTAATGAAAAGAAATTAAGAAAATCTATCAGATTTTTAAGTCTTTATTTTTCCTCTAGCATAAACCTCATTCCTCTATGAAACCTTCCTTGTAGACTGAGAAGAAGCTACATGCAGATACTCCCTACCCTGATCTTATGTCTATTGTAACAGCCTGCGTAGATGCAGACCACCTACTGCCACTTCCTGACAAGGAAGGACTTGTTCATCGAGGCCATGTTGAGTCTATGGATGTCAAATCCAGACCAGGGAGATAGACTTTCATTCAACAAACTAGGGAGGTCAGCATGAAGACCAGTTGAACCAGTCAAGGTTCTCTGAGTGGGCCTCAACTATAAACAAAAGTAATCCAACTTTCCCCTTTCATATAATCTACTCTAAGTGTTATTGCTTCATCTGTCATCCATAGCCTCCTGCAAACCAGAACTCACAGTTTTAGCTCTGAAACCATTCCTTCCTTTATATTTTGATTACATTACTTAGTCATTGGATCACACGGGCTGGTGTGCTTCTTCCATGTGGACTTAGCTGATGCCTCATTTAGAGGGCTTGCTTGTTTGAAAAGAAGCATTTAAGACCCTAAATGCTATTCCTTTTGATAGCTGAGCACCATCTAGTTTCTTCACCACCATTTGCTATAGCTCCCATATCTTCAGTGACTTCTTCATAAGGGCAAGCATCAAGCAGGGTCATGTCATAAGAACTAATTATTCTTAGATTGGGACTAGAATTAAGTGCCGGCCCCAAATCCATTGTTGCATCTATCATTTTTATATGTTTCTGGTTCACCTTAGAGACATCCTTACCATTTTATGTTAGAGAGCATCATCAATCATCACCCTGGGGCATCACTTCCACGCCATGAAGTCAATACTGATTCATAGTGACCCTGTAGATCACAAGATAGAACTGCCCCTGTAAGTCTCCAAGCCTGCAAATCTTCACAGGAGTAGACAGCCTATCCTCTCCCTAAAACTAAGAATCATACTGGGCAGTTTTCATAATTTCCCAATTACATGCCATATCATCTGTTTTACCTCCTAACCATGTCTCAAGTTAATTCTCTCCTCTCCGTGTTCACCTGTGCCATCCTTTTTCACCTGAACTACTACTATATTATCCCCATAGATTGTCTATTCATGACCCCCTTTCCCACACAAGAAAAGCTCAAACTCACTGCCATGAAGTCAGTTCTGACTCACAGCAACCCTATTGGACAGGGGAGAACTTCCACTGTGGTTTTCTGAGACTCTAACTCTTTATGGAAGTAGAAAGCTTTGTCTTTCTCCCTCGATGCCTCTCCAAGTCACTATGCTTTCCCCAGACAGAAGCCAGAATGGATTTCTTTTTACAATTCAGAAATGTATTACATCCCCCTCTGCTTAAAATCCTTCAGAGACTTTTCACTGTTTAGAGAATAAAAACAAAAATTCCTTAAATGTCCTGTAATCTCCTGAAGAGCATTGTACCCTCCTACTCTGGCTGCATCTTGATCCAGGCCTTTCTTCCTCTGCAACCAGATTGGCCTCTTTTCACTTCCAGGAATATCACAGGCTCCCTCTCGTTTGAGCATGGTGGATGTTTTCTTTGCTTTGAACACTCGAATGCCCCTTCTCCTTCCCCATTTCACCATTTCTAACCTTTCTGGATGCACCAATTTATTTGATTACATATATGCTTTCGTTTTAATGGCACAAATAGCAGCAACCATCATATTTGTATTATTTTGTTTGATTTCAGTCCAGCTACCCCAAAGGACCTTAAAATCTATGCTCAAAGGATCTGGGTCACATTGAACTCTACTCCTTATCTGCAGAATGGTCCTTCGAAGCAAGGATACTGAGACTTCATCCCACATCATTGGGACATGCATCAGAGGGGACCAGCCCCTGGAGGACATCATGTTTGCTAAAGTAGAGGGTCAATGCAAAAAGAGGAATATGCTCAAGGGACTGAATTGACACCGTGGCTGCAACAATGGCTTGAGCATAGAATTGGCTGAGAAAGAGTTGCAAGGCCGAGGAGTGTTTTAGTCTGTTGGCCATTGGGTCACAATGAATTGAAGCGGACTCAACAGCACATGACAACAGCAACAACACAATTCCCAGAATCTAATACAGTGTTAGAAACGGTTTAAGTGCTCAATTCATTAAAAAAAACCCCACTGCGGCTGCATCCTTTTCAACTCACCAAA
>NW_022111373.1:109574028-109575590 GCF_000313985.2 Echinops telfairi
ATGAGGCACTGGGTTGAATTCTCTCCCCCACAATACCTCTCCTTCCCAGAACCTCAAAATGTAAACTTATTTGGAAGCAGGGTGATTGCAGATAAAATTAATTAAGCTTACATAAGGTCAGACTTGGGTAGAATGTACCCTAACAAAGAAAGAGACACAGAGACAGAGAGCCGCACAAGGAAGACTTTGGAGTGATACAACCACAAGCCAAGGAATATTGGCAATTACTTAAGTTCAAGGACTTGAGGCATTTTTCTTTCCATAGAATCTTCAGAGAACACAGCCTTGTTTGCAGAGTTTTAGCCTCACTAAATGTGATAGAATAAATAGCTGAGAGTTTAAGCCACATACTTACTGGTAATTTTTTTAAAAGATCATTTTATTAGGGGCTCTTACAGCAATCCATACATCAATTGTATCAAGCATATTTGTACATATGTTGCCATCACCATTTTCTAAATATTTACTTTCTATTTGAGCCCTTGGCATCAGCAACTTTTTCCAACCCCCCTCCCCATGCCCTACCCTTGATAATTATAAATTATTATTTTCATATCTTACACTGACTGCTGTCTCTCTTCACCCACATTTCTGTTGTTTGTTCCCCTGGGGGAAAAGGGTGTTATGCATTGATCATTGTGATCAGTACCCCCTCCTCCCCTCCTCCCCCCACCTCCTCCTCCCCTTCTGGTTTCACTATTCCCATTTCTGTTCCAGAGGGGTTTTCTGACCTGGATTCCATCCATGTGTTGTGATCTCTTTTCTGTACCAGTGCACATGCTCTAACCGGAACTGAAAGGCAGGACTGGGAGCTTTATAGCGAGGGGTGAGGAAGCCTCAAAGAACCAAAGGAATATTGTTTGTTTCATTGGTGCTATATTGCACCCTGGTTGACTCATCCCTTCTTTATGACCCTTCTGTGAGGGGATATCCAACTGTCTAGAGATGGATTTTGGGTCTCTACTCTGACCCACCTCAATCTCAACAATATGTTTTGGGGCTTTTTATGTTGTTTTGGGTCTTCTGGTGCCTGCTACTCAATTCTGTCGACACCTCATGATCTCACAGGCTTTTGTGCTTCTTCCATGTGGGCTTGTTGCTTCTCTGCTAGATGACTGCTTGATTAACTTCATGCCTTTTAGACCCCTGACATTGTATCTTTGATAGGCCAGGCACCATTAGTTTTCTTCACCACATTTGCTTATGCACCCATTTTGTCTTCAGCAATCCTGTCAGAAGGGTGAGAATCACAGAATAGCAGGTTGTTAGAACAAGTGTTCTTTCATTGAGGAAGAACTTGAGCAGAGGCACAAAGTCCATCCACTTCCTCAATGTATTGCCATATAAATATATGTAATAGGCCAATACCCCTATTTTATGGAGTAATGTATTTACATAAGTGCACACCTATGTTTGTACCTCTATCCATAGCTTTGCTCCCTAGATCTTTCCTCTGTTTCCTTTTACCTTCCTCCTGCCCCTCCATCATACTCTCTCTTCTTCTGCCTCTTAGGAATTCCTCTCAGCTAGATTGCTGTGGCTCCAACACCACCAGGATCTCC
>NW_022111373.1:109576984-109579455 GCF_000313985.2 Echinops telfairi
AACAATGGGCTCAAACAAAAAGAAGTTTTCATTCTGTTGCACAGAGGGTCACTATGAATTGGAACTGTCTCAAGAGCACCTAATAGCAGCAAGGTGACTCACAAACGTGGTCATACTTAATTGCAAGGGAAGTCGTGAAGTGTAACCCTTTGGCAAGTTGCATAGCCACTCTGCATAAAATAAGACTTAAATTACTAAAGTAGAAAGAGAGAATTGCTTAGGTATAAAGAAAAATGAAGCCCAGATACATTCTACACCATTGATGAAACTTGAAACCATTATGCCGAGTAAAACAAGTCAATCACAAAGGGAAAAACATTGTGTTACCTTACTTATATGAAATATCTAGGTCAGGAAAGTGTACGGAGACCACAGTTTATTCGTGATTTTCAGGGGTGATGATGTTGCTGCTCTTGTGTAGTTGTGTTGGTTGAGACTCAAAGAAACCCTATGTGGTAGAACTGTGCCTATAGGATTTTCTAGAATGTATTCTATTTATCTGAAACATCCCTAGTGATGGAGTGGTTATGCAAGCAGATCAAAAGGTCAGGAATTTGAACCCACCACACACTGGTGGAAGCAAGATGTGCTGGTCCGCTTCCATAAAGATTTCAGTTTTGGAAACCTACATAGTTGCTGTTGCTGTTTTTGTTGTTGTTATTGTTGTCAAGTGCCATCAAATCGGTTCCAACTCATAACGTCCCTGTGTACAACAGAACAAAATACAGCCTGCTCCTGCACCATCCACACAGTTGTCATCTTTGAGACCATTGTTGCAGCCATTATGTCAATCCTTCTAGTTGAGGATCTCCCTCTCTTTTGCTGATACTCTCCTTTACCAATCATGACAGCCGTTTCCAGGGTTCTATCTAGTCTCTTGTCAGTCAAGGTAGATTCAGTGGCCATAGTTATTCTTTCCAGGAGCGGATCACCCGGTTTCTCTCCCTCAGAACAAATGGGTCAGTCCAACCGCCAACCTTTCAGTTAGTAACCACACACATGAAAATGCTATGTCACCAGGGCAGTAAGGAAGCAGAAAGTGAGAGTCGTTGTTTAGAAAGCAGTGAGTTGCTGTTTGTGGTCATGGAAATTTGGCATGATTATGGATGTTATAGCATAACATTATTAATGAATTATAAATTATACACCTAAAAATATTTGGGGTGGGGGCAGGGAATAAAGATAGAATGTATGTTGGGGCATGAGGACAACAGACTTTATCAGTGTTGCCAATGCTTCACTTCTAACATTGATTATGTTTAAATCATCTTCTCATGTTATTCTATGTGAACAAATGCTTATAAAGACAGATTTATTATTTGGGGGGAGCTAAAGGTGTTCTTTACTGATGATTCCACATGGAAACAATCCCACATGGGAATAGTCAATGGAAAGCTGTTTCTATTTAGCATAAGCAGTCCAACTCCGATCTTCTTGAGCACCTCTTGGAAATGCCTGCCCTTTTCACATTGTACTATATACAGGGGAAATGGATTCTTAATCTTTGCTATTCTACATGGTAAAGAGCTCTGGGGGTGTAGTGAGTTAGGTGTTGAGCTACTAACTACAAGATCAGGAGTTCAAAACCATCAGCTACCCTCAGGGTGAAAGATGAGGCTTTTTACTTCTGTAAAGAGTTAGAGTTTCAAAAAACAAACAAGAGTTATAGTCGTAGAAACCCATAGATGACGTTTTATCCGGTCCTATAGGGTCACTATGAGTCAGAATTGACTTGGTGGGGGTGAGTTTTATTCTAAATGGTGTGAAAATGAACTATTTCCTAGAACTCTTAGTTTGCCATATCTCTTTCTACATACCAAGGGCCTCTTATTTGGAGTTGGAGGTATTTGTATAGAGGCAACAACTCAGATTCTCTGAATTGAGAATGTGTCCATTTGCTCCCAGCTGTAGGCTCTAGAAGCCAGTGCTTAGAAACAGTCTTATGCATTGGTTCACTAATTATGACTCGGAAGTTCTCAAAAGCGAAGAAGCACAATTTGGAGCAACTAAGATCTTGTCCTTTCAGCATGAAAAGGCTTTGACTACTTGTTACATGTTCATGGTAGAAAGTAATTAGAGATTTAAGCAAATTTCTCAGAATGATTTCAAAGTTCATGCTCTTAATCACAACAAGAAATTGAATCTCTAACTATGTGAGTTAGAAATGTGAGTATGAAATCAGTGAGTGTTAGCATTTGGAGGAAAAACAGATGAACAGACTGTGTTGGAGAAGTACAGCTAGGATACTCCTTAGAAGCAAGGATGACTAGATTTCACCTCACCTAATTTGTACATATTATCCAGATAGACCAGTCCCTGGAGAAGGATACCATGTTTGGTAAAGTAGAGGGAACAAAAAACGAGGAAGACCCTCAAAGAGATGGATTGACACAGTGACTGCAACAGTGGGCTCTAAGAAAGCAGGGATGGTGAGGGTGGCTGTTTAGTTCTGTCATGTGTAAGGTGCTGTG
>NW_022111373.1:109580015-109581330 GCF_000313985.2 Echinops telfairi
TTCACATTATGTTAGGTCACATTATGGGAGAGACCTTACTGCCAAACTGCTGAAGATCCTGGACCAACCAAGTTGACACAAAACTTCACTGTTACACCATTCTTCTCATACAGTGACTTATTTTATTCAGATTAGTATAATAAAGACAACTGTCACATGAAAGGAGATTTAGGAGGGTGGGACATAACTAGGACAAAAGTCAATTGCAGCCAATTTATTAACAATCTTGATTAGCAGAGCTTAAGGATTTAGACTTTAACTTATAGGTAATTGTGACTTAAAGATTAAAAATAAGTTTTAGAAAAATAATCTCAGGTATCATGGAGAGTGGGAAAATTAAAAAGGAGATGTTGGTTCAAGTGGGAAACAGGAAGGTAAGGGAGAAGAACAGTGGGTGGTAAATTAACATAATAAATTGATTTATGCCCTTTCCTTTGGTCTGAACTTCTTAAGTCAATACTGATTTCCTCTCTTCCACAGCTCTTATTCAGAAGAACTCTGTGTATATGATAAAACTTCCAACAATCATTTTACTTCATCTGTGTGTGAGTTTTCAGCCGAGAAATGTTTGAATAATCGACAACTGCACTTTTTACACATTGGTTCCTGCCAAGAAGGCCAGCAGTTAGAATGGGGTCTTGAAAGGGTAAGCCTTTCATCAAACAGCACCAAAAAAGAACCCTGTGGCTACGACACCTGCTATGACTGGGAGAAATGCTCAGGTAAGCGCCACAGGTGACAGCGTGCTAGAAATGCTCTTGCTTTTCAGCTGTTACGCACCCTATTTGCTTTATACATAATCTTTACTAAAACTAACATTTAATGGATCAAGAATAATTTCATAGTTAAAAAAATTACAAAATCCTTTAAATTGAAAGAAAAATATGTGACCTTCCTACAATTATAAAGAACCACCTTACAGAGCTGACAGATTGCTGGTATAACTAGAAGCCCCATAATATCTTTTTTCAATTTGCCCAGGAACCTCAAAGGTGCTCATACATATAATTCATTCTTAAAAGATAAACTGGGATCACTCACTACACAGTATTTTATACATAACTATTTTGAACTTAATGTATCATGAAACAATTTTCAATGTCCTTATGCATTATTCTGTCATACCATTTGACATGTTTCCCTGGGTAATGTCGATATGGATTTTCTGTGATCTATTTAACTAAATTTCTAGCCATAATTGTTTTTTGTTGTCATTTCTGTTGTTGGTTATGTGACTCAGAGCGACACTTTGTTCAACAGAACGAATGCTGCCAGGTCCTGGGCCATCGTCACAGTGGTTGTTAGGTTTGAGCCC
>NW_022111373.1:109581430-109585863 GCF_000313985.2 Echinops telfairi
TCTCTTCCACAGCTCTTATTCAGAAGAACTCTGTGTATATGATAAAACTTCCAACAATCATTTTACTTCATCTGTGTGTGAGTTTTCAGCCGAGAAATGTTTGAATAATCGACAACTGCACTTTTTACACATTGGTTCCTGCCAAGAAGGCCAACAGTTAGAATGGGGTCTTGAAAGGGTAAGCCTTTCATCAAACAGCACCAAGAAAGAACCCTGTGGCTACGACACCTGCTATGACTGGGAGAAATGCTCAGGTAAGCGCCACAGGTGACGGCGTGCTAGAAATGCTCTTGCTTTTCAGCTGTTACGCACCTTATTTGCTTTATACATAATCTTTACTAAAACTAACATTTAATGGATCAAGAATAATTTCATAGTTAAAAAAGTTACAAAATCCTTTAAATTGAAAGACAAATAGGTGACCTTCCTACAATTATAAAGAACCACCTTACAGAGCTGACAGATTGCTGGTATAACTAGAAGCCCCCTAATATCTTTTTTCAATTTTCCCAGGAACCTCAAAGGTGCTCATACATATAATTCATTCTTAAAAAGTAAACTGGGATCACTCACTACACAGTATTTTATACATAACTGTTTTGAACTTAATGTATCATGAAACAATTTTCAATGTCCTTGTGCATTATTCTGTCATACCATTTTACATGTTTCCCTGGGTAATGTCGATATGGATTTTCTGTGATCTATTTAACTAAATTTCTAGCTATAATTGTTTTTTGTGGTCATTTCTGTTGTTGGTTAAGTGACTCAGAGCGACACTTTGTTCAACAGAACGAATGCTGCCAGGTCCTGGGCCATTGTCACAATGGTTGTTAGGTTTGAGCCCATTGTTGAAGCCGCTATAATAGCAATCATCTTGTCCTAGGTCTTTGACTTTTGTGCTGCCCTTCTACTTGACCAAGCATGATGTCCTTTCCCAGGGCCTGCTCCCTCCTGATGACACGGCCAAAGTACGCGAGACAAGTCTCTCCATCCCTGCTTCTAAGGAGCATTTGTTCTTTTGACAATGTAGGGAATTTCCAACACTCTTCACTGGTACCATAATTCAAATGCATCGAGTCTTCTTACTCTTGCTTATTCAATAGCCAACCTCCATAGGCATATGCAGTAATTAAAAATACCTTGGTTATCCTCCTTGACTCTGTTATATATTTTGCTATCTTTTTTGGAATAGGAAACTCAGCACAGATGAATCTATAGAGAAAATAGCTAGATTAAGTTTTTTTTAATAGTTAAGAGATTTCATTCTAATACCTATAATTACAGCACTTGTTTGTCAAAATGAAAACTGAAAACGAGTATACAAAACATTTGATTACTAATTGTGTATTGAAAGCAATAAGAGGTTCCACGACACCAAATAAACCAGTGCCGAGCGATTTTCCCCTGAAGATCAAATTTAACAGCTCCAGCTTCTTCAGTGTTATCAAAATACAAAAGAAAAATGTGTAGAGGTCGTCTTTTCTTGCTGGCAAATCTGACCCTTGCAGGATGAGGGAGGGGAAGCTGCTTCACACATGTACAGACCGGCGTGTTCCAACAGGCTGTGCGCACTTGGTGGAAGGCTGCCAGCTTGCATGCACTTCTGTGGGAGGGAGGAGGCCATGCGTGCGCCCTGGGAGCCTGCTGTGCTGGCCAAGGTGTCTGAGTAAGCACGGGGAGTACTGGGGCTCTCTGCTCTGGTAAGTGGTCACACAAAAGCACCACACACCTGACCAAAATAAAAAGTTGGTGGCTCTTTGCTTCTAAATCAAGAGCCAAAAGGCTGCTACCCATGCCATGGCCAGCTGCAGAGGTTCCCGCTATGGGTCCTTTGAGTGGCCAGCGTGAGTGGCCCAGCCTGATGAAGGGGTCTAGGGCCCAGCGGTTCAACCGAGGGCCTGCTGTGCTCAGATGGTAGCTGGGGCCACGCACAGCCTCAAAGCCTGTTTCCTTGGTAACCGTGTGAGCACTAATACAAGCACAAACTAGGAAATACGGGATGATTCAACGACAAAACGGAATTACAGGGATCTCTAGTGTGACCATGCAAAATTGATAGCGGGTTTGTTTTTGTCACCTTCTCTCCCATTCCCAAAGGGAAACACAGACGATCGGATGGACTAGTACTCAGGTTGTTACTGTAAAACCTACACTAGGCATATTTCTCCCTTCAGTAGGTTCAAGTGTTCTCCTTTTATTTTTAGCTACTTTTTAAAAATGCACTGAGCTCAGGTTACAAACCAACTACCACAATGGGTCTCAACACAGGTCTCAGGCCAAGAGGGAGCACACTTGGCTCTTCTAGCACAGTAACTCTTGGGAGGAGCCCGGGGCCAGTGTGTGGAAATCCCTTCTCAGTACAACAGTGAGTTGATTTTTCTTTTTTCACAGTAAGAAAAGCTGAGTAATATTGCCTGGGAGTACCAGAAACTGCCTCATGGGAAACAAAAACGATTTACATTAAATAAAAGACCTGTTTGCAGGCTGCGGCTGCCACATTTACAGCATGGTGCTTGCACACTGTGACCCAACCCGTGGAGACAGCTCCTGGCACTGGACACCACAGAGCCGCAGTTTGCCACATGAGAGTAAAGCAGAGGGCGGAGAGGAGGAGGAGGAGGGAGCGGAGGCAGAAAGGGAGGAGGACTGGTTTTGGCTCATTTCTGGTTTTGGAGCTTATGAAGGACTGGCTGTCCAGTCCTTCATAAAGCCCGTCTCCACAGGTGGCACAGGTGGCCTGACTGTACCAGTTCCTGTGGCGCAGGGAGTGTAGTCCCAGTGTATCTGTGATCTCAGTGGCGTTCATGGCATTGGGAAGGTCCTGCTTGTTAGGAAACACTAGTGAGACAGCGTCCCTAAGCTCGTCTTCTGCCAACATCCACATAAGCTCTTCACGGGCCTCATTCCCCCGCTCCCCCTCCCGGTCATTGCTGTCAACCACAAAGATCAGACCTTGCGTATAATCTGGAAGTTGTGGTGCCACAGGGGCCTGATCTTATCCTGGCTGCCCATGTCCCACAGGTGAAGCTGATGTTTTTGTGCTCAACAGTTTCCACGTTGAAACCTATAGTAGGAATAGTGGTTACTATTTCACCAAGCTTCAGTTTATATAGAATAGTAGTCTTTCCTGGCCAACCATGAGAATGCACATTTCTTTTTTGCCAAAAGGCCCTTGAAGGGGTTAGCAAAAATATTCTCCGTGCTTGCAGGCAGGCTGGTAAAATCAACACTGGCCAGAGACACCTCTCGGCAGCCGGCGGCGGCTGCTGCTCGGAGCCAGGTGTTGGTTCCGCTGCACAAGGTTTGTTTTTGAAGCTGAGGGTATAATGGGGAGCTGGTAACAAGGAGCACAAGAAGGAAGAAAATGTTTTGAAACTGATGGTAGTAGCGATTGTACACTTGCTGATTTGACTGAGCTATTGAATTGTCTGGATTATGCCCTAACAATATGGTTCATTAAAAGTGCAATAGAATACTTTGGCTTGCATCAGGAGCCTCTTTGTCCTCAAAGTAATATCCGTGCTTTTCAACACTTTAAAGAGGTCTTGTTCAGCAGATCTATCCAGTGCAATCAGTCATTTGATCCCTTCCATGAGCATGTGCTTGTGGAGCCAAGCAAAATGAAATCCTTGACAACTTCAATCTTCTCTTCATTGACCATGATGTGACCCCTTGGTCCAGTTGTGAGTATTTGGTTTTCTTTATGTTGACTTTTATTTAATCCATACTAAAGGCTAAAATACTTGAATTTCATCAGTAAGTGTTTCTAGTCCTCCTCAGTTTCAGCAAGCAAGGTTGTGTCCCAGGCATATTGCGACTCTGCCAGTTGTTAATAAGCCTTTCTCCAGTCCTGACAACTCTAGGCCTTTGCACATTTCATTATAACACTTTGTCTTCTCAAATTGCCCTTTGAAATGTTCTGTTCAACTCTCTGACTTCATCACTTCTTCCATTTGCCTCAATTGCTCTATGGCTAAGACAACGTTTCAGAGTTTCTCCTGACTTCCACTTTATCTCTTCTTTCTTTCCTGCCTGGCTTTCCAAAGACCTTTGAGTTCCTCAGGTCTGATGTTCTTGATGTCCTCCCACAGCTCGTCAGGTTTTCTGTCCTTAGCGCTCAGTGCATCAAATCTGCTCTTGAGATGGTCTCAAAATTCAGGTAGGGATTTACCCAAAGTCATATTTTGAGTAATTAAGATTGTTAGGCATTTGGACTTTCTCCTGCTATTCTTATTTTAACTAATGCTTTGATAAATAAATCACCAATAAATTTACAACCTAAGACCCATAATAAGTATCCTATAAAATGGAATTTAAGGTAAAAATTATTGTAGGATACATTTGCTTTTCTATTTTCAAATTTATTAGAAAATATTCTAAATGTATTTTTAAGAATTTACTTTTGGTACACTGTATCAACTTGCTTTGCA
>NW_022111373.1:109587180-109588897 GCF_000313985.2 Echinops telfairi
AGTTTAGTAAGTTGACTTCTACTCTTTTTCATTCATCATGAATAAAACTCTTCAACAGCAAAACATTTATCCTGCTGGGCTTTTTTCTCCCCACAAATTATTCTTTTCAATCTGTCTGAGTGAAAAATAATATGGGACTTACAATTTCATCTAAATTTGTGCATTTACTATTACTCCTATACTGTATCTAAATGCTCCACATATCCTGGAATCTACATTTTTCTGAGGGAAATAAGGGGGCAGGGATAATTAAAAGTCTGAATACTTAACCCATAATTCTCACAACAGCAAAATGTAATCAAATGGAAATATGGACATTTCTTAGACAGCATTTTTCTTTAAATGATTTAGAATGTGGTTTCAGTTTTATATACAACTAGAATACTCAAAGCAAATAATTTTCTTAGAGATATGGTCTTCCTTTGCCAGTTTTTTAAATAGGTAAGTCAAGACCCCGATGTCATGGTGTTTATATAAACAGCTGATAACTACAAAGTCACGGGTTCAACCCACCATTTGCTCCAGGAGAGAAAGAGGAGGCAGCCTGCTACCATAGATTTTAAAGTATCAGAAACACAAAGGGACCATTCTCCTCTGTCCTAAAAGGTTGCTATGAGTCAGAATCAACTCAATGGAAGTGGGTGGTGGATAGAAAATCCTGTTTGGCCTGGCACCACAACACAGCGTCGGTGTAAAAACCACAGCATTCATCAAGAGAGTGAGAGCTACCAGCACACTTTGTGCTCATCATGGAAAGTTGAGATATTGTTACTTTCTAATTGAATGGAATATCACTTTGATTAAATTGTGGTCTTAATTATATTGAATAGCTTTCCATTCTTTTCCTTCTCTATCTAAATTGGATTTTTTTAAAGTCTTAAATGAAATGTCAAAGAAACATGAAATTCACCTTTCAAAATTAAAACATGAATGGCTACCCAGAGAGCCTACTTTCATGGATAGTGACCATTCTGTCTGAATTAAAATAAAAAAAATAAACAGAGAGGGGAAACTTCTTCAGCAAACCTTCTTCCAGCATCAAATATGTGGCGTCACTGGACTAGCAGGGTAGAGGATTTGATGATAAAGGGCGCTCACAGGGTAGTTTCACACAATAGTTCCCTGACTGATACAATGCACTATGTGCTGAAAGCTGTTCATGAGAGAGAGAGCTTCTAGACTGGGAGAGTTTCCTAAAGATGAAACATGAGAACCGAGTGCAGAAGGATGGATTAGTGGGGATGCGAGAAGAACCTTTTGGTACTGGTAAAATGAACCAAAAATGCCCACTGCCCTCAAGTCACCCCTAAGCAGAGTGACCATGTAGAGTAGAGTGGAGCTGCTCCTTTGGTATCTGTGGCTGTACATCTTTTCCAGAACAGGAAGCCTCCCCTTCCTCCCAGCTGGTCAATTCAAGCTGCTGACCTCGTGGTTAAGAGCCCGGTGCATTACCAAGTACACCATAGGACTCCACTTTGTCACCAGGACAGGTAGTCTGGAGAAGAACTTTGAATTTAATTAAAACATGCACACATATAAATAAACACGTAACCTTTTACTTAAAATTACCATATATATTCATGTATCGGATGAGTTTTTGAGCACATTTAAAAATGCAGTTTTTGTGGTAAAATTAGGTGCCTCAGCTGATATTCGGGTCAGCTTATACTTGAGTATTGATGGTATTTGACATTGGTAAATGGCTTTGGTAAATTTA
>NW_022111373.1:109590237-109603749 GCF_000313985.2 Echinops telfairi
TTTGCACCTAGGTCTGTTCCCCCTTAATCTTAAATATATTTACATATGTACATGTCTGTATTTAGGCTGTGTGTATGCCCTTTGCCTCCTAAATTTTACTGTTTATTGAAAATACGGATCTCTTGGCCTACTTCAGGAGCCTTCTTGAAAGAAATCTCTCTCTATATATATAATATAGATTCATGTTAAAGAGTTCAGCTGTGACTCATTATAGCTAAAGCCTAAGTAAAGAGATTATTTATATTTTTTAAAAATTGAGGCCACGCATTTAACTTCTCTAGGCTGTTTCTGCATGTGTGACATTAGGATGACAACATATACGTTTGCTGTAAAGATTAGATGAAGCAGAGCCTGTAAAGTACATAGCATAATATGTGGTTTTCTATCACATGCTCAAAGAACAATGACTATAAACCCACTAGGAAAGTATCAATGAGAAAAGAGAGGAAAAAGAACTGGTGTGAGACTGTGAAACATGGATCTGCAGGGAGATAGTAACCGATTGGTGTGTTCTGCTTTCTCATATCCAGATCAACCTCTTACAGCCGTTCAACCTCAGCTGATATTTTAGGGGTCATCGACGTTGTCTCCGCTTTTCTGTTCATTGCCACCAAGGAACTCACCAATCTGGGAAAGAGTTCAGCAAAACCAAGCCCTAAAGTTCTGTCTCTTCTTCTATTGCAGCCCTCACTTCCAAATGTGTCTGCCTCTTGCCCTTCCAGTGCCTCAAAGGTGGAACCCAACTGTACTGCATTAGAATCGGATCAACAAGCAAGAAAACAGCAAACATCTGTGAACTGGGAGCTATAAAATGTGCCAACAAGAAACTGGAAATATTGTACCCTGGAAGGTGTCTGACCTAACGCAACTGCTGATAAACAGATTTACTATCCATCTCTACGGGCTGGAATGTTATTCAAACACTCAAGAAGCTATGGACCAAAATTATTTTGCATTTGTCTTATATAGTGATTCTTCCCTTATTCCTGTTTACCCTGTGCAGGTCCAGTCCACATGTCCTGGAAACACTAACTTTCTTGTCAGTCTAGTAAATTCTCTAGTTAACTGAATAAGTTACATTACATTAAAATGTTGGGACTTCTGCAGCTTTTCTGAAGTGTGTGGTATGAAGCACCTGCACAATTAGAAATAAGGACGCAAATGTATAATTCAAAAATGTATTCAATAAATAGAGTAATATAATCATCTAAAACAGATTGTAAAACAACATGTTTGCATTCATTCAACAAATAATTCCTGAGTATTTACTATGAGCACCTATATCTATTAAGCTGCATCCTGTCCAGGTACTAGGGCATTATCAATTAATAAAATAGACAAAGAATTTTTCTTTCAGGGAACTCACAGCTATGTTAGGGGAAGAGGAAGATAAACAATAAATTAAAAAGTCTTAAAATATATAGCCTGTTTGGTGATAAGTGCTCTAATCCACCCCCCACCAAAACACAGCCCAAGTAAGGAAGGGTAAATTCCATTTTTAAACCTTATCATATTCAAGAAAATAGCCCAGAATAATAAGCATCACTGTGAGCACAAGACTCAAGGGGAAATTACTTTATTTAAAGTAATTAAGAGTAAAGTTCTAGAGCTCCATTATCTCCAGAAGGAGAAAAGAGATTATCTTTGTGTGTCTCAAAAGGTTAACATGCATCACAAAGCTTTTAAGCTGAAGTATGTTATGGCATAAATATGATCAGAGAAATCTGAAGAAATTTGTTTTTAGGGTAAAAGGCCTTTCTTATATTTTGAACATACCAGGGAGAACTCATTTCATAAAGGCCAGGATGTCATTTTTAATTAAAGAAGGGGAAGTGGCCGTGGGGTGGGGGCGAGGGGGGGGGAGCCTCTAACAATTTCCCAAGTAATGACACTGCAGATCAGGAGCCACACATTGAGAATCTCCAGGTTAGAGAATGAATCACCAAACCCCTAACCTGATTGGATTTTCCATTAAATTGGATTTTCCATTAAAATCTTACCCAGACAATCTTCAAGTAAACAAACTGAAATCACTTTCTTAAAATTCACTGGCATTTCCACCAAGTTGTAGTACTGAGACTGGGGGTGGGGGTGGGGGTGGGGGAGCCCCAGATACCTGGCAGGACTCTGAGTAGGTCTTATACATGTATCCCTTAAATGCAGTTCATCCTCCATCTCAGTGTAGAATTTGGGCCATAACAAACATCTTGTGATGTCCAAGAAGAAAGAGAATGGAAAAAAAGAAGGAAAATGCACATTTCTGGTATAACAGAAGCTGAAGGACGTTTTTCCATCCCCAAATTCAGTATATTAGAGCCCCGGCTGAGGGCCCACACCTTAAGGAGGGCCAAACTAAATTCTCTGGTACTGAGTCAGTGCTGACTCATAGCGACCCCTGTTGGTTTCAAAGACTGCCTATGTGAGTAGAAAGTCCAGTCTTTCTCCCTAGGAGCTGTGGGGCTCCTAGCACCTGTCAAGAACAGTTCCTCAGGATTTGATTAGATCTTTCCTACTCAACTCTCACGCCAGCCCCAGGCCTTTCCTGGCTGTAGGCTAGCACTAGAGGAGGGAAGCCAAAACCAACCTCACTGACATGGAGTCAGGGGAGGAAAGGGTGCCTGAAATCTGTAAACCGTTATAATAATCATCATCATCTGTAGCAGTTCACAGGGAAATTCTCTTCCTCCCCTGGTGAAGAGGAGGAGAGTGCCAATACTAAAGGCGGGCTAGTGAAGTTCCAAGACAGCTAATTGTAAGGTGTTGGTGCAGCTACAAACGCGGGGTGTGGATGCCACCCTCACTAGCTGGGTGCTGTGGAAGGTTAGTGCTGCCTTTGGGGAGGACTGTGCCGGAAGTGCTCCCTGAGAGAGGTTGCTCCCGACAGGGAGAGTTCTCCCTTAGAGAGCACAGACCATTTCCTGTGTAAGGCGTGCTAAAGGGGAGATGCTTCCAAGCCAGGCCTGCATGGCTCTCTGAGGGAGATGGAATGACATACTGGGGGGAAACAATGATTGCAGTCTTTTCTCCATTTGAGTCCCAAAGTCTGCAAAAGAATGGAGACATTTGGTGAGTGTCCACCTCTGTGTGAAAGTAAACAAAGCCGAAGAGAAGCAGGAGCTCTGAAGTTATCCCAAGTCGGGGACAGGGCCTCTAGAAACCTAGACAAGAGACCCAGCCCATCACAGGAAGCAGCGCTGGGCCAGGAATAAACCAAATGGCTATCTAGGGAAACGCAAGGCTCGGTGCCCTATTTTATTAAAAGGAGAGAAAAACGGAATTTGACATAATGAGAGCTGTGATTGGGGGGAAAATGCTTTCTATTTACAACTCAGAGTATAATAAACGAGTTATAGGCCAATTATGACATTCATATTGTTTGAATAACATCAGGCACACTTGCTTTAAACATGTATTTTATATTCTGTTGCTTGTACTGATTTTCTCTTTTTAGGGTGCTTAGTTGGTCTTTTTTGCCACGATAGCTATCTTTGTTTTAAAGAACTTTTTTGAGTGCATGAGTCCATTAACGTTTACGTTTGGTGAATTTGCGTATCATTTACCAGCTGAAGTGTTCAGTGTCTCACATTAATATTAACGTATCAATTTAGAACATGTGTTAAGCGTCTGTGGTTAAATTATCATCATGAAGCAGAGGGTGGAACACATACATTTAAATCCTGGAGTTTGGACCTAGAATCACCAACTCTGTCCTAGAATACTAAATAAATTCTAGATCAAAGGTAAAGCTTTATCTTCTTAGACTTCTAGAGATAAAAACTAAGTACTTATGCTTGCAGTTTAAGCTAACTGGAAGCCTATTAAGATCTTTTTAAAATATATATTTTAATTTTGTTGGTTTCACAGACAAGATTTTGCCAAAATAAATGATACTCTCAGTTTAAAGAATTTTATAAATACACATGTTAAATAGCCCAGATGGCTTAAAAGTGGAGGTACAGACACGGTTCTGTGACTATGCTTTTAAATTCCTGTCATTCGAAGCGGTGACATCCAGGTTAATTAAAGATTTTCTCTATCTAGATAGCCTTTAGCAAATCTCTATAAATTATAGAATATGTTATTGTTTCTTTGTTTTTCTGTAAAAGGTGTCAACTCTCATAATCAACATGTCTTAGTTTTAAAGGTTGAGCTTCTGTACTGTTCCTAAAACAGCTCCCATAAACTAAATTTAGTCCACACCCCTCCCTGAATGCTGGTGGTAAGATTCTGATAGACTGTGATTTTTCTGGTTGACATTGGACATTAAAGCATCCAGGAGCTTGATTAATTGGATTCTAAATATCTGGCTCTCTAAGGTCACCTACACTCTTTTGGAATATATCGAGTGTGCAATCAATAAGGCACCATGTTTATAACCAAACAAATGACCTGAAAAAGCATTGTATTTCACCTGTTATGAATGTGAGACAGGTCACTATAACCCTATTTGTCTTCTTGACAAGTTCCAGCTGCACAGCATCAGCTGCCTGTGTCAGATATCAGTTATTAGACCGAGTTCTCACCCATCATGGGACTCCAAGGGACAGATGGTGCATCAAAAACTCATACTCAGAAATATGTCTATAGAAAGATGTTCATTACAACAGTATTTATAGTATCGACATGACAGACATTAACTACCCCGTAATAAAGTATGCCCTTTCCTTAAGATGGAACAGTATGGGACACTAGCAAGCATGTTAAAAAAATTGTAAAAGACATAATCAAAAGTGAACAAACAGACCACAAAACTATATGTGATTTTATCTCTGGAAACTGCGCATGTGCATGTAAATGCCTTTTCAAATAACCATCAGGAAAACAGTATTTAACTTTGCATGCAAAATTGGCAAGGTCGTGTCAGACTTCATCTCACGTAGGAGGAAGGAAAGAGAAACAAAATCAGCATTAGCCCAAGGCAGACATGGCACCGGAGCCCAACTTTTTTTCTTTTAACAAGTCTGAAACCAGTGTTTTCTCCCCCAGCACCCTGGGTGCTCTACTGGGTCAGATAATCATTTGTAATGGCCACACAGTTATACTCAGAGTTATGGGGTTTCTCAAGGAACTGTTGTTAGATGCTATCCGGTCCATTCTGATTAACCACAACCCTATGTATAACAGAACTAGACACTGGCCAGTACGGCACCATCTTCACAATTGTTCTTATGTTTGAGCCCATTGCTGCAGCCACTCTGTCAATTCATCTTACTGAAGCTTTTCCTCTGCTAATTTACTAATTACTAGACCAGGGACCGATCTCTCCTGACAACATGCCCGAAACACATGAGATGAAGTCTCACCAGCCTTGCCTCTAAGGGGCACTCTGGCTGTACTTCTTCCGAGAAGGATCTGTTTGTCCTGTGACAGTCCATGGTACTTTCAATATTCTTTGCCAGCACCATAATTCAAATGCACCCATCATTCTTCAGTCCTCCTTGTTCAATGTCCAACTTTCACATGGACATAAGGTGATTGAAAATACCTTGTCTTGGGTCAGGCACACCTTAGTCCTTATAGTAACATCCTTGCTTTTCAATACTTTAAAAAGGTCTTATTCAGCAGGTTTACCAAATGCAACCAACTCATCATTGCATCTTGACTGTTGCTTCCATTAGCACTGGTTTCCTATCCATGCAAGATGAAATCCTTGATAACTTCAATCTTTTCTCCATTTTGTTACCTATTGTTCCAATTGTGAGGATTGTTTTAATACTTTACATTGAATTGTAATCCATACTGAAGACTAAAATCCTTGTAGTCTTTTTGAAATTCAGGATGAGGAATAACTGGACACAGTTCTTTGGTCAGGATAGCCTCTTGGTCATGCCCACAGGCTGATCTTCCTCTTGGCTATTGGCTCTTTGCCCTTCAACCCTGTTCCTTTTTTATTCACCCCAGTCTCTTCTCTGCTCAGGCACTGGTATAGTTCCTATGTTAGCTCTACCAATACGGGTTCCAAGGCCCTCCGTTGTGCTGACAATCCTTCTCCCTCCCAAGTGCTTAGTCATCTTACTCCATGAGTCAGAATACTTAGTGTAGCCAGCTCATTCCATGAGGCAGGAAGTTCACTGCTTCACCTTGAACAGATCTGCTCTTTCTGCTGCTACTGCTTCTCCGCCACTGGACTCTATCATGCTTACTACCACAGCTTCTCTCCATGGGCAAAAGGCGAGGCATTCGACTCCTGGAAAGAGTTGTAGCCTCAGAAGTCCACAGGGCAGTTCTGCTTGTCTCTGTAGGGTCTCTCTGAGTTGGGATCAACTTCATGGCAGGGAGTGCTGAGTTCTGGTGTGAACATCTCTCTCTGTCTACCAGGTGGTTCTCAGCACAGGGAGCCTGGGGACAAAGGCTCCACCCACCGCTGTTTTTCTTGAGGGTAGTGAGGCCCCAGTCCTATTAAAATTCCTATTATGGGTTAAACTGTGCCCCTGAAATGTATATTCTCAATTCTAACCTATATACCCCCTGATTATATAACTTGTTTGGGAAAGTTTTGCCTTTGTTATGTTAATGAGTCAGGATTAGTGAAGCCTGAAGTTAAACTCTTACAAGAAAATTTTTTGGTCAGTTTTCTATTTGTATTATTTTCATTTTTAACCATTTCATTGGGGTATAATTCATGTGATTCTATAGTTGAATCCTATTAAGAAGAGTTGTACAATCATCACCAGAATGAATTTTGTCTTACAAGATTTAAAATGAGGAGAACGAGCAATCAGAAATGGGGGATATTGCTGCCAGGCCACATGGAGATCTCTCAAGAATCAAAAAACGGAAGCTGAAGGGGCAAGGATATCTCTCAGAGCCGACAGAAAGAGAAAGCCTTCCTCTAGACAGAGCCAATGGACTGAACTTGGACTTCTATGTCCTAAATCGTGATAAAATAAGTACCTGTTTGCAAAAGCCACCCATTCGTGATATTTCTGTCATGACAACACTCAATAACCAAGACAGTATTTGCTACCAGTAGTGGAGTGTTACTAAAGCAGATACCTCAAATGTGAAAGTGGGTTTGTAATTGGATAAGGGGTAGAGGCTGGAATGGTTCTAAGGTGCTAATAAGAAAATCCCACCACTTGTCTGTCGGTTCATTATACTGTGGTGACTTGAGTGTTACTCTGATGCTGGAAGCTATGGCACTGGTATTTCAATTACCCAAAGGGCCAGCTGAGGTTGAAAAAAAACTTTCAACAGAACTTACAGAGGAAGAATAGAATAGGAAGAAGGAATAGGCTGTCCACTGCTGAGGATTTAGGTCGTGAAAACTTTAAGAATAGCCCCAGAACATTGTCAGATATCGTGCCCAGAGATGTGCCTGTCAGGATCAAGACATCTGTGCAAACACACAAGGAAAGGTGTGCATCATGGCTGTATCCTCTCACCATACTTATTTAATCAGTATACTGCACAAGTTATCAGAAAAGGTGGATTATATGAAGAAGAGTGAGGCGTCAGGATTGGAGGAAGGCTTATTAACAACCTATGATATGCAGGTAACACAACCTGCATGCTGAAAGTGAGGAGGACTTGAAGCACTTGCTGATGAAGATCAAGGACTGCAGCCTTCAGTGTGGATGACAAATTCATGTAAAGAAGATCCAAATCCTCACAACTGGACCAATTGGTAATATCACGATAAATGGAGAAACCATTGAAGTTGTCAAGGATTTTGTCTTGCTTGGATCCATAATCAATGCTTGTGATAGCTGCAGTCAAGAAATCAAACAGTGCATTGCATTGGGTGAATACCTCTTTAGAGTTGAAAATCAGGGAGGCTACTGTGAGGACTGAGGTGCACCTCACTCAAGCCATGGTATTTTCCATTGCCTCATATGCATGAGAAAATTGAGTACAAACTCTTTGAAAGAAAAATGGATGAGTTTGAATTGTGATGCTGTTAAAGAATATTGAAGTCTGGTGGGCTGCCAAAAGGATAAACAGATCTGTCTTGGAAGAAGTACAAGGAGTACAGAATGCTCCTTGTAAAGATGGGACACTTCATCTTACATGCTTTGGACATGTTGTCAGGAGAGACCAGCCCCTGGAGTAGGATGTCATTCTTGGCAGAGGGGCTGGGAAAAGAGGAAGGACC
This sequence comes from Echinops telfairi, assembly GCF_000313985.2. NCBI lineage: Eukaryota > Metazoa > Chordata > Mammalia > Afrosoricida > Tenrecidae > Echinops > Echinops telfairi. The sequence continues at coordinate 109,598,333 of NW_022111373.1, forward strand.
ACCAGGCGATGGATGGATTCAGCGGCTATAACAATGGGCTCAAGCATGAGAACACTTGTGAGGAGGGCAAAAGACCTAGCAGCGTTTCATTCTGCTTTGTAAAGGGTCGCTATGAATGGGAACTGACTGGATGGCATCTAACAACTACAACAACAACACTGGTCGAAATGAAAACCAAACAACCCTTTGGAAAAAACTGTCATACCAACTAAGGACACATATCCGAGAGTTATCACCAAGGATGTGACTACACAATCTTTTGTCAAGCAGATTAACCTGTGACTAATGGATCTAACCAAATACCACAGCAGAAAACCCATCGGCTTAGGCTGAAGATGTCAGAAACATGACAAAAGGCGAGAGTGCTATCCACATCTTGTAATTCCACAGGCAAGAAATGGGCCAAAGGATCTTTATTTATTGTGCTCTGTGAAAAGAAAAGGATCATCTCTGGAGAAGCTTACAAATTAGCTGAATGATTGGAAAGAACCCAGGAATTAGGTGACCCTGGCCCCCCACTTCCCTCCGTGCCATTTTTAATTTAATACTACAAGGAGCTCCTTGGTTTCAAAGGGTAAAGCCATAATCGCATAGGTTTCACTAAATAAGCTCCAGAGTATAGGCTATGGTTAAGGTGGGTCATGGGAACGGGGCCACAATGTCCAAAGGGCCAATGGATAGGGTCTTCTAGGGTCTAGGGGTGTAGAGATCACTCAGATAGACTAGAATGGGACCACCTAAAGCTGAGAGGGCATAGTGATTATAAGCTGGGCTACAAACCATATGGTCAGCTGTTTGAAACCACCAGCAGCTCCAAGGAAGAAAGATGGGGCTTTCTCCTCCTGTAAAGAGTTACCATCTCAGAAACCCACAGGGGCAGTTATTCCCTGCCCTACATGGGCGCTAGTCTACCTCTTTAAATGGTTGGATTTTGGCCAATTCTTTTTGTTATATTGAATATGTTTGTCTTCCATCTGCTTTTGATGCTTCCTGAATCCTTGACTATTTCCCCATGTTGTTAGTAAATGTCATAGAATCAGCTCCGACTCATAGGGACTTGAAGCACAACAGAACAAATCACTGCTGTACCTGCGTTCTCCTCGAAATTGTCATTATAGTGAAGCCCATTGTTGCAGTCATTTTATTAATCGATCTCCTTGAGGGTTTCCCCCTCTTTCAATGACCCTCGACTCCAGCAAGTTTGATCCGCTTTTATGGGGACTATGCTCTCCTGATAACATATTCAAAGTACAAGAGATGAAATCTCACCATCCTCACTTCTAAGGAACATCCTGGCTGTACTTACTTCAAGACAGCTTTGTTTATTCTTCTGGAAGTTCATGGTACTTCCAGACCCATAAATTGAGTGCATCAGTTTTTCCCATAAAATCCTTCCATATTGTATGTTGGAGCTTGAATTTTTTCTTCAATTTTAAATGTATATATGTGTATTATATCTATATCTATATATCTATCTATCTATCTATCTATCTATCTATCTATCTATCTATCTATACTTCCCATTTGGTTTTCTAGTTCCAGAGCTTTAAACATTTCATTATAAAACTTTACATTTATTATAATACTTTAGGGTGTCTTCTTGGGTTGCCCTTTGAAGTTTTCTTCTCACCTCATCGTGTCTTCCATTTGCTTTAGCTACTCTATGTTCAAAAGCAAGTTTCAGAATCTCTTCTGGCATCCACTTTGATGCTGCTGTCAGATGGGACTTAACTGAAAACAGAGACTATTAGAAAGGTCTTTACCTGTGCTATATGCCTGGCAACGTAAAGAGTTATTTAGAAAGAGGAAGACTCTCACTGAAAGAGCTTAATGCGGTGGCTCCTCAAAGAGGTCAGACAGTGACGACTGAGGATGGAGCTGCACCAAGCAGTGTTTGGTTCTGCTGTGCACAGGGTCACTCTGCCTCCACATCAACACAACAACAGCATCTTGTAGAAGCTGACTGCTACAACTTTCTTCTGTGGAGCTGCTGGGAGGGTTTGAACTGCCAACCTGTTGGTTGGCAGTTGAGCACTTAACCACTGAACTGCCAGTCCACCTATAGAATTAATCTGCTGTAGGAAAAACATGTTGCTTTAATCATGATGTTTGAACTGTTTTGTTATTGGCAGTAAATACTAAAGCACCTACCCAAGACAAAGACTTTGTTCTTTGGAAATATACATTGAAATAGAGAGAGGTAAAGGGATGTGTGGGTAACTTCTTATTTTCAGAGAGTGTGTTTATGTATGTGGAGAAAGAGACAGATTGAGACGGAAAATAACAAATGTGACAAAATGTTATAAACAGCTGAATCTGAGTGGAATGTATATGTATATGAATGTATATGTATATGGAGTCCCTTAAATTATTTAAAAAGGGAAAACCCATGATGTGGCTGAGATGTCATACCTGTGTCAAACCACAGCTAGCAGCACAGTGCAGCATGTAATTTTCTTACCAACATGATGCCGAATGCACCATTCAACTTTTATCTATCAACATCAATCAGGAGGGGAAATACTCTGAAGTAAGACATAGCTTCTTCTAACTTCAGGGTTAAGATTAAGAATCTAAGCAGAACAAGGATATGGGATATGGGAAATCTTTGAACAGGTATTCATTTTCTATCAAAAAAATGACTGCGTAGCCACAAATACAATTGTGCTTTGCTTTCCAAAATGAGTACTCATATATTGTTTTTAAAATTAAAAACACATAAGAAACTAGTGAGTCTCTTGCTCCACAAAGAGAGTCATCAGTTAGATAAGTGCTGTACTCCTTCGAATCTAAATATTTAGATGGCAACAGATTGAAAATATATACCAATAGAAAATTTTCTTTGAAACTTCATTCCATGAAACTATGACTGGAAATAGTTTTGTGATGTTTGCCTGGCTTTATTTAAAGGCTGATAGAAGCTGATCATGCTTCATTGAACACTGGCAATCACAACCCAACCTATCATTCTCCAAGTATCCAACCAGAGTTTACAGAGGTTAACAGTAGATGTATGAAATTGAAATTTCTTCATGGGTACCTGTCATTTTTGTCTGATCAATGTGCCCATTTTACTGAAGGCTAAAAATCTTATTTTTTCTATTATTGTTCATTTTATCCAGTTAGTTATAAACAATGCCTTTGGTCTTTGGGGAATATATTGCCTGCTTCCACAACCAAAGAGGGTGACTCAGTAGGAGTCAAGAGGAAAAGTGCATCTGAACCCGAAGTCTACTATTTGTCAATGCAGGGTACCAGACACAAAGATCATAGGAGATGCTGTCAGAGAACAATGGACAAGTGAACTTTGGGTGATATAGGAAAATAGCTTCAGGATCTTCAGACACTGGAAATCATGCTTTTAGCTTAATAAGACTGACCACTGATTGCCACAGAGAAATCCCTAATGTTTCTTTGTTGTCACTTGGCAGACAACTTTCTGATGTTTCCAATACCTGGAATCTTCTTATAAAAAATTACCATGTCTTAGTGCCTTAAAACAATAACAATTTACTATCTCACTGTTTTAAGCTGGACTCCCTAGAGAAGCAAAACCAGTGAAGTGTGACACACACACATAGGGATTTATAATCAGGCGCTATCTTACTAAAGGCCTCTGCTGAGAAAATAATCTGGGAATATAAACTATGACAAGAACATGGAATCAGAATTAGAAAATAAAATATCAATATGGATGTCAGATGAAATTCTGAAACTTGCTTTTGATCATAGAGTAGCTAAAGCAAATCGAAGAAATAATGAAAGAAAATAGCTGAAGAGAACATTTCAAAGGGTACCTCAAGAAGACAAAGTAAAGTATTATAATTAAATGTGCAAAAATATTTCAAAAAGGAAGAGAGGCTCAGCAAATAACAAGCTGAAAGAGCTAAAGAAAAAAAGTCAAGAGGAGTTGCAATATTAAAGGATTCTAGGGCAAAAACGGAACGATTAAAGAAGCATGAACAAAAGGGAGGAGGCAATACACAACAAAACAGCAACAACATCAAGCCACTGACAAAGAACAAATTAAAATAGACCAAGAAAGAAAAGCTTGTAGTTAGTTCAAGGATCGCTGGCCTTTAAGAGTGTTTTCCAGTCCAGCCTGTTGGGGCACCATTCCCTGTCCCCAAAGTCCACCCTCATCATTCCCTGGGGATCTTGCTGCTCCCCTCCCCTGCTGTTCCGCTGCACTCCCCCAGTGCTTTGCCTCCGTGTGGCGGGATCAGATCGGGTGCAATTCCCACACTGTGTCTCTGGTGTTGTCCCCCGCAGGGCCATGGGTCAGTGAGGGGCATCATGTCTCATAGTGGAGCTGGCCGTGTGGTCCTCTCTGTGGACTGGCTGCTCTAATTGGGGTCATCATCCTCAAGGCCTGGTGGGCCAGGATGTGCTCCCATCTCTGTTTCTTGATTGGTGTCTTCACTTGCAAGTATTCTTTGTTTTCATCCAAGTATTATCAGCTGTGCGACTTACCCTTAACCATCTTTTTACTGTAGGAGTAAGATCCCATAGTCATTATGTTTGAAATATTAGACAGTTAGGTGACTTCTCTTCTCTGAATATATTGTTTTTCTTTGGAAAACTTTCCCGTCTCACTTCTGCTGAACTTACAGCAATCATCCTGACAGTATATTTAGCTCTTTGAACACTTGCAGGAATTGTATCATTCAACTCCTATCTCATAGGAATTTGGGTCATAATACAAAGCTGAAACGAATGACAATGTGTCACCCTCTGGTTGTTTGGCAGCTTTTCTGTTTGTTTACAGTTTGTTTACTGAAGTAACAAATGCAAGAGAATAAAAATATAGGGTTTCATCAAAAGTATATCGAGTATTATTAAATGAAATGAATAAATAAATATTGTAAGCATTGTTCTGTCTTATTTTTTGTACCTGTGGACAGAATGAACCTTACGACAGGCACTGAGAATACGCTGTTGTGCAGATGAACATTTAACAAGAGTAAAAAATGTCAATTTGTGATTTTCACATTAAGTGACTACCCATCCACCCGCCTTAGAGAGAACCCTGATCACAAGTGCCATCATAACAACCGGTTCACCAAACTCAACTAAAATTAGGTATTGCTTCTGCCAAACCAGTGCAAAACAGTGAAACCCATCACTAGAACCATACAAATAAGGTGTTTGAAGCATTAAGAGGGGATTGAACAGCTTTGTCATTCTACTGGGTATATAAAAGTGAGCCATTCAGAAGCAGGAAAAGAGAATAACTTAACAATCAAGAAAAAGGAAACAATAAGCAAAGGCAGTGAAGAAAGCTGATGGTGCCCAGCTACCAAAAGATACAGCATCTGGGGTCTTAAAGGCTTAAAGGCAAACAAGTGGCCATCTAGCTGAGAAGCACCAAAGCCCACATGGAAGAAGCACACCAACCTGTCTGACCACGAGGTGTA
>NW_022111373.1:109605585-109615201 GCF_000313985.2 Echinops telfairi
TATAAGATACAATAATAATTTATAAATTATTAAGGGTGCATGGGGGAAAGGGAAGGGGAGGGGGGAAAATTTAAAAAAAAAGGATGCAGTTCTTTTGTAACCTTTCTTTGAAGATACTTTATGTCATATGTATTGCTGACTCATCAACATTGATCACATAACTAACAACAGTAGAGACTAAGCCTGAACCAGGCTTACTTAGCACACGTATAGTCTAGGGAAGACACGTCGCAGCTTTCTGCACTTAGGAACACTAGGAAGCACTTCAAAGATGAACTTGAAGGTCATTTAAACAGTAAAAATTTTAAATACCATAAAAAATGCAAAAACATGGCACTGCGTGGGTCACAAAGGGAACACAGAGAGCTGAAACAAGAAGTTCTTGTTCAACCTTAGCTAGGAACAAACATATTGGGTGATTAATTTTTGTTTGATTTTGATCGATCATTTTATTAGGGGCTCTTACATATATTATAACAAACCATACATCTGTTGTCTTAAGTGGATATGTACAATCATTGGCATCCACAATTTCTAAACATTATTTATTTTAATTAATAAACCATTGTATTGAGAGCTCTGACAACTCATAATAATCCATACATCTATTGGATGAAACACACGTGTCCATATATTGCCATCATCATTTTCAAAACATTTTCTCTCTGCTTGAGCCCTTGGTATTAGCACCTCTTTTTTTCCCTCCCTCCCCCACCTTGCCAACCCTGTGACTCCTTAATATATTATGTATTGTTATTGCTATTTATACATATCTTACACCACTTGTTCTATCCCTTCACCTACCATTCTGGTATTCTTCCTTGGAGGAAATTTATTCAGTCATCATTGCTATCCATTTCTCCTTCCCCCCACTTTTCTTCCCCTATCATCCTGGAATCATTGCTCTCATTGCTGTTTCTGAGGGGGGTTGTCTTTCCTGAATTCCATATATTGAAAGCTCTCATCTGTGCCACTGTCTGTACACTGCACTAGCAGGAATTGTGAGATTGGACTGAGATCATAACAGGTGGGAGGGGGCTGGATTAAAGAGCTAGAGGAGTGTTATGTATTTCGTTAGTGCTAAATTGCCCCCTGGATGCATTTTCTCCTCTGCACAGTCCCTCTGTGAGGGGACATCCAATTATCTATGGGTGGTCTCTGTGTCTCTAACTTAATCCCTCTCCATCACCTGAGTGAGGTTGTTTATTTTTGGAATTCTGATGCCTGTTCCCATGGACCATTTGTGATCACACATGCTGGTGTGCTTCTTCCATATGGCCACTTGTTTGGTTTCAAGCTTTTAAGACCCCAGACACTAAGCCTTTTAATAGCCAGGCACCATCAGCTTTTTTCACCACATTTTTTATGCACCCAGTTTGTCTTCAGTGATTGTGTCGGGGCAGTGGGCATAGCCCAATGCCACATTATTATAAAAAGGTGTTCTTGTATTGAAGGAATACTTAAGTAGAGGTCCAGAGTCCATTCACTGCCTCAAAGTATTGCCATATAAATACACGTGGGTGATTAATTTTTTTTTAAATTCTACTCATGTTCCAAGACCATAATAGCATTCTCAGTGTTAATTTTAGGATCACCAATAAATTCTAGGAAGTACAGTGATACATCAGTTGTTCAAGCTTCTAGCTCAAACTTTCCACTACTTGAACAGCAAAGTTAAAAAAAAAAAATCTGCTCAGTGTTTGTAAGTTTGCTCGATAGTACAACCAAACCCTGAATTATAAAAAACCTAAGTGGGCCAAGAATGAGTCACAAAACAAGGAACCCAGACCATAGAAGAGGTTGAAAAGTTATTGTTAATTTGAATAAATCAGAAACAACTTGATGGTGATAGTGTATCTGAGACAGTGGTATCAGAAAAAGGCTAAAAGTCTCCATATGGATTTAACGTCCTGGAAAAGTGAATTCATAAGTGTAATTTGGGGAAATCTGAACCAATTATTTCATTTCCCACTATTTCTTATGAGAAAAAGATGTACAGTTTGCAAACATCTCTGTGTTCAAACACCTCACAATTTGGAATGAGTTGAGTCTGACAAACAAGGTATAAGCAAAAATGATTTCACATGGTAAAGTATAAGTGAAATGCTATGTGTTTGTGATTTCATTTAGATAGCTCAACGAAAAGTAAAGAAAAGAAAATATATATGGGGTAGGTGCCACCCAGTCATTTGATCCATAGCTACCCTCTGCACCCCAGAACAAAGCACTGCAGCGGCCAGCAGGGCACCATCCTCAAAACTGTCCCTTTGCCTGAGCCCATGGTTACAGAATACCAATCTATCCAAAGTATTGAAGTTCATCTACATGAGAGATATTCAATATGTGGTGATGTTAAGGGATTTGGGGGAGGTATAAGTTTGAAAATTCCTGTGTTAAAAAAGATAAATAATAAATAGAAAGCATTAGAAAGTTTCTGATCTTTTGCTTTCCTACAGAAACGACCTGGAAATGTTTCAGACGGTTAGAAGAGGGTACAGGACCCAGGCAGACCTCACGTGAGAGCGCAGAGGAAAACTTTCCTGACTGGTGGACCCTATCAGCACGAGAAGGAAATTTTATTATTATTATTATTTATTGTGAAGAGGTGGCCACGTTAAATTATTAATAGGATCTAAAAAGAGAGTCTGTAACCTTATTATATAAGCATGTTATAACACTATATTTCCGACTTGAATAACTTGTGAACCCATTTTCAAGAAAAATATTCTTACACTACATATATTTATTAAAATTATTTTCATTGTAATGCTTAGTCTCAAAAAAAACCACAAAAAACTTTCAACTCATCGCCATCGGGTCAATGCCAACTCACAGTGACCCTACAGGACAGGGTCAAACTGCCTACTGAGTTTACGAGACTGTAACTGTGCACACACAGAGAAAGCCCCGTCTTTCCTCTGGTGGTTTCGAACTGTGCTTAGCAGCCCAGTGTGTGAGCACTTTTCATTCCAACCCACATACTCCTTAATATAAATTGTACCATATCAAAATATGTTTGTTGGCTGTGACTTCCTTTATCACTTATATCTCTTGGAAATCTTTCATAGAGAAATATTTCTTTTTAAAAAAATAAATCATTTCATCAGGGGCTCTTACAGCTCTTATAATAATCTAAACATCAATTGCATCAAGCACAGGTGTGTATATGTTGCCATCATCATTTCCAAAACATTGAGCCCTTGGTATCAGCTCCTCTTTTTTCCCCACTCTCTTACCCTTGTGAACCCTTGATAATTTATTTATTATTTTTATTTTCATATTTTACACCATCCTCTGTCTCCCTTCACCCACGTTTCTGTTGTTTGTCCCTCTGGGGGTGGGGGTTGTATGTTTATTCTTGCAATCAGTTCCCCCTTTCTCCTTCTGCTTCCCTCACCTTCCCCCTGCCCTCATGGTATTGCTACTTTCATTGTTGGTCCTGAGGGGTTTATCTGTCCTGACTTCTGTGTGTTGAGAGCTCTTATCTGTACCAGTGTACATGCTCTGGTCTAGCTGGATTTGTAACATAGAAATAGCGTCAAGATAGTGGGGTGGGGGAAGAACTATTAAAGAACTATAGGATAGTTGTATGTTTCATCAGTGCACCCTGACTGGCTCATCTCTTCCTTGTGACTCTTCTGTGAAGGGATGTCCGATATTTCTTATTTTCAGTCTCCCTACATATCCCTATGAAGCTAGACATTAGGAAGTAAGCAATCTTTGATTATTGCAAATGATGCAATATTAAAATCATTGAACATATATTTTATGTAGCTCTTTGAGTGGCAGGAAGCATCAAATTCCCAGAAATAGAATATCTGAATCACAATGCATAGTCATGCTATACTAAAAGTCAAGTGGCCTCTGTACATGTTCATAAAAATATAAATACACTCTGGTAAACTTTGACCCAATATCTTGAATTATTCTCCTTTCCAGTATGATAAGTATGGTTCTATCACTCCCAATCAGCTTATAGGAAATAAAGATTATAGTGACATAGGAACATAAAATGTAATTAACACTCCTACTGGTCATCTTGCACAGTATGTTCCTGCGACAGTAAGTTTTCTCTTTTGATTGAAACTTTCAATTGTCCTCAGGCTCCCACACTGCTGCATCTACACACATTGACATATTTCCATAGTTGAAGTCTATGTTTCTCAGCACTGAAAATGTGTCTTGTAGAAAGGTACTTTAAAAATTTTTATTTGAGGGGAGGTGGATGCCATCCTTGGCAATTCTGCCATAAAAAAAGTTCATTTCCATCCTGTTCTGTAAAGTCGATTTCATTCAAAGATAGCCCCTCTTGAGACATGCAGCATCTCGCCGTGGTTTTAGGCTTCAATCTGCCCCTGGCTCCGAGCACACTGTCGTATGTCTGGGACTACTGGTTATTTGGAGAGTTAGATGACTTTCATTAGAAATCCCAGAACTTCAGACCAGTTTTCTTACCAAAAATTGTTATGACAAGAGAATTGCAATGAGCAGGATATAAAACAATAATTGAAGGTCCATGAGGCATCGTGGGTTTAACCTTAGGCTGCCAACTGTAAATCCTGAATTCATACCCACCAGCTGCTCCATAGGAAAAAGACAAGGCTATCTTTTCCCCAAGACTTACAGTCTTAGAAACTGTACGGAGCAGTTAGACGCTAGGTCAGACTCAAAAGGGACTCATTGGAATGGCGGTAGGTCTTTTGGGGTGGAAATCCTGTGAAAGTGTGCAGATGAGCATATAGTAGAATATGTTCAACTGTATCCCTCTGGAAGGATCCAAACTAATAGTTCTAGATATTACACTTATGCCACCAAGCAAAGGAAGCACATCAGTATGGATTAAGTGATGGTTTCTCCAAAGATGCTATTGTTGTTGTTGTCAGGTACTGCTGAGCCAGTTTCAGTTCAGAGCTACCCTACGTACAACAGAAGGAGACAGGACCAGGTCCTCACAATTGTGGGAGCCCATTGGTCCAGCTCCGTGTCAATCCTCTTGTGATGTCATCTTCCAGGGAGTGCTCTCTCCTGATAATGTACCCGAAGCCTGTGAGATGAAGTCTCCCTATCCTTGCTTCTAAGGGGCATCTGGCTGTAGTTGTTCCAAGACAGATCTGTTTGTTCTTCTGGCCGTCTGTGGTACTTTCGATATTCTTCTCCAGCACCACAATTCAAATGCAATGATTCTTCCGTCTTCCTGATTCAATGTCCAAGCATATGTCATTGAAAATACGACAGCTTGGGCTAGGTGGCCCTTAGTCCTAAAAGTGACATCCTTGTTTTTTGAAGCGATCTTCTTTAGCAGATTTACCAATGTAATGCTTGATTTGATCTCTTCACTGCTGCTTCCATGAGCATTCATTGTGGATCTAAACAAGATAAAATTGTCTGGCAGCTTCAATCTTTAGATGTTTATCATGTTACCTCTTGGTCTACTTGTGAGGACTTTGGTCTTTTTTACATTGAGCTGTAATGTATATTGAAGACTGATCTTTGATATTCCTGTCGGTCCACTTGTGAGGATTTGGGTCTTTTTTACATTGAGTTGCAATGTATTTTGAAGGCTGATCTTTGACCTTCATCAGCAAGTGCTTCAAATCCTCCTCACTTTCAGCAAGCAAGTTTGTGTCATCCGCATAAGCACAATGACCTGTTCTGGAATTCACATTAATCTCTGTTATTCATTAAAAAAATAGTAAATTCGCTGCCATTGAGTCAATACTGACTCAAAAACCGCCTTGTGGGTTTCCAAAACCGTAACTGTTTGTTCAGGTAAAAAGAGCAGTCTTTCTCTCGAGGAGCTGCTGGTAGCTTCGAACTGCTGACCATGCAGATCACAGCCCAATTCATAATCAATATACCATCAGGGTTCTTAATGCTATCCAAAGTTGGTTAGAATCCACATCAGTGGATGCCTTTGCATAATTAATAAAACACAAGTTAACATTTTTCTGGTATTCCCTACTTTGAACCAAGACCCATTTGACATAAGCAGTAATATCTACTCTTCTACAAACTCTTCTGAAGCCGGCTTGATTTTCTGACAGTCTCAGTCAGTGTACTGCAACAACGGATGATCTTCAGCAACATTTTACATGCATGTGAGACTAATGACACTGTGCAATCCATGGTGTCTCCTTTCTTGGGAATGGGTACAGATAAGAATCACTTCCCATTTGGTTGACCAGGTAGCTCTCTTTCCAATTTCTTGGCATAGACTAATAAGTATTTTCAGTCCTTCACCGTCTTATTGAAACATCTCAATTGGTATTCTCTCAATTCCTGGAGCCAGATTTTTCATTTTCTGGCAAGCAAATACTCTTGTAAATGTTTTTAAGAGTATATTGAATGTCTAAATGTCAGCAGTACTGCTCAATTAAACAACTATAAATAATAAATGCCAAGACCACAGCTATTTGACTTCAGAGAATATAATCACACTTCGAGGATAAAGGTTACATGCTTTAAGAGACACTGAAAAGGTGTGACTCTGAAGGTGAAGAGACATAAATATTTCAAACTATGAAAAGTACAGTTTAAAATAATTCATAAGGAAAACTAGACAATTTTTTATTTTTTTTTATTGCTATAGTCATATATAGCTTATCTTCCCCTAAATAACATATTCAATCCTTATTTCCATAAGAAAATGAATGACAATGTGAGAATAAACAGAACAATAAGTTCATCTTTTCATTTTTGCCCTTTATTGTCCTGTGCCAGTGTATTTTCCTTGTGGTGTGAGCAAAACATTACTGACAGCCAGAAGGACAAGCAAATCTGTATTAGAGGAAGAACTGCCAGGACACTTACTACTCCACATTGAGGCAGGGAGACTTCTTGCCCACTTCGGACATGTTGTAAGGAAAGTTCATTCACTGAAAAAAATATATCACTTTGATAGAGAGTCAGCAAAAAAAAATGAAGAAAATCTTCTATGAGATGGATTGACACAGTGGCTCCAACAGTGGACTCAAACATACCAACAACTGTGAGGATGTTGCCCAGCATTGTGTGCAATAGGACAAGGTCACCATGACCTTGAGCTGGCTGGACAGCAACTCGCAACAACGGTTAAGGCATGCTTTATTTCACATGCGCTCTAATATCTACAGGCCATTTTTTAAAAAGAAGATTTTTTGCTTATCCCCAGTAGATTTAACTTTTATTTATGTTTGAGGCTCAGTTCCAATTTTCTCTCTCTGTACTCTTTCTGCACTAATGACTTGCTACTGGCCACAAATAATCTCTGCTTCGGGGGTTGCCCCTAGCAATTCATCTGTCCCTTTTTAATAGACTTTTCACATTTCCTGTCTGGAGTTTGTGGTATTTTTGTGCACATCAACCCATCTGTTACACAACAGGTGACACACTCCATTGCCTCCAGAAGTCGGAAGGGAATGAGGCCTGGAAAATGGAATTCTCCAGTGGTGGACATTCTCCCTCTTACCGCAAGGGAGAAAGATCCTTTGTAATTCAGCCAATTTTGCCAATGTGGACATATAGGTCTGGAATTAACAAAATTTCCAATTTTTAAAACAAGACTTTTAAGTTCCAGGTGTACATGTAAACTTAGTTAAAATTTCACCATTTCTAAATGTTCTTGAGATAAATTGCACTATTGATCCAAGTTCTTCACGCCACCCCTGTAATAATCAAACCAAACCTACTTCCATCAAGTTGATCCCAACTTTTTGTTTTAGGTCTTTTATGTCACCCTACAACGAACCTGGTCTTCCATTATTAGTGTTCAATGTATCAAATGTTTTCTTGCAATGGTTTTAAAATTCAAGTGGAATATATTCAAGGTCATATATTGGCTTTCATGGACATGTTTTCATTCTTTCACCATCAAATTGAAGTGCTTATGAACAATTGATAATCTTTTCACAGTCGGCCACAATGTTATTCTGAATGATGAAACTGAAATTCTCCTTTGCATTTTCAAAGATGTAGCAAATTAGATTCATATGTATTCTGTTCAACATAGTCCAAGTGTATGAACCCTGGGTATGTTGTTGATAAAAGATATTTTCACGGAATAAACCATTGTTCTCGCAAAGTTCTTACTTGCCATCTCCAATGCCATTTCTGCAGACTTTATAGCTACTTGTCCTTCTTCTTTGTTTCTAGTTGTCCCATCTTAATTACCAGTGAATATGAATGCACCTTGATTTCATGTTTGATAAATTTCAGATTGAAAAAAGTCAGTAAGCATTTTCAGTTTAATCATTGGCATTAGTGGTTGAATCACAGTCATACTAATTGGTCTTTATAAAGCATATGAATATTAACCTATAATTGACAACACTGTACCTCAGAATAGATCTTGAAAAGTTCTTTTTGATGTTGACTGTGATGTCATTGCTCTTCAATTCGTTGTTTCCAGCATAATAGATCATGTATTTTACAATAGAAGATGATCAATCCCAGTCCATTTCAATGCATTAGTGCCCAGAACACTGATCTTTATGTATCCATTTCTAGTTTACTTCCAATTTTTATAAATTCCATGATTCATTTTAATGGATATCTATAGTTATTTTTACTCATTTTGAGTCATCACATCAGCAAATGAACAGAAAATAATTTTTTTTATGTCTCTCAATAATGACTTTTATTGTCCTGAATACTACTGAAACTCAAAGTCAGTGACAGGCTCTTTGTATTATGTTTTGCTGTCATTTCTAAGTGATATCCTCACCAAATGTCAAAATGTCCCACCACAATATTGACATTACACAATATTCACAGGGAAAGAGAAGGAAACCAAGATTAATCTCCTTTTCTTCTAAGAGTAAGGCCTAGAAGTTGTATACATCACCTTTGCTCACATTCTATTGATCATAGCCATGTCACGTGACCCTTTGGTGGCATGGAAGGGAAGCCATGTAGTCTGCATAGAACCACTGCAGCACAATTAAATCTTCAGTGTTGATAAGAAGAGAAACTAAGTATTGAAGAGCTAAATAGCAGTCCCTGTAACATGCAGAAACAGCGGAAATATTTTGACAGATTTTTTAATTGACTCTGACTTGATTAATGGATACAAATTCATAAGTAAATTTGTTCTCTAATTACAGTTCTCAAATAAAAGCTATTTTACCCTCCAATTGCACTAAATAACTTTGAGGAAAGATATTTAAAGACAAACTTAAAACAAAAACAAATTTAAGTATTCTTGAAGTAGCCAGAATTTTTAATTTAGTCTCCTTTTCTTGTACAGCAGAGAAATGTTACTGGTAGGCACCTTGAGTTGATTCCAATCCATAGCAACCCCAGGCACAACAAAATGAAATACTGTCAAGCCTTACACCATCCTCACAACCGTTCCTATGCTTCTGTCCACTGCAGGCACGGTGTTCTGCGGCAGCCACGGTGTCAATCCACCCCATTGAGGGCCTTCCTCTTTTTCTTCGTCCCTCTACTCACCCACCATGATGTGATTTCCCAGGGAAATGATCTTTCCTGACAACGTGTCCAAAGTATGTAAGACAAAGTAAGTCTTGCCATCCTTGAAAAGGAGTGACTTCAACCAGTGATGATCAGACAAGCATTTAATGAATGAATATGTGATTATTTACTGATTGAAGAGCAGCCAATGGCAAAGCATTGTGTA
>NW_022111373.1:109621741-109623174 GCF_000313985.2 Echinops telfairi
TCTCCAAGAACCATAGAGTTATGCTTTATAGAAATGATGTGTTAATAAAGCTAATAATTATTAGGGAAAATAAATTTCCCTAATCGGGTCTTCTAATCCAAAAAACTGAGTAGTGTGTATGAATAATAGAAAAGACTTCAGGGATGTTTTTCCCAAAATATACTCACTGTTTCTCTTGTGAAAACCTTGTTGAGCAGCCAAAATGATAATTGACTTCATTAAAAGCATCCCAACAATCAGTGCTCAGCAGAAATTGAGATGGATGCTGGGAAATTGTCATTGTTGTGCCAAGATGCTGGGTCTAAATAAAAGGGAGAAGGTTATCCTTGACAGGAGATTAAGGTAAAAAATAAAAATAAAGTAGCTCTTTTGTATCCTATGTTATCCAGATTGTTTTAAAGAACTGTGGTTTCTATTTCTAGGGTGTTTATTATAAACATACAGTTAACACAACATTTTTTCACATGTACAATTCAGTGAGAGTGATTGTCAATGATGTTATACAACCATTATCAAAATTTCCATCATCATCATCAGTAAAAACTCAATGCTACTTAACCAAAGTTTCCCTTTTTTCCCCATCTGTTCCATCTCTAGGAACCTCTATTAAATTCTGACCTAAGTACATTTACTTATTATAGGTATTTCATACCAGTGAGGTCATGCAATAATTGTCTTTTTGTGAATGAATTATATCAATCAACATAATGTCTTCAAGACTCATTCATTGTAGCATGTGTCAGGAATTCATTTCTATTTATGATAGAGTAGCATTCTATTGTGTGTGCATACCATTTTGTTTGTTGATTCATCTGTTGATTAGGTATTTGAGGTTTTTATACCTTTTGACAATTTTAAATATGTACCCACTAATATTTCTCATATTTATTAGTATTTTATTATAATGTCTGCATTAACTGTCCTGAATTAGTTATCCTCTTTCTGAACTATTGCCTCCTCTTGACATCTAATACTTCAGACTGACCTTCCCTCAATTCACTTCTTTATCTTTAATCCCAAAGAAGCACACTCTTCTCTAGCTTCCTCTTTGATTCTCAGCAAAACAACAAACCTGGATTTTCCAGTACACATTGAGTCAACATTTTCATCCATTCGAGAAGTTGGCAGATGTCCACAAATGTCAACTTGTCATCAATTGACAGTTCACCTTCTTTAAAACAAGAAAACCAAAATAAATAAATAAATAATTTGAAAACCCCAAGCAAACCGCTCCTACACTTGAGTTTGGATAGCGCTGTCCTTGTAAGCTGTGTTCAACATCACAACAGTCTCTGTGGCATTTTTCCTGAGCAGGAAACAAAATGTCACAGCCACACGCTGTTCTCTTAAATCAGCCATCACAAAATACAAGGTTGGAGAGAAAACTGCTTTTACAAAGCAATTCACTGCGACCTGAGAGAACCTTTCCAGGC
>NW_022111373.1:109623987-109626697 GCF_000313985.2 Echinops telfairi
CTTGTTGGGAGACAATCAGCCAGCTTTTCTCTTGCTATGTCTGTAATTTTGAGTTATTATTAAACATGTAGGAAACTTGGTCTCCTCAAGTGTAAAATGTAGTTTAAAATAACAGCCCCTTTTTACTTTATGGGACTTTGATAAAAAGAAGTACATGAAGCACATTGAAGATGACAACAGACACTATATAAGCAAAAGCATAGACTCAACATATTCCTTAGTCACATTAGATTCAGGATATTTTAAATGTTGTCAATGTATTCTATCCCTGTGCTTGTAAACCTCCCCAGAATCACAATATACCACAGGATCATGATTCCTGAAATGCACACTCTTACAGTTTTTCATCAGATTGGTTCTTATCACTACAAAGGTCCCTCTTAAAGTGTAGAGATTTACCCAAAATTAGTAACAACCAAGCCCACAGACACAGACAGAGGTTATCAGAGAATTCCATTTCGGTCTAGCCAAATGAGATTAAATACCATAGAAAGCTGCATAATATATGAGTAAATTTGAATTGGATAGAGCATTGTAGCGTGGCTGAGCTGCTTGAAGATAACCTTGTTGTGCTTGGACAGGACAAAAGAAAGAAAGAAATTGATCCTGAAGGAGGAAGGTGGGGGCAAGTACTTCACCTACTTAACCGCTTGACTCGTGCTTAGACTATATCTATCAAGTCTGGCTATGAAAAATAATGAACGTTCTTGACAAGCCCCATTCTTGACAAGTCCCATTCCTTTCCTGCTCCATTAACCAAGTTTCATCAGTTATGAAAAACAAATAGTAATGCCTACCTTGTAGGTTTTTAATGGATTCCGTATCTAAAAAATAAAAATAAGGGACAGTGTTTCAAATATTACTAAGTATGTACTT
Source organism: Echinops telfairi (assembly GCF_000313985.2). Classification (NCBI taxonomy): domain Eukaryota; kingdom Metazoa; phylum Chordata; class Mammalia; order Afrosoricida; family Tenrecidae; genus Echinops; species Echinops telfairi. The sequence goes on from NW_022111373.1 coordinate 109,624,864, forward strand.
AAGTAAATACTAGTTTCCTCCTCTTCAATGAATGTTTATTGCACACAGTTTTCACTAGGCGTGCAGAAGGATGAGTTGGAATACATAAGGAAAACTATATTTTAAATTAACTTGTAGTGAGACATTTTAACTCTTTCAGAAGAACAAAAATGCCTAGAAAGTTCATATTGTGCATATTGTCATGAAAAAATTTTAAAAAACAGAGAAAACAGGATGTGTAGAATGTGTGTTGCAATTTCTAGATATCATTGAGTTGGTTATTGACACACAGGAACCCCAGATGATACAGTGGAACTGCCCAGTTAGTGCTCTAGGCCCTTTAAGGAGCAGAACTCCAAATCTCTTCTCCTGCAGAGTCAATGGACGCATTTGAATGCCAAATTATTTTGGTGAGCAACAAGCACTTGGCCATTGAGCTGTTTAGTGAATCTGGACGGAACTGAAATTCAGCAGGGGTAAGAAAGAAGGGCAGGGAAGAACCCAGAATGTTCAGGGCAATGCAGAAGGGAAAGAAAAAAAATTTAAATAGCGAGATAACAGCTGGAGAAGGTGCAATGCTAACAATTTACCTTAAGAGGACCCAACCATGACTGGCTTCCCATTGTTCTATACATGCAAATTATTTATGAGGGAAAAGTGAAAAGAAGTAAAGTTAAGCAGGGCAGATCAATTGTTACCCAGGCCTTAGCCACAGTAATGGTACCGAAAGTTGCATTCTGAGTTAGATTGTGTTTCAGCGTCCGGAGAGAAATTGCAGCTGCAGTCCTGGAAAAACCCTCAATTTTTAAGCAATTCTTGAGAATGAAAGGGACCCAAAACAAAATGAAGAAATACTGCAGAGAGAAAAAAATTTTTTTAATTTTCAAAAAGAGGAGAAAAGTGGGTTTTGAAACAGTAATTTGATACATAAAAGAATTTTTGAGAGTACTATATGAGTAAATACATAACTAATAAACATCTGGAAAAGAAGTATGTAAAGACAAAGAATCTGAAAATCTCTCTAAAGCCTTTTGCACATGCTTTATTGACAAGATTACTCGACTCTAGGAATGCCTCAGGTAGTGGACTTTTATTTTGACTGAGTACGTGACAAAAACTCTCACAACCTGGCAGAGAGAACTATTTGATAGGTGCATAGAGGAAAGAAATGTTATAGACGAGGTGGGTAATCCACCTCAAGTTGCTGGTTTGTCAGTACGAGCAATGAAGGAACAATTTGGAATCCAGATAGTTTCGATGTCTGTTTGAAATTGGGGACTCCCCTATGCCCATCTTCAGCATCTGTTTGAAATTGGGGACTCCTCTATGCCCATCTTCAGCATCTGTTTGAAACTGAGGACTCCTCTATGCCCCATCTTTAGCATCTGTTTGAAATTGGGGACTCCTCTATGCCCCATCTTTAGCATCTGTTTGAAATTCTGGCTCCTTTTTGCCTCATCTCCAGATAATTTCTCTGTACATCCTTGAATCAATCCCCTCTGCACATCTTGACAGAAGCAGAATTGATATTAAAGATCTCTCTCCAATAATATGGTATCTTAAAACTAAATAAGAATTATAGTGCCCTAGAGCTTATTGCCTTAGTCACAATTGGGCAGGGGAGCACATATTTTCTCACACTGACCATACTTCATGTCTCCTTCAGAGAAGGAGACACGGGATCTAATAAGGAGGCAGAAGCAAACTTTTTTGCCCCTGGGTGATAGTACTCAAGTGAAATGCTAGACTCATCCACTTTCCCACATATATTAAGCAACCATTAATTGTTATACTACCCCTTTTCCAGTATCTGACATTTGCTCACTGACTGAGGTTTTAGGAGATCATCTAACAT
>NW_022111373.1:109628321-109629723 GCF_000313985.2 Echinops telfairi
CAGTTAATCCCACTTGTGTTTATCAGCCAGGCTGGCACAATAAACTAACGATCTCACTCCCTCTTGGTCGCTGCCCCTCTACTTTACCAAACATAATGTCCTTCTCCAGGGACTGATCTCTCCTGACATCATGACCAAAGTATGTCATAGGAAGTGTGGCCATCCGCTCTAAGGAGCACTTTGGCAGTAGTTCTTCCAAACCAGGTCAGTTTGTCCTTTTAGCAAGCAGTCCATGGTACTTTCAATATCCTTTTCCAGCACCATAATTCAAATGCATTAATTTTTCTTCAGTCTTCCTTATTCAATGTCCAAATTTCACACGCATGCGAGGAAATTTCAAATACCATATCTTGCCATGTCTTGGATCAGGTGTGCTCTACAGAGGTCTTGTGCAGCAGATTTATCTAGGATTACACTACGATTACTCCCATATCATGGGAGACTCTGGTCCACCCAGGTTGACATAAAATCTATCTATCACACCATTAAAAGGCAAACACAGCTGAATTCTGCAGTTTTGATGTCTTGAAACTTATTTGTTCTTCCTTCCCTCAATATTTTTTTTCTATTACACCAGTTTTTTTGTAAAATAGGTGAGGATTTCATTGTTCTGGTATAATCCACATGTTGCTAAATCACAGTCGGAGGAGATTTTACGTCAAAGTAACCTTAAAAACACATTTAGTTTTTTTCTTATTTTTCAATAAGCAAATAAAAAATAAAATCCACTTAGATTTTATTCAATATTTTGTTGGAGTTGGATGAATATTCATATCATTCTACATGTAGAAATCAAATTAACAAACTCCAAAATTAAAATCTTCAGAGTAAAAGACTTAAGAGTCATAACCAATTGCAGTTGATAGGCAATCACTGAATCCTTAGTGAGGCAAGTAACCTCTAAAAATGTAGTCCCATGTTGCAATTTGCAAATGAAATCATATGCTGTTCAGGATTTACTTCAAAATAATCCATGGACCTCTGTCCCTTTCATTATAAATTAATATGTTTACAATTATACATGCCTATAGCTATACTTCTATAAATAGCTTTTGCCTATTTATTTCCTCTATTTCCTTTCACCTTCTTATCTTGCTATCATGCTCACCCTCAATTCAACTCTCAGTATTTCCTCTCAGATGCATTGCTCTTGATCAAGCCACACCCACCATTATGCACCATTCTCACCATCAATTTAAGATCTCTTGTTGTTCCCTTACTCTGAATATGTTTGCTACCCACTCCCCCTCCTCACCCCCTCTTATCCCATGTCCTCCTGGAACTGCCAGTTCCATAGTTTTCTCCTCAGGATTGTTCCAGTCTCTCTTTCTCTCCCTCTTCGTTCATTTCCATGTGGTCTGGACAGATGTGCCTCTCTCCCCAGGCTGTATATTCACTGTTG
>NW_022111373.1:109631660-109633339 GCF_000313985.2 Echinops telfairi
TTTTTTATCTCAACCAAATTAAAATTCATGTGTGAGTGTATGTGTTTATATCTTCACCTGTAGCCATACATATAGCCACATAGGTATTATTGCGTGTGATAGGCAGAAAAGCCCAAGGGAGAGTATAGGAATGAAGTATAATAAGAGCTCCCGAATTTAATAAAATAAGAAACACTACAAGCGGGAATAAGCTTAGTAAGTTAGAACAAGGATGTGAGGTGCATTTTATATTTGAATTTCTGTTACTTCTTAAATAAACCTAATTTCAAGTTTTGCTATTCCTCTCAATAATTTAGAAAATACACATTGAGAGACCCTGAAAACTGTAGGAAAATACATGCATAAGTTTGCTTCACACAGATCTCTATTCATGTTTTCAGTATTTAGAATTATGGCCATTTCAAAATATCCTTAAGTGTTTGGTGAGATATTGTCAATTAATATGGCCCTTCCAAGCCATAATCCCTTATGTGATGTATTATAATTCTGAACTGTATTCCTGTGAGGAGTCCTGGTGGTGTAGTGGTGACAGGTTGGGCCGCAATCCTCAAGGTCAGCAGTTCAAAACCACCAGCCACTCCACAGGAGATAAACAGGACTTTCTACTCCTGTAAAGAGTTACAATCTTGGAAACTCAGGGGCAGTTCTACCCTGTGCTATGGGGTCACTTTGAGTCAACATTGACTCAATAGCAGTGAGAATTTAGTTTTGGAGATTCCTGTCACTCTGATCTCATTTTATTATTAACACCTGTAATGTGCAGATGACACAACCTTGCATGCTAAAAGTGAGGAGGAATTGAAGCACTTGATGATGAAGATCAAGGATTGAGCCTTCCATGTGGATTACAACTTAAGGAAAGGAAGACCAAAATCTTCACAACTGGACCATTAGGTGACCTCAGGATAAATGGAGGAAAGTTTAAAGTTGTGAAGCATTTTGTCTTGCTTGGATCCACAATCCATGCTGCTCATGAAAACAGCAGTCAAGAGATGAAAAGACAATTTGAATTGGGTAAATCTGCAAGACAAGACATCTTTGGGCATTTAAAAGCAAGGATGTTACTCTGAGGATTAAGATACAAGTCATGGTAGCCTCCATCGCCTCATATGCATGTGAAGGTTGGGCATTGAATAAGTGTCTGGTGCATTGACACAGAGGCTGCATCCATGGACTTAGGTATAGAAACAACTGTGAGCATGGCACGGGACTGGGCAGTCTTTCTTTCTGGTGTGCATTGGGTCACTGTGGGTTAGAGCTGACTTGATAGCACCTAACAACAAAAGTTTAGGATGAAGCTGGAGAAATTAAAACAAGTCCACAAGAACCAAAAAGCTACCTCAAGTGTATCCCACCTGAATTTCAAGAACATCTCAAGAATAAATTTGATGCATTGAACACCAATGATACAAGACCTGTGGGATAACATCAAAAATATCCTTCATGCAGAAAGCAAAAGGTCATTAAAAAGACAGGAAAGAATGAAAAGGCCAAATGGATGTCACAAGAGACTCTGACACTTGCTTGTAATCATAGGAGATGGGAAGAAATGATTAAAGAGCGAAACAGAACATTTTCAAACAGAAGCTCAAGAAAACAAAGGAAAGTACTATAATGAAATGGCAAATAAACGAGTTAGAAAACCAAAGAACACTTGTAGCATACCTTAAGCTGAGAGA
>NW_022111373.1:109634454-109649727 GCF_000313985.2 Echinops telfairi
AAAAATGGAATAAAAACCCCGGCAAATTTCCTATTGATTTTTAATTGATATGCAATCTTGTTTTATAAAAAGAAAGATTTTTTTCAGTGATTTTGCTTTTCTGTAAACAAATTTGGATATACATATGCATGTGCATATTTGCATATGTATTTTTCTTTGATTACCCTGCTGAATAAATTGCCATCAACCTAAATCATCTCCAAATGTCCCTAATCTCTATAATATCAAGGAAGCCATCATGTACAAACATTCAGAAATATCATTTAACACCATTCACAATAAAGTAAAAAATTTATTATAACAATTATCTATGTGGATCGCTTTCTTATATTGTTTCTATTTCACATTGTTCTTTGAATTCCATAGATGAAAAATGGTACATAATTTTCAACATTTTTATTTTCTCTGCTGAACAGAGCTCTAGGCTGTTTGTAATTACCCCAATACTAAATGGCTTTTAAATGTTTTTTGAAAAATCCCACCCTCTTTTCATTTTATTTTTGATGCCCCTTCCTCTCTCTCTAGCCTGTGCTTAGTGGCCCCACCCTCCAATAGGTGAATAGGATGGTTATGGAGAAAAGTCGCTGTTGTTTGTACCCAACCACAATCAATACCATTCAGTTCGATCCTAAATTTTCATTTATCTGCAACTGGGGAACTAGGTACAGATCTTGATCAGTATTTCTAAGATATTAGAATGTCTAAGATTTAACCAGCATATTAAGATACAGATTTCTGCCCCTATTCTAATTATCTAGGTCTGAGGTCAAGCCAGAAATTGGTACTTTAATAAAAATACCAGGTTATTTCTGTTATAAAGCACTTCTAAGAAATAGTGAGTCTGGCGTGGAAATTTGAAAATGTTCTTTAGCACCAGTTTGCCGAGGACTTCCGTAAAAGTATCTGAAACTTTAGTTAGAAGTTTGATAAGGGAAGATAGCTAGAGAAAATTGATAAAGTAGGAAGACATCGAAAAAGAAGAGGACCACCAAGCAGCAGGGAACGATCATGAGTCCCATCCACATGCAGCTCTAAAGACTACTAAGGTCCTGCCCACTTTCTAATATCCCCTTAGCATTGTGCCTGGATAGACACGGGAGGTTGTGGCTATGTAGCTTAGGTTTGCAGAGAAGGGTGACTGCACAAAGTTGGCTCTACACCAGTACAGTTGAAAGCATTATGGCCAAGGGGTATGGTTACAAAGCATGGACTGAAAAATAAGAAGAGATAATTGAGTCTGGGTAAACAAAACAAAACCCTGAGCCTGCAGTCAGTGGAAGTGGGCAGGAGACAGAAAAGGTCTTGCTTTCCTGCCGTCAGTTGGAAGTTCCATTCAACTGCCCCTGCTGGGCATTCCATTCTATTGAGCATGCCCAGTTAGTGTGACTAATTTTCACCAAGTAGAACAATCCGCAAGATCACCATAAAGGCTTTACCAACATCAAGCCAGTAAAGTGACCACTGAAAACCGTTCCCAAATTCTTGACCAATGGACCCAATTTTAGGGAGAGTACCTCCTTTGGACTACAACAATGGTTTGGGACTCAGTCTCTAATTTCTTCCTTTTCCTCAGAAACTCTGGTCTCCAGCACAGGGACAAGGTTTGGTGAGATGCAGCCATTTTGTTGGACAGGAGGAGCTCAGAAGCAAGAAAATGTCGTATGATAGAACACAGGGTTATTCTCCTCAACAGCAAGCCACCACCGGGAGCTCCCAGGTCATTGTGCCAATCAAGAGGAAGAGGGACGTGCAGTTAGACAACCTTATGTGAACCTCATAAGAGAAAAGTGCCAACGTGCTTCTTTGATTGTTTTCTTTTTTTAGTTGTACCCTTTGTGATACTTAAGTGCTACCTTGTAGGAGAGCTTGACACGCCAAGACATGGCTCGTGCCCTGGAGGAGCCCCTAGGTAAATGTCTTCAGATGGTGCAGGGTTCGGGCCCTGCTGAGGGTTGCGTGTTTGTGTGATCATATGCACATGTATGGAGGATGGTGTGAGATATTATATTCAAAGTTTTAAGAAATGTCATGCTAAAATAAGACACTTTCTATCTATTCTCCCTTTCAATCTATTCTTTTATTCCAAAATAATGAAGGTATGTTGATTGTATGGGACCAATGCTAGACGGACGAAGGAGTCCAGGGGATAACTGTGACTTACCTGCTTTAACCACTTAAAGTCTGCTGAGGAGAAAGTGGCTACCTAAAAAAGAAAGGCAGATTCTCAATTAACTTTTAATCCTGTAATAAAAGTTCTTTGGGAATATTTTCAAGTGTGGCTCCCTTTTGAATTTACAAAAACACTGTCCTAAAGGGGTGAGGATTTTTTCAAAGCTCATGAGAAATAACCTCCCCCAAAGCATTTTGTCAGGTGGCCTAAAAAATCCTCACTTGCTTTGACAATTTTTTTTTTAGTTTTCTGAAAGGGCAAGGCAAAAATGTAATCAGAAAACAGCAAAGTCCCATTGAGCACAGTCTCTGATAAGGGACTTGGCAAGGCAAGGAAGGTGGATAAGTCAGAAGACAATGTAGAAAAGAAAAGATTCACAGAGTGGAGCTGAAAATAAACAGCTACACAGCATAAGTGCCTTCATTTCAGGCACAGAAGGGACTCAGCCCATGGAATTTTGGAGCCAGGCCTTGCTAGAAAGACAGTTAAGTACAGGGGCCACCCACTTAACTAAGGATAAACAGGAATCCAATAATTATATTTTCCCCTCCACATTTAATTTGAAATGTTTAAGTATTATTTTTTACTCAGCCTGGTTTCCAAATATGCCAGGGACATGAAATATGAGTAAGATATAGCCCTTGCTAGCAAAGGGCTAGCAGTCCCTGTTGAGGGAGACGGGGGAAATAAAACTTTGATGATAGCAGTCACATTTCTGCACATGTCTTAACTATTTTTTCTGTACATTCTAGAACTATTTGGAGATATAAACCTCACTATCAGCATGCTGAACAAGGAAGATAATATTATCAAGGTAGGGCAAAAGAGAAAATTATCTTTTCTATTTACATTTTCTGGTCCAGTTGTTGCAACAATTATATAAGCCTTTCCTTCCCTAAAATTTCTTATTTCTCTCTGGTGCTAGATCTTTCCAGGAAATCCATATGTAATGTGCTATAATATTTGAACAGTAAAATTTTTAAAGAACAAGTATCCAATTCTACAAACAGTAAAGTACACTCCTCTCTGCAAGTTTATGCAAGCAGATGTAGGAGAAAGCAGGTGTCAGATGACCATGGGGATTATGGCTTTATCCTATATAATTTAAGGAATCCTATGGAAATGTCAGGAGCCATGGTGTTACAGTGGCTAAGTACTCAGCTGCTAACTAAAATGCAGGTAGCTCAAACCTAGCAGCCATCCAGAAGGAGGAGGATACAGCAGACAGCTTAGTCTTACAAACCCTATGAGGCAATTCCCCTGTGTCTTAAAAGGTCACTAGCTGTTAGCTTTATGGAAACCCTCAAAGGTCTCCCTAGCTCCTTTTTAATGCTATTTCAAAATTAGAAATTTTATTTTCTATGGGCAGTGAAGCCTTTTTTGGCTTCATCAACCTTATATAAAATACGAATAACTATGTGTCACTTATCATAACGAAATAGCCTTCTCAGAAGAATGGGAATTTCCAAACACTTAATTGTGCTCATTCAGACCTGTATATGGAGCAAGAGGCAGTTGTGTAAACAGAAAAGGGAATATTGCTTGGCTTAAAACCAAGAGAGTTGTGTATCAGGGTTGTATCCTTTCGTTATATTTATTTTATCTGGATGCTGAGCAAATAATCAAAGAAGCTGAAGTAAATGAAGAAGAACATGGCATCAGGATTGGGGGAAGGCTGATTCACAACCTGAAATCTGTAGATGGCACAATCTTGCTTGCTGAAGGTGAGGAGAGCTTGAAGCCCTTACTGAGGCAGATCAAAAATTGCAACGTTCGGTATGGATTACAATTGAACATAAACAAAGAAAATCACAATCCTCAGAACTGGACCAGTAGGTGACATCATAATAACAGGAGAAGAGATGGGCATTGTCAAGAATGTCATCTTGCTCATGGAAACAGCAGTTGAGTTCAAATGACGCATTGCCCTGGGTAGCTCTTTGGAGTGTTGAAAAGGAAGGATGTCACTTAGAAGAATAAGGTGCACCTGACTAAGTCATAGTATTTTCAATTGGCTCATGTACATATGTGAAGTTAGCATGGAATAGTGAGCACTAAAGAAGAATCGGTGCACTTAAATCATGGTGCTGGTGAAGACTATTAAAAGTTTCATGGACTGCCAAAAGAACAAACAAATCATTTTTGGAAGTACAGCCAGAATGTTCCTTGAGCAAGAAAGGTGAGACTTCATCTCATGTATTATGGACATGTTATCAGGAGTAACCGGTCCCTGAAAAAGAACATCATGCTCGGAGGATAGAGGAGTCACAAAAAAAGGGGAAGACCCTTAACAAGATGGACTTACATGGTGGCTGCCACAATCAGCTCAAGCATAACAACAGAGAGGACCATGCGAGCCAGCCAGTGTTTTGTTCTGGACAACAGAACATTGAGTCAGAGCCTGCTCTACAGCACCGAGTGATGACAACAGACCCAGCGCTGAATGGAGGTAGCAGAGTTCAGTGATAGAATTCTCACCTTCTACCAAAGAGACCTCGATTTGAATCTGGCCAGTGCACCTCATACACAGCCATCACCCATCTGTCTCCACAAGGAGGCTTCTATTTTACTATAGTAGTGAGCAGACTTCAAATGGCACTTCCAGGCTAACAAGGACTGGCCAATCTACTTCCAAAAATCAGCCAATGAAAACCCCGTGGATCCTAGTCTGATCCACAAGCAATCACAGACATAGTGCCGGGCCAGGCAGCATATTTTCCCTCTTCTGCTTCCAGAGAACATGTGACCATCTAATAGATTTAAAAGAGACCTCACACGGAGTCATTGGTCAGGCTGCCGGCCAGATGCATCATCTGTCCCACAGGGTTCACAACCTCCCTCCACAAGTTTTACATATGAAACAAGGTCTTGGGAATCTCTCTTAGGATCTATATTCACGGTTCACGAATTACACTGTGTTCCATGGTGAATAGTCACTCCCTGGGAGCGGTGGACATTTCCATTCCCTGGAGTGGCCCCACAAGAGTAATTGCCAAGAGACTTGAATATATCAGCTAGTCAGCTTCTGTCTTCCATTATATCTTGCCACAAAGCTGTGGCTATTATTATCTGGCATTATTATCAGGCAGTCCCATATGCAATGGGATTAGATTGTTGTGATCCCCGGAGTTTTCTATTTTTGTAGAAATTATTTGGTGGTGGTGGTGATGATGTTGGGCTATGCATGGTAAGCATGCCAGTGTAACAATTCCTCCACGTTGTACAATTATTCTCTTTTTTGAGTTGTTCCTTTGGATTAACATAAATGCAATGCCCTCTAAAGTTCCCGTCTAATCTTGCAGGTTGTATTGTTCATTTTATCCCATGGAGATAGATCTTAAAAGAGCATAACACTCCAGGCAGGTATCCCTGGCTAGCTAAAGGCTCCATAGCGTTTTCACTGGCTTTCTGACGTAGATGGCTAGGCCTTTCTTCCTAGGTTGTTGTTTTTGTGTGTGTGTTCTCATAGAGAAGCTCCGTTAAAACCTATTCATCCTCACAGCAGCACCTAGCCTCCAATTAAAACCATTTGTTTTAATAAACTTGGTTTTATATGTCATAATTTGCTTTCTGAAGATGCATATTATGCTCAGGGAGCAACAATTAAGATATGTAAAGTCTTGTGTGGTGGAGAGACATATTGCATAATTTAATTGTGCTATTATTTTCCATTTCAACTTATTCCATTTGTTCTACAACCCAGTTTTCTGTGTGTATGTGCATATGTTCACAGGAAGACATTTATAGTCATCTTACTACCGTTGTACAGAATTCAGATATCTTGGATGATGCAATTGTGCAGCAATTGATTTATTATGCTTCTAAGGACATGAGAGACAACAATGTAAGTGTTTTTGTTTTGTCTTGTTTTATTACTTGCGATATCATATCATTCTATATTTCAATCATGTCATGTAGAATTGTACAATTGCAACCACAATCATTTCCAAACAATCTTTGTCTACATGGACTCCTTGCCAGCCTCTCCCTTTTTCCCCACCTCCACCACTGTACCCTGAACCCCTTATTCTACTTGTTATCCCTATAGGTTCATCAATCCTGGGTTTCATATACCGAAAAACGGAAATGCATATACCACAGCTTCAGGAGGGTGACCTCCATTAACATCACACCTTTGAGATACACTCTAATATTAACAAACAAATCACACAAAACAATACAAACCAGAAATATAGAAAATTTTGGAAACCAGATCAGGTCCAACCAGCATCATAGGGGGGGATCTACTGACAAAGTTATAACTGTCCAGGTCAGATTTATGCCTTTGGTCTTCTATATTCCTCTCTCCCAAGCACTCCACTTAGTCACCACTTTGCTCTCATCCCTCAACTTTAGATAGGGCGAGTTTGCCAGAGGACTATTTCTTATGTAGCTCCACCCATGTATCTTGGGCTCCCAGTTTTTTTTACAGTGAGTGAGAAGCAAGGCCCATAACAAAGTTTTTAAGTTCCCAATTTTGTCCACGTGGCTGACCATTGACTTTTTCTACATTGGTGCTATGACCCGGGATCCCTTTGATTTGTTCTCCTTACATAATCCAGTTATTAATCCTAAACTGAATCAAAGCCATGAGACACTGGAGAGGTTGTATAGCCCGACCCACTATGAAATGAGGAAGTTATTTCTCAGGAAAAACATAAAAATAAGAATATTTTTCAAAGTAACACAGCTATCTATTGATAAAACATGTAGCTAGAATTTATAGTTTCTTGACTTGCATGTGAATTCTTGCCTTTTTATGTCTCCAGGACATTGTCTCTGAAAACTAATTTGTAGAATAATTTGAGTCCTAGGATGACGCTATTTACCTCTAGAAAGAATTTTCATTTGTTCCTGCCAGTGGCACTAAAGATCTATGATCAGGTTCAGAACCTGAGAATCCCAGAGCCACTTAGGAGACTCTCAGCTGTGATTACAATCCACTGAGGACTCGCTCGCTTTCAGTTAAATTTTACATCTAAGGACAGCCCTTTGGGAACTTAGTCCACAAAAGTGATGGGTGGAGTTGCCCTAGCTTACTGTTGGTGGATCTTGAACTTGATATTTCCAAAATGCCACAAAGCAGACTACAATATGGAACTCATCTCTAGATTCCTTTTATTTTCCATAAGTGAACTCAATAACTTCGCTCAATGCTGTTAGCTGTTTAGTGCTTTTGAAAAATATACCTTAAGACTATTATCCAGGTCTTTTATTATCCTCAGCAAAATGGGTTGATCAAATTTACATAGTCCACTGTTACTAGGAGCAGACGTCCCTCTCAAGAGCTCCAATTTTAACAATTGTTAGGCTGTGACATTTCTGAAATCGAAATCTCTTCACTCTCCCAGTTTCCCTAGCGATTCCCTTTACTCTGTCAACTTCACTAATTCCTATCACTTACACACAAAGATAATCCTATGCCCGTGGTACCTGAGCAAATAGCAAGAAAACGTGTATTGACCTCAAATTCACAAAATCCCTATTACAACATGATTTTTATGTACGTTCAGATCAGCTCTGCTTTCCCCGCTGCTGACATCTGACCTGGAGTGTCTCCACCCCCATCCCACCCGCCCTTGGCTTTGTCGCTGCTCTTTCCCATTGCGCAGTTTCCCCTTCCCGGGCGCACTCCTCCTCTCCAATTCGTGATTTGGGTTTTGCTTGCTCCCTCAGATCCTCCGCGAAGTCCGAATGCTGGCTGGGGAGGTCTTGGTGTCCCTGGCTGCGCACGATTTCAACTCTGTGATGTACGAAGTGCAAAATAACTTCAGGATCCTGGAGCTGCCAAATGAATTTGTTGTGCTCGCTCTGGCTGAACTGGCAACCAGCTATGGTATACAGGGAATTCTAGCCTTACTTTCTCTCTTAAAATACCCACCTCTAGTTACCTAAAACCTAATGGGAACAAGGAAATTCGGAGAGAGTCTCTCAGCCGTCTGTCCTATTCAAGAATACCGAGAGAGGCATGGGGGCAGTTAATTTTGCATAGATGAGTCTGCTGATCAGATACTGTTAATCCACCCTGTTCTGAGTCTGCCTAGACTCTCCCACCCTTACTCGCCTTCCTTTTCATCTAGCCCTGGACTTGCATAAGCATATTTTTCACACAGTATATTCTGTAAACCATTAAACCCTTACTTATCTATCATAAGGGTTGCCTATTACTTGGCTTCACAGATATTTATTGAACACCTATTGCATGTACTAATGAGCTCTGGCAGAACTATGAATTTAGCATTGAGCTGATGATCCCAAGGTCAGCAGTTCAAACCCACTAGCCACTCTGTGGAAGATGCAGTTTTCTAATGCCTTAAGATTTAGAAATTCTACAGTGGACTTGGGGGAGGAGACTGGTTGGTTATATGTATTATCATTCTAGGCAGGTTTGATATCACATGTGCTAGGCCCTGGCATCAGAAGCAAGTTCTGGTGGGGCAGATTGACAGTAGTAAAATAATAATCAAAATAAGGCATTGCCACTAAACAGCAGGTACAGTTGACTATATAGGTAATGTTTTATTTTACACCCAGTGACTCTGCCTTCCTTTTCTAACCGCAGCCTGGCATTGAGGCAGGGCACAGGGACTGAGGAGTTCTTCCTCCTCCAAGAGCAACAGCCCAGGCTCTGTGTTGGCATGAGGAGAGGAAGGGGTGAAGACAATGACTCTTCTCTCGCCTCTCTCCGCAGTGTCTCAGAGCATTCCTTTCATGATGATGACTCTGCTCACCATGCAAACCATGCTCAGGCTGGCCGAGGAGGAAAGGATGAAGGAAGCTTTCTGCGTTGGTGGGTGTCCCTGTGCCGTCCTCTTCCCCTAAGACTATAGACTGAGCTATGAATTCAGCAAATGGCTGTTTCTCCTTTTGCTTTAGTCTTGCCTTTACTCGTGGTAATGTAGCTTTTTCATGCCTACCACATGGGATGCTCTCTGAAGGAATTTTTTTTACCCAATCCTCACAGCCACTTTGCAAAATAGCTGTAATTGGGCTATTTTACAGACAAGAAACTGAGGTCCAAGAAAGTTAAGCAGTTTTTCCAAGCTGGTAATACAGTCATTGAGATGCACTGGTAGCATTCAAAGCCAAATCCATATGGTCACCCCATCTAGTCTCTCTCTCTTTCCACTGCCACATAAGACCTATTTCTCTGGGAGTCCTTCTTTCATCGTATTATACTTTATATGTGATGCTTGTGAGAGCATACCAGCTCTTAGAAATGGACTAAATGCTGGCATTCGATTATAATGTAATATAACAATAATGATGAGGAAACAACCTAATCAAAATACAGTCACTCCTCAAAAGTCAAATAAACCAAAGAGAAGAGGTAAAATTTTAAATCTATCTATAGTAAATATTTTATAGTATGTGTGCTTATAGCATGTGTTTTATTTAATATAAACCAAACTTAAAATGCATCTGTAGTAATCAAGTTATAGAAGAATGTGTCCAGGGATTCCAGGAAGAAAGCCTTTCCAATTTAGGGGAAAGGCTTCTTTGATGGATCTGCAGAGCTGACCTTTTATCTGCACCAGGTGACCATGACCTCCTCCCAGCCTGTTTCACCTCTGGGAAAACATCAGATGATGCCACTGTTAAGATACTTTCTACAATTGATACACCCCCGTTTTAATATTTTATATTTAAAATCCCGTTTTCCTTTCTTTTTTTCTTCAGTGTCTTCTTTACCCAGAAACCACGTCAATCCCATCCTATTATACTTCTTTTCTCTTCATCTATCCTCATTGAAGTTAATATTTTTATCTGACATATATTTAGAATTTACTGTGTGCCTATGATCTATCCTAAATATGAAAGTATGACTCAAGAACTTGAATAACTATACCACATTATTCCACCTCACTAGTTTTTTTAATATCCCCACTTGCTGTAATAATTAATAGTGTGACCTTGCAAAGAAACATTAATTTCTAAAAACATGCTTACCCCCAATCTTAATAACAAGGAAAGCAAAGCAGGACCTCATTATGGCAATTAATAATAGATTCTCTCGTTTTATGTTATAAAGTTATCTAAGTATCCTTTGTCCTAAAGCAATTTATGCATGATGGCTAAAAAGGAAAAGAGATGAAATGTAAGTGGCTTTCATATACTTATCACTCTATCAATCGACACAGAAGCAGATATCATGCTGGTTACAATGAATATCGTTCATGGACAAAACACCATCCATTTCCTCCCGTTGCACAGGGGTCAATGGAGGGAGGACACACACAAAACGGTCATAAAGTATGACAGGAACCCCTCAAAGAAACTGAAAGGAGTGTGGAGTGAAGACGGCCAGCTCTAGAACTGAAACACGCAGGATCTCCGAAGGGCTCTCTTTTCCAGAGTAATCTTTGTGTGAAGTGTCTTTAAAGAAGTGAACAATGGATTTTCTTTTTCATCCCATAAAATGAGTAGCATAAGAGGAGGGTTGGAATAAAAATATCACAATTTTTTAATGCATGTGATGCCAGTATATATGGATAAGTGACCAAAATGATTTTTTGAGATAAAAAAGTATTTTTTTGTTTTATCGAATTAACATATACACACTAAAACGAATACAAATCAAAACTGTGCAGATTGGTGCATTATCACAGTGACATAGCCCTTTTACTACCACTCAGGTCCAGACATGAAACATCCCCATCCCCGGAAATCACCCCTTGTTTTGCCTTATAATCACCACCTTCCCCCTTCCCCACAAAGGTCATCACCATCTTGACTTCTAATGTCATAGGTTACTTCTGTGTGTAAAATCCATACATGCTGTTTTGTGTAGTCATGGTTAATTTTCATTGCTGCATTCCATTGTATGCCTTTTTTACAATTTATCCATTCTACCTGTTGTCAAACACTTACATTATCTCTATTATTGACTATACCAATCGCTAAACTAATGACACTATCAAATCATTTGTGGTTACACTTTGGGCTGCTAACCACAAGGTCAGCAGTTCAAGGGAACCAGCCAGATCCACAGGGGAAGGATGAGGCTTTCCACTCCTGTGAAGATTTATAGACTCAAACTCTCACAGGGGCAATTCTATCTTGCCCTACACAGTCACTATGAGTCAGCATTGACTTCTCTAACATAAAATGATTAAAATGTCTCTAAAGTGAACCAGAGACAAATATAATTCATAGATTCATGAATGGATTTGGGACTTGCACTTAATTCTAGCTCCAATCTAAGAGCAATTAGTTCTTAGGACATGGCCCTGCTTGATGCACAACCTCTTAAATAGATCACTTAAGACAAGAGTGCTATAGCAAAGTGTGGTGAAGAAATGAGATGGTACCCAGCTATCAGAAAGAATAGTGCCTGGGGTCTTAAAGCCTTTTTTTCCAAAACAGTCATCTAAGTGAGACATCGATGAAGTCTACATGGAAGAAACACACCAGCCTCTGTAATCCAAGGGTTGTAAATAACATAATCCAAATCTAAAATAGGGAATGGTATCTGAGCTTGAACTGTGAATACCTGATTTGCAGAAGGCTGTGTATGTCAGTGGAATCCCAAAATCCACTTGCAAGGTCCACGCATGGGTTAAACCTCCAGTGAATCCCCTCTGATCAACGTTTAAAGATGTGAATAGTTTTGTCAAAATGTAATATTTTATAAGTTTATCTCTCTTTGATCCATTTTAAAGCTGTTTCGGTTGTTGTTGTTGTTGTTTTAATGAAGGGAAAATACAAGTCATAAAATAAGCCATGATGAGTTCCTTCTGTCCATGGACCACCACGAATGTGAATAACCTTGCTATCATGTAGAATGCATTAGAAAGTGGATTGTTGTAGATGTAGTTAGGTTAAAATTTAACACCCTATCATTTTATCTCCCTTATGATCCATTTAAATTTGTTCTAGTTTTTAATATCTTCTGCTTTCTTTTCTACTGAGTTTTTTATCTGTTTTATTATTCTTTTTAGGTTTGTTTTTTCATATTTTTCTGTATATGAAATCTAGACTAGCTAAACCTATAGAGATAGGAACTGGATCAATGGTTTCTTGTGGGCATGCCAGGGGAAGTTGGGGAGAAATGAGGACCCAATAATGATGTGCACAAGAATGAAGAAAATGTTCTAAAACTGATTGTACAACTCTTCTCAATGTGATTGAACCATTAAATTGTACTATATGTGAATTATGGACCAATAAAATTGTTAAAATATAGTTAGAGTGTTTTTCTTAGTGGGGGGGGTAATACAAAAAACTACTATAAACATTCTTATGCATTATTTTGTACTTACATATATCCATTTCCAATAGTTGGATATCTAGGTGTAGGACTGCTGAGTCATGAGGCATATTCAATATCGGTAGACAATGCCAGAGAGTTTGCCAAAGCTTTTGTATCAATTCAGACTTCCACTAGCGATATGTCGCACCTATGTCTGGTCAACATTTGCCATTATCTATTATACATTTTAGCCATTCTCCATGGTATGTAGTAGTATCCCATTATGCTTTTCATTTTCATTTCACTACTGTGATGATGCACATTTACATGTTTATTTGATATAGTCCTCAGATTTTAGAGAAACTGTTGAACCTTTGAAGACCGCTAGGAGTCTAGGGATTAAAGCACTCAACTGTATTGTGAACACACTGTTGCTGCACTAGTGAGAGATGTGACAGTCAATCTCTTTCAGTAAGAGTTACACCGCAGGAAACCCTGGGAGGCTGGTCTAGGCTATCACCTGGGGTCATTGTGCATCAGAATCAACTGGATTGCAGCAGGTTTAAATTTTTTATTTGTTTTATTTCACGTTTACTAATCATCAGTACTCCTTGCTCTACATTTATTTTCTTGTCCTTCCCATCTTTGTAATTTTCATAATTTATGGTTGTGTTTTTAAAATGCAGCCCTTGAAAAGTTCAGCAAAGCCATCTACAAGTACGTCAACCACTGGAGAGATTTCCCCTATCCAAGATTGGATGTCAATCGACTCTCGGATAAGATCTTCATGTTGTTCCGGTATATAATGGAAAAGTGGGCCACTGTGACCCCAACCATGAATGTAAGTAGAGACCTTGGGTGCCTCAAGCTAGCTCTTATTCAATATGACCTGAACTTTCTGTTCTCTTTTTGCCATAATAAGTAAACTAGATTTTAGAACGCTGAAGATGATATTCTATCAGTTTATCAAATGCCTTTACCTATTCTTCCCCACCTATTTCAAAGCACTATTGGTTCATCCAACTAATATTTATTAAATTCCTATGATATCCTAAACACTATTCTAGATACTAGGAAAGCAATGGGGATAATAAACCAAAATCCTGTCTTTGCCGAAATAATATTTCAATGTGTAGAGAAATTGATGAACAAGATATGATAAGTAAAATATAAATAATCTTAAAAGGTATTTTATGCTTTATATATCATAATTTACATATGAGCCTCGTCATTGATTGGGAAAAACTATAGTCCAAAGAAAGTCCCTATGTCTGTCGGACAGGGCAAGAAATGACAAAATACCCATTTATAAACTATCAAGGGCTCATGCGGGAGGGGGGAGCGGGGAGGGAGGGGAAAAATGAGGACCTAATGTCGGGGGTTTAAATGGAGAGAAAATGTTTTGAGAAACGATGTACAAATGTGCTTTACACAATTGATGTGTATATGGACTGGGATAACAGTTGTATGAGCCCCTAATAAAATGTTAAAAAAATAAAATAAAATAAAATCCTGGAGACTTTTAAAAAAAAGAAAGTCCCTATGTCTATGAATTACAAAGTCAAGTAAAACCACATCTAATGAATATACTACTTCCAAATAAAATAAGATTATGTGAAGAATAGTTTATAAATTGCATGCACATATATAGTTCCATTGATACCTTGTTGAAAACAAACTTTTTATTGTAATTTTGGTGACAGTTTACAAAAACATATTGAATTTCAATCAGCAATTCATGCACATTATATTTTGTGACACTGATTGCAATCCTCACAAGGTAACACTCCTCTTCACACTCTGGCCCTGTGTACTCATTCACATGCTGCCCTTTTGAATCTGTAAGTGGTTCTAAGGGTTGTAATTCTCCGTGGTGTCATGGTTCACTTTACAAGCCTATCGTTGGGGTGAGCGAAGTTCCATGCCTGTACGTGCTTAACAGGCACAGTTCGGGTAGTTTCTTTAGACCAGCCAACTGGCTTTTCTCTGATTTCGTGCTTTGTTCCACACTTTCATACAACTCCTCGAACTTCTATTGTGATGTCTTTCAGTGCAGTCATCCAAGGGAGCCAGGTGCCACCTAATGTTTCTGGTGTCAGGGTCTTAAAGACTGAGGTTTGCGTGGTCAAATTAGTTCTTTCGAATAATTGTTTCCGGTAAATTTTTATTTTCAGGATTCTTCTTTGCTTTGGATGGGAAGAGATAGAGACTGGTGTCCTAGGTGGTCACTACGAAGTTTTTCAGACCCATTCCTATTCCACGAATTAGGATAGAGAACATTTTCTCTCTGGACTATGTTATGTCAAGAGGCTCCATGCCTAGAAACTCATTAACTTCATTCTTTGGTTAGAACTAACACATTTTCTGAACTTTGGCCATATACTCTACTATATTTATAGATCTATTTTCAGCACATATAAATACACATGTAGCTATATCTCTGGCAAACCTGCATATATATTCATGGATCTAGTTTAATTTGCCTTCCTAATCCTGCTCATATTATATTCAGGTTCCACTAGAAGACTTTTTATTACTGTTTTTCAGGAAGTGTGAATATTAATATTTACCCTTTTTGCCAAGATCCATCTCAGATCTGCAATGAGATCCTTTTTGTTTCATATCTGGCCTGATCCTCTGGTAGCACCTTACCAATGTACTATTGCAACCTTCTTGGATAATCTTCAGCAAAATTTTACTTGTATGTGATATCAATGATATTCGGAAAAGTATAAATCAGGATTGTATCCTCTCACTGTACTTATTCAAAGTATGCTGATAAAATAATCAGATAATCTGGCTTATATGAAGAAAAATATTGTGTCAGGATTTGAGTTAGTTAATTGTGCCAGCCTGGCCGATAATCACATGTGGTGCTGGTTGAAAGGCGGAGGGATAAATGGGTGGTGAG
>NW_022111373.1:109652027-109653598 GCF_000313985.2 Echinops telfairi
AAGCAACAGTAACAAAACAACACCCTGTCAATTTTGGTAACCTGCAAAGAATGTTTCTTTCTGAATGGAAACATTTCTTTGACTTCTTTTATCCTTGACATTTTATAGTACTGTTCTAATAGAGTATTTGCCCTGTTGTCACTGATTAATTTCACTCAGCACAATGTGCTCTAGGTACATTGATGTTATAAAGTGTTTCATTGATATGTTCTTATTCTTTAACACTGAGCAATATTCCATTGTGTACATGTACCATAGCCTATTTAACCATTCATTGATTAGCACTTTTTCCCATATTTGTTCTATGGTGAAAAGTGCAACAGTGAGAGCATCTAACAACTAACCTTAGCAACATGACTATTCACTTGAGTCTAAGGTTGATTGTTGTGCAACTGGTACAAAATTATATTAAGGAATAGTATACATTTCTTAAAAATTATAATGTATGGAAAAATATAGAATAAACCAGACAGCTCTTATTTCTGTAGGCTAAATACCAAGTAGTGAAACTGCTGAATCCAATATTTCTTTTTCCAGTTTTTAAGGAGGTACCATGCCACTTTCCAAATGGTTGTACCACTTTAAATTTCCACCAGAATATGTATTTGCACCATACCTGCAACAGTGGGCTCCCACATAATAATGATGGTGAGGTTTCCACAGGACTTGGGTATCACACATGCAGAGGCTCTGGACTACCAAAATGTCATGATTCAAACCCATCCAGAGACAGATCAGAAGTCAGATCTGGTGATCTACTTCTGAGAGAGGTCTAGTCTGAAAACCCTGCGGATAACCACAGGCCAGACTCAATAGCAACTAATAACAAAACTAATGCTGTTGTTCACTCACACCTGAGATCCACCACTTGTCTGTCAGTTTGTTGTACTGTGGTGGCCTGTGTGGCTCTGTGAGGCTGGAGGTTATGTCACTGGTATGTGAAATGCCAGCAGGGTCACTGAGAGTGAATCAGTTTCAGGGGAGCTTCTAGATTAAGAACGGACAACAAAGAAGAACTCAGCTTTGGAGAAAGAAGCCACTGAAAACCTTATGCACGGTTTCAAAGCATTGTCAAACACTGAAAGCCTAAACAGAGAGAGCAGAAAATTGTCAGAGATACTGCCAGAGGATGGTACCCTCATGTCCAAGAACACTCAAAATGTGACTGAAGAAAGGATTTCTTGGAGTGGAGTCGACCATGATGACAAGGTTCAGGTAAAGTCTGTGAGAATGGAGCCTTCAGGATGCTCATATGCTGATGGAACATGACTTGGGGATAGAGAAACAGTTGCAAAAATCGTCTAATGAGCAGGGACTTGGATTGTGAGAAGTATGACTTTAGAACAATTGGAAGTGACCAAATGGATCACCTGAAGATCGATATGCTAGGCATTAGTGAGCTGAAATGGATGGCATTGCCGTTTTGAATCAGAAATGATTTACTGTGCTGGAGCTAACACAATCCAAAAGAGTGATGCAACCAAAAGGAATAGTGTGGCATTCATTGTTGGAAAAGATCTTGCTCAAGCCATCATGAGATACAATCTTGTCTGTGAGAGGATTATATCTAC
>NW_022111373.1:109657379-109658627 GCF_000313985.2 Echinops telfairi
CCACATTTGCTTATGCACCCGCTTTGTCTTCAGCAATGTGTTGGGAAGGTGAGCATCACAGAATGTCAGGTTATTAGAACAAAGTGTTCTTGCATTGATAGAGTAGGTCAGTTAGAGACCCAATGTCTGCCTGCTACTTTAATATTTAACATATAAATATATGTACATAGATCTAGTTCCCTATCCTTATATATAAATATATTTACATATGGAAATACCTGTATTTAGACCTTTATAAATGTCTGTTACCTCCAAGTTCTTTCCTCTGTTTTCTTTTACTTTTCTTTTGTTCCACTATCATGTTCAGCCTTCCTGTTGGTATCAGTGATTCCTCTGTTACATTGCCCTTGATCAAGCACCACCAGGCATCCAACACCCCCTTCACCATCGATTTTAGATCACTTGCTGTTCCCTTGTCAATGGGTTTCTTAACATTCACTTCTTTTCCCCTGCCTCCCCCTCTTCTGTGTCCCCCGGAACCATCAGTCCCGTTGTTTTCTCCTTTAGATGGTTTGTCCCACCTATCTTATCTAGATAGACATGCAGAGACAATAATAAGCACATAAATAAGACAGAGCAAACCAAAACAACAAACCAAAACAATTACAACAAAAAAATCATCAACACAAAAAGAAAAGCCTATACTGTAAATAGTTCCAGGTCTGGTTGTTGACTTTTAGGAGTGTTTTCCATGGAGTCTGGTGGGGTGCCACGTCCTGATCCCAAAGTCTATTTTTGGTATTCCACAGTGACCTCATTGCTTTGCGCCCCTTGCTAATCTGTTGCAAGCCATTAGCGTTTCACCCCAGTGTGGTGGGTCAGATCCGGCACAATTCAGACACTGTTCCTTCAATGTTGTGTCCCTCAAAGTGCTATGGGTCAGTAAGGGATGCCCTGTATCATGGTGGAGCCGGCCTTATGGTCCTCTCTGTGCATTGGCTACTCTGAGCAGGAATATCATCCTTGGAGCTTGGTTTCCCAGGATGGGTTCCACTCTCTCTCCTTCCCTCTTGGTTTGCTCCTGTGTGCTCTGATTAGATGTACCCTGTCCCTGAGCTGTAGCTTCAGTACTGTCCTCTGAAGTGAATTCTTCTGGGGGAAGGGGAAGGTGTCCACATAGTTGGGATTGGGACCAGACCCACTTCTCTATTGGTTCTCCACTTCATGCCGGTATATTGCATTCATGTCTTGGCACACCAGGTTGAAGTCTGGTCCTCTCCTGTGGAGATATAAACAACACTTTCCCCT
>NW_022111373.1:109660874-109662438 GCF_000313985.2 Echinops telfairi
GGCTAGATCACTGTATATGTCAGGAAGAGGTTACCGCAGCAGCACAGAGCACTGGAGAGGGTTGGGGAGCTGCCTTAGCCAGCTGTCTATGGCAGGCATGAGGAAGTTCCCTCAGTCACATGGGACCACAGAGAATTGGCAGGAGTTCCCTCAGCAGGCAAGCAGGGGTCCCCCCAGACAAGTGGAGCACCACAAAGGGCCAGTGGTAGTACCCCCAGCCACATAAATGACCTTAGATGGTAGGCAGGAGTTCCCCTGTGGTAGAATGTGGGCGGGATTTCCCCAGCCATGTGTTAAGGCGACAGAGTGCAGGAGTTCCCTTGGCTGGTTGAAGGGCTGGCTTAATTGCCTTAGGTGAATGGGGAGTGACCTGGAGGCCAGCCATAGTGTGTGAGAGGAAAAAGAAAAGGGGGGTGGGCGGGGGAACAAAACCTGAGCCCATTGAGACTGTTGTGGGAGAAAAGAGAAGAGATAGAAAAACAAAAGTAAAGATATAGCTGAGCCCCGATCACCTGCCTGACCCTGAGTGTGGAGGGATTTAAACCCTGACCAGAGGTGGTGGCAAGCTGTGGCTGTGTTGAAGTAAAGCCCCTGGGCTAGCCAAAGGAGCCTGGCTCTGGCTAAAACTGTCCAAAGCATGTAAAACAGAATCTTGCCATCCTTGCCTCTAAGAAGCACTCTGCACTCTGGTCTTACTGCTCCCGATGTGTGTGTGTGTGTGTGTGTGTGTGTGTGTGTGTGTGTGTGTGTGTTCTTTCAGTAGTCCATGGTACTTTCAGTATTCTTCTCCAGCATCACAATTCAAATTCATCCATCCTTCTAATGGTCTTCCTTAGTCAATGCCCGACTTTCATATATTTATAAAGCAATACAGAATACCATGGCTTGGGTCAGGAGCATCTTAGTCCTCAAAGTAACATCCTTGTTCTTCAATACTCTAAAGAAGTTTTGTGCAGCATATTTACCTAATGCAATGCATCTTTTGGCTTCTTGATTGCTGCTTCCATGAGTATTAATTATGGATCCACGTAAGACAAAATCCTTGAGACCTTCAACCTTTTTGTTATTGTTAGGTATCATCAAATTGGGCATGGCTCATAGGGACCCAATGTACAACTGAATGAAATATTGCCCAATACTGCACCATTCTTAAAATTATTGCTATGTTTGAACCCATTGTTGAAGCCAGTGTGTCCATCATTCACCTTAAAGATTTTTTTACTTTTGGCTTGACTTCTACATTACTAAGCATGATGTCTTTCTCCAGAGACTGGTTCCTCCTGATAAGCTTCCCAATGTATTTAAGAAAAAGTCACACCATCCCCAATTCCAAAAAACAGTCTAATGTATTTTTTCAAAAATAGATTTGTTTGTTCTCTGGCAGACTACGATACATTAGATATTCTTTGTAAACACCATGATTCAGATTTGTCAATTCTTCTTTGATCTTCCTTATTCTTTAACCACCCTTTGTATGCCTATGAGGTGACTGTTAGTGTCATGGCTTGGATCAGACATACCTTAGTTCTCAGATGATATTTCTGCTTGAAAGTGGTTTTATTGC
>NW_022111373.1:109663639-109669394 GCF_000313985.2 Echinops telfairi
CTTCAATTTCTTGCAGTTGGCAGCCCAACGTTTTGTCCATTTCACCACTCAAGGACTCATAAATATGCATGTGTGTGTGTGTACTGAGCACTGTATAGATGATACAAGAATGCAATAATCTTAACCTAAATATTTTGGAACTGTATGGTTACAGTTAATTTTATCAAGATAATGTCTTATGACTTGTTATGGCTGAAAATGGCAAGGGAAGTTTATCAGGAATACATATCCTTCCAGTATCTGAGAGATGTATAAAAATATAATGTAGGGTTAGGAATGGTGTTTGTTTGGTGCCTTTACAGACTCTGGCCATCGTCAAGGCCCACGGCCCCACAGTGAGTCTCCTGCTACACCGGGAAGATTTACGTGAATATGCCCTGGACCAGGTGCCCTGGCTCCTAAACCAGTACAAAGACAAAGAAATTGATTTCCATGTCACACAGGTAAGAGCCACACCCTAAAAGACTTGCTTCCTAAGGCCACTTGCAACCATTCAGGATGATACTACATCCCAGGAAGATTCATAAACATAAACCTTTATTTAGGCAGTTGAACTGAAACAGCTGAGGGGGGATAGGAAGTAAATGTTTATTCCAAGCTGCTGAAACAATGACACAAAGTGATGCTTGGGGGGAAGCATGCCATTGACTGGATTCCAACTCATGGCAGCCCTAAAGGACAGAATGGAACATGATTACGTGTTTCCTAGGCTGTCACATTTACAAAGCAGGTCACCAGGATTTTTCTCCTTTGGAATGGCTGGTGGGTTCCAGCCAGGAACTTTCAGTTAGCAGCCAATCACTTCACCACCAGAGCTCTGGAAGCAAGGTGGAAGGGTCAGAATTATTAGAGAAAACTCATAACTCCATGAAGGCTATGGATTTGTTCTCCTCACAAAGCATCAGTTCATTGTCTGCTTTCCACCCAGTGTGCTGGTACTTTATGGGCAGCCTGAAACTAACCTTTGAGGCCTTTTCTTTAGAGTCTAAGACAAATACTGAGTGCAACTGTCCTTTATGATATTTGCCTTCCAAAGCACTTGAGAAGATCCATCTGTCTCAACTTGCTCCAGCAGGTAAGAAAACCACGATGTCTCATTGTTGACTTTTAACTGGTTTTCCTTTTTCACGTCTACAGCCTAATATTCCCTCCCTATTCAGGTTTGCAGAGTCCCAGAGCCTCCAGAGAAAGAAAATGAACTTGAAGCTTCAAGCTGTTTTCTTATTTTAGGTAGGACCCAGCAACCTGAGAGTTTTTCAGAGAAATATCTAGGCGGGATCTCCAAGTGATAATAGTAACCATGGTGAAGGGCGTACACATCTTGGCTTTCGTGACTTACACACACATGTAAAATGGTCTTTCAGTGCCTGTTCCTACCCCACATGTTCCCAGGAAGGTAGGAATGTGTGAAGCGACAATCACCCTAGTTTGCCCAGGATTAGATAGAGGAGAGTCTCTAATCCTAAAAAGTCTTGGGCATACTAACGTGAGATGGATCCCTATGGATACTACCTATTTTGGTTTGGTTTTGTTTTTCCTGGTATTTGAGATTAAGACTGTGTCAAACTCAAAGTCACCTTTTTGACCATCCATCAAGCAACCCTCCTTTTCTCTCTATTTTTTTTCTTGCTCTTGCAACACAATTCTCCCCCAGATCTGATAAATTTTCTGATCCAGGTGACCTAGCAGGCACCAGGCTTATAGAGTCAGGAGACAAAATGGTGGCCCAGCATGCACTGAAGACAAAAAACAGCAGCCACCATTCCAGTCCTGAAGCCTGACAAACCACACTCCCCTCAAATATGACATTTCTACCACTTCATTGCATTTCTATTATGTTCTAATTCTCCCCTTCACTGACCCTTCTGCTTCCATACTTCCTGCTTTCTTATGCTCCAAACTAATGAGCTTTTCCCTGGTAATTTCCAACACAAGTACATTTGCTTCAACCAAGTATTTGGTCACTCCTCCCTGTGCCCTGCCCTACACCCCTCCATCAATCTTCACTTTGCAGCTGGGTCTCTACTTATAAAAACTGTCCGTTTTCATCAAGTTCCATGTTCTTCAGGAAAATCCAACTTTAAAAAATAATAACAGCAACAGCTTTCATTTATCAACCAGCTGATGCCTACAAGGCCCTGTCATATATCATTTGATTCTATGTATGAAGAAGCTGTTTATGCACAGATTTAAATATTGGGTCCAGACTCAGAGAATAGCAAGAGTCAAATACTGGACTTGCTGAATTTAAACCACCAGTGCCTCTGGGCCTTTCCCTCCTGATGCTGCTAAGGTCCTTTGGGACTTGTTTTCTTCACCATTTGCTTGAGGATTTAATGTTAGAATGACAACCGCAATGGTATCATGGCCTTTCTCGGCAAGGTCAGGGGTATGAATCCCGCAGTCCATAGGTCATGGCACCCTACTGACTTGAAGGGCAGATTAGTACAAGGGAGCACAGCACATTAGAGGGTCGGCTCTTTCTCCTTCATCGAAGTCACTTTCAGAAAACGTGAGCCGAGGTATAGAAATCCCTCCCAGTGACCAAGTTGCCTAATCAATTCTGTCGTACTGAAGAAGACTGCCACCATGAGATCAAATTGCCAATCTCAAAATTACTTTTAATAACCCTCCTGGAGTCCCCTCTTCCCACTTACAGGTGTTTTGCTTAAGATAAAATGGAGTTCTTATCACTTCAATGTTTCTTAAATCCACAGCCCACTCCAACCCCGCAGACCTGGTGGAATTTTTTGATGAACAAATAAGAAGCAATAATGAAGCTATCCGAATGGGGGTCTTATCTTTATTAAGATCAACTGTCCATGCTGAGGGTAAGCCAGAAGGAAAACGTCACAGTGGTTTATTTTGAACCAAGAAACAAACTGTGGCCAATGCCTTTTCTAGTCCCAACCTGTATCTCTGAGATGTTCACACCACTTGGCCTCTGAAAACAGGCCTGTTCAGTTAACTCGCTTGCTTCATGTTTGTTGTGGAAGGACCTCTTTAAGAAGGTTAAACGGAATCCTTGAGAATCAACTGAATAATTTAGAATATCTCTAGTAAATTGGTGAAATGACAGCCCCCTCCCCCCAAAAAAGCAGAGGTAGGTAAGGTTGCACAACATGTGAGAGATTTGTACAGTTCGGAAGAGCACAGTTTCAAGAAATTCCAGGTTTCATTGATTCTGAGAACCATGTGTTTTTGTAACATTGGAATGAATTTTAAGCAGACAACATCTTTAATTTTCATTTTCAGTGAAACATAAAATAAGTGTGCATTTAAAAATTGATGATATCTTGGATTCAATAAAACATGGTAATTCACTTTGCACAGTATGATAGGCTGTCGCTGTGAAGTGTCCTGGAGTTGATCCTGACTCGCAGCAACCCAGCGTACACCAGAACAAACACTGCTGAACTCTGCGCTGCCTTCATCGCTGTTCTTATATTTCAGCCCATCGCTGTGGCCACTGTGTCAATCCATCTTGTCAAAGGCCTTCCGCTTTTTCACTACCCCTCCTCTTTACCGCGCATGATGGCCTTCTCCAGGGACTGGTCTCTCCCACTACTAACATGTCAAAGTATGTGAGACAAAGTCTTCCCATCCTTGCCTCCAACGAACATTCTAGCTGTACTTTTCCAAAACAGACTTGATAGAGATTTCTCAAGTTCAGTTAGCACTGAGATTTATTGAGGAATCAGCATAGATAAACAAAAATGCAATCTCATAAAATTTAGAGCTGATCAATTGGGCCTGGGGGAACTAATCCACTTTGGAACCCACCATTTTAAACAAAATTCACAGGTAACAAATGAAACAACAAATATTCTTGACGTTTAAGAAAAGAAGAAGACAGGAAAAAAGTGAATAATGGGATTTTAAGGACAAAAGACCATGCATTGGGCCGCTGAACACAAAGTCGGCAGCTCAAAACCAGAACATGGCTTTCTACTCCTCTAAAGTCAGAATCATTTCAGCAGCAGTTGAGTTTGGGGGGGTTTTTTTTGGACAATGCAAAACTTTTCCGTTATATACCAAAACTAATTTATTTTTTTAATCATTCTTAGAATAAATATACTACTATTGTTTTTGCTACTTGACATTCAATTGGTTCCAACTCATAGAGTCCCTATGTACAACACTTCCCAGTCCTGCACCATCCTCACAGTTGTTATGTTTGATGCTGATGTTGCACCCACCGTGTCAATCCATCTGATGTTGCACCCACCGTGTCAATCCATCTGATGTTGCACCCACCGTGTCAATCCATCTGACTACTTGTACTGATCTGGTCTCTCCCTGTCCCCCGCCTTTCAGAGCCCAAGTTGAGAGAATACGTGACTTCAATTGAAAGAACAGTCAAGTTTGTCACAAGTGATCACAGCGTCAAAGTAAGAGAATTGATAGATGTTTTATTTGGTTAATGGTAGTTTTAATCAGTGAGATGGGATTGGTTTATAAACAATCTAATTCTATAAGCAGCTTATGAGCTTACTTCCTAAAGAACACAATAACCAATTCTATTTTTTTCAATGCTGTATTTCCCCAAAAGATAAACTCTACCAAAGTAAAGCTCTAAAGTACATTCAGTTTAGGGCCTGTTCAATATAAAATAAATGTTTGCCTATGTCATCACCATGACATTTTCTTCAAATAGGTCAGTAATTAAGTGGTAATTTTAAAGACAATCTATCTTCCCTAAGTACTGAAAACAGGGTACCTTGGACACCCTATTTTCCAAAAAGGAAGCTGTTCTTATAAGTCCTGCCAGAGCAGTCGCTCAAATACTTTCTGGTAAAAATCACTCAAATAGCTGATGTTAGAAAAGATATAAACTTAGGCTGAGACAAATCAAAGAGTCATTTGCTGTGTGTATGTGTGTACTTTTGTTGTTTTTAATGAAAATCACACTTTGCTTTGAATGAAAGCCCTACAGAGAAGTCAATGAGAAGAAGGCAAAGCCCTGAAGAGAATTTGATTATTTGTGACTATGCATGAAATAACAAAAAAACAGGCAGCAAAAACAATAGAGTAATTATTTATAATCATTACCCAAAAAATCTAGTAACTTACCAATTCAATAGAAGTAATAAGACAAGAGCCGAGGGTAGCGTAAAAGAGCACGGGGATTTTAAGAAAAGCCAACTCCCTAGGCATCTACTACCACATGCCCCTGCCTTCCTGACCAAAGTCATTCTTTTTGTTTGCTTGTTTAATCATTTTATTGGGAGCTCTTACAGCTCTTAGCACAATCCATACGTACATCCATGTGTCACGCACATTTGTACATATGTTGCCATCATCATTTTCAAAACATTTTCTTTCTACTTGAGCTCTTAGTATCAGCTCACTGCCCTCCCTTCCTCAATGCACCCCCACCATGATCCCTTGATAATTTATAAATTTATTATTTTTTTCATGTCTTACACCAACCACTGTCTCCCTTCACCCACTGTTCAGTTGTTCATCCCCCAGGGAAGGGGTTTTTTGTAGATCATTGTGATCAGTTCCCCCTTCCCTCCCCTACTTTCCTCTTACCCTCCTGATATCGCTACTCTCATTATTGGTCCTGAAGGGTTTATCTGTCCTGGATTCCCTTTGTTGCAAGCTCTGGTCTAGCCAGATTTGTAAGGTGGAACTGGGGTCATGATAGAGGGGAGGAGGAAGCATTAAGAGCCAGAGGAAAGTTGGATATTTCATTGGTGACTGTTAACTCTTTTTTGTTTTTTGAGCTTTCTGAGCCCATGTTCCTTTT
>NW_022111373.1:109671113-109712503 GCF_000313985.2 Echinops telfairi
GTCCACCCTCATCATTCCCTAGAAAATCCTGCCTTTCCCCTGCCGAGAGATTTACCAACTGCAGGTCATGCTGGTGGCCGCCCAATGCTAACATAGAGGGGAGGTGGACACATTAAAGGTCATTCTTTTCTTTACACCCTACATTACAGGAGTTAATCATTAAAGGATTAAAAAGTAGCTTTCTGTCCCTAGCGAATCAGTTTGATAAGCAAATTAAAACCAAATTGTTAATAAGTGACAATGCAGGTTCATAATCTCTTATCCTGAACCTTGAGATCAGATATATTTTAGAATTCATAGTTTTATAAATTTTTTTAAAATCATTACTACCACCGTAGTTCACCATTAAATTCATTACTATTTCTGCAATAAAAGTGTAAGAATATAAACTTTGTATAGACCAAATAAAGCTAATAATGGCTTTAAGTCAGGTTAGGTCTTTCCATCAAGTGAATTGGAGCCAAATAAGGGATGGGGAAAGGGAATCCAATGTTCAACATCTGCTGGATTTTCAAATTGTGGGTAAATACTTGCGGATATACTTGAATATGCTATCATCATCGAGGACCTCGGAGTGAGGCCATAGAGTTATCTGTACCTTGTGCACTAAAACTGCCGGATGGCTGCTGAAGAATTCCGAGTGTCGCGGGGAAGGTATCTCCCTGGGGACGTTCTTATCGCACCCCAGCTGTGGCCCTTCACACGTGCCTTCACCTGCACCGTCTGCTTTAATCTTTACAGTCTTGTTCTCCAGGGTGGTGAATAAAATGCAACACTTGACATTTTTTGGTTTTTGTTTTTAAACAAAACAGCATTTTATTGTAATAAAATCTGAATGTTTTCAACCATTAAAAAAAATGTGATGCTTTTTTGTGTTAGCCCAAGTTCCCAAATTTCATAACATATAGTAAGAGGAGATCTGTCTTTGGGTACTTGGAAGAAGATTTTAAATAGAGGTTAACATCTTTAAAGGTCTTAAAAAGAGTTTTAATGATAACTTTTAAATCAATCATAACCTGTAGCTTATCACATATTTATTTATTTACAGTAAACAGACCAGTCAAGTTATACTCCTGTTTATAAAAGCTAGGGAGCCATGGTGGCCTAGTGGTTATGTATTGGACTGCAAGGTCAGTGGTTCAAAACTGCCAGCTACTCCAGATGAGAAAAATGTGACTTTCTACTCCCATAGAGAATTACAGTCTCAAATACTTTGGAAAAGGATATCAATATGGTTGTACAACACCAAGAGTCTAATCAATGGCACTGAATTATACAAGAAGTTGTGGAATTGGAAATGTTTTGTTGTGAATATTTTTGCCACAGTTAGAAAAAAATAATAATTACATGAATACAGGAAGAATAAAATGTTCTAGAATTGAATATGGTGACAATTGTACAACCCTTCTTGATATGATTGAATTACTGAATTGTATGACATGTGGATGAGTGCTAATGAAACTTTTTTTTCTTAAGTTACTGTCTCAGAAACTCAACAGGAGTTGTACCAAACTCTTTACATGGTGTTTGGTTATGGAAGTTGGATGAAGGACAGGGTTAAAGAAAAAGCGCTAAATTTCTGTTATGCCTAACATAATAAAAGTCTGCAAATATGTTTTTCTGACTGCAGGTGAGAAGGTCTGTTCTCCTCCTGATCCAAACCATGTGTGAAAAGAGCTACATTGAACCCCGGGAAGGGTGGCCTCTGATTGATTATGTCTTCACCCAGTTTTCAACCTCCAACAAGAATCTGGTACGGAAAGAGGCCCAAGTGAAGCATTCTGTGCACTAGACTCCATAGCTTATCCAATAACGTATTTAGAGGTTATACTTCAACCTTATTAGTTCTATTGTTAGTTTTTCAGCCTTAAGTTTTCTCAGTTCCTTTTTACTGATAGCACTTCTAAATTATACAAACACAGACGGAACCATTTGTCATCTAATCTACTCCAATTCATGGTGATTGACCTGTTAAGAGACCAGTGCTCTGTGGGTGTTCAGTGTTAGGTTTTTTTGGAAGTGGGTCACCAGGCCTTTCAGAAGCACCTCTGCTTGGCCTTGAACCTAAGTCAAACATATTTGTTACAGCCAGTGATTCTATAATAAGCACAAGGCATGTTTAAAAAAAATACCATTTTTATTTTCTGAAGGATGAGGCAAGTGGTTTTCAGAGGCTGGGGTGGGGAGGGGGTAGTAGAAGCACGGAGAGAACGGAATGCCTGAGAAAGAAACAAGAGAGACCTATGCTCGTCCACTGGTGCCATCTCCCTGCAGACAAGCAGGCTGCCAAGCAGTGTTTCAGAACTCAGCATCCTAGCAAGTTCACCACAACGGCAATCACTGTCCACCACACTAGGAGGCAGTATCTTTGAAAAGGTTTGCCCAGAGCAGATTGCACAGGCCTGAGGAGTATGGAGCCCTGGGGGTGCTGGGTGCTGGGTGCTGGGCTGCTGACTGTAATGTTGGTGCTTCAAACTCAGCAGCCACTCAGTAGGAAAAAGATAAGACTGCTCCCTAAGAGGTCTGTAGTCTCAGAAACCCTATTTAGGACCTGGCGGACTGTGAGACAAAATTCCCTAGATGGCACGGAGATTAACTGCTGTTCCAGAGCCCTCACCGTTTTTTGCTTTTCTATGTTAGCCGTGCCTCCAAAGGGCCTGGGGGACGAAGACCACTCACTTCCATGAGCCCCTCCAGTGGAGGGCCTACCACCGCCACTCCAGATTCTGAGAGCGTATTCAAGTAAGGTCCCAGGGGAAAGGCATTCAGGATTGTTAGCAAGTGATTTGTTTCATCTTTCTTAAAGGAGAAATTAATAAAATCTAGCTCTCATGAGGACGAAAAGGGGGAGAAATGTGTCCAAGAAACCAGCCTCGAGGTGCTAAAAACCTTGGACCCGTTGGTCATTGGAATGCCACAGGTAAGGATATTTTGTCACCACTCACAAATGACTTCGGGGTAGACTAAGAACAAAGAGATGAGATCTGAGGTCAGATGCAACTCCTAGAACCTGAAGCTCGATGGTGTACTAGAAATGCAAGCAGGGAAGGGCATGAAACGTGCTCACCGCACTGGGCTTGGTGGGTAAATATGCATGGCAAGAAAGAGGGAAAGTCCAAGTGGACTCCAAAGTTCCCATTAGAATAAGGACATTTTCAAGAGATATGAAATATACTGACTAAAGAAAGTGGAGGCGTTCCAGATCCTCAAATACTCAAAGCGGGAAACGCAGCACCTGGAGAAGAGGAACAGCAATAGATTCTCGACCTTGTCCCAGTGGGGGTCCTGGAAGAACGTCCCCTGCCCCCTTGCAGCTTTCAGAAATACATGGGACCTTTTGACTGGTCTCACTGACAAGGGACTTACTAGGGGCACTTGTACGTGCAACTCAGGGTTCTACCATAACCTTCAGTGCCCGGAATAGTCCTTCACAATGTAGAATTCCCTGCTCAAGATTCTAACAACCTCACCATGGGAAGCACTGATCAACAGTCACTACATCAAGCACCTGAATATGGGTATGCTATACAGTGAACCCTCGTTTATCGCGGTTAATCGGTTCTAGACCCTACCGTGATAAATTAAATTCCGCGAAGTAGGATTCCTTATTTGTAAATCAAATATTTTCGTAGTTAGAGCATAGAGGACATGAAAAAACACCCTTTAGTCACCATTACACTTGTATTACCCAATTTATTAAACGAAAAAGGGAAAATACAGTGAAACATTTTGGACATTACAATTATCATTTATTATTTATTATATTATTTATGGTATCAAGCGTGTACAGTATGAGCCAATCAGTGGCAGTAATGACAGAGCATGCGCTGTTACGCAAAAACCACGATAGAGTGAAGCCGCGGAAGTCGAAGCGCGAAGTGGCGAGGGTTCACTGTACAGTAATTTAGTGGCTATGCTTCATCAGAGTTTCCGGACTAAGAATAGACCAGAAAGAAGGAAGAGAAGGTCCAATTCTGAAAAACTGCCCACTGAAAACCACATGAACACCCCTGGAACATTGTCTGATGGCGTGGTGGGAGATGAGCCCCTCCGATTGGAAGGTAGGCAAAATACGCGCAGGAAGCGCTTTCTCCTCAAAGAAGAGTCCATCTTCGCTTTCTGGATGCAGCAAAGCTTTCAGAACCTTCACTTGCTGATGTGGCACCACTTAAAATGAGAAGACACTGTGGAAACATGCATTAATAATTAGAATTCCAGAAATAGAAATCTATGAAAAGTGGAAATCAAAAATGAAATGAAACTCATAAAACGTCATACCTTACACATTACTGAGGTGATCTGGACTGTTATCAGCCAGTTTGAGTTGGACAATCACATGGTTTACTGTGCATGAAAAATTAAAGAGAAAAAGTGTCACATTCGTTGTTTAAAAGAGAATTTCAAGATCATCTTGAAGTACAATATGATCTGTAATAGAATAATATTTTCACATGCCTGCAAGGAATACCAGCTAACATTATCATTATTCAAATGTACATGCCAAACACGGAAGGCAATAATGACTAAATTCTACCAATTTCTTCAGTCTGAAATTGATGCAATAATCAAGCAAGATGCATAAATGACAATGCATCGGTGCATTGACAATGCACCGGTAATTACTGGTGACTGTAATGATGATGTTGGGAACACATAAAAGAAAGCATCTATACTTTGAAAATCTGGCCTAGAGGATAGAAATTATAATCAGATCACATGACACAGTTTTGTGAGACTAATGATTCATTCACTGAAAATACTTATTTTCAGCAACATAGACAGCAACTGTACACAAGCCCTTGAAATATGACATACCTGGGAATCAAAATGACTACATTTGTGGCAAGAGGGGATGGAGAAGCTCAATATCACCAGCCAAATCAAGGCCAGAGACGAACCGTGGAACAGACCATCAGTTGTTAATATCCAAATTCGGTTAAAGCTAAAGCAAACAGAAATAAGTTCAGAAGAGTTCAAATACGCCTTTGAGAATATCCCACGTGAGTTTCAAGAGCAAATGGAACACGTTGAACACTCTGAACAGACGTGATGTGCTGCTGGCTGACCTCAAGAACACCATGCATGAATAAAGCGAGATTGCTACAAATACAGAAAAGCAAGAAAAGAACAAAATGAATGTCAGAAAAGACTCTGAAACTTGCTCTTGAAGTTAGAGAAGCTAAAATGATAAGAAAAAATGATGAAGTAAAAGAGTTAAGCAGAAATGTTCCAAAAACAGCTTGAGAAGACAGAAGGAAGTATTATAATAAAATGTGTGAAGACTTGGAGTTACAAAGCCAAAGAGAAGAATGTGCAAATATCAAGTTGAAAGACCTGGGGGCGAAATTCGAATCTTGGGTTAAGATATTGAAGGATTCTATGGGCAAAATATTAAACAATGTAGGAAACATCAGAAGATGATGGAAGGAACGCGCCGTCACTGCCCCAAAAAGAATCGGTTCATATACTACTTTGTCAAAAGGTAGGACATGATCAAGAACCCATCGTTTTGAAGGAAACAGTCCAATCTGCACGGAATGCATTAAGAAAAGCAAGGCTCCGGGAATTGACTGAATATCAATTGAAATATTTCACCACACTAATGCGTAACTGGAAGCACTCACTCAACTATACCAAGAAATTTGAAAGATAATCAGGTGGCCGACTGGCTGACAGAGTTCCATATCTCTGTCCATTCCAAAGAAAGGTAGCACCACAGAATGCAGGAATTATTGAAAAATATCATTTTCACATACGAGTCAAATGTTGCTGAAAATATCTTACAAACAATTGCAGCAGTATTTACAGAGAGTTCCCAGAAATCCACGCACTATTCAGAAGACGGGAGGAGAGGTGTGCATCAGGGTTATATCCTTTTACCACATTTAGTCACGCTCTATGCTGAGCAAACGAGCTGAAAAGCCGGGCTTTCCTTTGCTTTTTCTTTTGAAGACCAGTCATCGGACTGCAGTCGGATATGGCCTGTTAGCGACCTGCGATGTGCAGGAAGCACAACCTTTCTCGCTGAAAGGGAAAACAACGTCGGACATTTTCTGGTGAAAATCAAAGACCTCACTGTCACTATGGATTCTGCTCCAACACAAAGAAAATGAAAATCCATAAACTATACCAATAGTTTCTTGTCTAAAGGGAAAAGATTGACGTTGTCAAAGATTTTATTTTACTTGGATTCACAATCAACATTTATGGCAGCAGCCGCCAAGAAATCAAAATATGTATTGCAGTGGACAAATCAGCAAAGAATTCCCCTTAGAAACCAGGATGGTGAGACTTCTTCTCGGGCACTTTGTGCAGCGTATCAGGAGAGAACGGCCCTGGAGAAGATCATAGTGCTTGCTTTTATAAACGGTGAGTGGAAAAGAAGACGCCCTTTAATGATAAGGATTGATCGACGCAGTGGCTGCAACAATGGGCGCTTCCGGACATGAAAACATTGTGAAGGCGGTGCAGGACTGGGAAGTGTTTCCTCCTGATAGATCTAGGGTCACTATGCGTCAGACCAACTTAATGACAAGAACATGCCGAGATTTTATTTCATCATTTCCTTGACTTTCTTTTACTACGGACGTAATAAGAGCAAATGAGAGAAACATTTCTGAATCAGAGAAAACCACATAATGAGGACCAGAGGGAAGTAAAGAGAAAAAAATAAACAATCCCTGTATCTTGCCTTGTGTTTTTCACAGGTGCTATGGCCAAGACTTCTGACGTTTGTGGTACCCGCAGAATATACAGGGACTCTGAGCCACCTGTTTAATATGATCAGAACCCTGATCATGGCAGAGGAGAGGAAGAACTCGAGTGACGCTGAGTCCACTGCCCTTGTCGTCTCGACCGGAGCTGGTTTGTATATCCGCAAACAAAGTACACTGTTCTCTGAGGAGACACTGACCTCATCTCCAACTCCACTTTGAATTTCTCAGCCCCCACAGCACTAACGAAAACTGTGTTCTCTTTCTAGTGAAACTTCCTTCGCCACAACAGCTGCTGGCCAGACTTCTGGTAAGTGAGTTCCAAAGAATGAACCTGGGGCAAATATAAGCCCATACAGACAATCAAGTTCCAAATAAATACTAGTAAAAATTACATATGTATGCCAAATAAAAATGAAACGACATATTAAATCATCTCCTGCACCAATGACAGCCAAGAAGATTGATTATCTTCCCACTATGAAGTTACTTTTGAACTTTATAAATGTTGAAACTAAGCATGGACTGAACCTGATCTGTGGTCCATTCAGCTTCCATATTTATTAATTTGATTTTTTTTTTCTTCTCTCATTTTGGCCTCTTCTGTATCTATGTACTCCAGCACTATTTCCACATGCCTTTATTTAATTAATATCTGAGTATTGTACTTTTTGTTTATTTTTGGTTGGTGTCTCCTTCTCCTCCTCTTCCTCCTCATCCTCCTCCTTTATCCTCAGTGAAGGGGCAAAAATAAGAAGCTGAGATGTGTAAATATTAGCATGGTTCTAGAATAAGTCAGAATCAACTGTGCTGATTTACTGGAAGACTCTCCAGTGCGGGAATCAAGAAAATTCAGGACAAAGGTCAAATAAGAAGGCAGTTGGGTCTTTTGAATACCGCTGAATTGATTAGCACTTTCTGTTCCATCCTTCAGGTAATATCTATGCTTGCCAGTTTAGGGAAATTGGTTGGGGCTGGTGCAATAGGACTTTTGAAGATACTTCCTGAAATCATTCACCCCAAACTGGCAGACCTCTGGAAAACACGCCTACCCGAACTCCTGCAACCTCTGGAAGGTACAAGGGAATGGGTTCAGGTCTTTATCCAAGGAATGAGACTCTTATTGCTTGGGAGAAAGCCATTATTGTTTACTTTAGACAATAAAAACAGTGCATAGGATATGCAAGTTAGTTATCTAGATATTCCGCTTGACTAGTTTCTATTTCTCAGCCCAACTCGCATACGATCAGAGGGACCCAGTGGATCCCACCCTCAGGTTCTTCCTTCGTTTTTGCTCCTGCCTGTCTTCTTCCTGCCGGTGGTATTTTCTAGAAGGCTGTTATTACTCATTCGGGTTCAAATTCTTAAAATAAGGTCATTTCAGTACTGAGTGTTTTAATTAACAAGAAGCCCAGACTATCCCCCAACTGGCCCTTCAAATTTTGCAACACTGTAAATTTCATAGGAAATGGTTTGTCTATATAAGGAGGAAGCATGATGAAATGGAACCTCAACATGCACAGTCTCGCAAGGAAAATTTGAGAGTGTGTGTGTGCGTGTGTGCAGTCATTGAATCAGATTTTCTCTTTCTAGGAAAGAACGCTAGCATAGCACTATGGGAAACCATGCTGCTTCAGGTAAGGGTGCCTTCTAGATTAATTGATGATGATGGGGTGATGAAATCAGCTAAAGTTACTCATCTTAACTAAAAGGAATTACATTTCAAAAGACGCTATTCCACGTCCCCTCTGACCACAGACCAGGGATGTGCACAGCCTTACTGTCATGCAGAATTCATTGGAAAGGGGACTGCTGAAGATTAAATGAGGTGAAAGATGGCACCCTATCATTTAATCTGCCTTATAATCCCTTTGAATCTTTCTATTTTTTAATATTTTCTCTTTCTTTTCAGTTGAAGCTTCTTATCTGTTTGTTTACTTTTTTATTGTTGTCAGTTTTTTAAATGTTTTCCTGTATATTAAATCCAAGATATGTAAAACAACACACATGGTAACTGGATTAATGGTTGCTTGGGCGGATGGCAGGGGAGATTGGGGGGAAATGAGGAGCTAATAGCAATATGTACAAGATGAAGAAAATGTTCTAAAAACTGATGAGTGGTGGTGATTGTACACTCTTCTTGATGTGATCTAACTATTGAATTGTCTGATATGCGAATCACATGCCAATAAAATTGTTTAAAATAAAAATTAATGCCTAATACATCAACAAACGGCAGTATTCAATGTTTCCTTTTCTTGGAAGAACTACTAGAATGTTAGAATTGTTTAATGACTATACTTTTATAGCACAACTTGAGCAAATAACCTTGAGTCTTCAAAAGGCTCTTTGATGCCTTTAAGGTAGTTCTGTAGATTTCTCTTCTTAACATTTTTATCTGTGCCTTCATTAAGACTCTAATTTTCACCTGGTTTCCTCTAATTCCTACTGCTTTCTCTTCCCACTTGTAAAATCACAAATCTTTCTTCTGTATTCCTAAACACGATTGTTTTTCTTTATAAATGAGCTTCTTGCTGTCTTTTCCCTGATATCTAAAAGTAACGTGCAAAAAATGTTTTTAAAAATTAAAAACATTTTGATCCTTTTCCAGAAAATAATCTTCTCTCACCCATAAACTTTATGGACTTAACACCTAACAGTACCACAGAGCCCAATCCCAGAAATGGTAAATTGTAAGCAATGGTTGGATATTGGCAGCCTGTGTCATCCAAGGATTGTAAATAATATAATTCAAATCTAAAGAAGGGAATAGCTTTAGAGCTTAAATTATGAGCCACCTGGTTTCCAGAGGCTCTGGATGACAGTGGAAGCCCAAAATCCATTTGCAGGGTCCACACATGGATTATGCCTCTACTGAATCCCTTCTAACCATAGTTGAAGGATGTAGAAAACCCTGTTATCAGGCAAAGAAGATTGCAAAGTTGATTATCCCAGATGTAGTTAGGTTAAAATATTAAAAATGTAATATCTCATCATTTGATCTTCCCTTTGACCCATTTTAAAGCTGCTTCAGCTAAAAAAAAAAGAACAGTAACAAGGAAGTAAAACACATGAATTAAGCCCCTGGAGACTCCCCTCTGACCGTGGACCAGAGATGTGAACAGCTTTGCAGACATGCAGAATGCACTGGAAAAGGGACTGTTGCAGATGCAGTTAGTTTAAAATGCATTGCCCTGTCATTTGATTTCCCTTATGATCCATTTAAGTTTGTTCTAGTTTTTAATATTTATTGCTCTATTTTTATTGGAGTTTTATTTGTTTCGCATTGTTATTGGTGTTAGTGGTTTTTTTATTATTGTTTTCCTGCATTGAAATCCAGGATAGATAAGTCTATAGAGATAGAAACTAGTAATTGGATTCATGGTTCCTTGGGGGATGGCAGGGAAGGTTTGGAGGAAATGGGGAGCTAATAGCGATGAGGATAAGAATGAAGAAAATGTTCCAAAACTGATTGTGATGATTGAACAGCTCTTCTTAATGGTGAACTTTTGAATGGTGTGATATGCGAATCATATGCCAATGCACCTGTTGGGAAGAAGGGAAAAGTTGGATATTGGCTCTAAAAGGATTTCAGGAACCTATAAGGAAGCCACGGAATCCATGGACAGGGAACTTTTAGCAGCACTTCATCTTCCAGACCACCTACACTGAAATACCTAAGGTTCCTTCAAAATATCCTGATCGGTAGCCTTTCCAGAAACCACCACCTCCTATCTCAGCTCCTCCTAGAAACCAGATCTCTGAGGTTGGTGCTCAAGAACTTGCATGTTTAAAAGGTCCCCACACGTGACATTTACCCAATATAAACCTTCACAACCACTGCTCTACCCTCCCGATCTTTTATTCTAGGGTCCACTCCCCGTCCTATATCCTTACCTCTTTTATCGTCTACCTTCCTCAACATTCTCGCCCTAGTTTCTTCTGCTACCCTTTTACAATAGCCGTTTTCCCTAGAAATTAAGGGTTATTTCCTTCCCTAACAAGAAATTTTAAGAACAATTTCCTGCCTAGTCCCAATCTTGAATATGGCTCTAGTCTTCTATTTCCTTAACTTTCTTTCTTTAAGATCTTATACTTCTTTTGTATAAAGAACCATTAAATAAATACATGCAAACTCTCTCATTGCCCTCAGCATTCATTGTAAATTAATTGTAAATTTATAAATTTAAAGTAGTACAAATAAATGTGTAAGAAGTTATTATTTCTTGTTATTTTGAAAATTGCCATGTCATTGACCTCCAAAAAGATGAAAACCTTTTAAACTTACTAATTTGTTTGTTTCTTTGTTTGTTCAACATGATTCAGGCTCAGGACTATTGATCAAACTAGGAATATTTAGTTACAAAAGTAAAGCCATGACACTATCCATCAAATTGGTTGCTTAAGACATTTCGTTTTGTTTTACTTTATTTTTGCAGTTATGAGGTTTGTTAGAGAAGTTAATAGGTTACAATTCAGGACCAGAAATTCTCAGGATACAGTTCTTTGGTCAGGATAGCCTCTTCTCAGCCACTCCCATAGCCAGGTTTCTCTTTGGCCCTAACTAGGCCCTTTGGCTTGGCCTCTGCCCTGCTTGGACATTGTTACAAAGCTCTTTTAGCACTGCTAATGAAAGCCCAATGGGCAGCACACTTCACCATAAGTCTCAACTCAAAAGTACTTATCTCAAGCTTTGTGGTTAAGCTAACTCAGCACTCCCAATTAAGTGCCTGAAGACACCTTATTCCGAAAGCAAGTCTCTTGTCTAAAGGCACTCAGCAAGACATTTAATT
The DNA here is from genome assembly GCF_000313985.2 of Echinops telfairi. NCBI lineage: Eukaryota > Metazoa > Chordata > Mammalia > Afrosoricida > Tenrecidae > Echinops > Echinops telfairi. The sequence continues at coordinate 109,682,620 of NW_022111373.1, forward strand.
TTGATATTCTGAAAAAATTCCTCCCCATTTTACCAAAGTATTTAACAAAACAAACTAATTAATGGTTTTTTAGTCTATTTGACCTTGAAGAGCATTAACTTCAATTGTAGTTTCAACTAGGACGTACTTCTATTTTGTCTTTCATGGATTTATGTTTAAAGTGGGGAAGAGATGAAGGCACTGATATAGAGCTACATCTCTTCCTCACTTCGGGACTATCTTATTATCCCACATTTCATGTTTATGTCAACAATAAAAGATCTACTATCTTGCACATTAACAAAGCATGACTGGTAGTAATAAACATCAAAGTGTAAGGTGAGAATAAAGTTGCTTATGATGTTTAAGTTTATGTATCAACTTGTCTAGGCTATGATTTTCAGTAGTTTTTAAGTTCTGTAATAATGCAATTTGCAGTTGTGTAATCTAATATGGTCATCCTTCATTTTTGCATAATACCAATTTTTATGTAACAACCTGGTCTTTGGACCCTTACCATATCAATAAGTGAAGATTGGATATATTTCCAAATTCTGTATATGTTACTTTTAATGAGAATTCAGAACATAATGCTTGTGAAATGACTTTTAAAATAAACTAAGGAAATTTTCCAAAGTAAGCAGTTCTTTTATGGGGAGAAAGATACTATTTAATATATATTTGTATTCTTTAAAAATAATAAAAGTGTATCAAAGAAAAACACATTAAATTAACACATTAAATACATCTAACTTCCACTTCCTACTAATAGTTGCTCAAAGAAACTTTATGGAAGATCGGTGATGTGGCCTGGACCATTCAACTGAGTCGCGATTTCAATCATCAAATGGCAGGTTACAGCAACACCTCCACTGAAAAGGTTGGTTTTTCAATTAAGGTTTCTCAAGCCACCTTAGCGTTTACCTTGTGCCCCAAACTGGCTGCTCAAATGACATCTTATTTATACTACAACTAAAAGGAGTGAAGAGTGATTAGAAAAAAGAGTTCCCCTTCTCTTAAACTCATTTCCTCCAAGTTGTGTGCTATATCTCTCAACAGCACATCTGGCCAAAACACGCTCATGTGACCACATCTATATGCAAGGAAGAAGTGAAGCATCACATTTACAGGCTAGTCACTCCTTTAAAGAGTTACAGTCTAGGAAAGCCACAAAGGTAGTAATCCACTCTATTATGCACTGAGACTGATAACAGGTATATTTCTATCCCTGATCCATAGTAAGGGTGGATTCACTGGAGGCTTAATACACATGGGAGACCCTGTAAATAGGTTTGGGTTTGTCATTGTCATCCGTGGCCTTCTACAAACCAAGTATTCCAGATTAAACCTCTAATATATTCTCTCTGCAAACCAGGAGTTCAGAATGTATGCACTAATACCATTCTTTCACATCATGCTTCTATGGTTTATAAATGTCCCTTACTCACTTTAAAGGCATCATTGTCATTTTACTGGAGAATATTATAGATCAGCCCCATGGGGGATGGCAATTCTATTGGTAACTCACTACAAATTCATTAACATTGAGTGCATTGTGACTCATAGTGACTTTTCAGGACAAGGTATAATTTCCCAGAGGTGGGGTGGGGGTGTCCAAGACTAATTCTACTGGGGTTAAAAAAAAAACTCCTCTTTCTCTCATGGAGCATCTGATTTTGAACTGCTGACCTTTTGGTTAGAAGCCCAAGATTTGCCCACTATACACTACCAGGACCAATAGGTAACTTTGCACCTATTATCAGGAGAGCCCAGTCCCAGGAGAAGGACATCATGTGTGATATAGTGGAGGGGCAGCAAAAAAGAGGAAGGGCCACAGTGAGATAGATTAACACAGTGTCTGCCACAATGTGCTCAAGCATAGGAATAATGTGTTTCGTTCTGTTGTGAATGGAGTCGCTATGGGATGACACTTAACAACAACAGCACCTTACAAGGGCTCCAATTCTATTGATGTTGTTGTGCCCATTCCAAATTGTGCCTCTCTAGTTTGCCAAGCATAATTTCATTCTCCTGGGATGAGTCTCTCCTGATTACATATACAAAGAATATAAGACAAAGTCTTGCCATCCTTGCATCTAAGGAGCTCTCTGGCTCTACTTCTTCCAAGATGGATTAGTTTGCCTTTTTAGAAATCCATGGTACTTTCATTATTCTTCACCAGCACGACAATTCAAATGAATTGATTCTTCTATGGTCTTCCTTATTCAAGGTCCAACTTACACATGCATAGGAAGCAATTTAAAAAATAGTCACTGAGGTCTTAAAGCCTTGGATTCAAACAAGCAGCCATCTAAGTGATCAATCAATTAAATCTACACAGAAGAAGCACACCAGCTTGCATGATCCAAAGATGACAATTAAAAACTCAAAGATGGTGACGAGAAAAGTATTAGAGCTAAAAGTATGAACACTCAATCTGTAGAAGGCTATGGATAGTGAGACCCAAAACCCGTCTGCAAAGTATAGAGTCAGACTGGGCTGCTGGCAGGGCCACAATAGCCAAAGGCAAGAGTCCCTAAACAGCCTTCCTAGCAGGAAGAGGCCATTGTAATCTTTCTTATGCTGGATGGAACTCAATACTTGGGAGTCAATCTCGCTATAGACATGACCTGAATTTTTACTGTGTGCAAGCATGTCTTAGTTGTTCCATGACAGAATTTTTTCCCCTGGCTTTTTGAATATTAATGGAGTCCTTCTTCCACTGATGGATTATTTGCATTTTTATCTTTATATTAACATGATCTTACCCTTACCACTTTAGAAGAAAAAAATATATATATATATCATGGCTTGGATCAGGCACACGTTAGTCCTCAAAGGAACATCCTTACTTTTCAATTTTCTAAAGAGGTTTTAGGCAGCAGATTTACCTAATGCAACTCATCTTTTGAATGGTGCTACCATGAGCAATGAGCATGCTAGCAAGACAAAATCCTTGACAGCTTCAACCTTTTCTCCATTTAACATAATGTTATCTATTGGTCCAGATGTGAGGATTTTAACCTTCTTTACATTGATTTGTAATCCATTCTGAAGGCTACAAGTGTTTCGAGTCCTCCTCACTTTCAGCAAGCAAGGTTGTGCCATCTGCATAGCTCGGGTCGTTAGTAGTCTCTCCTCCAATCCTGATGCCACGTTCTTCTCCATATAAGCCAGCCTCACTGATGATTTGCTCAGCATAGACATTGAACAAATACGGTGAGAAACCACAACCCTGACACACACCTCCCCCGATTTCAAACCATGCTATATCCCTTTGGTCTGTTGGTACAACTACCTCTTGATCGATGGACAAATTCCGAATGCGTATAATGAATTATTCTGGAATTCCCATTCTTCTCGAGCTTATCCATAGTTTATTGGCCACATAGGCAATGCCTTTGCATTGTCAATGAAACACAAGTAAATATCTTTCTGGTATTCTCTGCTTTGAGCAAAGATCCATCTGACATCAGCAATGATCTGCGTTATTCCATGTCCTCGTCTGAATCCAGCCTGAACTTCTGGCAGTTCCCTGTCAATGTACTGCTATTATCGTTAGATGACCTTCAAGAAAAATGTACCTGTGTGCAATATGAGTGATATTGTTTTGTGGCTTCAGCATTCTATTGGGCACAAATATGGATCTCGTCCAGTCAGTTGGCCAAGTAGCTGTCTTCCAAATTTCCTACCATAGGCAAATGAGTGCTTCCAGTGTTTCATCAGCTTGATAAAAACATTTGTATTGGTATTCCATCAATTCCTGGATTCTTGTTTTGAGCTAATGCATTCAGTGCCACTTGAAATTCTTCCTTCAGAGCCATTTTTTTCTTATTCATATAACTGATCATATACCTCCGCCTTGTTCGTGGACCTCTTGAAATGGTGGAATGTTGACTTTTGGTACAGAGACTCTGTGCATTCTTTCCATCTTCTCTTGAGGCTTTCTATAACCTTCCACATTGTATGCATCCACAAATGTAGGATAGCACCAAGATGACAACAAACTTATGCTTTTAGGCCATACAATCTGCAAATCAAGCAAAGCGGTAGAAAGCCTGACTAGCGCCCATTCACCACGCACCACCCTCTCTATGTGTGTACCTCAAAACACACTTTGACACAGGACAGCTCACTTCAGCTGGGAACAGATTTCCAAGAGTGGGTGGTGGTTTGGGGGGCAGGGGGGCGAAGATGCCCATTGAGTGGCTTCCATGAAAAATGTGATGTGGTCCCCCAAACCAATAAACGTTTCTACCAGAGTGATGAGATACTGATGGGAAAATCAAATCAGGATGAGAGAAAGGACACGTACACATCTCAGAGAAGGCAAGTGCATTTCTGTTAGTAGAAAAAGGGGTGGGGGGCCCAACTTCCCAGCAGGGAAAAAATAATAACAATTCTTATACACACCCCAGGTTCTGTGTAAGGGAAGCGTCTGCTCCAAATAGGCACATTGAATAGGGTTCTACACGGGCCCTGGGGATCCAGGCCAAGTGTTACAGAATACTGGGCTATTGAACCCTGGATTTTGAGTTAGACAATATACTCTACAGGCTGTACCAGAAGTATGTGATGTAGAGATTCCACTAGGTGAACTGAGCGCTACCTCAAACACCTCTCAAATACAGTCTTTTGGCCCAGAGACTCAAGGCTGAAACGTCGTAGTATGTGAAACGTAGAGCACAGCCACACCAAGAGTACTGAACTGTCAGTAGGTGGACGACCATTAACTCACACTTTTAATGCTCTAATTGCTTTATTAAGATAAGTATTATTCTGGCAGATCTAGGTCTCATTGTCATTGAATAATTATTGTAAGTTTTTTTTTTTTAGTAGAATCTTTTTTTATTCAGAAAAAAACCCAAAGTTTTCCAACCACACACAGGAGAAGGGATGGGTAGGGGGAGATGTCTGTCCATCCAGGCCCAACCCCTACCCCATATGGTTTTGGCAGCAATAAGGGGTATGGGGTAATGGCCCAAAAGATAAAAATGGTGTTTGTGTGTGTATGGAAAGGGTGTGTGTGTGTGTGGGGGGGGGGGTGTTGCAAAAGCAGTGGGAAGTGGTGGGGGAAAGGGGAAGATGAGGTCAGTACTGGGAACACCGCAGGTGGGAAGCCATTTCATAACATTCCTTGTTGATCCAACCACCATGGACACCTTCTTTAGTTTTGGCTTACCATCAACTCCCATTGTTATGTAAATATTATCTAGTCAGGGAAGTGTTTAATCTTTACATGTCAAGAATCCATATATTGTGACTTGTAGTTAGCCCACACTTGATTAATCTTCTTTTCTCAATTGTGTTTTAAATACATTACCATGGCCTACATCAATGCTGCTCTAAACATATGCTCCAGGGAGATAATCAATAATGTTCTCTAACATAAAATGACAAAGTTGTCCCTAAGGTGAACTAGAGTCATATAGAAAACCTAGATATAGGAATGGACTTTGGCTTTCACTTAATCCTGACTCCAATCAAAAAACAATTCAATACATGCCGTCATGAAGGAAACACAGAAGCTATGGGTGCTACAGCAAAGTGTGGTGAAGAAACTAGATGGTGCCCGGCTATCCAAAAGAATAACATCTGGGGTCTTAAAGGCTTGTTTTCAAACAAGTAGCCCTCTAAATAAGGCGTTAACTAAGCCTACAGGGAAAGGGCACACCAACACGCATTATTCAAGGATTGTAAATAATATAAACCAAATCTAAAGAAGGGAATAGTATCACAGCTTAAACTGTGAAATTCTAGTTTGCAGAAGGCTATGGATGGCAGTGGTACCCTAAAATGCCTTCAAAGGATCTACACATGGAATAAACCTCTGGTGATTTCCCTCTGACCATAAAGGGTGAGAATAATCTGGTGATCAGGCAGAAGAGTACTGTAGAGACAATTAGTACACTTGAATGGCAGATATAACTTGACTGGTTAAAACCTTAGTATTTGATATCCCTTTTGACACACTTTGAGTTTAATGTGGTTTTTAATATTCTCTTTTTTTCCAAAATAAGTTTCATCTCTTTTGTACTTTGTGATTGTTGGTAGCCTTCTTGACTCTCTGTTATGTATTTTTGTGTTTTTCAGTGTATGAAACCCGGGTGGGTGAACCTATAGAGTTAATAACTATACTAAGGTTTCCTGGGGGTGTGATGGGATAGGTGGTGGGGAGGGGTATCAAGAAGTCAAAGAAGGAACAACATGTTTTGAAGCTGAGTGTTATAGTAATTGTACACTTCTAGGTATAACTGAACTATTGAACGGTACGATGTCTTCATTATGTACTAATAAAATGGCTTTTTAAATAAAAGAATTACCTCTTATGAATTTTGCTATTATCTCATCTCCACAAGAATGTAGAAAAACATATATACAGATATACTTGTATACATTCAGGCATGTGCTGTGCTGTTCCCATGCAAAATACTGCTGGGCTGCCCCACTTTCAAAACCACATGTGTATGTCTTATACGGCTTCTAGTGAGAGCGGACAAGAATGCAGGTCCTAATCACCTTTCCTTCCCTCCCAACACTAATAAGTGAGCTAAATGAGGCTGATCTAGTGAATCCAACATTGTCGCCACCTCTGAGGGATGTGGCAGCCATCCAATGCCTGCCTGTGTCCTCACTCTGCAGTACTCTTGCCTGGAGAGATGGCCTTCTCTAATTTACTCAGATCCCCTTACGGGAGACACACTAAGTACACCTCACGTGGCTGTCATTGACCCTGACACTGCTCTGGGTCCACACTACTGACCGATTCACCCTCTTCTTGGGAGGAAAATAACCTTAGAGCTTACTAAGTATTATTTGGAAACCATAATAAAATCTCCTAAATTACAAAGTAAGTATATTTTAGAGGTTTGACTATCTGATTAACTCATCTTCAAAATAGCCATATTTCCACTGAGCATGTATTAGCTGCCAGAGACTGCTCGCTAGAAATACTATGACCCTCTGCTATGAAGAACTCCTGGCCTGACCACAGAGACAAACATGACAACAAAACTTGATGCTCAGGAGGCCAAGGCTTTGAGAGGGCACAAAGCAGGGAGGTGTGCAGAAAAGAGCACAGGTAGAGGACAACGCTTGGAGTCAGCAAACACTTTCAAGGGAGATAATGCTTGATGTTAATGGGCTACAATTAGTCAGTTATTAATCATGTCTTTTCTTCAGATGACCATTCTAACTCTTTGCTCTTTTTAACAGTCTTGTTTTCTGAGCTTTTACATCCCCTTGTCTTTTTTGTTTTAATAAATCATTTTATTGGGGGCTCGTACAACTCTTGTTACAATCCATACATCTCTTACATCAAGCGAATCTGTACATATGTTACCTTCATTCTTTTCTAGACATTTACTTTCTACTGAGCCCTTGGTCTCAGCCCTCCCTTTTTTTCCCTTCCCTCCTCCCCACGCTCGTAACCACTTGCTATACAGTATTATAAATTGTTATTACTTTCATATCTCACATCAACTGCTGTCTTCTGGTCTAATCTGAATTGAGAAGCAGCACTGGGGTCATGGTGGTTGGGGGTGAGGAAGCCTCAAGGAACCAGAGGAATATAGTGTGTTTCATCCCAGCTTTCACATCCCCTTGTCTTTTGTTTTGCAGAAATTCCTTTGGAAAGCCTTGGGAACCACTTTAGCATACTGCCAAGACACAGGCTTCGTGAGCTCACAACTTAGGGAGTATCTGATTGCTCCCAATCAACTAGGGGACCAGCGACAGGTGGGACCTCTTTTCCTTAATTCCCTCTTACAATCATGATGATTAATCCTATTCACAACTCCCACGGGTCTTATAATAATGTTTCCTTCTTCAGAATTTCCATGGAGATATTCAGAATCAGCCAATAGAATTTTTTTTAGGAAAAAACAAACAACTAGACTTCCCTGTTTTAAATATCAATACTTTATTAACTAAGCATAATTGTGGAAATGCTAAAAATTTTATTTCAATCTTTAATGGAGTATTTTGTCCCTTTGGTGTTATAACTAACTACGGCCTGCGGGCCACATGCGGCCCGCTGAGGACATTTATCTGGCCCGCCCGGTGTTTTTTTACTTCAAAATAAGATATGTGCAGGGTGCATAGGAATTTGTTCATAGTTTTTGTTGTTTTTTTAACTGTAGCCCGGCCCTCCAACAGTCTGAGGGACGTGAACTGGCCCCTGTTTAAAAAGTTTGCGGACCCCTGATTAGAGTACCACAGTGAACAACGAAATCACTGCATCAACAAGCCAGAAGTGACTTTACAGACCATGCACTTTCAGCCCAGACAAAAGACCACCGTGCCTGGGACCACAGAGGTTGCAGAAACACCTCTGCCTTTTCCCTAGCATTGCCCAAGTGGGAGAGCAATAAGAGGAAGTTTGATTTAGCAAAACACATAGAAACTCCTCCGGTTTGACACCACTAACGATACCATCTAGTACGAGCAAAAGAAGGCCTGGCGGTGCAGTGGTGACACGCTCGGTGACTAACTGAAAGGTCGGAAGCTGGGGCTCACTCCCCCCGCAGCTCGGGGACAGAAAGACCGGGGCTCTCTTCAGCAAGTAGCACCGCCCAGCAACCCCTTTGGGCCTGTTCTTCACCCCCTGGGCTGCCGTGAGTTTCGATTGACACGCGGTACCGAACAACAATAAAAGTTAAAATAAAAATATAGCATTTTGATGTGCTGATATATATAGGTGTATAGATAGGTGTAGACTATTTTTCAGGAATTCTGAAATATTTCAAGTCTTTTCCCCTACATTCAATGGTCACAGCTCACTAAGACATTACTGGCTCTTGGAAAATGCCTTTCTATTCCTATTGTTTCTCTTTTCTTGGTCAGAGACTCAGCTATCACTTAGCTGTTCTTGGCAGCATTGCTAGCACGTGTTTCCTCACTTTGACTGCTTAGTTCCGCAGAGTAGGGAAATGCAGCTGTCTCATAAGCACACAGTAAGATTCGCATCCAGGGTGAGGGTTTCACAAATTTCCTCATCTTCCTTTTTCACTTCATCTCAATTTTTTAAATATTTCCCAGACACACAAGCTGTTTTACCTAGTCAGTGAACCCTGGCTAAGGAGAGAGTTGATATAAAACTCTCTCAATCTCAGTGAGACTGAACGGCTTTTGATATCCTAACCATGACTTTTCCATTCATCGTACTCCAGGGCTCCGATTCTGGGATCAGCTCTCCCACTGACAAAGGGTCCACTCTCACTCACAAAAACCCTACAGGACAAAGTAGAACTGCTCCTTAGGGGTTTTGAGAATGCACGGCTTTACCAGAGCCCACAACATCACCTTTCTCCTGAGGAGCAGCAGGTGGATTTGAACCACCAATCTTGTGGATAGCAGCCTAACATCTAATTTTCTACACCCCCAGGGGTTCTGGAGTCAGACTGGTATTGTTGTGGTTAGGCCATCTAGTTGGGTCCCTGTGCACAACAGACCAAAACACTACGCGGTCCTGTGCCATCCTCCCAATTGTTATGTTTGAGCCCACTGGTGCAGCCATGGTATCAGCCCATTTTGTTAAGTCTTCCTATTTTTTGCTGCCCCTCTGCTTTGCCATACATGATGTCCTTCTCCAGGGACGGGTCTCTCCACCACATTCTCTCCATGTTCCCCAGGTTCCTCGGAAGGAAAATAGGGAGAAATGGAGCCCATCTGGAAGGTTATACTCAATAGAGAGCTTAGTGAGCAGTTTCATGGGAGGAGATTAAGATTTGTAACCTTGAAAACTGATGAAGGGAAAGTAATTGGAGGCTTAGTGGAGGCTGAAACTGTACATTCTGACTCCCACTAATTTCCTCAGCAGACTAAGTACAGGAACAGCACCAGCCAGGACCTTGGTGTTAGTAGTCTGATCTCTGTAGTCTTTGAGTGGTTCTTGCAGGGTTGAAGACCAAAGGAAATATTGTAGATGTCACAGATAAAACACCGTGAAGGGACTGTGGTGAAATCAGCCTGGGGCAAGAGATATGGTAAGGGGAGGGCATGGGGAGCAAGAGGTACAGGTTTTGAAAATTTAACCACTTAAGATATAATAATAAAGCTTCAGTGGTACAATAACCCTTTAAAGATGTTTGTCAATATAAGCTCAAACTCTTCTATTATCTTTCCTGCAATCCTTTATCATTCACACCCGACTCCTCTGTGGACCCCAGGACCTTGGCACTTACCTTTCCTCTGTTTAGAACTGTCCTTCCCAGATAACCATGGGTATTCTTTCACCTATGTCAGTTTTCTCCTCTATCTCACCCCGCTCTGAGGTCCTTTCTGACCCTTCTATTTAAATCGAAAACTACCCCCTTTCCAGAGTTTTTTTCTGCATAGCACTTATCACCATAGATATACCGTTTATTTACATCTACTGAATTTGAATGCTTACTTAATGACTTAACTTTAATATCACTTCCATTCATTAAGCACTATCTGGGTGCTGGATACAGAGTAGTGTACAAAACACACCATCAATTCCTGTCCTTGAATGACGGAATGGTTAAACTCAAAACCCCATGCCTTTTCTGATTTTAGGGAACAACATTCATTTTAGGATATTGTGCTGAGAGACACTTGGATGTTGTTTTAAAAGTCCTTAAAGCATTCCAGGATCGAGAAAGGTTTTTCATGAATCGATGTAAGGTAAGGAAAAACTATACTGATTTGATCAGTGAACATCCCATCTACATAGTATACTTAAGTCAAGGCCTCGTTTCCAAGGCAGCCCTCCCAAAGCTCTGCAGACAGTTCAGCAAAAAGTCTCCTCCGTTTCTGCTGAGTCCCTGGTTGGTGTAAAATATTAATGTGCTCAGCTGATAATCAAAAGTTTGGAGGTACAAGTCTACCCAAGACCCTTGGAAGAAAGGCTGGGTGATCTACTTCCACAAACCATCGCTATTGAAACCCCTGTGGAGCACAGTTCTACTCTGACACGCTTTGGGTCACCATGAGTCAGAGTGGACTCTGTGGTTACTGTTAACTCGTTTGCTTCATCCTGATCTGGAAAGTCAGGAAAATCAGAGTGAGTTCTGGATGGTGCCCAGTTGGTCCTCCTATCAGCTCTTCAAGTCTCTTGGTCAGCCTCTGCTTCCCCTGGTGGATGGGGATTTGATCAATAAAAATTAGCTATATCACATGAAATAGTGTCTGGAGTCTTAAAGGCTTATCTCTAAACAAGTGAGATGCCATCTAAGTGAGATGTCAACGAAGTCTACCTGGAAGAAGTGCACCATCATCAGTCACTGAAGGATTGGAATCCATATCATCCAAAGTTGAAGTAGGGATCAGTATTAGCGTCTAAATTGTGAGAATCCGGTGTGCAGAAAGCGATGGATGGCAGTAGAAGCCCAAGATTCATTTGTAGAACTACTTAGGAAATCAGCCTCCAGAGAACTCTCCCTACCTACAATCGAGGGAAGGGAGGAAAGTAGTCAATAGAGTGCTTGGGAGAGAGGAGTATGGAAGATCAAAGGCACAAACCTGACTTGAGCTGTTACAACTGGATTAGCAGATCCTCCCTATTATACAGGCTGGACTTGATCTGGTTTCCAAAATGTTCTGTATTTTTGATTTGTATTGTTTTGTTCAGTTTTTGTTGGTTCACCATAGAGTGTCTCAGAGGTGTTATATCAGTGTAGGTCACCCTCTGGAAGCTGTGTTAGATGCTTTTTCCTTTTTCGGTATATGAAACCTAGGATCAATGAACCTAGACTACATCAAGTAAAATAAGGGGCTCAGGGGAGGGGGATACATTGCTGGAGATGGGCAAAAGGGAGATATCATGTAGTCCATGTAGAAAAAGAATATTTGGAAACTGATTGTGGTAGCAATTGTACATTCTGCTTGATGTGATTGAAATTTGGAATGCTATGTTGTATGTATTAAATCCCAACTGAAAACAAAAATAAACAGGTAGATTAAAAACTAAAAAGTAGCCTTAGATTTTTCACAGTGCCTCTCAGTGTCTGCTAGGTCCCTGACACATTCCTAGCTCTTCAGTTTGGATGAGAAAACCTGCATGAATTTTTGACTCATTTGAATCATCCCAATATAGTTTAGTAAGCCCTGTAATGTTCTTAGAATTAGGGAGAGATTTTAAAAAAACATGAATGAAAAGGAAACCACTTCAGTCACAACTTGTCGTGTCTCCCTTCCTGGTTTTCAGGGTCTTTTTTCTGGGAAGAAGAAGCTATCCAAGACTGACGTCATGGTCATCTATGGAATGGTGGCCCTGCATGCTCCCAAAGAGCAACTTCTCACCAGGGTAGAGAAAGAAATTATGTTCCCAGTCCTGCTTCTCTACACCCAGTGCTGTCAGGTAATGGCCACCACAGCTGCCTTGATTTCTGGGCTGGGCTCCCAACCTTGGGAAACCATCAGTGTCAAAGAATTCTGCTTATACCCAATGACACAGGCGAAAGGAAACATAGGATCTGACATGTTTGGGATTAATGACATGGTAGCATAAAAGTTCCTAAAGAAGATGAACGGAGCCACTGTTTCTTTAGGAAGGCCTTGGTTAACTAATGTCCAAACACTGCCTTACCAGTTTATGTCTGACCTACGATGCCTTCCCACATAGTCCTTAGGGATTTCACTCTTGTCTTAACAATTATTCCTGGACTAGGCAGCTGGCTTATTAGGAGTTGCTGTCAGTCCATTCGGACTCGTGGTGATCCCATATGTCTCCCAGTGCTCTACAGGCCATAGGTTTTTCATGGCTAATTTTTTAGAAGGGGTTAGCCAGGCCTTTCTTCCAAAGTGCCTTTGGGTGGGTTTCCACTTCTAGCCGTCCAGTTAGCAGCTGAGCACGTAACTGTTTGCACCACTCAGAGACTACCACTCACGTATTGCTTCCTTGTAATCATGCTTACCTGCTCACCAAAGATCAGTGGTTCAAATCCACCCAGATGCACCTTGGAAAGTCTGTAGATCTGCTTCCAAAATGTTCTCCATGGAGCACATGTCTACTTGGACACATAAAGGGTCACCCGCAGTGAGTGTTGACCAGGCAGCAACTGGTTAACTGGGTTTGAAATACTAACGGCAATTGTTTCACTCTTCACATTGTCATACTTGTAAGCTAGCCACCTAGAGTACTGTCTCACAATAGAATAAGCCACTTACATACTTACAAGTGAATAAAATTGACTCAATCTACTCTGTCCACATTGTGTTGGACTATATTATTCACACACACACACACACACACACACACACATGCATATCCGTTTCCATCAGCGAGACCTGCCTTGACAACCCTCTATTAACAGTGTCCCTGGCTCAGAGCCACCAAATCAAGGTGGAACTCTTATGATCATTTCTGTTCCCAACACTCTCTTCACACCTTCCATCAGGAACTTCTACAGAAAAAATCATAATCCCCCTGCCATCGAGTCATGCCAACTCAGAAGGACCCTCTAGGACCGAGGAGAACTGCTCTGTAAATCCTTCAAAGCTCTGAATCTCGAAGGAAGCCGACTTCCTCATTTTGATCCCTGGGAGCAGTGGTTGGGTTTGAACCACCCAACTCTCAACCAGAGGCCAGTGCTTATCCTGTTGCACTACCAGGGATTCTATTCTAAAACAAAACAAAAATTGTCATTGAGTCCGTTCCAACTCCTAGTGACCCAATAGAACAGAATAGAGCTACTCCTCCGCGTTTCGAGGCTGTGCGTCATCACGGGAGCAGACGGCCTCATCTTTCTCCACGGCCACTGGAACATTGCAGTTAGCCAGCACTATCAGGGCTCAGTAGGCTTCTTCTACATATGGTCAATTCAGCCATTTTTCTGAATGGAATCGGAATAAGAATCACTTAGTGATTCTGAATAAGAATCACTTGGGGATCAAACAAAACGGTGCTCCACCAGGGATACTGATTTTTGTAGAATTCTGTAAAACAGACCTGTATTTGTTAAGGTTGTATCCAAGATGTTCATCCAGAGCCAGCTTTGGGGCGCTCTCTTTCTTCAGGGGCACAGCTGCTTCTCCCATCACATTGCCAGCATTTCATGTTGGGACTGGGACCTTCTGTATGTCGTCTTCAGTGTTTGAAGACTGATATACATGTAGGTGCTCTTGACACTCATCCATGTGTGTATGTACTAAGAAAGGAATCATAGGAGCTTACAATATTGTGGACAGAAGTATATTCTGGTATATGGTGCAGGGCAGTGAACTTCACACTTTAGAAGGTGCTGAAAATTGAAACACCACAGGAATTGCCATCTTTAAGCATGTGTCACAGTCTTTATTTTTAACATGCTTCTTAGGAAGTAATGGGAGGCACCCATCATTTAATCACCCATCATGATATACGAGAGCATAATAAAAGATAGTTCATATTACATCAACTTTTCACCAACCAATAAAGAGAACATTGACAAAAATAAAGGAGGAATGGAGATCAAGATGATTAAGATACATTTTCACAGTACAGTTGATTGTGCTGTAACATGGTGTATGTATTCCTAAAAATCACTGTGCAGTGCAAAAAACTCATAGTATAAGAGCCCAGGGATTGTGGGGGAAATTAATTAGAGGAACAACACTCAAGAACATTTATAAAGTGGCATGTTAACAACAAAAAACGAGGCGCCTAACAAAGAATAAAAATTAAAATCTCAGCAGCACAGTTTTACACATAGTACAGTAATAGCTAAGAAATACACAACTTATGTTTTTTTTAAATCTCACTGTACCTTAAACAATACATGAAGATGGATGCAAAAATGCGGAATGAGGGTTATCTGAAGTCAGATGGATGGTCCTGCTGGAGATGGATGGTGCTCCTAACACACAGCACACTGAGAGAAGAATTGATAGATATGTAACGCGTGCATGTATACTTTGAATACTACTCACGTGATTCCCCAGTAAGTCAGTGCTGATGCAAGTCAAATACTAACTCTTCATTTTTAAAATTTTCATCGTTATTGCCTTGGACTATCAGTTTCTTTACAAATCTGGTTTTTATTTCGAGGGTGGTTGGAAAACTTACATATAAATATCAGCAAATGACAACATTATATGGAGTACATATTACTAATGATAAAATATACCAAAAAGTGAATGGGCCTCCGTGCCCTTTGCTGTAACTTTAATATGACATGAAGCCACATATTGGGAAGCAGGAGCCCAGCGGCCGGAGCAGTTACACGTTTGGCTTCGATCCAGTAGGCTGGCAGTTGGAACTCACCAGCCAGTCAGTGGGAGAAAGACCCAGCTTTCTACCCCCAGAAACAGTGACAGTCTTGAAAACCTGTGGGGTAGTGCTACCCTGTCCTATAGGGTCACCATGAGTGGACATCAAGTGATGGCAGTGAGTGAGTGAGTGAGTGAGTGAGTGAGTGAGTGAGTGAGTGACTGACTGACTGACTGACTGACTGACTGACTAGTCGTATGCAGTTAGTTACTCCTCTGTCCTAATCCTGTGGGGTATGAAGTAAGCAGCAAATCCCTGACTACTAACCATCTAGTGATGCACTTCCCAGCGATCATGGTCATTACAACCCTGTGGAGGCCAGTGCTACTCAGAAACTCCTGGAGGCCCTGGGAGTCACTAATAACTCAAAGGCAGCTGGTTTGTTTGAGGGTTTTAGGTCTGTGTGGCTCAGTTCAACTGAGAGGTGCTTTCCGAATTCAGCCAACATTTCTCACAGATGAAAATCATGTATGAGAGAGCTTCAAGACATCTGTGGACAAATGCAATTGAAAGATAATGAAATATTTCCACACACTTTTTGAATCCCCCTCGTAACAGCAAGTGCCAATTTCAAAATTCTTAATATGCTCAATTATTACCTGATGTATCAATCGCATTGGTTAAATGTTTGAGTTTTAAACACAATTGTTGCAACAGAATGCACTGTTTTCCATTCCACAAGCATCTGCCCCTCTTACTTTTCATCGTTGTAGCTTTTCACGGCTCTTTTTCTCTAAAGGCCTTACCATTTTGCTCAGCACAATCCCTTTGAGACTGAGTGAGAAGGTGGAAGCCCAAAGATGGAGTACAGTGTCCTGGCCTCGGGTCCCTACTTACAACTCACACGAGAAAAGGGGTCTGCCGTTGTGTAAGGTCTCACTGAATAACAAGACCTACTGGAAGGAAGCAAGCACGTCCCTGGGAGGACCCCGTGTCCTGCTTCACGTCATCTTTGACACTGCTGAACGGATGCCTTTCTCCTACTCACTGAGCCTCTGCTTCTGTCTTTGATTTTCTAGGTGCTGGGCATGTCCGTGATGACCAAGGTATGAGGACGAATACATAAGATGATATCCATAGACATAGATATGTTATCATGTCAGATACACAGGTGTAAGCTCTGAAGCGTTGCTACGGGGGTTCCAGTTCTTACATGAATGAGTTTATTCCAAATAAGACACGTGGAAACATGTATCTGTGATCAAAGTGTGGTCACAGTCCTACCCAGTCCTGAAAATCTTGAAAGATTTTCTCCATGGAAAATTTCTAAAGGTTTTAAGTAAATGGAAACGGCATGGCGAGGAACGGGTCAGGAAAGTTACATCGTGTTCCCTCATGGCGAGGACCCCCTTGCTCATTCTTTAAGAGTATCAAGGGCTACCCTTTGATATGCCCTACAGCCCTGATCTTGACCCTTCAGACGTATTTTTGTCCCCCAAACTCAATGCACATTACAAAAGAACAAAATGTGGTGTAAATGAAAATGCCCGGCATTCTTCAGGGAAGGGTGAGATGGAAACTGTGTCATCAGCAGTGTGTAGACCTAGATGGAGGCCTTGTCGAGAAAGAGTAGCTTCACATTTTTAAAATACTAATACTATTTCAATATTTTGATATTTCATATTTGGGTTTAATAAAAGTTTCTATGATTTTGTAGTAATACTTTTTATTTACCCTTGAATATGTGTGTGGTGCTTATATACATCAAGTTCCTTTGATTTGATTCCAAAGAAACATTTACTAAATAACCCAGTTCTGAAGCCATGATTCGTGAGCTCTGTTAGAACAAAACAAGGAGTTTCTGCCTACATTTGGGTGTTTTAGAAGTTACACTGTAGTGATTTTGAACACTAGGTTGTGACCCACTAGTGAAGCATAAAATGAATGTAATAGCTAACCACCAGCAAATTCTTTTGTAAGGAAACAAAAGAGAAAGCAAAAGAATGCATCCCGAGGATAAGCATTTTAAAATATTTTATTTCACTTATATTATGATGTATGCATGTGAGTACTGGGTAGAATCGTCCATAAGAGTTCATACTGTGGCTTATGGTCATTACTGAAAGTCATCGCTGCAAAGAAGCTTCAGACTCTAGTGAAGAGAAAGAGGGTAGATTGATCTTGGTTTTTCAACTCCCCTGCTACGTCGATGGTAGCTTAGAGGTGGAGATGTCAATAGCAGCCAAAATTCTTGCTCTTGTCTGGACACATATTTCCATCTCAGACAAAACCTTTATTAATGTGGTGTGGTACCGGAGACCTTGCCTTGCACCAGAAATGCTTTTGATTTAGGACATGGATCTGCAAATGAGTTTCATAAGAAGCATCACGGAGATTGGCATTGCTATCCACGAAGCCCAGGAGCAGGAGTTCAAGTTTGCCCACAAGGAAGTGCTGCTCGGCTACATGCTTGTGAGTATGTAGAGAAGGCATCTCCTGAAGCCCCTGGAAAATTACATTACCAAGAGTCCAGGCCTCTATTCTGAAGCCTGGGTAAAATCAGCCAGCCCCAAACAACACAGATCTCTGCCGAATTCTGAATCAAGGGTTCAATGGGGGGCGGGGGCTGGGAGGTGGGGGCCGGTGGCTGAGGCACTTGGGAGGGTTGTTTCAGCTCCTTGTTTGTGTTGCAGGACTTCGTTAGGGATGAGCCCCTGGATTCCTTAGCAACCCCTATTCGGTGGAAAGCCTTAATCGCCATCCGATATCTCAGGTATTGTAGGTCTTGTTTTGCATCATTGAAATGATGTTTCTTCTTTTTTTTTCCAAAACCATTTTATTGGGAGTTAATATGGAGATATCATTCCATCACGTAAAGCAGTATTGTACAATTGCTACCATGATCATTTTCCTAACATTCTTTTCCTTTCTGAACTCCTTGACATCAGCTCCCTTTTACCCCTCCCCCCCACACACCCCCCACTGTACCCCCAGAAACCCTTATTCTACTTGCTGTCCCTGTAAATTCATCAATTCTGGGTTTCATAGACTGAAAAACAGAAAAAACATATAACAAAAATTTAAGAAGGTGACCCCCAATGACATACACATCTGAGATAAATAAACCCCAATGTGAATAAAAAAAATACATAACTGTTCTTGATGTGAATGAACTATTGAATTGTATGATATGTGAATAAAAAATACAGAAAATATTGAAAACCAGGATCATGCATCAGAGGGGGCAAATCAACTCACAAGGTTTTAACTGTTCAAGTCAGGTTTGTCATTCTGATCTTTTATAGTCGAAAAGATGTTTCTTATCCCTCCCTCCTCTCCTCATCATGACTTATGGACCAGTGCAGCACCTGGCACACACTCTCCAAAATGGGCATGGTTCATCAGAGGGCTCGAACTAGAGAAGTGTCTTCCCCTTTAAAGAGTTCAGAGCTTGATGGGAGGCTGGCCATAGGTTATTGACAGGGACGAACGAGTTTCTTGGCGGGCCAAATTAATGAGACATGGAGCGTGGAATTTATGTAGGGGGAAAAAGACATTTTTCTTCCATAGAGCATGGGTAAATTGTAGTGTTCCAGATCAGAATTTGTGATAGCTCTAATCGCATTCCAATAAGTCCATAGTAGCAAACCTGAAGAAGAAAATGCTTTTAAAATAATGTTTTTCATTTCTTCCCTGGCTTTTTAAATATTGATGGTGGTCTTCTCTTTCTTACTCTATTATTATTCTTACTGTTGTTATTTTATTCTTGCTGTTTTATCTTGTTTTTGTTTTTCATTGTTACTGC
Organism: Echinops telfairi; assembly: GCF_000313985.2. Classification (NCBI taxonomy): domain Eukaryota; kingdom Metazoa; phylum Chordata; class Mammalia; order Afrosoricida; family Tenrecidae; genus Echinops; species Echinops telfairi. The sequence continues at coordinate 109,701,555 of NW_022111373.1, forward strand.
TGGGTGTCCCAGTCTGTGAAGCACAAAAGGAGTAGATGCAGAGAGATAATAACTGACAGATGGTTTATCGGGGATGTGGGGGGCTGAGATAGGAAGGGGATTGGGGGAGCAAACTTGGAATCCGGAAGAGGGGAGGGAGCACTGGAACTGATTGTGATTATGTATGTACAACTCATTTTAAAAGCGATTTAACCATGGAGGTATATGAATTGTGAATATTATATCAAGAAAACCACTGGGGTGGGGGGGATGAATGTTGATATAATGTGAAAAATGTAGACAAAGCCATTGAAAAGTATGTATAGAAATTGTTTAATGGGAAACTAATTTGTTATGTAAACTCTCCCCAAAACACAATATATATATTTTTTTAATGAAAGAAAGAAACTAGGAGGGAGAGCATACACCATTCCAGTAGGTTTTTAGAATCTGGAACAAAGAAGCATTTGGAATAGTTCAGCCCTAAATTGAAATCCTTGCCCAAGAGCCTTATGTTCATCATTCCCTGTTTCAGTCTGTTCACTCATTCACCTATGAGAAAAACATCTAAAACAATTTCCAAAAATACAAGGGTAAATTTAAAAATATATTGCTACTAGAGCTCCAGATCATACATACACATGTTATGTTTTGTTTAATGTGTTTAAATATGTCTCTGTGGTCCGTGAATGGCTTCAAACAAGTTCTCTCAGCAATACAACTGTTTCATTCGCATTAGGGCGCCGTGTTAGTCCAGGTCGACTAGAGAAACAAATTCATAGATACTCACATGTGTCGAAGAAAGAGCTTTATATAAAAGAGCAATTGTGTATTGTGAAAACATCAATGTACAAAAGCCGGACAAAAGCCAGTCCGGACCAAGGCCATAAGTCTGATATTAGCCCACATGTCTGATCTAGTCCATGAATTCCTCTTTCAACTCACGCAGTACATCCATTGGTGCGGAATGCAGGAAGATCATAGGTCAGTGGGTAGAAGGTATTGTAGATCCAGTGGCCGTGGAATCATCTCAACGCTTGCATGGGTGGGTCTGCACCATGTCTCCTCCAGCTCTTTGAGTGTCTCCGCAGGAAAGGGAAGGCAGAGAGTCTGGCAATTTATCTCTGTTGCGCATCCAAATGAGGTCATCCAGGTGTGCCCTGATTGACAGGCCAGATTCCATCCCTTCGCTCAAATTGACAGGAGATATGCCTTCCAAAACTAAGGTCCAATCAAAACAATTACTTTTGAGGGAATCTACTGGACCAATTAAATGCAAAGCAGAGAGGTCAGCTCAGAAGGTCTTGGCATGGTGACTGGTTTTTAGGATTCCAAGGAGATAATCTTGATACATTTTCACAAAGGATATGCGATGATCACAGGGCATGACTATAAAGAAGTTTTAAGAAAACTGAAAACTATATTAGTAAAAAAATGGCCAGGAAAAGTGTGCTGAAGATTTCCCCACCCCCTTCATTACAACGCTGCCTTTACTCGTGCTTCAAGGGTAACCAGGGCTGTGCTTTGAGCATTCAGTTGGGAAACTTATCCCCAACTACCCTACAACTCTGATCTTGTCCCTTGAGGTGTCTTTTTGTTCCTCAGACTCAAAGGACTTTTAAAGGAAATGTGGTTTGGGTCCCTCACGCATGCCAAACCTTCTGTTTTGATGTGTGTAAACTGAAGAATGCAGAATCTCTGGGGAAGGGTCGGAGACCTTGGAACAGTACTTTCTGAAGTATGTAGGCCTACCTGGAATATGTGTCAAGAAACAGTAGCTTCCCATATTCATACTTCTGTTTAATAAATGTTTCTATCATTTTTGTAGCAATATTTTTAACTTACCTGATGGGGCAATAATTCTACTTTGAAACTAATTGATCTCAAGCCTTTCTCTTCCTTCTGTGTCGTTTGTTCATGTCTGTTTATTCTAGGTGTTGTGTCTGGAAGAAATTCAGAAAAGTCCATGGAATTTCCCAATAAATTTCATCTTATAAAAAATATTTTTCAAAAAATTAAAATAATATATTTTATTGTCATGAAAGAATGAAAAAACACATCTTTAAAAAGAGAACAAGAAAGAAATAAGAGTTAACTGCTAAAATTTGGAAAGTACAGAAAATTTCTAAACATTATGGAAATCACCCATCATTTCCCTCTTGTTAACATTTGTACATATGTCCTCTAATTCTTTCTCTAACCATTCATTTTTATTACAGACTTAAGATCCCATTCTGCTTATGATTGGTTAAGCCTTCCTTTTCTTACTTCATCTTATATACTCCCACATTCTTTCTGAGGCTTCAGGAACATTTTAAATAAATTCCCAGTAGCTCATAGTATACCTTATCTCCATCTTATTGCTACATTTAATGTGTTGCCTGGTTTTCACATCTATAAATAATACTTAGTCGAACATTTTGTTGAATGTAAAAAGTACTCCCTAGACTTCTAGTTGATAATAGTTGGCAATTTGGTTCAGTAAATATTCTGAGTGGCATTTCCTGTAGAAAGCATTGAGCTAGGTCCTAAAAGGATAGTGATGAATGAAGTATGGCCCTTCCCTGAGGGAGTTTGAGCCTTCCCGGGGTAAAAATGGACACAAAGTGCACCCACATCATTTCTCTGAAATATGGTTAGAGGCACAATAAGTGAAGTCATGGGTTTCCATGTTAGCCTAGATGAGGAGGGGTTGAGGAAAGCTCAGTTAAATAAACCTATGAAGAGCTAAAGGAATGGGGTGGCATAGTGGGCTATGTGTTAGGCTGCTACTTAAGGTTCACAGTTGGAAACCAGCAGATGCTCGATAGGAGAAAGATGAGGTTTTCTGGTCCCATAAAAATTTGCAGGCAGTTCTACTCTGTTCTGTAGGGTCAATATGAGTCAGAATCAAGTAGGTGGCAGTGGATTCCATTTGGGGTTTTATTAAGAGCTAACCAAATTCTATCTAAAACAGTGTTGTTGTTTCTAAATATAATTCAAGCCACCTATGTCATTTGTGGTTTTCTAGTAGCCATTTTAGAAAATAAAAAAAAAACTGGTTAATTTTAAAATATAGTTTAGCTGATGCAAACCTCCAGTATATTATTATTTCAATATATTTGATCTTACAAAATGAATGAGATCATGTATATTACTTTTTATACTAAATCCTCACAATCCAGTGTGCATTTTAATAGTATAGCACATCTTAATTCATATAGCCAGACAGGGCCAGAGACAAAGCAAAACTCACTGCCATCTGCTAGGACAGGGTAAAACGACTCCTTTGAGTTTCTGAGACTGTAACTCTTTACGAGAGTAGGAAGCCCCATCTTTCTCCCACAGAGTAGCTGGTGGTTTCAAACTGATGACCTTGCACTAAGCCACCCAACCCATAACCACTATGCCATTGAAAACTAGTCTGCAGGGACAGAAAGTAGATCAGTGGTTCCCTGGAGCCAAGAGTGATGGAAGAAATGAACTGTAAAGGGGCATGAGGTGGGGTGGGGGGTGGAGGGTTGATAGAAATGTTCTATATTGATTGTAGTGGTAATTTCATGAATTTATATATCTGTCAAAGCTCATTAAATTGTGCATGTTAAGTAGGTCATATTGTATTGTGCATGGATTGTACCGCACTAGGGTGATTCCTAAAGTAAAAGCTAACAGTTGAGAGGACTCTTGAGTATATATCAATGCATCCAATAGAGTTTCCCAGCTAGTACTAATATGTACCCCTCTGAACCTTCCACCTCACCCACCATACCTTTCTTTCTTAGCTAATTTCATAACTGACACTTCTTGTTGTAATTTATGTTTAATAAAAATACATTTTCGTATTTATGGAATAGTTTCATTTTCTGAACTCATGTCCAAGTTTGGCCATATCCTTATGCTGACTGTAGTAGAAAGAAAGAAAGAAGAGAGAAGACAGAGAAATAGAGGGAGCCAGAGGGATGAAGAAATACTAGATAAAATTCTCTAAGAAAGAGAGGACATGCAGATCAATAGGACTTGCTGCCTCAGACTTAGAATCTAACTGGGGAGATCTCTTGCATGCACAGAAACACATTCTGGGGGGCGTGGGGAAGTAGGTTAAAGTTATCCCAGATCATACGATAAAATGTTTAGTAATACAAAATGAGCGATGGTTTATATATCACTCTAATAAATGAGGCCTGAGGCACATTGACAATTCTCACCAAGGCAGTTTGATCCCAAACTTACCTTCAACATCCCCCAAAATGTCTTTGACCTCTTTAGAATTGATTGGCATAGGTTGGGCTACGTGTTGTGTGTCATCACAGCACCCACGCCTCTGTATGGTTCTCATTTCAGTAAACTGAAACCTCAGCTCTCCCTGAAAGATAATCTCAGTATTCTTGAAGAGAATATTCGAAGGCTGCTGCCTCTTCCATCGCTGGAAAAACTCAGAAATGAAGGTCAAACTGACCAGGACAAGGAGCACATTAAAGTAAGTTGGGGGCAGGCTGAGCGGCGCGGGCCCAAGTCCGCGGTGGGGCTGGATGCTCGCCCCGGCAGCTTGCGCTTCACTCGCGCCTCTGCTTTCAGTTTCTGTATGAACGCTCCATGGATGCCCTGGGCAAGCTTTTGAAGACGATGATTTGGGACAATGTGACTGAGGAGGCATGCCATGAAATGTTTAATGTGAGGCAGACCCCACCCCTCTCACGTGGACCCCCGTACCCCCGCCTCTCCTCCAGTAAGGCCCACCAACTCAACCTCGACCTCTTCCTGGGCGCTGGACCCCTTGACCCTCTGAACCCACAGCAGAGGGCCAGGCCGCTTCAGCATGATCCGTGGGGTGGCGGGTACCCTGTAAAGAAAGAGAAATGAGGACTCTAACGAATGCTAAGCAAAGGATGTGTATTCTTGGACCAACAGCTTCTCCGAATGTGGCTTGTTTCACCGCGAGAGTGGGAGAGAGAAAGAGCCTTTCAATTGACCGCAAAGATACTAGAAAATGATGCTGAGGTAAGTGAGCCAGGAAGTGACACTGTGGGGGGCTGATTGTGAGAGGCCTGTGGGAGGTTCAAGCTCCGCCAGCCCCTCCAGAGATGTCCCCTAATTCCTGTCAGGGCTCACACCCCAGAAGGTGGTCCTTGGGTTCTCTTTGCCGCCTTCACTTTCCTTTTGCCCTAAAAAAGTCGGGCATTTTGAGAAGAAAGTTCAAATGCTGTTTGCATTTTAAGACCCTCCAGGCAATGAATGTATAAATGCGCTTTACACAATTGATGTGTGTATGGATTGTGATAAGAGTTGTATGAGCCCCTAATAAAATGATTTTTTTTTTAAAAAAGACCCTCCAAAGAGAACGTGAGGGGATGAATGCCTCGTGTTGGGAATTCCCCAGGACACCCCGGGCCACCCCCTCACATTGGGGTGCCTCTTTCGCCCACAGGCTCCAGAAAACTTTAAAATTGGCGCTCTTCTCGGGCTCCTGGCTCCGCACTCCTGTGACACGCTGCCCACCATCCGCAAGGCAGCGGTTAGCTCAGCCATCGGGCTGTTCTTCATAAAAGGTGAAACGAAAGATGGGACTCCTATAAGGGAATAGAACTGACCCTGCTTTTCTTTGGGGTTCCCCTCCGGCTTTTCCTACGCATGCCTCTCTCTTCCCTCTCCATTCCCCTCGCCTTCCTCCTCTCGGCCAGCAGTTTCTGAGTGCTAATACTCGTATATGTCACAAGTCCCCGGGTGGTGCACACGGTTAAGAACTCAGCTACTAGCTGAAAAGCTGGCAGTTCAAACCCACCCGGAGGAGCCATGGAAGAAAATTCTGGGGATCTCCTTCCAAATGGTCACAGCCAAACCCCCTAGGGAGCACTCTGACCACAGGTTCACCCTGTGTGGAAACTGGCTCCGCAGCTACAAACAGCAGCAAGAAGAGCAGCGATGCCACGGGACTTGTCTGCCTGGAGTCTCAAACCCTTCCCCCCTCGGGGGCTTTGTCTTTCCGTTTTGTTGGGGATGGTTTTAAAGGCATGAGCGCAGGGAAGCGCTGTAAAGACCCATTGGAGTAGACGACATGCTGTGAGAGCCGCCTATTTAAATTGGGCATATTGACAGCACTTCCTCTATCACTCGGTTTTCTTCCTGAGAAAACTGCACGGATAACAATGATAACTCTGATGCTGAGTGACTTTCAAAGTTCTCCCAGGGAAATAATTTGCTGCGGGTGTTTTCACCCCGAGTAGTGGAACCTCCACCTGCCCACCCACAAGCACCAAGAGTTCACCGTCAACCCATGGAACGTTAGAATCTCAGTCTCAGACTAAACCCAGCAAAAATGACTCCTGACATTGGGTGTGCACAATGCCATATAAACCAGGGACCCTCCACCAGAGTTCACGTCCAGAGCCCTCTCTTCACTCAGCCAGCCTCTTCAAGCCCCTCCTGGGTCCTCGAGCTCAGCTATTTCCTCTCCCTTGTCCACAGGCATACCCCTGGATATGGACAGGTTTCAAGGCATGCAAGAAGGGGTGGGGTGTGATGACGCCGAGGTCCAGATCAAGATTTCTTCTAAACTCGCGAAGGTAATTGGTGTGGGAGACTGGTTTAAGGATGAGAAGAGGAGTCTGGGCTGATATCCAAATCAGGAAGCTGTGTCATCCTCACTACAGACACAAGCAGCTGTCTACCTCTTTGAGCAATTGAAAGACCCTTTGATCCACTCACTCTTTGACTATGGGTGCCAGTGCGAAGCAGCACAGCTACTGACCAGGCTGTACTCCAGAAAACTTTTCCTCAAACTTTGGGAAGTACGTGGGTGGAGTGGAAGGATCACAGGCATTGCAATCAGATCAGATGCACGCTGTGTGCATGGCTAGAAGCTCAATCTCCTCATCTTCAAGGAGAGAGAGCATTACAGTCCTCTCAGGGCTGGTGTGAGAGTGGCCAATTCCTTCATTTATTCAAGTATTCATTCCTTCACCGTATGTCTCCTTGGAATATAACATATGCTTGGCCACATTCTAAACTCTAAGGATAAAAGGGGGGGCCTCTGCCTTCGCGGAGCTTATATCCATCCACATAGAGAGTCCGACTGATGAATATAATGTTAAGCATTGATAACTGAGAAAAATAATAATAAGGCCAAATAACGGACTAAAACTAAAGGAGGTAGTCACTCTGAGGAAGTGAACCAGGGACACATCTGCCAAAAGGCATTCGGCAGAGGGGACACAGCTAGTACAGGGTTTCTGCGACAGAAAAAAAGATGGGAAATGAGATCTAATAACCCAGGATGATTCAGGGGACTCTTGTTAAGGACCTTAGCTCACACTCCAGTTGAAACCAGGAGCCTGTGGAGAGTTTTCAGCCAAAGAACTGGGGCCATGATGTATAATTATGTCATTGAAAGCACAGAGGCACGCCATGTAAGGGTGGCATCATTTATAACTGAGACATTGTCATTTATGTGTGTTTTATAACGGGGAGGATGTCTTGGTGGTGTAGTGGTTACACATTGGGCTGTGATCCACATGATTGGCTGTTTGAGACCACCGGCCCCTCTGTGGGAGAAAGACTGGGCTTTCTACTCCTGTAAACAGTTACAGTCTCAAAAACCCACAGGAAGTCGTTATGAGTCAGCATTGATACAATGGCCGCGAGTTTGATAGGGCAGGAAGAATGAATTATTTAATATGCCTCTTCTTCCTAAAGTCTCTGGAACTCTCACCAAATGACCCTTTCCTGCATGGGTCTGGGTAAGAAGTGGGGAAAGACATCTGTAGGATTCATCTTGAATAATTGTGAGTGCCGTCCTGCTGCACATAAAACAAGCCTTCTGAGAAACAGGTGGGAGGGGTGGGGTTCACTACCAGAAAGAGCTGGGAGTGGAGCACAGCCTCTGGGCCCTGAGATCCCTGTGCAGTGAACCTCCTTGACCCAGAGGATGGCTGTGTCCACACGATTAACAGCAGAACCAAGAGTCAGAGCATAAGACAGCGTGGTGGACTTCCTAGCCCGCAGAACAAGTAGCTATGTGCTTTGAAGCATGGGGTTGGCTTATGAAGTGGGATACTTCTGGGCCTTTAATGGTGGTGGGGGTGGGGAGCACCTGGGCTTGCTGACCCACGGAGATGGAGCTGAGTGCCTGCCAGTTGTGGCTTACTGGAGTGAATGCCTCTGGGAACATTCAAGGAGTTGAGTTCACTAACCCATGGAGATTGAGCTGAAGGCTTCTGGGTTAGGATTTATTGAATGCAGAAACCTGATGTCCTTTTCCAGGGACAGTTCTCTCCTGGTGGTCTCGTGGGACCACAGTATATGAGACAATGTCTTGCTATCCTCTCTTCTAAGGAGCAAGCTGGCTGTACTTCTTCCAAGATGGATTTGTTTGTTCTTCTGCTAGTTCATGATACTTTCAATATTATTCTCCCCCACCGAAATTCAAATGCCTCCATTATTTCGCATTCATCCTTATTCAATAATGAACAATCACATGGGCATGAGGTGATTTTAAATAGCATGACTTGGGTCAAGTGCTTCCTAGTTCTCAAAGCAATGTCCTTGTTTTTAAACATTTTGACTAAGTATTGGGCAACAGATTTGCCCAATGCAATACATTATTTGATCCCTTGACTGCTACCTACTTTCTTGAGCATTTATTGTAGATCCAAGCAAGACAACATCCTTCACAAACTCAATATTTTCTTCACAATATTTCCAATTAGTCCAGTTGTGAATATTTTAGCTTTCTTTACATTGAGTTGCAATCCATACTGAAGGCTACAAGCCTTAATCTCCAGCTGCAAGTGCTTCAAGTCCTCCTCACTGTCAGCAAGAAAGGCTGTGTCAGTCCCCTCTCCGCCCAGAAGAACTCATGTCAGAGGACAGCACTGAAGCTCCAGCTCCAGGAGAGGGATGTGTCTGATCAGAGCACATAGGAGCCAACGAGGGGGGAGGAAAAAAGAGTAGAGCACATCCTGGCCCACCAAGCCTTGAGGACAATATGTCTGCTCAGTGCAGCCAATGCACAGAGAGGACCCTAGGGCCAACCCCACTGTGAGACACGACATTCCTCACTGACTCATAGCACCACAGGGGACAACACTGGAGACACACGGCAGGAATTGTGCCCGCCCTGATCCCACCACACCAAGGCAAGATGCTGGAGGTGTGCAACAGAGCAGCAAAGGGAACAGAGCAATGAAGTCCCCAAAGAACACCAAAAATTGACTGTGGGGCCAGGGTGTGGCGTCCCATTAGACTCCACTGGAAATCACTTGTAAAGGACCAAAAATAGACCTTGGACTATTTATAGGCTTTTCTTTTTCTTTTCTCTTTTTTTTTGTTGCCATTTTGTTGTAACTATTGTTTTATTTTCTGTTGTTGCTTTGTTGTGCTCGGTCTTGAGATTGTGCATATTGTTGTCGCTGCATGTCTATCTGGATGGGAATAGGTTGGAAGAGAGAACAACAGGATGACAGTTCCCCGGGGAAACATGGGAGAGGGGCAGGTGGGGAAAAGGAAGTGGGTGTTAACAAACCCAGGAACAAGGGAACAACGAGTGATCCAAAATCGATGTCAAGGAGGGTGTAGGAGGTCTGGTAGGACTTGATCAAGGGCAATGTAACCGAGAGGAGCTACTGAAACTCAAATGAAGGTTGAACATGATAGTGGGACAAGAGGAAAATAAAAGGAAATAGAAGAAAGAACTAGGAGGCAAAGGGCATTTATGGAGATCTAAATACAGGCATGTACATAGGTAAATATATATGACGATGAGAAAATAGATCTATGTACATATATTTATGGGTTTAGTATTAAGAAAGCAGATGGACATTGGGCCTCCACTCAAGTACTCCCCCAACAAAAGAACACTTTGTTCTAATAATCCAGCACTCTGAGATGCTCACCTTCCCGACATAATTTGATCGCTGAAGACAAAGCGGGTGCATAAGCCAACATGGAAGAAAGCTGATGGTGCCCGGTTATCAAAAGATATAGCATCTGGGGTCTTAAAGGATTGAAGATAAACAAGCAGCCATCTAGCTGAGAAACAACAAAGCCCACATGTAAGAAGCACAGCAGCCTGTGTGATCATGAGGTGTTGATGGGATGAGGTATCAGGCATCAAAGACCCAGAGCAGAAAATCATAATGTGAATGATGTGGGGAGTGTGGAATGGAGGCCCAAAGCCAATCTGTATGCAATTGGACATCCCCTTACAGAAGTGTCGTGGGAAGAAAGACAGGCCAGTCAGGGTGCAGTATAGCACCAATGAAACATACAACTTTCCTCTGGTTCTTTAATGCTTCCCTCCCCCACCCACTATCATGACCCAAATTCTACCTTATAAATCTGGCTAGACCAGAACATGCACACTGGTACAGATAAGAGCTGGAAACAGGGAATACAGGACAGATTAACTCCACAGGACCAATATTGAGAGTAGCCATACCAGGAGGGTAAGGGGAAGGTGGGGAGGAGAAAGGGGGGACCGATCACAATGACTTATCTATAACCCCCTCCCAGGGGGATGAACAACAGACAAGGGGTGGGGGAGACACCAGACAGTGCACAAGACCTGAAAAAATAATAATTTATAAATTATCAAGGGTTCAGGCAGGGTGGGGAAGGAGGAGGGGGGGGGGATGAGGAGCAGATACCAAGGGCTCAAGTCTGATGCTTTTGATAGGACTTGATTTTTGGATAGAAGAAAAAGGAAATTTCTCTTCTTCAGAGCATATTTACTTTATCAAATGGACCCGAAGACCAGGGAAAATGTACCTCTTCCATGACTTCGTATAAAATGTCTACCATGGAACACTGCATAATTTTACTGGGTTCTCTCAAGTCTAGTCATTAGCTTCTTATTAATATTTACACCCAAGCCATGGAGAACTCCATAATTTCTTTCTTCCTTCACTCTCTAATCTAATCCATCAGCAACTCCTCATGGCTCTGTCTTCCAAATCTAGGCATCGCCCTCTCAACTGTCAGCCTCTGAATGCAAGTGA
>NW_022111373.1:109712603-109720449 GCF_000313985.2 Echinops telfairi
AGAAAGAAAATGTTTTGAAAATGATGATGGCAACATATGTACAAATGTACTTGAGACAATGGATGGATGTATGGATTGTGATAAGAGCCGTACAAGCTCCCAATAAAATTATTTTTTTTAAAGTCTGTGACATCTACATCTCACAGATTAATAAACCTTCTTTCACTTAATAAACCTTCCTGATACTGCAATCTTTGTCATGTAGTCCAACTTATCTAATTATTTATTTGTTCAGCATGTAGACTGAACAAGTACGGTGAGAGGATACAGCCTGAAGCACCCCTTTCCTGACTTTAAACCACGCAATATTCCCTTGTTCGGTTCCTATAACTACCTCTTGGTCCATGTATACTATACATCGTATAGTACACATTGTATAGGTTCTGCATTAGCACAATTAAGTTTTCTGGAATTCCCATTTTTCTCGAGGCAATCCAGAGTTTGTTATGAATTACCTGGTTGAGTGCCTTTGCATAGTCAACAAGTAAACATTTTTTCTGATATTCTCTGCTTTGAGCCAAGAGCCATCTGGCCTCAGCAATGGTAGCCCTTGTTCCACATCCTCTTCTGAATCTGGCCTGAATCTCTAGCCACTCTCTGGCAGTATACTGCTACAACCTATGTTGGATGAGCTTCAGCAAAGTTTTGGTTGCATGTCATATTAGTGATACTGTTCTATAATTTGCACATTCTGCTGGGCCCCCTTCCTTTGGAATAGGTATAAATATGGATCCCTTACATTGTTCATAACCAAACATCCTTTATAGTTTCGGGACCTAGGCACCAATGTTGTGAATGTTTATGTTTTCTTGACCACTTATTGACTGCTCTTAGCAATGGAACCTGGGAGATAAAAATCAGTGAGAACGTATAATAGCCATACATTGTGTGGATACTAACAATCAACTAAAAAATTAGCATACCACTTAGTGCATGTTAATAGGATTTTTTAAATTCTCAAACCTTAGCCATTCTTTGGTCAATTTAAGCCTTATTTCCTTTGTTTCTTAATAGTTTTGTTGACATACGATTCACACATCATACAATTCAGTAGCTTAAACACATTAAGAAGAGTTGTGCAATCATCATTCCGGTGAACTCCAGAACACTCTCCTCACTCTTGGACTCATTGTTATCAGCTCCCCATTTCCCCAACCTCCCTGTTACAGCCTGAGAAGCCGTTAACTCTATGTACTTACCTATCCTGGAGTTCACACAAAGAAATACATGAAAACAACCAACAAAACAAAACCCTAACAGCCACAACAGAATAAAACAGAGAAACGCCTCAATCAAAAAGAAAGCAGAAAATAATAAAACCTAGAACAAACGTAAAATGAATCAAAAGGAAGAAAAAATGGTACCAGGTCAAACATTACTTAGCTACATTTGCATTAATCCACTTATCCCTGCACATTGTCTGATAGCAAGGCTATTAACATCCCTGATCAGTGGTCAGAGGGGATTCACCAGAGGCTTTATTCACATGAGGATATGCTGCAAATGAATTTTGAGCTCTTACTGTCACTGGGGCCTTAGATTTTATTCTTCACAGTCCCTGGATCACTCAGGCTGTTGTGCTTCTTCCCTGTGGACTTAGCTGATACCTCACTTAGATGACATCTTGTTGTATTTTGTTTTTTGCAAAACAATTGTCTTGGGAGCGAATGGAGACACAATATAATTCCATAGTTCAATCACATCATGCAGTATTGTACAATTGCTACCCCAATCAATTTCTTATGATAGATGAAATTTCTCTATAAATGCTTTATAATATGAAAATTGCTATATGAATATTGCATGTCGTTTTTCCCTGCTGGAATATGCTAGAACTTTAGATTTGGAGAGGATTTCCATTTAACAATGCTGAAATATAATAAACATCAAATGGTCGTAATACAATCTCATGGAAATGTTGCTTAGAGTTAAAAAGTAGTATCTATGTTCTATTTGAGGATTTTTAAAATCTCTTTTGTATGACCCTACACAGATGCTAACTGTCCAGAAAGCCTAGTGGTTTCTCGCATCCTAAAATGAGAATGTCAATCAGATTGCAGGGGTCCAGATAGACTGTGAGGTGGCTGCTAACTTGAATCTCTGTGATTGCCTCCTCAGATTGTCTGCAAATTCATCCCAAGTGAGGAAATTCGAATATTCTTGGAAGAAACACTGGATGGTCTAGAGACCCTCAATCCCACTTGCACAAAGGCCTGTGGCATCTGGATGATCACCGCCCTGAAGGAGCAGGGCGCAGGGTTGGAAGAGCAGGTGACCTGACCACCACCTTGACAGTCAAGCAAAATTCTGATACTTTTAAGAGGGCCACTCAGACCCTGCTTCCCACTTTGTCCTTTGATGGACAACAGGCAAGAGCACTGAGAGACTAGAGATGCCACAAGAGACCCAAGTTATATATCAACAAGATTCCTGTTGAGCTCTTGAGTCAATATATACTTGTTACCTCTCTAGTCGTTGATCAGAAAAACTTTCCAAACCTTCTGTGATCAGAGGAAGCAGCTCTGAACCGAGGGCATCTGACTTCTAGCACTCGGAGCTAGTCCAGATCTGAAGGAATGAGAGTAACCTCCAGGGTACTGTTAAGACAGTCACTGAAGGCCAGTAGATTTCTGATTCTACTCTTCTGGACACCTTAAAGTTTATTGTCCGTGGAACCAAGAGAACCCTTGTTGGGGAAGATCCTCAATCTTTCCTTCTTCTGGAGTTCAAAGCAGGGAGAACAGGAATGAAATCAAGTTGTTGTTGTTGTTGTTAGGTGCCTAGAGTTGGTTCTGATTCATAGAGATCCTACATACAACAGAATGAAACATTGACAGCCTGCACAATCCTTGTAATTATTCTCATGTTTGAGCCCATTGTTACAGCCACTGTGTCAATCCATCTTGTTGTGGACCTTTCCCATTTTTACTGTCCCTCTGCTTACCAAGGATGATGTACTTCTGCAAGGACTTGTCTCTCCTGACAACATGTCCAAAGAACATGAGACCAAATCTCACCATCCTTGTCTGTAAGACATAGTTGTTCCTTCGTTTGGTAGTCCATGGTCCTATAGATGACCCTGATAGTATTTTATATATACACCAGTAGTACAACTTTGCTCAAGAAGAATAAGAGGAACTCTGATCCCATTAACCTAGAATCACTAAAATCACCCTTTCATCGAAAATCTGTTCTCCAATGTATGACTCTGTATGTCAGGATATGAAAAATGACCTCTAAACTAATTACTTTCCCATCAACTTTTGTTTTGTTTTGGGAATATCTCATGTGGAGGGCATAAGACTAGGCAAGAAAACAAACCAAAGGTAATAATTTTGGAGTGGTGGTGTGTATAGCACATTGGGGAGATATTTACATAATAGGTAAAGGATCCTCTCCAAGCAGTACTGAGATGCTAATTGTGTTTGGAGAATATTTATTATTAAGGAATTATAATTCAGGGGGAAAAGTGTTAAACCTTAAAAAAATATATCAGCAAAATTTAGATGCCTTGAGAAGTTATCTCTCCCAGAAACTAGAAGCAAAGTTCATTTAGATTATCTCTTCACTATGTCAAAACCCCCAAAATATGATATCATTCCAGACTGCCCGTAGACGAAGCTGCAAACTCAAAGCAGTGGCCTTCAATGCCTCCGTCTTTTCCATTAGGTCTCTCCCCTTCATCCCCACTGTGCTTCCTGTGCTTCTGTACCTTCCTCCTGTGCCAGAAAACGTTTTTGCTGTTTTCTTGTATTTTTCTTTTCTTTCTCTGACACCTTTAGGCTTTATATCCTGCTGTACCTTCTTTCTACGCAGAATGTCCTTCCCCATCTTACCTTTTGAAATCACTGCTGCTGCTGCTGCTGCTGTTAGATGCCATTGTGTTGGCTCCAACCCATAGCCACCCTTTGCACAACAGAATAAAACGTGGCATGGCCCTGCGCCATCCTCACAATTCTTCTTTTTCCTGAGCCCATTGATGCAGCCACTGTGTCCATCCATCTCATTGAGGGCCGTCCTCGTTGTCACTACCCCCACTCCCTATCCTTGAAGACCCGAACCAGATGTTCCTATGCAGTGAACTCGATTGCTTCTGGATTCCTCCATCAGGCGTATGCACTCTATACATAAGCCTGTACACCCTTTGCCGTATCCACCTGTGCACAGGCCTCTCAGTATATGGCTGATTGGGTTGACTACTCTACTTACTCCTTTTGAGAAAGAGCCATGTATGCTTCTTTGGTAAACTCCCTATAGTAGCTTAGGACAGCATAAATCATCCTTTCATTAAATGTTTGCTAAATTGAATTAATAGTAATATCCAATTCATCAATGCTCTTGAGTGAGACCACAGGTAGAATTGATTATTGTCTTTAGATCTATTTATAATTCATTAACTCCAACCACCCACCCACAATATACTGATGGTTAGTGCCCTTAGCCATTCGTGTGGAGGGGAAATGGCAACTTCATGTTTAATTCAGCTTGCTTTTTTTGTTTGGATTTTAGCTACTGGATATCTTGAACACAATTTATCATCACATGCCAGTGCTCAGACAGAAGGAGGAAAGTTTTCAGTTTATGCTAGAAGCCGTATCCCAGATAACCAGCTTCCACGCGGATGCAGTTGTTGCCAATATTTTGCAGAAACCCCTTCCCTTTGACAGGTAGATTCTCATTCAACTGGATTCTTCTCCCAGGAAAGGCTGCTGCCGCAAGGCATTGGAGAGGGGTTTGTTTGCTGGATGAAAACAAGGCAGAAACATCTCACTTTAATGATAATTCCAAGATTGGTACTCGGATTGTATGTCACGTTTTCCCAAGTGGTTTTCAGACCACTTTTATGAATGTTACTCAGTAAAACCAAAGAAAGCAAGACTTTAGGTAGAAATTGGTCAGAGAAGAAAACCTCAGATAGTTCCCACTACAAGGAGTGCTAAAAATGTGTGAAGACAGAGCACTGTCAAAGGCAGAAAACTTTCCAGATCTAGAAAACCTAGGCAATCCCCTCAAGTTCCAGCTCTCCAGGGTTCACTGTAACAGGAGGTGGGGAGGAGGGTAGACCACAGGCATAAGTACTCCAAATTGACTATTGGCCTTTTTCTGGTTGCCCAACATGTACCTAGATGAGCAGTTTCTGTCTTTGAAAAGCCTCAGTAACCCACGGCTAGGGTATTGGATTAAAACATATTCGTCTGCCCTTGAATGCTAGATTCATGATACTGTGGCTTCAAGGTGGGCCAAAGGACTCAGCTCAAACTCCAAAGACTTAGCTTCACCCACTTCCTATCTTGTCACCCTAGGGACACAAAGACACTGTGGAAGACCCTGGCTGAGAACTCGGCCTCCAGTGGCAAACTCTTGCCAGCCTTACTAGACAAATTGGACAACGAGTTAGAAGATGACATATTCACAGTGGAAACGATTCCGGTGAGGTGGACAACCCCTCCCGTTTCTGGAATGTTGTCTTGTTTGTTGACCTAACCCCACCGAGGACTTAGTGAAGTGATATTAATCACACTGTCCTATTTCCCAGGATTTTAACTGTCTATCGGACTATTAGGGCAGTGATTTTTGTCAGTGGCAGATTCCCATTCAGAAATCAATTTCTCCACAACCCAAAGTGGGTGGGGGAGGGGCGGGATAGATATATGTTTCTAAATAAGGCTGCAAGATATGCAAAGTACCCATTTCTTTTGAAAAAGCCCACTTGTGGGAAAACAGTACATTTTATCGAAATTATGCCTCCTGGGGTTTGAAGTCATCGGACACAGCAGTTCTGTGAAAGAGCCCCAGTGTAAGCTGAGAAACCTCCAGAAAAACCACGGGCTCTCCATTTTTGTTTTTATCTTGAGCATGGTCAACTTGGAGAGCCATCGTGTGGGGAGAAAACAAACGTGGAGATCGTCCTTGGAAGACGGGCACCCATCTGACCAGGAGATCCTTTCTCCCCTCAGGTGGCCTGTGCGATGCACGAAGTGGTATCAGCAGGCACCCCTGTCTCAGGCCTATACCCAGAACTGTTCACCCTCCTCTTGAAGCTGGTCAGCTGCACACTGGGCCAGAGTATACCTACTACTTTCATGAGCTGGAGACGGCAGGTCTTGCAGCATGGAGAAACACAGACAGTCCCAGACCCCTGCAGGTACAAGCCCACCCAAGAGAGCCCCGATCCCTGGGCTGTCATGTCACCAACTGCTATTGTTCTTAGCTGCCCTGGAGTCCGTGCTGATTCATGGGGTCCCCGGGTGCCGAGACGACAACAGCTTCATCATTGGCAAGGCTGTGACCTTTCAAAAGCAGATCACCAGGCCTGTCTTTGAACATGCCAACAACTAAAATTAAGATCAAACCCATAGCCATTCATTCTATTCCAACCCTGTATTGGGTTTCTGAACCTGTGAATCTTCCTGGGAGCAAAAACCTCATCTTTCTCCCACTGATCAGCTAGCGAGGGTGAACCCCGGATGTGGTAGTAATTGATGTTGTAGCAATAGTTGAGACATCAGTGCAACACCTAACCCATGGTGCCGCCAGGGTTCTTAATGCACCACCTCTGGGTAGGTTCGAACCACCAATCTTTCCTCCAGTCATCAAGCACTTACACGTTTACGCCACTGGGCACTCCAGTATGGCATCATGAAGAAGTAAAAGCAAGTCTCCTTCCCCTAACACATTGATGCCAAGCCTAATAGTTGGTTCCTTGGCTTGTTTTCTCCCTGAGCCAATACCCAGTAGAGCTGTCTAGGACAGTCACATACGGAATAAAGCAGCTAGGTTTTCATTCCTAGAGAACTCATTGTGTTTCCTTTGACGTCTTTCATGGGGGTCTTCCTAGGAAAGATGGATATCTGTGATGCTCAAGGTCACCAGGAAAAGGAGAAAATTAAAAATAAATATCATTTCTCATCAAACCTAAGACCTCATCTATTGAAAGAAGCACATTTATGCTGTGTAGCTTTAAGAAAGAGCACAGTGATTCTCAAGTTAATGTTTTCTTCTAACTTCACAGTTTTTAATAATTATCAGAGGAGTTATTTGGGGGGTATTAGATATATATTTTTATCGTGTATCACATTGCTCAGTTTTTCTGCCTTTGTCCATACTTTTTCAGTCCTGTATAAAATAATAATGTATTCTTAGTTCAGACAGTTTAAGCAGCACAGTAGACTTATCCTGGGTAGAGGCAACAATAACATAATATAATAACCTAATACAATAACAATAACATAAAATAATAACATGGCAATAGTAAGAGCCATACCTGAGTCTGGGCCTGGATGGGAAATGGCAAATACTTCAAAACTGTTGACTGGCAAGTGGTAATTGTGAGCCACTCCATTACACGAGGCACCTTGATGTCAGTCATGCAACAAAGCAGCACCGTGGGTTAGGCGCTGGGCTGCTTACCACTAAGAAGCATCTGCCCCCATAAAGACCCACACTTTTGGAAACCTGATATAATAGCCGTGCTATGAGTTGTAACCGTCCCAACAGCAGTGGGATGGGACAATGTGAGAAGTGTTTTAAAATCAATGAAATACAGCGTTTGGGACTTTCTATCCCTGGTCTTTTCCTCCCTATCCCCCACCCCTTGACAAGATTTTGTGGCATTATTTACTGCTTCGGGTCATCGGGAGGCCCCTTTGGCACCAAGGTTACAATGTGAAATCAGGCTTCCTATGTTCTTGCCTGCACACTCTCTGTGAACTCCGCGATGGGGGAAGCATGGGGGGACCAGGAAGAGTAGACCAGAGGACTCAGAATTCCTGTATGACTGGACTCACCTTTGTGCGGCGCTGGCTGTCTCCTCCAGACTCTCGACCATGACTCTGAAATGTGTGCA
>NW_022111373.1:109720918-109744518 GCF_000313985.2 Echinops telfairi
GGGGGGGGGCGGGGAGGTCTCTGCTAAAACCGGGGCCTCTCACTCCTTAGGAGCATGGCAATGTGGCAGCATGGAGTCATACTGGAAATCATGGATCACCTGATTCTGTCTCTCACCTCTTCCTCGGAGAGCTACCGGACGACAGGCACTGCGTTCTTCTCTGAGGCAAGGGGCACCAGCCCTCTCAGCAGACTCTCTCAGGCCCCTCGCATAGATTCCCCAACTTATGTGGCTTACCACTCTCTTTTCAGAAAAGAGAAAATATATACTACTCAGCACCCCCCAACCCCCGTCCCCTGATCCTGGCAAGTAGAAACGTTTGTGCTATACCCCATAATCCAGGGTAAAGTGTAGGCACCTGCTTTCGCAGCTGCCCCTCTGATCCTCCCAGCGTTCAGAGGGTGCTATCACCCACTTTGGGAAACACTGCCTTAAGGCAGTTCTCTTGGGGTCAAGAACTCTGTGAGAGGGACCGTCGAGGGGAGCTCTGCTGGTGGAAGGAACCCAGCTGCTTCCAGAAATAGAGCCTCAAAGCAGAAAGGGGAAGAGCACCCCTCCATCTCTTCCTGCTTTCTGGTCTGCTCTGCAGAAATCAGCCTTCCTGCACAGAGAAGGGCCGAAAACAGATCTGGGCAGGCAAACGCCAAGAGTGACCCAACAAGCCTATTATTGTCCCCCTCAAACCCTGGGATGAAAACGATCCCAACATATCCAGCAAGGAACATCACCGGTGGTCCTTATTTTACCTGTCCCATCTGTCCATTTAGACTAGATGGTGCTGCGCTCAGCACGCCCTCTTAACCTTGAACTGTGGGCCGCTCCCATCTAGAGCGGAGCTTCTCCCTGTCTTAGGCTTTCCCCTGCTCTTTAACTAGAGCTATCGATTCCTTTGGCGCTGTCCTGAAGGGAGGCCACTCCCTTAACTAAGGGGGAGGAGTGTGTCGGTTTCAGCTCATGAAGGAGCCCATCCTTTGGAAGCACGGGAATCTCCGCGACGTGCTGGTCTTGATGGATCAGAGTGCCTGGGACTCCAACGCTATCCTGAGGCAGATGGCCATCCGAGGCCTGGGCAACACCGCGTTAGGATCCCCGCACAAGGTACAAGGAGTTCGTGAGAAGGCGGTTCATTTAAGTTGAGCTTTGAAAAATTAATTTTAGCTGCAATAGTCATTTACTAAGGGGCACACTGCAGTTGCATTAGGATGAAAGGAACGTCTGAATGAACTGCTCAAGTGGTGGCACTTGGGCGGACGTAAATCTGTTAGGACAGGATTGTTGTCGCCTGGTTTGGGAACCCCCACCCTACCCCAGAATACATTGAAGCACGCTGGTGTTTAAGAGCTTGTTCTTCCAACGCAGGTGAAGAAGCACAAGCAGATCATGTTAGAATCCATCATCAGAGGCCTGTATCACCTCGCCCGGACGGAAGTCGTCTGTGAAAGCTTGAAGGCTCTGAGAAAGATCCTGGAGTTGCTCACAGACCGCGATGTGAGCTTCTACTTCAAAGAAATAGTCCTGCAAACAAGAACTTTCTTTGAGGATGTAAGTCAGCCCATCCAAGAGTCCTCTCGCCCCAAAGGACATTTGTGAACAGAAAGAGGTTCACAGCAGTGCCTATAGCAGCCAATGCCCGGGTCCCAAACCACATGCCTTGGCCGGCTACAGAGGTCACCCGCAGACAATTTCTGTACAGGCCCTTGGCTACCTGTGTCTCTCTGCCTGAGGAGACTGGGAGGTCTGGGCATCAGAGTGGTCTGAGCAGCAGGGACTAGAAGAGTGGGGAAGCGAATGGCTGGGTAGCATTGAGGAAGCCAAGAGGAGCAGTTGATAATGAATCCCCCAGGTTCCCATGACTCAGGTCTGATTTTCACTTACCCAAAAGGTAACCCACACATTAACAGGCCCTTCCTTCGCTTTCCTCCATGCCCTACCACAACCCTAATCTTCTAGCATGCTTCCTGGTCTTTCCTTGCAAAAATATGGTTGCTATTGTTGTTATTAGGTGTCGTCCATCTGTTAGAGCCCACACTAAGCCTGTGTCCAAGAATGAAAGACTGCCGAGCCCTGCACCATCCTTTAAACGGTCCCTGTGTTTGAGCTTTGTTGCAGGCCCTGTGTCAATTCTTCTGGTTCAGGGCCTTCCTCTTTCACACTAACCCTGTACTCAGCATGAAGTCCTTCTGAAGGACTGGCTCCTCTTCGTAGCATATCCAAAGTATGTACGACCAGCCTCACCATCCTTGTTTGTAAGGAGATTTCTGGCTACTTAATACCATAATTCAAAGACATCAATTCTTCAGTCTTTCGTAGTCTTTTCCAAATTTCACGTGTATTTGAGGCAAATTGAAATGCCATGGCTTGGGTCAGGGCACCTAAGTCTTCAACATACCATCATGTTTTTTCAGCCCTTTAATGAAACCTTTCGCAGCATATATTGTTGTTGTTGTTTGTTGTTGTTGTTGTTGTTGTTGTTAGGTGCCATCAAGACCATTTCAACTCATAGCCATCCTGTGCACAACAGAATGAGACACTGCTGGCCCTGCGCCATCCTCGGTATTTTGTTACATCTGAGCCCATCATCGCAGTCATGGTGCTAGTCCACCTTGTTGAGGGTCTTCCTCTCTTTTGGTGACCGTCTACTTTACCTAGCATGCGATCCTTCTCCAGCAGCTACGCTGTCCTGATAATATGTCCAAAGCACACGAGATGAGACAGAATCTTGCTGTCCTTCTTTCTAAGAATCATGCTGGCTATACTTCTTCTGAGACAGACCTGTTTGGTCTCCTGGTACTCCTTGGTCCTTTCAATATCCTTTACCAGCACAGTCAGTCAAATGCATCGATGTCTCTTCAGTCTTCCTTAGTCAACGTCCGATGTTCACGTGCATGTGAGGCCGTGGAAATATCGTACCCGGGATCAGGCACATTGTCTGATAAAAGTGACACTTTCATCCTTCAACACATCAAAGAAATCGTGTGCACAAATTTTCCCAGTATAATCTGGCATTTGATTTCATGAGCATTGATCATGGACATAAGCAAAATTAAATCACTGATCACGTCGATATTTTCTCCATTTATCATAATGCTGCTCATTGGTCCAGTTTTGAGGACTTTTCTCTTTTTTATGTTGAGACGTCACCCATACTGCCATATGTAGTCTCTAATCTTCATCAGTAAGTGCTTCCACTTGCCATCACTTTCAGC
Organism: Echinops telfairi; assembly: GCF_000313985.2. Taxonomy (NCBI): domain Eukaryota; kingdom Metazoa; phylum Chordata; class Mammalia; order Afrosoricida; family Tenrecidae; genus Echinops; species Echinops telfairi. The sequence goes on from NW_022111373.1 coordinate 109,724,125, forward strand.
ACAAAAGGTGGTCAACGGCATTTCGAACTTGTCCATGACTCCTCCTTCCGTTCTGATGCTGTGTTCTGCCTATGGTCCAGCTTCACAGGCTGTTGGCTCAGCATACAAATGGAAGGAGTACTATGAGACAATGCATGTTTTCCTAATTTTCAAGCATGCATATCCCCTTGTTGTGTTCCAATGGCTGCCTCTTCTATGTGCAGATTCCTCATGAGCACGGTGAAGTGTTCTGGAGTTCCCATTCTTCTCAATGTTATCCATCATTTGTTATAGCACATACAGTGGAATGCCTTCCTGGAGGAATGTAATTACACAATTATCATTCCTGTACACTCTGCTTTCAGCCACAACCCTCTTATATCAGCAATGATACCCCTTACCCCACATTCTCTTCTGAAGGCGCTGCTCTAACTGTTGTCACTTATCTTCAGAAATTTTTATTTGCCTATGATATGAATTATATTATTTGGCAATTCCCACCTTTCATTAGATAGATCACCTTCTCTTTGGAACAGACATAAATATAAATCTCTGCCAGTTGGTTGACCAACTGACCAAATTAATTGGCATCACCTCTTCATCTAGTCCAAGGTCCTAATTTTAAAAAGAAAAGAAAAACCATCCAGTAACCCTAGGTAGAGTAGGGAAGGGTCATTTTCCTTTATACCTTCTAGGAAACTAGATTTTATTATCTATTTCTGGTTTACATTGAAATCAATGTGGAATTCACTTAACATGTCAAACTATAATCGAGCATTTGATAGTCTAACCTTGTTTCTTCACAGGTGGCTGTCAGGGGAAATAAGTTACTGCCAGTTGCTCTTTCCAGGACATCCTCCGTCCTCACTAAGCGTTTATTGCATTACCAGTTTACCTGCTGGTCTCCAGACTAGCAAGTCTTCATTTCCCGCATTATGCCTCATAAACCTAATTTTTCTGCCCTTTAAATATTCTACAGCTAGTGATTGATTTAGACATCTAAATTAAGGCTCAGTAGTTCTGAATGGAATATAAAGAAAAATTACCACTCAATTCTAACCGTTTTAAAAATGTATTCACCCAATAGCTTGTTCTGTTTTTGTTTTTTGTCCCTTTCTTCCTGAGTAGCAAATCGTTAAACACTTTGAACTCCAGATTGGTGCTTGTGCTGTTAGCCCGTGAGTGGCACAAGAGCTTCATTCTCAGCTAGGAACTAAATGGTTGGCACCTTGAACACACCAAGTGACCCAGTGGTCTACTTGCACCTCGATTACCGCCAAGAACACAATGTGGAGACAGTTCCCCTCTATAGCACCTTGGGCGCTGTGAGTTGGAATTGACTTGAAGGCAAGAGTCAATGCTCTGGGTTTGCATTTTTTTTTCTCCCTTCCCTCCTTCCTTTCAACGGGCCAGCCTAAATCTGGTCTTTGGAAGTCACTTTGTGCTTATTTTCAACCACACATTTCAATTTGTCAATATCATTTTTGGGCGGAGCTGGTGGGGGGGTGTTAAAAAAATCCTCACTGCCATCAAGTCAATTTTTACTTATAGCAACCTGATAGGACAAGGCAAAATGCCCCTGTGGGCTTGTGAGGCTGTAAATCTTGACAGGAGTAGAAAGCGTCATCTTTCTCAACTGGTGGTTTCAAACTGCTAGCCTTGCGGTCAATAGGCCGATTCATAGATTCCTAGCCCACTACACCACCAGCACTCTCAGACCCTAGGCACTTGGTTCTTTAAATTTGGATTAGTTGGGACAAAGCTTCTAGAAAAGGAAGTGGAATGTTGATTATGGTCTGTATCAAGAGTGCCCTCCAAGAGGACCCTCATGCCACAGTTCCTGCTTTGCTTTGCTGAAGCCAGGCAAGATGGAGTGGGGCCAGGTGGGCTGGCCTGGCCAGTGAGGGCCCGCTTTCCCATACATTGCATCTGCTGTAACAGGAGCAAGATGATGTGAGGCTGACTGCCATCTGCTTATTTGAGAATCTGGCTTCACTAACTGGAAGAAGGTGGAAGATTTTTTATGTTGAAGAAATAAAAAAGAGCATGATTTCCTTCCTTCTCCACCTCTGGGATCCCAACCCCAAGATTGGAACTGTAAGTGGCCCCCTATGGACACCTCCCTCTCCTTGTTTTTCCTATAATTGAGAAGCCCTGATGAGATGAACTGAAAGACCAAATCTGAGTTAAAACTCCGACGTGAACTTGAAAACAGTTTCTCCAACTGTGGGCTCTCTCTGGCCATCTCTTTCTGGTCTTGCTCATCCGTTCTTGAATCTGAGAAAATGTCAAGAGTGATTAGAGGGTCTTTCAGTCTACTGACCCTTACTGCTTCCATTTTCCAGTGCTAGTCATCATTTTCCCTCCCGGAAAGGGGCTCCCAGCAGCATGCATAGCCACCCACACACACTGAAAATAAAAATTAAAAATCTCTGTTTCCTAGGCTTGCCGTGATGTCTTGATTGTCTGCATTCCTTTTCTGGGCCTTCAAGAACTCTGTGGAGTGTTAGACCACCTCCTTGATGGCCAGGATCTACCAAGGGTCAGGGACTTCTATCGGCAATTCTGTGTGAAACTGGTGAGTGAAATAGATACTGCCTCCAAAAAGAGGCAATATGCCTCCAAATGCTCGCTCCACAGCAGTAGGGCAATCTATGTAAGAGGAAATCTCTGTCCAGGGTCAGAAGTCTTATTCTGCCACATTACCTTCTGCTCCTTCCCCAAGTCCTAACTGAGATGTGTGCTGCTAGACGCTGGAAACTCGTGATGAGTTGCTTAAGCCCCAGTGCCTTACTCTTCAAATACATTTAGATCATTCGTAAAATGAGGAATGCCCATAAGGTCCCTCCCGATAAAAGCTGTGTGAGTGTTCACTGACCATTCGGAAATGCTCCATTTGGAAGTCTCTACAGCAGCTGTTCTCAACCTGTGGGTCAAGACCCCTTTGGGGATTCGAACAACCCTTTCACAGGAGTCACCTAAGATGATCGGAAAACACATATTTCTGATGGTCTTAGGAACCAAGAGCTCGCTATTCTATCCGTCACCAGGCAGGTCCGCCCACATGAAGATATGCTCACATACGAGTACCTGGCATGATGACATCATCGCACCAACCCCATCATATACACCCCGTACAAATACAGGTGTATGTGACAGGGTTGGCACTATAATGTACTTATGCGGGCCAGTCACTCATGTGTAGAGAGCAGCTACTGTGCAGAGAGCAGCTACTGTGTAGAAAGCAGCTACTGTGTTGAAAGCATCAGTATTGGAGGTAAAACGATACTTCATGAATTATAATTACTGGGTAAATGCTTTAATTAATGCTTTAATCACTATGCTTTAATTATGTTCAATTTGTAACCATGAAAATACATCCTGCATATCAGATATTTGCATTATGATTCATAGCAGTAGCAAAATTACAGTTAAGAAGTAGCAACAAAAATAATTTTATGGTTTGGGGGGTGGTCACCACAGCATGAGGAACAAAGGGTCACACCATTTGGAAGGTTGAGAACCACTGCTCTACAGGATGTTTAATTTCATGAAGTGCCAATTTCCAGCTGCGCTCAATGTAATACATATCTCTTCCAGGCAAAGAGAAACCAGGAAATTCTGTGGATCCTCCATACACACTCGTTCACTTTCTTCAGCAGCCATTGGGAGATGATCAGGAGCGCAGCTGTCAAGCTCACAGGTGAGGAAGCATCCCCATTGCCTACTCAGTTATGTCCTCTATTTACCATCTAGGTTGGTTTCGATTGGAAGCACCTCCACTGCAAACATTGGTTCAAGCAGAAGCTAAATTAAGAGATGGCCAGAAGGAATTTACGTCTTACAATCTCTTCCCTCAATGGAGCCTATTTTCTTGTGCAAAATGAAAATATATGACTTTTTCTGACTTCCCAACACTCACTCACCCCCAATCAGGTCAAGCTCCTTCATGGGCTCTTCATGCTTGTCATGGTCTACAGTCTCTACTGTAAGCCTACTGCCCCTGCCCAATTTCCTTCCTTCATCTCATCCCTTTTCATAGCTCATACTCAATCTTCAATGCTAAGTCTAAGCTCAGAGTTTTAGCAGCAACATTATATAAATTGGAAGCATGCTGGTGTGGGGGCCAACCAACCTTGGTTCTACTATGTGATTCAGGATAATTCATTTTTGCCTCTGTCAAATCTATTAAAGCGAAAAATAAGGTATTCTCTGAGATTACTCCAATTTTGAAGTTCTAATCCTTATCATGAAGTTTGTTGCACCAAATCTGGGCCCAGTGAACTGTGCCACTTGTTTGGCCACCTTTAAGAATAAGGCCTTTTCTTTCTTTTAAAAATAATTTTATTGGCATGTAATTCACATATCATACAATTTAATCATTCATTCTTATTAAGGAGAGTTTTGAAGCCATTACCGCAGTCAACTTCAGAACATCCCTTCTTGTATCCATTGTTGTCAGCTCCCCATTGCCCCCTAATCTTCCCTGCCATTCTCCTAGGGGATTACTAATCCAGTTACTGTTTCTATAGCTTTACCTGTCCTGAATGTCATATACGGCAAAATCATACAAAACACAAACAAAAAATCAACAATAATTACAATCAAAACAAAGAACAACCTCAGTCAAAAAGAAAGCAGAAGATTATTAAAAACTCAAACAACCTTAATGTGAGTCAAAAGGGAGATCAAACGTGTTACATTTTAAGCTAACTGCATCTGCTATAATAGACTGTACAATTCTCTCTGTCTGACAGCAAGTTTATTCACATATCTGGACTATGGCCAGAGAGAGGATTAATCCAGGTGTGGACCCTGAAAATGAAATTTGGACTTCCACAGCCTTTTGCAAACCAGGTGTTCAGAATTTAAGCTTTGATACCATCCCCTCCTTCAGATTTGGGTTTTATTATCTAAAATCCTTGGATCACACAGACTTGTGTGCTTCTTCCATGTGGATTTAGCTGACTCACTTTGATGGCTGCTTGTTTTAAGAGTGGGTAGGTTTGAAGAGTGGATTTTCTTGACATATTTGAACGGAATTACTGAGCGGAATTACTGAAATGTGTATGATGGGCAAACATAACTGTGGAATAGGAAAGGAAAATAACAATAAATATAATAATAAATATGCATATCTAACAAGGAACAGATTGACTTTGGGCTTCTATTTAAATCTTCCACCGATACAAGAACAGTTTGTTCCAATAATGTGGCACAGTGTGATAATCACCTTCCTAACATAATCGCTGAAGACAAAATAGATGCATAAGCAAATGTGGTAAAAGAAGCTGATAGTGCCTGGCTATCAAAACATATGGTGTCTGGGTTTTAAAGGCTTATAACTAAACAAGTAGCCATCTAACAGAGAAGCAACAAAGCCCACATGGAAAAATCACACCAGCCTTTTTGATTATGAGGTTTCAATTGAAAGAGGTATCAGAAGTTCAAAAACACACAACCAACTTGACGTGGCATGGATGCAATGGAGACCCAAAACTCACCTGCCAGGTAATTGGAAAGTCCCTCTCAGAAGGGTCACATGCATCATCAGAACGAAAAATCTTACCATAGTGAATTATGGGGGGAGTGCGGAGTGGAGACCCAAAGCCCATTAGTAGGCCACTGGAGATCCCCTTGCAGAGGGGTCTTGGGGAGGAGACGAGCCAGTCAGGGAGCGATGCAGCAACGATGGAAAATACAACTTTCCTCTGGTTCCTAAATGCTTCCTCCCTGCCCCCACTATCATGATCCGAATTCTACCTTGCAAGTCTGGCTAGACCAAAGGATGTACAGTGGTACAGATGGGAGCTGGAAATACAGGGAATCCAGGGCGGATGATCCCTTCAGGACCAGTAGTGTGAGTGGTGATACTGGGAGGGTAGAGGGAGAGTGGGTTGAAAAGAGGGAACCAATTATAAGGAACCATATATGACCTCCTCCCTGGGGGATGGACAATAGAAAAGTGGGTGAAGGGAGACGTCGGACAGGGCAAGATATGACAAAACAATAATTTATAAATTATCAAGGGCTCATGAGGGAGAGGGGAGCGGGGAGAGAGGGGAAAAATGAGGACCTAATGATGGGGGCTTAAATGGAGAGGAAATCTTTTGAGAATGATGAGGGCAATGAATGTACAAATGTGCTTTACACAATTGATGTGTGTATGGATTGTGATAAGAGTTGTATGAGCCCCTAATAAAACGATTAAAAAAAAGAACAAGAAGGGTCACATGGAAGGGTGATAAATCCAGGGTGCAGTATGACACTGATGAACCACATAATTATCTGCTAGTTCATTAACATTTCCTCCCCTTATTATTAAGGTGGCTATTTGTTTTACTTCATTAATTGTTAGATTTGTGTATGTTCATTTGTATATTTAAGATTGCTCAGTCCGTGAAAGTCAAGACAGATAACCCTCCAGAAACAGTAACAGGAGTAATGGTCCCCTGAGGGTATGGGAAGGGGGAGGGTATGAAGGGAAGGGGGAGCTGATAGCATTGATGATTGCTTAATTCCACTCGATGGAATTGAACAAAAGAATTTTATGTGAATGGATATATTGGATTGTGTAATATATATCAATAAATCTATTTTTTTAAGATAAGCCTTTAAGACCAGACCCCAAGCTCTACTCTGGAGACTAGGGATTTGTTATTGGATCATTTATTGTAAACTTTTTGAAGACAGAAATAATAGTATATCTTACTCTACCTTGAACCATACCCTTGGTACCCTGAGAACAAGTGGCACCTCCTGGGAGGACATCGTTTAAGCTTTCCCAAGAACACCTTCAGTAAGAGAGTGACCACTTCCAGGCACCGTGCTACTAGAGGTCATCCTGATATCATCGTTGGAGGAACTCAGACCATTTTCTCATCTAATCGATTAAAGCTCATCTTCGTTTTGTGGATGCACAGTCAGACCTGACCTAATGTTCATGGGCTCTTATAATGCAACTTCCTCTCTTGTTTCTTTAGATTCCATCATTCTCAATTTGACCAGTCAATATGTGGAGTTATTAGACCAAGAACAGCTGACCACAAGTAAGTGCAAACCCTCACCTCTATCCAGTTTAGTGTCGTATTTTCAGGGAAAGAGAAACTATTGCTGCTCCAAGTGACATGTTAACCAAGAAATTGAAAGTCTTGGTACTTCATTGATTATTGTTACTGCCCCTCACTGGACACTGAGAATTCTCCAGGGTCTAAGGTACCTCCCGCCTCCATCTCTCTGCAGGCATCATTACTTTCTAATTGTCTGTAAATCTACTGAGAACAAGACCAGGTTTTCTCATGTTCAAAGTTCAAAGGAGTTTCTCAACCAACCCGAAATTTTCTTTTGAGTGGGTGGGAGGGGAGTAAATGTGAACATCAGGGACTGAACCCCCCTTGGGTTGAACCTCAATAGGGAGCCATGCAGAATTATGTATGTAGGTTGGGGTTTGGCTAACGTTTCTCTTCCTGATGGGCACTGACTTTCCTCATTCAAAGGATTTGACTATTCTTTTCATTTCAGGGCTCCAGGCACTCCGTCAAGACCCTTGTATTAGTGTCCAGCGAGCAGCCGAAGCTGCTTTGCAGACCCTCCTGAGAAGGTGTAAAGAAATAAGCATCCCTCAGTAAACCATCAGGAAATAAACCACTAGGCTTTTTTTAAAATGTACGCTTGTCTTCATCCAAACCTGCTCAGACTTTGAGCATCTTGGAGAAAGAATTGACAGCAAATATGGGGGTCTTCAAAGGGCAACAGACTCTTAACTTTCCCAATACTCCCAGATGGTTTCCATTAGCAAAATAAACCCCACAATTTACTTGCATCCAGGATAACCTGTGATTGGAGTGGTAACCATGACATGGTTTGCATAGGTTAGCCCTGGTCTTTGCTAGTGATGCTCTAGCAGGAGTACTATCAGTAGGCAGTTTTAAAGAACAGAAATTTATTTTCTCATAGGTCAAGAGGTAAATGTGAGCCTTCACCCTGAAGGATACCAGCACTAGAGGAAGCTCCTCTCGGTGTTGATTCTAGGGGAAGGTCCTGTAACCCTATCATTCCGTGGTTCCTTGGTGGTGCCCACAAGGCAACTGTCTTTAACCTCTGTGTGCTTGCTTGCTTCTGTACCTCATCCGTTCCTTATTTATCTCAAAAGTGGTTAAGTTGAAGATATATCCTACATTGATATAGTCTCACTAAGAGAATAAAGAAACCTTGTCCCCTGAGGAAAGTAAGAGGAAATAGAGGAAAGAACCAGGAGGAAAGGACATTTATAGAGGTCTAAATACAGGCATGTACATATGTAAATATATATATAAAATGAGAGGGGAATGGAACTATGTACTTATATCTATATGTTTAGAATTAAGGTAGCAGATGGACAATGGGCCTCTACTCAAGTACTCCCTCAACACAAGAACACTTTGTTCTAACAATCTGGTACCCTGTGATGCTCACCTTCCTCACACAATCGCTGAAGACAAAATGGATGCAAAAGCCAACGTGGTGAAGAAAGCTGATGGCACCCGGCTATCATAGTATCTGGGGTCTTAAAGGCTTGAAGATAAAAGAGAAACCATCTAGCTGAGAAGCAACAAAGTCCACATGGAAGAAGCACACCAGCCTGTGTGATCATGTTGATGGGATCAGGGATCTGGCATCTAAGACCCAGAAGAAAATCATTCCCAAAGTGAATGGGGCCAGGGGGGAGGGGAATGGAGTGGAAACCCAATGCCCATCTGTAGACAATTGGACATCACCTCACAGAGGGGTCACAGGGAAGAGATGAGCAAGTCAGGATGCAGTGTAGCACCGATGAAACACACAGCTTTCCTCTAGTTCTTTGGTGCTTCCTTCCCCCCACTATCATGACCTCAATTTTATCTCGCAAATGGGATTAGTCCAGAACATGCAAACTGCTACAGATAAAATCCCAAAACACAGGGAATTCAGGATAGATAAAACCATCGGGGCCAACAATGAGAATAGAGATACCAGGAGGATTAGGGGAGGGGGGCATGGAGAGGAAATCTATCATAAGGATCAATCTATAACCCCCTCCCAGGGTAACAAATAATGGAAAAGTGGGTGAGGGGCGACTAAGGACAATGTAAGATATGAAAATAATAATCTATAACTTGTCAAGGGTTCATGAGGGAGGGAGGGAGGACTGGGGAGAGAGGGGGAAGAAATGGGGAGCTGATATCAGGGCTCAAGTGGGAAGGGAATGCTTTGAAAATGATGATGGCGGCATATGTGCAAATTGCACTGGATGAATGTATGGACTGTGATAAGAGATGTAAGCACCCCCAATAAAAGTAAGAAAAAAAGAAACCTTGTCCCCAAATGGGATTACAGCCACAGAGATACGAGTTAGCATTGACAACATATTGGGGGGCTGGGAGGGTGGTGGAGAGGGGGACCCAATTTAATCCAGAACAGCCCTCTATCTTGAGAAGCCTAAATTCCAACAGATATGTCAATGTGATCAGAGCATGAAATAAACTTGCTGCCACTCAAAAGAAGCCTATTGCTAGCTGTCCTTTCCACTAAGATCGTTGTCAATTTGGCATTACTACACACACACTTCTCTTTCTAAAATATACTCTTACGGTCAACGTTACCTCACTTTCTTCTCCCAGGTTGTCATGTGTGTGTCCTCACTATACCAGCTACTTTTCTATGAAAGACTTTTCTGACATCCTATGAACTTTTCCAACTGCCTTTCCAGAACAATCCTCCCCTTAAATTCTGTGCGTGATCACACAGGTGCGCATGCATGTGTATGTGCATGCATGCATGTGTGTTTCATCCTGTTTCACAACAGTTCACTTTTTTTAAAAAAGCCTACTTTAAAAGTGACATGCAAAATTATGTTTATAAAATATGTCCAACACAGATTCCAACACCCAACGCTTAGTTAACACCATCATGGTCTCGTTATCTTGCATGAGCAGCATTATTAAAGTGGGGTAGACCTTCACAATGTCCCTGAAAATCACTTATAGTCTAATTTCGTCATCCCCATATTCTTTGGGAGAGAAGCTTATTTGTACAAAGCCTTCCGAGTGTGGAGCCAGTTCCCCTTAGGAGCTTCTGGTATTCATATCTGTTTGTAATGTCCCCTCCCACATCAAAGAGGCCTAGTTTGCACAATGAGGAAGGAGAGGTGGTGGTGCAGTGGTTAAGCATTTGGCTGCTAACCATCAGTCACTCCCTAGGAGAAAGGGCCAGTAGTCTGTTCCATGAAGGGTTCAGCCGAGAAAATGCGATGGAGCAGTTCTGCCCTATCCCAGAGTGTTGCTATTAATGGACACCAAGTGGGCAATACACAACAACAACAAGGAACCAATAGAAAATTGCAGAAATAGTCAGGTGTGACTTCCAAGATGCGGTCAGAAAAGGTACCAGGCCCTCCTGAATCACTCACTCGTGGAAAGCCATCTGCCCAGTTGTAAGGATACGTGAGCAGCCCCAACGGTCAGAGCTACATGGGACAACAAGAATGGAGGCCTGCTGCTAAGTGACAGCATGAAGTTGGTAGGCATGTCAGCGAGCTATCAAAGAAATCGAACCCTGAGCACCAGTTAGGTCTTGAGGGAACTGAAGCCTCAGTTGGCCCCTGGGCTGTAACCTACAGTTAGTTGAAAGATCAAATGTAGGAATCCAGTTAAATTTGGATTTCAGATAATGGTGTATTTTTTACTATGTTCCAGTGCCTGCATATGCCAAAACTTATGTATTATTTATCTGAAATTCAAATGTAATTTGGCATCTTATGTTTTTGTTTGCTAAGTCTGGCAGTCTATTATAATCTAATGAAATTCCCTGAGCCAGAACCATCAAGCTGGGATACTCCCAAAATGTTGAACCTTAAAACTATAATAAATCTTTGTTGTTTTAAACCATTGTGTTGAGCTAATTTGTTATAGGTCACTTGGTAGCTATTACACAGAAGATAATGATCCCAACAAATTACTGTTGTCTAATGTATGTGTGATTGAGTTAAACTCTTGATAAGTACAACTATTCCCAAGTATAGCACATATGAAGCAGAGCAAGAAAACAAAGGTAAGAGATGCGAGTTTAGTTGACTACTTTGTCAAGTTATATTGTCTATTTCTGTGAACAGTAGGATTTTCTGAGATAACAGAAGTGTTCTATATCTACACTGGTCAGGTACATGGGCTCCTTAGACACAAATAAGCACTTTAAGTGAGTCCAGTGCAACTGAAAGATTTCATATTTTAATTAATTTCCATTTTAATATCTGGATTTGGTTAGTTATCTACCATATTGCACAGATTGTGTCAAGTCACAGGAAAACGATAGCATGCCCACAGCAGGTGCATAAATTCACTGAGACAGGAGGTTGTCTGATAATATATAGGTATATCCCCACCACCACTCCCTACTCTTCCTACCATGTAGGAAGGAACTTTCTCATAAATCAGTTGACAGAGATAAGGAGAATGATCACATGAAGCACACATCACCACTGGACCTTTACAGAAGGATTCAACTGATAAGATGTTTTTAAAAAAACTTTTTGTCATATTCTAGCTCTTAACATTTACTGATCATGAAGGAAATTTTATTTATTTTTCTCTGTGCTAGAATTTCCACATGTGTAAGATTGGCTATAAATATCTACTCAAGTTGCTAACATAAGAATTAAGTGTGTAACATATAAGCATTTTATCCTAGCACAGTATATATGTTTTATCAATTTTAACTACATCTTAGGTTAAGTTCTCTAAAGAAGCAAGACCATGAAGTTTTTAAAGGTATGCATAGAGAGAGGTTTATATCAAAGTAGTGACTCACACAGTTATATAGTTGGGCAAATATTCCAAGTCTGTGTGTCAGATGTCAGACTGGACTGTGTGATCACACGGTGTCAAAGGAATCAGTTATCAGGCATAGAAGAACAAAAAAAAAATCATATCACTCTGTGCTCACCTCCCCAAATATGATTGCTGAAGACAAATGTGTGCTTAGGCAAATGTGGTGAAGAAAACTGATGGTGCTTTTGGGGTCTTAAAGGCTTGAAGATAACCAAGCTGCCATCTACTTGAGAAGCAACAAAGCCCACATGGAAGAAGCACACCAGACTGTGTGATCACGAGGTGTCGAAGGGATCAGGTATCAGGCATCAAAGAACAAAAAAAATATCATTGTGAATGAGGAGAGTGTGGAGTGGGGACCCAAAGCTCATTTGTAGGCAATTGGACATCCCCTTATGGAAGAGTCGTGGTGAGGAGACGAGCCAGTCAGGGTGCAATGTAGCAATTATGAAACATAAAACTTTCCTCCAGTTCCTAAATGCTTCCTCCCCCCACGCTATCATAATCCCAATTCTACTTTACAAATCTGGCTTGACCAGAGAATGTACACTGGTACAGATAGGAACTGGAAACTCAGGGAATCCAGGCCAGATGATCCCTTCAGGACCAGTGTGAGAGTGGCGACACCTGGAGGGTAGAGGGAGAGTGGGGTGGAAAGGAGGAACCGATTACAAGGATCTACATGTGACCTCCTCCCTGGGGGACGGACAACAGAAAAGTGGGTGAAGGGAGACGTCGGACAGTGCAAAATATGACAAAATAATTTATAAATTATCAAGGGTTCATGAGGGAGAGGGAGGGGGGAGCGGGGAGGGAGGGGAAAAAATGAGCTGATGCCAGGGACTTAAGTGGAGATCAAATGTTTTGAGAATGATGAGGGTAACGAATGTACAAATGTGCTTTACACAATTGATGTATATATGGATTGTGATAAGAGTTGTATGAGCCCCCAATAAAATGATTTTTTTTTTAAACTGTGCCAGGCTGGAGGCTTCTCCTGACTCAAGTGGCTGTAGCAACTAATGTACCTATGACTGGCAGGCCAGATGGCAGGCTTCTGACTGATGAGGTGAATGAGTCCAACGTTGACTGGTTAGGAAGGAAGACTGCTGATGACTTCCAGACTTGGCAGACATTACACCAGGCCACTGGCTCCAGCCTCAAGAACCAGAGATTGATGCACGAGATGCTGAATCCAAACCCAGCAAAAAGCAGGCAAGCTCTTCCACAGCATCCCCTTATATTGGAAGCAGGCCACACCCTCAAGGGGATTTCATCATGGAGGATTAGTAGGTCTTCACTGCCAAACCACTTGGCCCAGTCAAGTTTACACAAAACCTTAAGTATCACAAACTATGCCATATAAATATTAGCAATATTAACAAATTTAGCATCAAAACTATAAGCATGAACAAAAATTCAGTGATGGGTATATACAGGCACCTCCCATCTCATGTGGCCATATTCCAAGCTGTGAATATTGCTACCCTGCAAGAAAACCTGAAAATAAATAGCCCTTCTATTTCAGAGATCTCAGGTCAGCAGCTGGTATTCTTTCCCTGACCACTTTCCACCCATACCCACTGCTCTCAAGCCCATTCCCACTCATAGCCGCCCTGTACAGAGTCCTGAGACTGTGCATTGTATACGAGCAGATAGACACATTTCTCCTTCAGAACGGCTGATGGGTCTGAGCCACGGGCCGTATGGACAGCAGTCCTTTGCTGAGGCTGCTTCATCACCACTGCCATAATCCAGTCAAGCCTCCTCATTTGCCCTCATAACCACAGGCGACGTGGCAGGAGAAAGTGAGCCTCCATCATCAATTTCTGTTAATCCCCTCACGCCCACACTTTTCCTCTCAGAAAGTCACCAGCAGCCTTCCGCGAGGCCTCTCTTCCCCACTAACTCCTCCCAGGGCCCCCTTGGCTCATCTCTGTGGTCAAAGCACAGCTGTGTTACCCCACTGAGAGACTAGATGAAAGAGGAAAAGCATGTTCTAAGGGGGAAAAAAATTAACAAATTGCTGTTAAGTTGAGTCTGACTCCTGACAACCACAGGTGTGTCAGAATTGAGGTCTGTAGGGTTTTCATTGGTTGGTTTTTAGGGATAAAATCATTAGGCCTGCCTTCTGAGGTTGTGTTAATATGGGTAGACTAAAGAAAAAGATTCATAGACACATTCATGCGTATATAAGAAAGAGCTTTATACATAAGAGCAATTGAATATTGAGAAAACATCCCAGCCAGTCCAGATCAGGTCCAAAAGTCCGATATTAGCCCAAATCTATAAAGTCCTCTTCAGACTCAGGACACACATGAAATGATGCTGAATGCAGGAAGGTCACAGGTCAGTGGGTGCTGAATGCAGGAAGGTCACAGTCTTGTGGATCCAGTGGTGGTGTGAGCATCAGCGCTGGCAGAGGTCTCTACGTGGCTCCTGCAGCACTAGCATACCTCCATGTGTCTGGTCAGCTGGCATGCCTCCCAGAGAGTGAGTCTTTGTCCCGCTTGCAGAGAACTATTTATCTCCTTTCACTTCTAAATGAGGACATCAAACAGGCTAAACTCCACCCAGTCACTCTTAAGTCTCAAATTGACAACAGGTTATGTAACTACCACAGAGGTACTGTGTGAGGCTTTTGTTATAAAGAAACAGAACCAGTGACACTCATTAACATATACAAAATTTATATCAAGAAAGCAGCCCACACAACCAGAGCAGGCAAGCCCGGGCCAACTCAATCTGTGGGTCAGATGATAAACTGGAGGCCCTTCCTGATTCACAAAGCTGACAGCAGATGACCAAGGAATTAAGAGGTAGAACCAGATAGAAGGAAGACTGCAGACTAGTGGAGGCCACTAGTTGAGCGGATTCAAGGCAGGCAACATGGCAGGCAGCCAACAGCTCCCTGGGTCAGCAGGCCACATGGCAATCTGCTGGCCAAGTCACAGGAGGCCAACAGGAAGTAGAAGATAAAGCCAGAACTCCACGATCTATTTATAGGTATGAAATAGGCCACACCCCCAAGAAGATATCATCAGGTTGTGGCCTGCTCCTTATAAGGGATTCTTAAGGCCAAACTACTCGGTTTGGCCCAACTAAGTTGTTATTAAATGTAACTATCGTAGGTGCCTCAGGGTGAATACGAACCTCCAATATTTTGGTCAGCAGCTGAAGAAAATATAGATTTTTTTTAGTCTCACTCCTGCTGCTTGTCTCATTATGATGTACATATTTAATAATTTTTTCAACTCATGCGTACTGCAGGATGGAGATTCTGTAATGTTCACAGACAACCAAATGGGCTAGCTCTGCTTTGGAGAACTCTGAATCACATTATGTTGCAATTCAATACTCTTTCCTTTAAGCCAGCTGTGAGAGCCAGTGCTCTGCTGGTAAATTATGCATGTCTGGCTTGGCTGACCATGCTAAGAAAGCATTTTTATCAGCATAGAGGAGAGCAAGGATAACAGATGGGAAGAAAGAAATAGGCTGCCCGAGCATGAAGCAAGAGGCATTTCTGAACTGGAATTGCCCACTCACTATCATTCAAAAGGCAAAAAGACACAATATGTACTTCCTACTCAATATTATTAAGAGAAGTAAGAAAATAAAAATTTTAAAAGAATAAAGGTCCCAATAGACTCTGGAATTATAGCAAAAATTTTCTGACATTATTTTATTATCTGATTTAGACTCCAACCTTAAGATTGTCCTTCGGTTTACTGAAGTACAAGGAGGAGTAAAACCGTGGACAATCAGATATAGTATTAGTCTATAGTCTGGAGGCTTTAGTCTTTGCCCCTGACAGATATAAACTCGGTGACTAGGAATATTGTATAACTGCAGCCTGAAAACTCTCATTTCTTGACATTTCTGCTCCTTATTCATTCGGTACAAGTATCTCTTAAACCAGGACAGCTGAAAACACAACTGAGTCAAAAGAAACATGAGAAAGGAATAGAAAGATCCATTATATAAAAGATGTGTGTATGTATATTTAAAAATCTCCAAGTCAAGGCCTGAAAAATAACATTTGCTTCCTACCTCTACTCTATCAAGCTTTGTTTAGCTAACAAGAACATTCTTGCATATTTATATTCCTTCTGGACAAAGTGTCCTGCACTTTATTTGTGGAATTAAGTAGTTATTATGCGTTTATACTGAAAGCAAGAAAAACTTGAATACAATATTTCAAATTATGAATCACAACTTCTTTTTCAACTAGAGAGTCACTGAAGAATACAAGATAAAGAGCACTCTCCTTTTCTATTACCTACCACTTTCTCCAAATTTCCAGAAGTAAGAAATCCTATGGGTTAGGATGGCCCATGTTCTAAGACTTTCTTATCTTCACAGTGGTCAAACAAACAAAAAATCCTTTATATTGGAGATTAAGAACCTCAGAAATTGCTTATTACATGCAGGAGAGATTAACCAGGAGTTTCTGAAGTGTGCATAGAGGGTAGAGTCAAAACCCATCTATTTTGCATAGAGGGTAGAGTCAAAACCCATCTATTCTATTGCTAGTGGTATCATCCAAACCAAACTAAACTCACGGCCATTGAATCAATTCTGACACATAGCAATTCTGTAGGACAGGATATAGCAGCCCTTGTGGATTTCCCAGACTGCAACTCCTTACAGGAGTAAAAAGCCTCATCTGCTTCCTGTGGAGCTGCTGATGGTTTCAAACTGCTAACCTTGAGGTTAACAGCCCAACAAGTAACCCACTACACTATCACAGCTCCTAGTGCTATCATAAGATCATAGGGTGAAGGGTGACATTGGTCAGTGTAAGACATGAAAAAATAACAATAACCTATAAATTATCAAGGGTTCTTGAAGGAAAGAAGGTGGGGAAGGGAGGGGAAAAGGGGGAGCTGGTACCAAGGACTCAAGTAGAAAGAAAATGTTTTGAAAATGATGATGGCAACATATGTACAAATGTGCTTGGCACAATGGATGGATATATGGATTGTGATAAGAGATGTAAGAGCCCCCAATAAAAGTATTTAATATAAAAAAATAAAATACTTTTTTTTTAAACTCAGAAGGCCAAGAAGGGGTAGGAAGGATGGATAAATGGAATAAGATCTTAGGAACGAAGTGGGGGAAATGCCATTACACTGAGGGGATTGCAACAAATTTCATTAAATTGAAGGGGGGGGAAAGATCATTAATTACCACACATTCCATTTGAGAGGCTCTGCTCAAGGTTGGCCTTGGCAACATGAACATGTACCACACTTGTGGATGGGGCCCGATGGGTTTCATGGGCAAAGCTTGTGGGGATGGTGGTTTTTCTGTCTGCTATGTTCTACAAAGGGTAGAATGGAGCTCCATCAGGGTACAGCTGAAAGGTTATATCAGTAGATAAAGATGGCTGAAAGCCTAGGGTGTGTCCAGAGGGAAGTGGATAACCTTCCTGTCACACAGAGAGCTCATTGTAAACCTGATTGTGGCTGATGTAGTTAGGTTAAAATGTAATACTTTGTCATTTGATCTCCCTTTTGAACCATTTTAAAGTTATTTCATATTGTTTTTTAAGTGAAGGGAAGATACACATGGATTGAGCCACCAGTGAATCCCTTGTGGCCATGGACCAGGGACGTGAACAGCCTTGCTATCCTGCAGAGTGAAGTGGAAAGTAGATTGTGCCAGAACCAGATAGGTTAAAATCTAACACCTTATGGTTTTGTACAAATCATTTTGTTGGGGGCTCTTACAGCTCTAATGGCAAATCATACATGCATCCATTGTGTTGAGCACATTTGTACATAATATGCCATCATCATTTTCGGAAAAGTTTCTTTCTACTTAAACCCTTGGTATCAGCTCATTTCCCCCCACCCCCACCCTCTCTCCCTCATGAACCCTTGATAATTTATAAATTAGTATTTGTTTCCTGTCTTACACCGAACACTGTCTCCTTTCATCCACTTTTCTGTTGTTTGGGCTCCTAGGAGGGGGTTATATGTTGATCATTGTGATCTGTTTCCCCTTTCTCCCCACACCTTCCCCTTCCTCTCCTGGCATAGCTACTATCCTTATTGATCCTGAAGGTTTTATCTTCCTGGATTCCCTGTTTTTCCAGCTCTTATCTGTACCAGTGTACATGCTCTGGTCTAGCTGTATATGTATGGTAGAAATAGGATCATGATAATGTGGGCAGGAAGCATTAAAGAACCAGAGGGAAGTTGTCTGCTTCATCAGTGCTATACTGCACCTGACAGGTTTGTCCCCTTCTGTGAGGGGATGTCCAATTGTCTACAGATGGGCATTGGGTTTCCACTCTGCCCTCCCTCTCATTCACATTAATATAATTTTTTGTTCTGGGTCTTTGATGCCTGATACCTGATCCCATCGACACCTCCAGATCACACAGAGGGGTGTGCTTCATCCATGTGGGCTTTGTTGCTTCTCAGCTAGATGATTTTTCTTTTATCTTCAAGCCTTTAAGACCCCAGATGCTATATCTTTTGATAGCCAGGCACCATGAGCTTTCTTCCCCACATTTGCTTATGCACCCACTTTATCTTCAGTGATCGCGTCAGGGAAGGTGAGTATATCACAGAGCACTGGGTTATTAGAACAATGTGTTCTTGCATTGAGGGAGTACTTCAGTAAAGGCCGATTGTTCATGTGCTGCCTTAATACTTAACATGTAAAAATATGTACATGATCTATTTCCCACTGTATTTAGACCTCTATCAATGTCCTTTGCCTCCTAGTTCTTTCCTCTATTTCCTTTTGCTTTCCTCTTGTCCCACTATCATGTTCTACCTTTATCCAGGTTGTAATAATTCCTCTCAGCTAGATTGCCCTTGATCAAGCCCCAACAGGCATCCTATGCCCTTTTTGCCATTGATTTTAGATCACTTGCTTTTTCCTTGGCCCTGGATTTGTTGGCAACCCCTTCCCTTTGCCCCACTACCCCTTCTCCCATGTCCTCCAGAACGTCAGTTTTGTTGTTTTCTCCTCTGGACTGTTTATCCCACCTATCTTATCTAGATAGACATACAGAGACAATAATAAGCAAAAACGCAAAGCAGAGCAAAGCAAAACAACAACCAAAAAGATAAGCCTATAAATAGTTCCAGGTCTGTTTATTGACCTTTATGGGTGTTTTCCAGTTGAGGCTGAAGGGGTACCATGCCCTGGCCCCAAAGTCTATTTTTGGTATTCCTCAGGGATTTCATTGCTTTGCTCCCCCTTGCTGCTATGTTACTCACTCTTAGTGTTTTTCCCAGTGTGGTAGGGCACAATTCCCGTACTGTTTCTCCAGTGTTGTCCCCCTTAGCACTAAGGATCAGTGAGGAACATCGTGTCTCATGGTGGGGCTGGCCCTATGGTCCTGTCTGAACATTGGCTTCTCTGAGCAAGAATATGGTTCACTGTAGGTCAGGATGTGTCCCACTATCTCTCCTTTCCTTTTCATTTACACCTTATCATTTGAATTCCCTTTTGACCCATTTTTTATTTTTTCTGTTTTTTTCTATTTCCTGATTTGTTTTCAATTGGGATTTTTCTCTGGTTTGTTCTGTTCTTGCTGTTGAGGTTTTTTGTTTTGTTTTGTTTATTGTTTTTTGTTTTGGTTTATTTTGCAGTTTTAAAAAAGTATTTTCCAGCATATGAAATCCAGGATAGGGGGCATCATGAAAATAGTAACTGGGGTTGTGGAGCAGGAGTGGTTAGAAGGAAAGACAGAAACAGTGGGTGCAGGAAGCAAGGAAATGTTCAGGAACTGGTGGTGGTAATGATTGTACAACTCTTTAGTATATGACCTAACTACTGAAGTGCATGACATGTGAATTATATGTCAATAACCCTATTACAAAAATATGACTAAATAGCAGGGGGGCAAATATTAAGTTAAGAATCGAGTTACACTTTATCTAGAAGACAGTAAGTAGACAAAAGAACTTCCTTATCGAGGTAGTAAAATGATGACATAAGGTCTTAAGGATGTGACTAACAGATGAGGTAAGCTGATAAAGTCAATATTCTATGTGTTAATCTAAGTTGACTACAGAAACAAATCCAGAGACACGCATATGTGTGTAAGAGAGAGCTTTATATCAAAAACCAATCATATATTGAAAAAACATCCCAGGCAGCCCAGATTAAGTCCATTAGTCCAATATTGGTTCATATGTCCCATACTAGTCCATAAATCCCTCTTCAGCCTCATGAAGCACATACAATGACGCAAAATGCAGGAAAATCACAGGCCAGTAGGGGGAAAGTCTTGCGGATCCAGTGGTGGTAGAAGCATCTCAATGCTGGTGTAGGTCTCCATGTGGCTTCTCCAGCGCTGAGCATCTCCTCCACAGGAAGGTGAAGCAGAGAGAGCATGTGGCCCACCTCCAGGGAGAAAGACAGGAAGTTCCCAGAGTCCTCATGACAAGGCCATGCCCACAAGGAGGCATCATCAGGCTGTGACCTGATTGACAGGCTAGACTCCACCCCTATACCTAGTTATCAAGTTGACATGAAATTATGTAACCACCACATCCTATGATGAGTTTTTAGACAAAGAAAACCTATGAGGGAAAAAATGGCAGGT
>NW_022111373.1:109744783-109746655 GCF_000313985.2 Echinops telfairi
TCAACATTATGCTATTTCAAGGTCTATCTATCAGAGATCAAGTTGACAACAGCAATTCAAAGTAAATAAGAAACAACGGGGTCCATGAGCTTAATCAGGCAGGAACAACTTTCTAGAGGACAAAAGAAACCCCAAATTTGAATATAATTTATAATGACAAATTTACCAAGCTTTAATAGGACAAAAGCAAGACAAAGATACATCATCTAGATGAGGAATCCCATCCACAAGAAATCATAGTGGTGTCCAAAGATTTACATAAAGGGGACCATTTAAAAAGGACATGGAGTACAAAAGAAACTGTCATAAAAGCAAACTTCACAGCAGAGCAGTAAACCACAGCTGCAGGCTTGACTCTAAACTGGACCCTTTGTTTAGTATCTACAGACAATGAACTGAGCCATCAGTGACAGAGAACCATACAAGACAACATCCCTACTCTCATCATTTCAGTCTGAAGCTCTTCAAAGGTGCCTATCCCTCACACTTCTAATGAGACTCCTGTGCACCATGTTCACACTCGTGATCAATCATGAGGCTGTTCTGAGACTCAAATTACTCTGGAAGGCTTATTACCTTCAGCCCACCGCTACTGAATCCCATAGGTCCTGTCCATAGTTGTTCATCACCCCTGCCTTCAGAAGTCCCTCTTGGGGCTCACTTTCTGTGCAAAGAAGAGTTTCGGATTGTGGAGTGCAGTTGTGCTCCTGTGGTGGAGTGCACTGTCTCACCATGGCTCTTCTACATAGGCGTCCTGGTGGTGGGGCAGTTAATCAGTTGGACTGCAGCTCCAAACCACCAGCCATTCGTTGGGATAGGTTTTCTACTGCCAAAACAAGGTGGGGTCTCAGAAACTCACCGGGCAGTACCCTGTCGGGGTGCTATATAAGTCAGAATCTACTCTAGTCTCCGTAACTCCCATCAAGTGATTGGGTGGGACTATGCCAATAGGGTGTATGTAACACTAGCAAAGAGGTGAGGACAGTTTTCATTATCAGCCCCCTGGCTATAAGGAGAAGCCATGTTTGAATTTTTGAAGCAGCAGCAGAGAGAGAAACCTGGGGCCCTTGGGAGAATATGTTCCAGATCTCTTTCTGAAGTGGTAGAGGCCCCCGAGACCAGATATATCAGAGACCTTGGCACAGAGACTAAGAGGAGCAGCACCGAGATGATTAGGGTACCTTCTCCTCAATAGATCTGGGACTTTGAAACGAGGGACAGAGTGACAGGTAGGCTGGCTTTCTGGCCCATGGAGGCAAAAACCAAGGGACCATGTGGCTGAGAGACTGAGAACCCGAAAGAGACTGCTAGCTGTTTGCTGATCCTGGCCTGTGGAAACCTATTAACTTCCCTAATAAACCACTTTAATTGTGAGTATTTCCTGTGAGTTCTGTGTGGCCTTTCCAATGAGTTACCAAACCAGCACAGAGTGGCATGTGAGGAATGACATGTCAGCAAAGATAACAAAGGCTGGAACATGGAAGCATGTTTGACCCTTGCCTGGTGACAGTAGGGAAGCCAGAGGAGGTCAACTATTCCCAGATCCATGCCATTTATTGTAGATCCTGATTAAATGCAGTCATAAAGCTCACAGTGTGGTGATCTGCTAATCCTGAGCCTTTCATGCATTCACTTTCTCAAAATATTGGGGAAAATCTGTCTTTTGTTGAGAAAATTCCATGCCAGGACTGCAGAAACTCTCCTTGGCCTCTCTGAGTCCCCAGCCAACTTAATCCACTTGTTATTATTGAATGAGTGCCCATGTTGGCATTGCATATTATGTAGCCTTCCAGTCAATGCTGCCAGGTCTTGGGCAGCACGGAGCTGTTATCTGCTTGCATCGAAATACAGTACACGTTGTGGGGGGGGGGG
>NW_022111373.1:109746755-109751290 GCF_000313985.2 Echinops telfairi
GGGCGAGAAATACAGTACAAGTTTCTTCTCGTAGGGACACCGGGGAATAACGGTGATCAGAGTTTTCTTCATGCTTGTCCCTTTACAGGAAATTGTTCCCCGTCTATGAGTCAAAAAGAACGTTTTCATATTCTTTCATCTCCTGCCCACCTCGTCACCTCCACCCCATCCCTTCTGAAGTGACGGCCATCTGTCCAGCTCATGGTGTTAACCCTTTGCTGAAAAGACAAATGTTCTCAAGGGATGGATGCTTTGCTTTGAAGTCTGAAGCCTCACCACCAGAGCCAGACAGAAACAAATAAAAAGACAAATTGTAGGTGCTTCGCTACCACAGCAGGAGCACCTCTCGTGCCATCAGCTTTCTTGTCCCCCAAAGTGTGCACTGCTTGAAAGACTAAAGTCATTGAAAGACGTGCACAAACCCCTCTGCTCTCTCAGATATCAGCAGAAATTTCCTCCTGCCGGGGTTGCTTTCTGGCTCAGTGTTCTGGAAGGAAAACATTCCATTCCTAGCACAAGTATTGAATATATTTTAAAACGTGTTTGCCAAGGTAGAAGTATCCCAGGGCTCAAGAATGTAACAGGACTGATATGGCCGCCCAGCTCTACCAAATTCACTCTCGCTCGCATGCTCGCTTGGGTTCTCCCGCTCCCTCTTTTGCTCTCTCTCCCTTCCTCTTTACTTGTGCAACTCAGGTTTTATGTCAATTTTCACCTGTGTGAAAGTGCAGGGGTGGAGTCCAACTTATCAATCAGGTTACAGACTGACAACGACGCCTTAGGAGTGTGGCCTTTTTATGAGAGACAGTGAGGACTTCTCTCCCCCCGGCCCCTCGCCTCCATCCTCAGTGTCTACCGTCAGAGGTGGCCCCAGGTGGGTTTCCCGACCCTGAGAGCTGTCCCCCAGCTGTCTTCCCACCAACTCTGCATCCTCAAGACTCAACTCACTTGCCTGGGTTCTCCCTGCACCCCGCTGCACCTTTCGGTGCTATTGGCCTGCAGCTACGTGTGTCATAAGAGGGCTCTGACTAGTATCGGACTTACAGATAACTTCTTAATATAGAATTACTTCCTGGTATACAGTTCTTTCTTACACATACAGGAGTGTCACTGGTCTTGTTACTCTAGACAACCCAAGCTAACACAATGCTTACCTACCCCCACATCCACCTCTATTCAGAAGAGGGAAAGAGAAGGATCCAATACATCTGAATATCTGTTCCAGCGTTACCCCAAGTATGTACATTTCTGGTTTCTTTCAAGGTTCTGTTGACCACCTTCACTAGCCAGTATGCTACCAAAGATCTGAAACCCATTGTCATTGAGTCTATCTTACTGTTAGCCACCCTATCTAGGGCTTCTGAGGCTGGAAATCGTATGGGAGTAGAGAGCCTCATCATTCTCCCTCCGAGTGGTTGTTGGGTTTGAGCAGCCAACCTTTTCGTTAGCAGCCCAACACTCAGTCAACACTGCCATCCACAAATAATCCGAATGCTTCGGATGAGTGTATATGTGTGTAGGTGAACATAAGAAATGTGGGTAGTAACAGAAAGAAAATATAAATCAAAGGTAAACGGTAGGAATCAGGAATATTGACTAGTGTGGTAAACAGAAGAACTGGATGAGAGTATAATACAGAAAAATCCTCTATGCTCATAATTACAGGTCTGGAGAGCTGACTCTGGTAGGGGAAGACCCTCACAATTATGAGATATAAATAAATCCTCATACGCATTCTCATGACTGCACCCAGTCCCTCCAATAACCCCATATAAAGGAACTGTCATAAAGGAGCTACCATATGAGATAAATCATTCCTGTGTCTGGCTATTCTCTGTGCTGGGGGTTTATCTGTAGGTAAGAGCAATCAGGTTCTATAGGTGAACCCACCATATAGCAACCCCCTGGCGAGGGCGAGGGTGTTCAAGATCAACTAGCACTAGGTTGAGATGATGGCTCATCTCATTGCTGGTTTATTATGTTTCCAGCTTATTATGTTATCCATTGACTATGTAATACAGTTTCTGAATGACAGGTTTGCCTTTTGAAAGATCTGTAAGCCCCATTACCCATACCAATTGGAGAATACTACATTCACTCTCTCAGTCCTGACATAGGGATGAGGGCCCCTATACCTAGCTTTGTCTATCTGTCTTTATTGTTTTCCACAATGGCAAAGTCACTCCTGAGGACCCATTCACCTGTTGGGGACCCCCTCATCCCCACAGAATAGTACACATACTTGATTATTGCTGAATGGAAAAGTGAAAATGTATTAATGGGGAAAGATCCAGCTATTTCAGAGAATGCTTTGGAAACCAGCTTCCCAAAACTAGCACTGTGGCAGCTACTCGGCAGCTGGGCAGGAAAAGCACAGCCCCACGTGCAGCTGAGATGGACGTGATCTCGCTACCTTAGACCAGAAACCCTCGGTCAACTAAGCCGGTTACCGGAGTTCAGGTAGTTCTGCTTGTCCTTTTGCATCCCACCAAGTCCCACCTCAGCATCCAGGATGCTCTTGGCTCAGCTTCAAGGGGATCCCAGTGTCCTGGACTATCCGTAGGGTGGTGAGATTGCACACAGAGCAGTTTGGGTGGGGCTCGTCAAATCTTGGGCACTGACGAGCATCATTGCTGCTGATCAGTTAGGAAACATGTGAGGAGTTACTCGAAGATCCTCCACAAATGCCATTAGATGACCTGCCAAAGCAGCTGCTCTGCCCAGTGGCTTCAGTCCCACTCAAATGGTGAGTGATGGTCTTCGGGATCTGGCTTTCCTTCCATTGAACTCCCCGAAGTAAGTGACAGCTCATTCCTTAGCCAATGTCCTCCTCTTCTCATTCACCTGCTGCGGATGACTGTAATCGCAGCACTGCTGCCTGCCTTCTCCTCCAAGGCTGCGTCCCATCCTGGTCCAGGAGCTGCTCGCCGGGCCGGAAGCAGTACCGGCAGGCCAGGAGTCCATTCTGACTCAAGGCAAGCCTGTGCTGTCGGAGTAGAGTTGTGCTCCACTGTTCGAGGGCTCACCCTTAGGTTGCCGGGTCCTTGTTCCACAGAACTCTGCATAGACCCAAGCTGACATTTTCTAATTTAGCATTTTAACCATTTATATCACCCAAGGACCCCTGGAGAGGGTTGGGGGTGGGGGGTTACATCATATTCCCTCTGCTTTTTCCAGTCTGTTTCCATGACATAAACTATACGGTCTGCTTTATTCAAAGCCAACTCTTAAAATGTCTGTCTAGTTTAGAAGCTCTTTTTTTTTTTTTTTCTCATTTAAAATTAGATGTTACTGTCCCCTTGCAGGTAGCCCTGGTGACATAGTGGTTACGCATTGGCCTGGTAGCTGCAAGGTCAACAGTTCAAAACCACCAGGCACTCTACTGGAGAAAGATGAGGCTTTCAACTCCCATCAAGAGTTAGAATCTCAAAAAATAATAATAAAAAAAATTTTAAGAGAATCTTGAGAACCCATAGAGGCAGTTCTACGCTGCCCGTGTTGGGTTGCTGTGAGACAGACTGGACTCAATGGCAGTGAGTTTAGTTCGGTTTTCTTCTTGCATACCAGCTGCAGCCATCTCAATTCTCCCATAAGATGTTGTTGATGCCAGGGAAGTTCAAGAGCAAGAATATCCAGGAAAGAAGTTCAAAAATCAGTATTTCAAAACAATATTTCTCTACAACCACATTCCCTGCTCCGCTCTTGATCACCAGTTATTAACTCTGTGGTGGTGGTGGTGGTGGTGGCTACAGCATTGGCTTTGACTCGTGGCAACTTTATGTATAACAGAACAAAATGTTGCTTGGCCTTGCATTCTTTCCATGATCACAGGTATATTTCTACTTACTGTTACGGTCATCCTGTACTCCTTCTCGAACTCAGCTGAACCTTTTTTCCAGCCTCTTGTCTCAGATTCTGAATCTGGACCTGGGTTTTCAAATCTAGCCCTCTACCCGGAGAGGTACGGCAAATGGTTAGTGACATGCTCACCTATTAACCAAAAGGTTAGCAATTTGAAACCATCGAGAAGATCAGTCTGGTGGCCGCATCTGAAAGGCACCACCTTTGAAGTTCTATGAAGCACTTCGATTCTGCCACAAGGAGGGTTTCAGAATCAGACTCTCCTGGGTGGCGACTTGTCTGGTTATCCAGGGAATTAATGAATTCCACAATATCTCTGACAAATGCAATTGGGTCTGGCTTAACATTGTCTGATATTCTTTAATTTTCCCTCAACTTAGCCTGCCCCCTTATTACTAACTATCACCTACAGCCAAGACTCTCTGTCAACATGCTTAGATTCCAAAAATGTCATTATTCAAATATTGGAAGTGTGTAAAAATGGAAGGTTTTTTTCCCCTCTGTTTTCAGACCACTCATTTTTCTTATTTTTTATTTAGAAATATGGTCGTAGAAATAGTAACAGCCAAGATCTAGTCATCACTGTGAGGAGACTAGTTGGGGATTATCCCTCCGTGGAGAAGTCTTGGAGAAGATCGAGGTAGAGATAAGGCTTCCTCTGATGGTAGAGGTCA
>NW_022111373.1:109755622-109761808 GCF_000313985.2 Echinops telfairi
TGACTGTTGGTGACTGGCTGACTGTTGGTGACCTGCCTTGCTGGTTGGCTGCAGGTGCCCAGAGAATCTGAATCTCTCTACAGAGGACTACCTGGCAGCCCTCAAGACTTGAGGAACTGCCAGTGTCTCACAACTGTCTTAACACGTTTGATTTATACTGAGCCATTTGTACTGTTTTATAATTTAACTGTTTATTTCTTGTGTTGTACATCTATCTATCTGTATAACTGCTTTATAATTTAACTGTTTATTTCTTATGTTATCTAGCTATATAAGTATATATATAATTATTATCAATATGGTTTTGTCTCTCTAGAGAATCCTGTCTAACATTTCTTCCAAACACCTGCCTTGATACCTCTGCCTGTCCTTCCTTCCCAACCCAGAGTAAATTTTAAGCTGCGCCTCAAGCCCCACCGGAACTGCTGGCTCTGTGCTAACCTCACACCTGCCCAGAAGAAGCAGGAAAGAAGGCCCCAAAGACTGCTGCCAGCTGGCGGGAGTAAGGGGATTGGGCACTTGACTCAGATGTTCCTCGACAAATTGGATGCTGGAAACCATTGCCGCTATACCTCCTTAACGTAAAATCATCATCGTCGTCATCATCATAAACCGGATAGTAGATTTTTTATTGCTGTTCTTAGGTGCCATCGAGTTGGTTCCAGCCCTCAGCGACCCTGTGCTCAACAGAAGCAAACCCTGCCCAGTGCTGCCCCATCCCCACAATTGTTCCCGAGCCTGAGCCCCTGGCTGCAGCCATGGGGTCAGTCCAGCTCGTTGCGCAACGTCAGATGAGAGCACTGAGACGTGAGGGGTAGATGTATGCTATCTGAACCTTCTCTCGGGGGAAGAGTTGACATCAACGAACTGTTCTGAGGCGGACGTGAGACATCGGGCAACAACATGCAGTAACCATTCCTCGTGGAAAGGACCTCTCAAAAGAAATACGATAAAAACCCCAAAGATGTTTCCAGGAGCTTTTTTTAATCACTGTCATTTTAAGTAAAGTTTTGTGATAGTATATTAATCAGCAAAAGAAAAAGACAGGGATATTATTTGTATATAATAGTGCCTTTCAGATTGCATTGAAACCCACGCATCTCACCTCCCACAGGTGCATCGTTGTGTAGCCGAGGGAAGAATGAGGAACAAACGGAAGGCGGATGCTTCCAACTCACCTGCCTGGTTGCCCCCTGAACAACTCAGAGTGTGTCTGCATTAGGAAATTGGTTCTCTCGAATTTGCAATCACACTCAGCGGTTAGGGCACCGGCTAGATGGTATTCATTCTCAGACAGGAAGACAGATGACATTTAAAGGTTTCTGTCTCCTGAAATATCAAGCCAGGGACCCTCCGTGTGGTGTTTGACTCAGTAAGGGAACCGTGAGATCACCCCTGGGGATGGAGGTTCACCATGTCCGTCCTTTTTCACCCCAGGACCTGGCCTGGCGTTGGGTTCATTCAGAGCAAGCTGACGTCTCTAACCAGGGGATCCTTTTCTTTCTCTTCCCCTAATCCATGTGTAGAGTGTGTTCTGGCCCCTGGGCTGGATCAATCATCCCTAATAGAATCATAGGGGTGAATGGAACCTTCCTGTTTCTCTAGTCCCAGTGGTCTAAGGTCACATATTAAAATCATAAGGTCTGGAAGTTCGCATCTTTTCCCAAGAACACAGCCTTCCTGCAAGGGCAAGTCTGACATTAAAAGGAATGAAAGGGGCAAATGAAAGATGAAAAATTGGAACCGGAGTATCCAGGAGTTTGGGACAAGAAAGAATTGTGCTTCTATTCATGGCTGGGAGTTGAGAAGCAGAATGGGCCTCTAAGCTGGCCCCCCCATACATTCCTGCTTTAACTTGGCCACAGGTGGCTGCTGGCTTCCAGGCAAGGCCGCAAAGCCTACTGAGTTTCCACCGCGCAGGGCGTGATGCTGGCGATGGAGAGGCTCTGCCCTCGGCAACTCAGGGCACCAGCCTGGCACTCGGTCATCGTCTGCTCCCGGCCGTTCACTTCCACACACACATGGAAGCCTCCTTCCTCACACTCTGCGGCATCTCGACATACACATTTGCTGCTCTGGGCTGGAAAACACATGAGAGGATGTGGCATCATGGGTGTCCGGAAGTGAGCACACTAGGTGAATTCAAAGGGACAGCCTTTCTGGTAGCTTAGGTACAAACTGCTTGGGACACCCAAGGCCCTCTTTAAAGCCAGAGTTGGATATAATAATAATAATTAAACTTACTTTGAGAGAGAGCGTGAAAACAAACCAGAGAAGAGTTGAGAAAGACAGACTGCTGATGAAAGAAAGACTACTGCCAGACACCTGTGGTGACTGGCCGACCGTGAGTGACTCAGGTGTGGTTAGATATATGTGTGCTACCAGGCACGGCAAGGAGGACGGGCCATGGCACCAGTGGGTGGGGACCAGGAGAGGAAGGGTCTAAAGAGCTCACCTTAAGGATTTTTCTTGTTTAGTTTCTCTTGCAGAAACACAGGGGGATGGGGTGGGGTATCACATGATGTGTGATTGGAACATTTCAACTGAACTGAGAAACAACGTATTTGTCATAAATACTTTTTTTAAATATTACTTTTAGCTACCTTACTACAGACACCTGCTTAGCTATGATATGGCATGCCATAACCAAAACCAAACTCACTGTTGCTGAGCCAAAGTCACGTCATAGTGACCCTACAGGACAAGGTAGAAGTGGTCCTGTGATATTCCAAACCGTCACTCTTTATGGGGGTGGAAAGCCTCATCTTTCTCCCTCAGACTGGCTGGTGATTTTAAACTTCTGACCGCGAGGTTCTCAGCCCAACATGTAACCCCTGTGCCATCAGGGCTTAGTCCTTGGTTTCTCTTTATTAAGGTACTCAGTATGCACCCCTGATAACAAACTTATGACTTAAGTTACCCTAATGCAATGGGAATTAATCTTCCCTTACCTTACTCTGCTCAGACCGGACCAGAGGGACTAGGCAGACACTCCATCAAGCCTCGGATCCACTGGAAGACTAACACTCTCCCAGAACGCCTGCCAGGACTCTGCCTTCCACTGCATCTCTGAGGCTCTTCCACTAAGGATAAGCCACCAGTCAAGACTTTCTT
This sequence comes from Echinops telfairi, assembly GCF_000313985.2. Taxonomy (NCBI): domain Eukaryota; kingdom Metazoa; phylum Chordata; class Mammalia; order Afrosoricida; family Tenrecidae; genus Echinops; species Echinops telfairi. The sequence continues at coordinate 109,758,737 of NW_022111373.1, forward strand.
CCAAGACCACTCATCAAAGGTTGATGTTTAGGGCCAAAAGGAGTCCGGATGGCATGATGGGGCAATCCCTGAGTGCTAACCACAAAGCCTCAGCAAACCTATAGATAGATAGATCGGGTCCCTCTGAGTCGGAATTGACTCGGTGGCAGTGGGTTTGGTGTTAACCTAACATTACCCTCGCCTTACCCCCCAACATAAATGTCTTGGGGGTCTTACCTACATGCTGCACCATGACTACACTGCAGCAAAGTCAATGAGTTTATGTATGACCCACCTGAGCACTTCTCTCTTTAAAAATAAAATCTTCAGGAGACACACAGTATGGTGGCATCTGTGGGAGGTGTGCCCTGCCTTCTTCAAGGTCACTGTCTGTGCTGCTTGGCTAATCTTGACTCACCACACCTAAAAGTCATTCCTTTTCAGTTCTCTTCAAATCCTGACGATTTCTAGGAGAAAGTGTCACTTTGGTTCAGGTATGCTTTTAACACTCCTCTAACACTTGTGAAACTCCATTTAACACAAGGAAAGTTCCTCCTTCAAACTCAAGAGAGTTTTGCCAGAAGCCATATCTGGTTAGAACTTAAAGTTCTATCATGTTTCATTATCCTCACCTGTTTTTATGCAGGAGTCCTGGTGGCATAGTGGTTAGGCATTGATCTGCTGACAGCAAAGTCACCAGTTTGAAACCATCCACTGGGCCACGAGAGAAAGGTGAGGTTCTCTACTCCCTTTAAGAGTTATAGTCTTGGAAACCTATAGGGGCGGTTCTACCCAACACATAGAGTCACTAGGAGTTGGATTAGACTTGATGGCAGTGAGCTTGGGTTTTGAGTTGAGTATTTACAGTAGAGGTTAAGCACTTGGTGCTAAACAAAAGGTGTTTGGTTCAAGTTCACCCCAACCTCTCAGGGGAGGGAGGAAGCCTGGGAAAGTATATGGGGTTCTTCTATTCTGCAGCTCTAAGTCAAAAAAGCTTCATACACCTACCAACAATAGTATATATGGCATTGAGTTGATTCTGATGTATAGCAACTTTATATAGGGTTCCTGAAACTATAAATCTTTACAAGAGCAGGCAGCCCAATGCCTAACCCACAGTGCCACCAGAATTTTCCTTTTAAGGAAGTGATATAAAGTGTCTTTTTTTAAAAAATGTTTTATGTCTTTAGTAATGTATTTAAAGGGAAACTATGAGTCCATATAGAAGACAGATACTAGAGAGGCAAAGGAAACATTGTGAAGGTGGAATGGGAACCACAGACATTTAGGAAGAGAGTGTGACCGTCAGAGAACAGTCCTTGTTCTCTTAGGAAGTGGGTCTGCCCCGCCCCCCAGGAAGAGTGTAAGAGGAAAGCTTGCTCAGACCAGTGAACCCTCAGGGACCCCCTTTCATACAGTGGTAAACTAGAAATGGCTTTTCTTTTAGCCCCAGTACCGGGACTTTAGCATCCGTGCAGTTATGCAACATGGAAGGTGACATGCTCTCACCATCGCACTTCTCCCACAGCGAGCACGCTCCACAAGCTTTTTCGGCCGTAGCCCGCAGAGCACAGCTCTCTCTGGCAGCAAGAGTGTAACTCCTGCCCTGACAGGCAAGAACATGCATCTTGCACACTGTCAGAGGCAAGAAGCGTTTGCTTCTCCCATCCTGAGCACACACGTCCAAGGAAGATCTGAAAAGAATTTTAAATCACATTACAGGCAATTCCCAAGTATGACAGGCCTATGTTCCTAGCACTGCTTTGTAAATGGGTTTGACATAGATCAAATACCTCTCTTTTTTCTGATTTTAGCTTTCTTTATAATAGTCTTTTACTATCAGTGCCTTTATCCATATCCAAACTTTATTGCCTTTGGGGGTGGAAACATTCTGTATAAACCTACAGATTTGACAACACAAGCAAATAACCCACTGCAACATTGTAAGCAGCACGTATAACTAACCATAAGATGCACACAACCTTTTAAAAAAGTGGGGGGTGGACTGTCAAGAATGCCATTGGTCATAGGGAAAAGCTACTGTATACAAACAGTTGGGGGGTGAGGTCCTGGCAGTATGGAAGGGGCTAGACCAAATCCAGGGATACATTTGGTAGCCAACTAAAAAGGAAAGGGGGAAGGGAGGGGGGACATGGGTTGTGGGGGCACGGGGCACTAACCCACCCAAGGGGAGAGTATTGTTTATATCACCACAAGGAAAGAGGGACCAGACTTCAACCCAGTGCTCCAAGATGTGAATACAACATACTGGCATGAAGCAGGGAACCAGTAGAGAGGGCTGAGGAGCCGGCCCAAATCCCAACTGCTTAGACAGCTGCCCCTACCCCCAGAAGAATTTGCTTCAGAGGGCAGCACTGAAGCTACAGTTTAGGGAGAGGGACATGTCTGATAAGAGCATACAGGAGCAAATGAAGGGGAGGAAGAGAAAATGTAGCACATCCTGACCTTGAGGACAATATCCCTGCTCAGAGCAGCCAATGCACAAAGAGGACCATATGGTTGGCCCTACTAGGAGACACAACATCCCTTACTAACCCATAGCCATACGGGGGACAACACTGGAGACACAGTGCGGAAATTGTGCCTGATCTGACGCCACCACACCAAGGTGAAACACTAAAGGTGTGCAACAGAACAGCAAGGGGAGCAGAGCATGGAAGTCCCGAGGGAATACCAAAAATAGACTTTGGGGCGAGGGTGTGCCACGCCATCAGACTTGACTGGTAAATACTCCTAAAGGTCAACAAACAGACCTTGAACTATTTACAGGCTTTTCCTTTTTTGTCATTGGTTTTTTGTTATTATTGTTTTGTTTTCTTTTGTTGCTTTGTTTTGCTCTGTCTTGTTTTTGTGCATATTATTATCTCTGCAGGTCTATCTTGATAAGATAGGCGGGATAAACAATCTGGAGGAGAAAACAGTGGGACAGACGGTTCCAGGGGGACATGGGAGAGAGGGAGGCAGGGGAAAGGAAGTGGGTGTTAACAAACCCAAGGACAAGGAAACAAGTGATCCAAAATCAATGGCGAGGAGGGTGTAGGAGGCCTGGTAGGGCTTGATCAAGGGCAATGT
>NW_022111373.1:109762814-109774126 GCF_000313985.2 Echinops telfairi
TTTTGAGAATGATGATGGCAACAAATGTACAAATGTGCTTGACACAGTGGACATATGTATGGATTGTGATAAGAGTTGCACAAGCCCCCAATGAAATAATTTTTTTTTAAAGGGTGCCATTGGTGGTGACGCAAGTCCACCATACCCAGGACAGCCTGTGTGTCCCTTGTGAAAACTGCAGGATGAGAGTAAACCAGGAGGCTCAGAGCTCAGTGCCGTTTATGACACTCCCACAGAGAAAGACAAAGAGCAGAAACAAAACTCTAACCCCCTTCATTCTTACACCCAATCCCCTCACATCTCCAAAGTGAGCAGATTTACACACTTAGTTATCTAGAATCTGTTACATACAATAAAAAGAGAAAACAAGGTTGGCTAGCAACAGCAAGTAGGTTGCCAACAAAGAGGGAGACAAATGCAGCAAAGCACAAACCCTCAAAGAAATCACAATCAAAACCAGGAGAAAGTCATTGCCTTCACCACCCTCAGGACCCAGGTCTATGAAACAGCAATGCCATTGAGGAATGATTCAATCGCTCAGGACAGATGCAACCATATTTCTCAGTGCTCTGTATTGATGGCTGCATGTTTACAACTTAGACTATTTCCAGAACGAATGGACCCAAAAAACATGATAAGTGAAATTAAACTCAACACTGCCATTGAGTCAATGCTGACTCACAGCGACCCGCTCTGGGTTTCTGAGACTGTAGCTATTTACAGGAGTAGAAAGCCCAGTCTTTCCCACATGGAGCTGCTGGTGGTTTCAAACTGCCGACCATCCGGACACTAGCCCAACATGTAACCACGTCACCAACGGGGCTCCATGAGTGAAAGCAGTCAATCACAAAAGGGAAAATATGGTAGGGTCGACTAATAAAGAAAAAGCCAAGACAAAGATTTTCATACCAAAGAAGCAGACTTTGAGGGTTACCAAGAGATGGAGGGAAAGGTAAAGGCGGGAAGAGGAAGCAATAGGCTAGAGGGTAGACACGTGGTCACTTGGATGAAGAGGAAGACAGCATGCCACAAGGGGTGGGGGGTGGGGGGCAAACAGCTAGAGGGTTTGAGCTGTTGAATACAAAATTGATGATCTGAAATGTAAACCCTCACCTAATTCACAATCAACATCTTAAAAATGAAAAAAGAATATTTCCATAAAGCATGTTGCTCTTTGCTTGAGTATGGGTGCTCAAATGATAAGATCTATTTAGAAAAGTCACTGATAAAAAGAATCATATTTGTGGATGATGACGGATCCGGAAGCCCATAGCATAGTAAAATCTGAACTATGCGAAAGAGAGCAGTAAAAGTCTATATTCCCATAATTTATTTAGCTCTGTGGAGACCCAAAGCCCATTAGTAGGCCACTGGAGATCCCTTTGCAAAGGGGTCTCGGGGAAGACACGAGCCAGTCAGGGTGCGATGTAGCAACGATGAAAAATACAACTTTCCTCTAGTTCCTAAATGCTTCCTCCCCGCCCCCACTCTCACTATCATGATCCAAATTCTACCTTGCAAGTCTGGCTAGACCAGAGGATGTACACTGGTACAGATAGGAACTGGAGATACAGGGAATCCAGGGCAGATGATCCCTTCAGGAACAGTGGTGTGAGTGGTGATACTGGGAGGGTAGAGGGAGAGTGGGTTGGAAAGAGGGAACCAATTACAAGAAACTATATGTGACCTCCTCCCTGGGGGACAGACAACAGAAAAGTGGGTGAAGGGAGACGTCGGACAGGGCAAGATATGACAAAATAATAATTTATAAATTATCAAGGGCTCATGAGGGAGAGGGGAGTGGGGAGAGAGGGGAAAAATGAGGACCTAATGCCGGGGACTTAAGTGGAGAGGAAATGTTTTGAGAATGATGAGGGCACTGAATGTACAAATGTGCTCTACACAATTGAGGTATGTATGGATTGTGATAAGAGTTGTATGAGCCCCTAATAAAATGATTTTTTTTAATTTATTTAGCTCTAATATTTTCTCTTTCCCAAGAAGCCCTGGTAACATAAGGGTCAACCACTCAACTGAATGGTCAATAATTCAAACCCACCAGTCACTCTGCAGGACTAAACACCTGGTGATCTTCCACCAATAAAGATTATCATTGTTAGACACGATCCAGTCAGTTCTGACTCTTAGCAACCTTTTGAACAACAGAACTGAACACTGACCAGCCCTCTCCCTTCCTCACGATCTCTCATAGGATGGAGCCCACTGTTGCAGCCACCAGGTTAATCCATCCCATTGAGGGTCCCCATCTTTTTCTCTAGCCCTCTACTTCATGAAATATGATGTCCTTCTCCAGAGACTGCTCTCGCCTGAGAACACATCCAAAGTAGGTGGGTCTAGCCATCCTTGCTTCGAAGGAGCATTTTAACTTGTGGCAGATAGATTTTTAGGTCAACCTTCCACCTATGTGAACATGTAGAGGAATCCAACCTGTCAATCATGTCGCAGCCTGGGGATGCCTTCCTGGGGATGTGGCCATTACAGAGGGGAAACACCGGTAACTGCTTCTTCCTCACTGCCACTCTGCCTTCTCTTCACTGAGGCTCCATTGGGACTCTGTGCCTGCCCCCACGGGTAGCTCCAGGTGGGTTGATGCACCCTGAGAGCTGTCTCTTCCCTGGCATATTTCCACCAACTTTGGGTTCACACAAGTCTGCACCCACAGGCCTGTGATCTCTTTACATCCCACTTCACCTTTCTGCATCATTGACCTGCAGCTATGTGGATCCGAAGTTGGATTGGGCTGGAATGCCTTCTTGATATGAAGTAAAAAGAAATTCTTTCTAACTTGAGTATTTTCTCCATTTATCATTCTGATTTATGAGAATTTTTAAAATTTATGTTGAGGTATAACCCATACTGAAGGCTGTATTTTTTTATCTTGATCAATATGTGCTTCAAGTCCTCCTTACTTTCATTACAAAGGTTGTGTCGATTGCAAGTTGTTAATGAGTCTTCGATCCTAATGCCCAGTTCTTTTTCATATAGTTCAGCTTCTCATCTTATCTGCTCAGCATGCAGATTGAATAAATATGGTGAAGGGTTGCTATCCTGGTGTGCACCTTTCCTAATTTTAAATCACACAGTATTCCAGTGTTCTGTTTTAAAAACTGCTTGTTGGTCTATGTACAAGTTGTATATGAGCATAATTAAGTGTTCTGGAATTCTCATACTTTACAGTGCTGTGATTAAGTGAATTACTTGATAAGTCTTTTCTGGCCACAGTGTTTGTACTCCCACCAAATGACTGGTTGGGAACCTGCAGATTGGATGTATTTCCTCTTTTCCTGATGGGTCTGGTTACAAGAAGGAAGAGGAAGATAATGATAGGGTTACACGATTCAGTTATGAGTGATTGCTAATAGCATTTGTTATGATTATAAAATCTTGGGGTTATAATATAGGGGTTGGTCAATTTTGGCATCTGGCTGGGTATCAAATGAGTCATCTCAGAAACAAGGAGTGAGGGTCTTACTATCATTCATAAAGAAAGGCCAGGAGTGGCACCCTGAGATCCCTGCACTTGACCATTCTCCATGCAGGAGACAGAGTTGTGATATCAGGATAGTAACAGAAGAATGATGGCAGCAGAAGTAGCAGAAACAGAGTAGGTAAAGCTAAGTACCTTCCAGCAAGAGGCTCACTTGCATGGTAGCATACCTCCAAGCACTTCACTGGGAGAGCTAAGTTTACTGATCCACAGAGATAGGTCTGAGATATATGAAGAGTGGCGTTCCCTTGAACATTTATCAGCCACACTGGGGGCGGGGGGGAGCTTTGTAAAATTGTCCAAGCAAGGAAGAGGCTAGGCAAAAGAATCCAAGGTGAGGCAGGAGGCCAAAGGTGTGCAAGAATTCTCCAGGGGCCTGTCCTACCAAAGAACTGTCACCTGAACCTTTGGGATCCTGAATTGTAGTCTGTTAACTTCTCTAATAAACCCCATAATTGTGAGTACAGACTGTGAGCTCTGGGTGGCATTGCAATTATCCAACACAGCAGAAAAGAGAGAGCTATGGGAGAGACAACTGGTGGCAGATTTGTAATGAAGGTTGGAAAGTGGTCTTGGGCTGGTGAGTTTGATTCTTCTTCCCCCTTGAGAAGACAAAGGAGGCTTGATCCTGCCATCGTGCCGTTATTACAAATGTTCACCATGATTATTTCACACGGTGTGATGGTTAGAACTTTTGTCAACTCCCTGGGTGAAGGTAGGGGTGGAACCCAAACTTTCCATCAGGTTGCAGCCTGACGACATCTCCTTGGGGATGATGCCTTTCAGGGAGACCCTGAGCAGAGTCAAGCTCTCTCTTGCCCCCTTGGCTCCTGCTGGATCTGGATCCATCACCTGGTTCGTTGATCTATCATTGTGTTGCCTTATGATTCCTGGAGCATCAACCGACTGCCAAACTTAGATTCATTCAGCCAAACTCAGATTCAATAATCTCTACATCCAACAGCCTGTGACTCTCTTGCTTTGTCATCCTGCTTCCTGTTCTCAGCTTCTACCGCCACACACGCCAGGAAAAGTGCCCAGCTTACATCTACCTAAAAATGTAAATGAACTGGATTTACCTACTTCCACTACTGTGTAGGCCATTTCTTGATATAAATCTAGCTCTATGTTATTATTGTTGTGGTTAGGCACCATCGAGTCAGCTTAGACCCATAGCAACCCTATGCACAAAAGAACAAAACAGTGCACGGTCCTGTGCCATCCTCACAATTGCTCCTATGCCTGATCCCACTGATGCAACCACGGTGCCAATCCATCTGCTTGGTGCCCTTCTTCTTTTTGTTTGACCTTCCACTTTACTAAACATGATGTCCTTCTCCAGGGACTGGTTTCTCCTGATCATATGTCCAAAGCATGTAAGATGAACTCTTGACATCCTTGGCTCTGAGCAGCACACTGGTTTTACTTCTTCCCGCACAGATCAGATGGTCCATTTGGCAGTCCCTGGTACTTTCGGTGTTCTTCTCCAGCACCACAAGTCAAATAAAGTAATTCTTCCACGGTCTTCCTTATTCGATGCTTAACTTTCAAATGCATATGAGGTGATGGAGAATACCATTAATTGGGTCAGACACACCTCAGTCCTCATAGTAACATCCTTGCTCTTCAATACTCCAAAGAGGTCTTGTGCAGAATATTTAACAAATGCAACTGGTCTTTTGATCTCTGGAGTGCTACTTCCATGAGCACTGACTGCGGATCCAAACAAGACAACATCCTTAACAACCTTTTCTCCCTTTATCTTGGTCCAGTTGTGAAGATTTGGGTCTTTCTTACATTGAATTGTAATCCATACTGAAGACTATGGATTACAACATCTTGCTGATGTTCATCAGCAAGAAAGGTTGTACCATCTGCATATGGAAAGCTGTAAGTAAGCTTTCTTCCAATCCTGATGCCACATTCTTCTTCATATAAGCCAACTCCTCTAATGAATTGCTCAGCATTCACATTGGACAAGTATGGTGAGAGGATCAAACCTGACACACCTTTCCTGATTTGAAACCACGCTGTATTTCCTTGTTCTCTTCACACAACTGCCTCTTGATCTATCATCTATCTATCTATCTATACATACATATATATACATATACAACTATAGATAATGTATATACATACATGTATACATGCACATACAAATGTCACTGGTTTTTCTTCTCTAGAGAACCCACCCTAACACATATGGTAAAACACAGGTAAGCATCTTTCTGCTACTCTCTGCATTCAGCCAAGATCCGTCTAGCATCACGAGTGCTAGCCCTCCGTCCACATCCTCTTCTGAGTCTGGCTTGAATTTCTGGCAGTTTCCCCTTTTTGGCAGTTTCCTATTGATGTGTTGTGGCAACCATTTAATTATCTTCAGTAAAATGTTGCTTGCAACTGATATTAATGATGTTGGTTAATAACTTCCTCATTCTGTTGCATCACTCACACAAATCTGGCTCTCTTCCCATCGTTTGGCCAGGTAACTATCTTCTAAAGTCCTTGGCAAAAAACAAGTGACCGATTCCAGCATGTGTGTTTACTGAAGCATCAACCTGGGTAGGATTCTTATAATGAGAATTTAGAGGTAACTCTTTTGAGAATCAGAAAAACAGCTATTCTTTATTCTATTCATACTGAGTTATATCCCAAGGGCATTTCAGCCCTTAACCGCTGAAGCTCTAAATCTTGGGGGTCACAGTTTTGTGATTTTGTTCCATTTTATATACAGAGCATGCAGTGATCAAGTACTCCTTCAATTTTACTCTCTAGCCAGATGAGAACGCGGATGGCCAACATGGATGTCAGCCCTACAGGTGCAGGAAGACAGCGGATTGAATGCACCGATCCTTAGCGGTGCCGCTGACAAGCAAAGCCTTTCCATCTTGAAGAGACTTGTTTTTGTGGTTGCTAGGTGTCTTTGAGTAGATTTTGACTCATCACAACTCCAAGCGACATAGTAGGGTTTTCCTGGTTATAATCATCTTACAGAAGAAAGAGCCCGATCTTTTCTTCCACTGAGGTGATGAGAGGTTTCAAACCAACATCCTTTTGGTTAACAGCTGTTGCTTGTGTGACCAGCGCTCCTTAAACAGATTCTCAAACAAACTGAAATCAATTCTCACACCTAGGACAGAATTCGACTGCCCTTTTGGGTTTCTGAGGCTGTAAATCTTGACGTGAGCAGATAGCCTCATCTCTCTCCTTTGGAGTGGCTGGTGGGTTCAAACAGCTGACCTTTCAGTAAACAGCCTAAATTGTAAGCCACGATGAAACCAGGGCTCCTTCTAAAAGAGACTACTGGTTACAAAATAACATCATTTATCTGGAATAAAATAAGACTTATAGAAAAAAAGCAAGAGCAATCTTACCCACACTCATAGGGCATTTTACAAACACATCTTGAATTCTGAAGTTTCTCCCAGGGCTGACATTCAGGTTCTGCCCGTGTCAAAGGGGTTTCTAAAAGAAAAGGACAGTGGTGATACAATGGTTAGTAATGTAAGAGCTTTTCCATGGTAAGTACCGTTTCACTGCAATTGTTGGATCAGTTTCAGTGGCATTCTCCACTGCAAGAAACAAATAAAATACAATAAGGAATTTGAGACTATATAGCTAGGAGTACCTCACTAATAATTCCATTGATAACAACCATGACTATGTGGTTAGTGTTTGATATTTGCTAGGTACTTTTTATACCTTGTGATATTTAATCCACTCAAACCCATGCCCATTTAAGAGATGAGGAAATTGAGAATCAAAAATGTTAGCAAATTGCTCCTACTCTTCCCATTTAAAAAACTAGCTAATTTCAGGTTTTTCTGAACCCAGGGCCAATAGGGCAGGGCCTGCCTCAAGAAGTTGATGTTTGGAAACTGTTTATTGCGTTTTACTGTATTTTGCCTACCGTGTCTATAATAGAGCCAGAAGCAACATTACAATTTGGCCTCATGGTAAGAGCTTCCTAGAATCTCAAGGATATTTAATTATCTCTTTCATGGAAACACCCAAATAGTCTCCCTTTAACAGTGAATAATGAGCTAAAATCACTTACACTCATAAAATCCTTTCCATTGTCTTTGTATTTGCTACAAACTGATGAAAACCAATAAGTATGTCATTCTGACAGTAATCAATCAATTCCAGTCTACCAGAGCATTCAGTGGACAGCCATTGCCTCAGCCATCGTGGACGACAATGAGAATAATCTAAACGTGCTAAGAGTTCCACTCCTGCCAGTTTCACAACAATGGAGCCCATGGCAGATACTTCTGCTTAATAAAACTAAGCCTGTGTTTATCTGTTTTGTGAGATGAAGGGGGATTTTGTGGATTGGTCTTGGAAATATGGGTTAATGGGTTAATGATGGATTTATGGGCTTGGGCAGCACTGGGCTGGCATGTTTTCTTGATGGGTACTTACCCTTTATATAAAACTCTCTCTTATACATGAGTTTCTGTGGATTCATTTCTCTAAAGTACCCAGACTAATACATTTACTCATGAAAAAAATGTACTTATGGACCATTTTACAGCCATAAGCCATACATTCACATCAAGCTGAAAGGTCAAAACAAAGGTATTTTAAAATGCTGGCATGAGAGTTTGGAAAATCTAGGATTTCTCTTTGGTACAGTTTTATCTGAAGGGCAGTTATTAATAATATCCTTATCTTCAAAAATTACAGATATGAAAAGCAGCCTTAATAAAACCCACCATAATAGAACTTTCTACTGTATAAGAGAAAATTCATGCCAAACTGTGCTATGAAGTGCCTGAAACAGCTTGGAAAGACTGGCGTGTAGTCTCAATTAGAGCAACAGTGTAAACTTATCAACTGAACTTTGTTGTTTATTTTAGAAATATTGGTAGCGGTCTATCCCTCTAAATAGTCCCTGATAAACCCATACTTATTTTGATAGCTAAGATTTTTTGGCAAATTCGTTGTTGTAGGATTCTCAGTGGTTTAGCAATTAATACCTACTTAACCCCCAACTTGACTTAATACAATTTAATCACAGTGAAGAACCACTTGCAATCCTCCATAATGGAATAAGATTAAGATGGAATGCAACATCTTTACTGAGGTCACACCCCTGAGGCTATTAATTGCTTCAGAGGTATGGCTTGCTTCCATCATAAGTGGACACTATAGGGAAGCTTGTTTCTTTCCTGCTGGGTTTGCATCCTGTGTCTGGCTCATTGACCTTTGATTCTTTGGATTTGAGCCAAAGACCTGCCATATTGCCTGCTGATCCTGAGAATCATTAGAAACTTGCCATCTGACCTTCAGTTTATCACCTCTGCAGCCACAAGCCTGTGGACTTCCTGCTGATTATCAGCACCCACAGCTATGTGAATCAGGACAAGCCTCCAGCCTCATAACGGGCCAATGAACTCGCAACCTGCCTGGATTTAGATTTGTCTGCTTCTACAACTGTGATTTCCTTGCTACACATATATACACGTATACAAGTATCATTGTTTTTGCTACTCTAAAAAACCTAGCCTAAAACACTTCTGCTTCAGAGTATATAGAAAACAAAGTACCTGTGTCCTTTGAAAGCTGTAAAGCACATTAGGAGTGGCATGGAAGGCCTTCTGTCCACCATGCTCCTTTCCTGCTCTGTCACCTGGTATCGACTGAGAAGCATATCCTAGAACCACCATGAATAACACTGCTCCTTGCAGCTTGCCTCCTCTCTTTAGTTGTAAATGTCTAATTCACCCAGTTGTATCTTTCAGGGTGTTAGACACTTCATCCACACCATGGAATGACAAATGTTAGCACTGACTTAAAAAAAAAGAAGTTAGAATGAATAGTGAAGTTCCGGGCAGTTTAGGGGCAGTGATAGTATTCTGTGTGCCAGACACATGACATGATGCTTTTGTCAAGACCCTTAAGACTGCACAACACATAGAGAGAGTCTGAATACAGATTGAAGTGATCCCATGTGCAACAGAGGAGATCTGCTCTGGGGTTTTCTTAGCTATATAGAAGCAGAGTGCCTGGCCTAGCTTCTTCAGTGCTTCTGGGTCGGTTTGAACTTCCAGCTTTAAGTTCATAATCAATCACAAGGCATGTACCCCAAGAAACCTAGCTCATATAAGCCTTCTCAACTTTGTTTTTTATTCTGACTCATAAAGTCCCTATTGGAAAAAGTAGAACTGCTATCTAAGTTAACTCTAAATCTTTATAGTAATAAACAACCTCATCTTTCTCCTGTGAAACCGGATGGTGCATTCAAACTTCTGACTCTGTGGTTAGCAGCTCAAAGTGCAATCCACTATGCCACCAGAGCTCCTAATATAAGGATTACATTTCATTAACATATGAATACTATTGGTTCAGCTGCTACTAAACTCCAGTAACAAATGTTCTACATTAGTGCAAAATGTGAATAATTGGAGACACAGGGTCCAAGGAGAAAAGGGGTGCACAAAAAATTTGTGTTTTGGCCACCGTTTTTCTGTATGCCTACTGTGGCTCTAAAAATGGAAATGGGATTTTTCATATGATCAAGAAAATAAGAATAGTATATAAAATAGTCTCATATTGAATTGTTCTTTCTTTTTCATTATTACAATATTTTCTATTCATCTGAAAAACCTAAACAAATAGAAAATAGGTGATTTTGAAAAACAATATATTCAATCCACACTCTCTAAAAAGAACTACTTTGACTTTCAAAACCATTCTACCTAATTTGTATAAAGTTTTTCAAATTGTGATTTGGATGACAGTTTACAAATTACATTTCATCTTAAAAATGCATACACATTTCGTTTTGTGTCATTATAGCAATCCTCATAATGTAACAAAATTCTTCCAACTTCCTACCTGTGTTTCTGATTTCCATTCATCATTCTTCCCTATTCCTCCTTCCTTCTAAGCTTTCTGCCTCCCAAATTTACCACCATCAGGCTAATTCCAACCCATAGCAAACCTATAGAATGTAGTTAACTCCCCCTGTGGGTTTCCAAGACTGTATGTAAATCTTCACAGGAGTAGAAAGCTGCTGGTGATTTTGAACTGCGTACCTTGCAGTGGACAGCCCAACTCATGGCCCACTACACATATGTCTGATTGTATAAGGAGGGCCCACCTCCTTGCTATTATTGTTCACTGTGTAGACCTGTCTGTTACTTGGTTGTAAATTGAACACTGGAAAAAATTAATTTAAAAGAACTTACTTTAATTTTTTTTCCTGGTTCTCAGAATACTATAATCTGGCTTTTCCACTATATTTTATTTATTTATTTTTGGCTTTTCCACTACTAAGAGTAACTTCACAAGGCATGAGTTTCGCTTCCATAACTTTTTCTTTGCAGTGTCAAATTGTCAAAATTGAATTTTCAATTAAATTTTTCATTTTCAAAAATACCAATAAGCCCTCTAAGAAATCAGAAGTGCGCATACAGAATTTTATGTAAATTACAGTATCAATTATGGACTTGCAGGGTTGGGGAGAAATCCAAAAACATCTTTTAAATAACTACACTAATAACAATGCATGTGAGGAAGAATATGTTCCAAAATTGATTGTGATAATGATTGTGTAACTCTTCTTTATATGATCGAACTATTGAATTTTATGATATGTGGATGAAGTGCCAATAAAGTTGTTTTTTTAAAAATCCTTTCTTTTCTTAGTACCACACAGCAATATAAAATTCGTGTTTCTTCAGATCTACATGCATAGATTTATAGGTTTAGTATTAAGGCAGCAGATGGACATTGGGCCTCCACCCAAGCACTTACTCATTGCAAGAACACATTGTTCTATTAAATTGGCATTCCA
>NW_022111373.1:109776174-109791122 GCF_000313985.2 Echinops telfairi
GAGTAGTGGTGATGTGTTCGCTGCTAATCGCAAGGTCAGCAGTTTGAAAACAGCAGCAGTTCTGTGGGTGAAAAACACTGCTTTCTACTCCTGTGAAGAGTTACAGGAAATCTACGTGGGCAGCTGTACCCTGTTCAGTAGGGTTCAGCAGTGAGTCAGAATGGGCTCGATGACTGTGAGTTTGAGTGAGAAAATCTGACTACTGTTAAAACCTGACTTGTCACTTTGGCCACTTTTCTCTGTGGTCAATGATGGCCCACCAGAATACTCATGTTCTGATGCCTTTGTGTATCATTAACATATCTCCAATTCAATGTTTCATTATTGGAAACTTTCACAGGGCTGATTTTAGTTATACTTGAAACTATGAAAGTATTAAAATCCCCCTTGTTCTCCAGCTCTATTTTTTCTGACTCAATTATAATTGTTAACTCATCTTCTCTTAAAAAAAGAAAAGAAAAGAGATAAGTCAAGATTCATTATTAAATAAAAATCTTGATAATGTCCCTAATAGTCTTTGAACAATATTCTAGAAAATTCTACTCTACCTCTTTCTTTATTATTACTTTTTAAAATAGTTACTTGTTTTCTTTTTCTACCTTTTTGTCTTGCTGTTTTTGAGGGTGTATCGTATATCAACTCAACAATTTCTATGTGTACAATTCTGTGACGTTGATGACCTTCTTCAAGTAATGTAAACACTCTCCTCCTCCTTCTCTGAACTGTTCCTCCCCTGTTAACATAAACTCAAGTCTCCTGTCTCATTTGGGGGCTGCTCTTTGTTTTAAAAGATTTCAAGGGTTAATTTTGGCTGAAGATCTAAAGATCATATCAGAGCAATAGTTTGAGGAATTCATCTAGGTTCCATGTTCCAAAAATTCTAGATTGCATGAGAAAATTTCTGCTCTGTTTCCTGATCACTTTCATTGGGGAATGCATTCATTCACTCATTCATAAAAACATTTTTTTAAGTTTTACTAAGTATCATTTTACGAATGTCTGTTGATTTGGAGTGATCGTGCAGAGTCCCCAGGTAGATTAAGCCATTGGTGAATCTCTTCTGACCATGAATCAGGGATGTGAATAGCCTTGCTAGCAGTCGAGTGCATTGAAAATGAATTAATGCAGATGTAGTTAGGTTAAACATTAACACCTTATCATTTGTTCTCCCTTTTGACCCATTTTGTAATTTGTCCTAGTTTTTATTATTTTCTGTTTTCTTTTCAATAGAGGTTTTTCTGTAGTTAATTTTGTTACTGTTGTTGGGTTGGGGGTTGTATGTTTTTCTTTATACAAAATTCAAGATAGGTAAAGCTACAGAGCCAGTAACTGGATCAATAGTTTCTTAGGGCTGTGACAGGGAGTTTGGTGGAAATGGGGAGCTAATAACAGCAAGTACAAGAATGAAGAAATTGTTCTAAAAATGATTGGTGGTGATGATGTCACAACTTTTTTTAATATCTTAAAATCACTAAATTGTATTTTATCTGATTATATATCAATGAAACTGCTAATTTTGTTAAGCATTTATTGATTGCCTATATTTTTGCAAAATGCTGCATGCTGCTGATTTCACAAGTCACATATTCTGCCCTCAAAGCACAAATCATCTATCACTGGATTTGTTTGCTTCTGGCTGTGACATATTTGAAAATTTCACACTTACACTTCCATGAAAAATAAGTAGAAAAGCTATACAAAGTTAAAAGTACAAAGCATTTTTGAGAGAAGCGTGGTGGTACTCTGTTAGCTCCTTAAAGTACTTCCAGTGGCGGGCCCACAATACTTCCAGTAAAGCTGGAAGGTTCAAGATTTTAAAAAGGAAAGAAGCCTACTGTGCTGATTACAGCATTTTCAAATGCTATTCTCCTTGTGATTTTGAAGAACAAAGTCTGAAAGTCTATGGAACTGAGCAGAAAATTCCAGCTCAGAGGTTGAAAGCTGAGTAGTGTATTTGGCAGTCTCACAGGGTTAACCAAAACCGACCCAAACCCACTGCCATAGAAGCTATTCCAACTCCTAAGAACTCTATAGGTCCGAGCAGAATTGCCCCATTAGTTTCCAAAGCTAGGAATCATTGCAGAGGCAGGCTGCCACTTCGTTCTCCCCAGGAGTGGGTCACACTGCCAACGTTTCAATTACCAGCCAAGCTTCTATTCACTGAGCCTGCTTCTCATTACTTCAGGAGTCTAAACTTTTGAGACAAGTCTGAAAAAAAAAAAAAAGAGGAGATACAAGATAGGAATCCTCTACTCTTAGTTGCTGTTATTGTTGTTGTTGTTGTTGTTAGGCACCATTGAGTCAGTTCTGACCCGTAGCAACCCTACGCACAACAGAATGAAATGTGGCCCAGTCTTGTGCCATCCTCACAATGGTTCCTATGCGTGAGCCTATCATTGTGTCAGTCCATCTGTGTCAGTCCATCTCATGGAGGGACTTCTTTTTTGCTGCCCTTCGACTTTACAAAACAAGATGTCCTTCTCCAGGAACTGGTCTCTCCTGACAACATGTCCAATGCATGTAAGAGGAAGTTTCAACATCGTTGGCTGGAAGGAGCACCCTGGCCATGCATCTTCCAAGACAGATCAGTGTGTCCTGTGAGCAGTCCACAGTACTTTGAATATTCTCCTCCAGCACCACAATTCAGTGGCACCAATTCGTCTTCATTCTTCTTCATTCCATGTCCAACTTCCACATGCATATGAGACAATTGAGCATACCATATCAGGTACACCTTGGTCCTCAGAGTAACCTACTTGCTTTCCAATACTCTAAGGAGGTCTTGTACAACAGATCCACCTAACGCAAATCATCGTTTGATCTCTTGACTGCTGCTTCCATGAGCATTGATTGTGGATTCAAGCAAGACAAAATCCTTGACAACTTCAACCTTCGATTAGTCTACTTGTGTGGATTTTGGCCTTCTTTACACTGAATTGTAATCCACACCGAAGGCAGCAATTCTTGATGTTCATCAGCAAGTTCTTCAGATCCTCCTCACTGTCAGCAAGCAAGGTTGTGTCATCTGCACATCACAGGGTTATTTATAAGCCTTCCTCCAACCTTGACACTGCATTCATTTTTAATACTTTTAATAATTTTATTGACATATAATTCCCATAGCATACCCTTCCATAGATGGGCCATATTAAAAAAGAGTTGTAAAGTCATCACTACAATTAGTTCTAAATCATTTTCTTCCTTCTTATGTTCATTATTAGCTTCCCATTACCCTACCTCCTCCCTCCTCCTGAATCCCCAATAAGCCATTAATCCAGTTACTGTGCTATAGATTACCTATCCTGGATTTCACATACTGGAAAACATAACCCCCTCCCCCCAAAAAAAACCAACAAGAATAACAAAATAAAGCTGAGGGGAAAAAACCTCAATTGGGAAAAAAAAAAGCCAAAATTATTAAAAAGCAGCACAAAGTTAAAGTGGATCAAATGAGAGGTCAAATGATCAGGTATTACATTTTAATCTAATTACATGTGCCAGAATTGAGTTTACAATACTCTCTGACTGATAGCAAGGCTATTCGCCTCCCTCAACTAGGGTCGAAGAGGCTCCCTCAGAGGAGTAATCCATGCAGGAATGCTGCCCATGGATTTTGAACTCCCACTGTTATCCATAGCCTTCTGCAAACTGGGTGCTCATCAGTTAAACACTGATACCATAATTAATGAGAGAATTTTCAAGAATACTCTAAAATTAGCATAAATCACACATTTAAGAAGGGTTTTAAGTTTCAGCAGGAACATAACCCATTGTCATTGAGTCCGTTTTAGCTCACAGCAACCCTACAGAGCAAGGAGAACTGCCCCATGGGACTCTGCCTTTACGAAAGCGGGCTGCCACAGACTCCCCCTGCAGACTCCCTGGTGGGAGAGCAGTTGAGCATTTTCACTATGACGCCACCAGGGTTCCTGTGAACACCAGGCAGGACACGTGCAAACAAGAAAAAATATCACAACTGGTATGTCAGAGTAGATCTGCTGAAAACAGACTAAATAAATTAATAAAATCTTGAAAACAAGAGGAAATAATGCATGACTTCCAAAAGAAAAACAAAACAATGATATTAAAGGCAGTGTAGTAACATCTTCAAAAGACTTAAAGAATATAACTGCTAACCTACAATGGGGTACCCCCCCCAAAACAGAACTTTTTTCCAAAGCTATATATTTAATTTTTTTAAATAACCTTATCACCTGCAAAATACTCTCCATTACACTTAAAACATTTGTCAAATCTGCAATTCCATTCTTGAAAACATTTTTCAAACTCATTTGCTTGGATAGCTGACAGCACCTCCTTCGTTTTTTCCTTCAGTTCTTCTATGTCTTCAAATTGCTGTCCTTTCATGTCCCTCTTCATTCAGAGAAGCAAAAAGAAGTCACGCGAAGTGAGGTCAGATGAATAAGGTGTGTGGGGCAAGAGAGGCATGCTGGTTTTGGCCAAAAGCTGGTGCACTGAGATTGTCACGTGAGCAGGTGCATTGTTGTGGTGGCAAAACCAGTCCCCCGTCTGCCACAAATCAGTCCCTTTGCATCACACACTGTTATGCAATCTTTTCAGAACCTCTAAATAGAAAGCTTGATTAACAGTCTGACCTGATGCTATGAACTCCAAATGCTCTATCCCCCTCACATCAGCAGAGCTTTTTCTATAGGTTTTTAGGGGGTTACCCTCTCATATAACACCTCACTTAGGAAGAATATTCTTCAAAAATGAAGGTTAAAATAGAATTTGTTCTTGTCCTTGTGCGTCATTCAGTCAGTGCTGACTCCTAGTGATGCTACAGAACAGACTAGAACTGTCCCCATTGGGCTTTCTCAGCTGTAATCTTCACAGGAACAGATTTCCAGGGTTTGAACCACCAACCTTTTGGTTAGCTAACGATTGCTTAACCATTAGGCCACCAAGGCTTCTAAATAGAGAATACTGAGGGCTTAATTCCAGGTACTCCTGAAACTTGGACAGGATCATGCTTGTCTTTCAGGAAGAGCGGTCATGATCTGGTTATACAGTGAGCAGGCAGTTATTCATCTTCATTCATTCTCTTCCACATCGTTCTCTCATCTTTAAGGTATACGCTACAACCAGGGCCACTCACTCTGACAATGCATCTCTCCAACAAGCCACTTTAAATCTTCTCCGCATCTGGCGACAGGGTTTCCAATCAGAGAATATCCCTCTTTACAAGTGTAGACTATGTTTTTCCCAACAGGAAACATGGCACCTTCATCCTAAGCAAAATAGAGTATAGAGAAGGGTAGATTTGTTGATTTTGCATTAAGAAGTTATTTCTTTAGGAAATATACCTTTTTTAATCATCAAATAGCCTACATTCAAAAAAATTTATTTAGAAAATTGTCTGTGAAACGTTTTCCCCTGTATAGTCTTAATCAATAACACCATAAATGAAATAAAAATATTAATGGCACTATTCTATAATGTATTGATTGCTTTCAAAATTACATCTGTTACTGAAGTTATTTTAATCAGAATTACCCAAACATTTTCTTTCCCTTATATTTTCAGGGAAAATAGCATTTATTAGCTTCAGGGAACATATTAACAATTATGAAAGGTTCATTGGAAATAAACAACAATAACAAAGTTGCCATTAATTCTAACTCATGGGAACCCAGTATGTGTCAAAGAAGAACTTTGCTCCAAAGGCTTTGCAAGGGTTAATTTTTCAGGATCATGCAACCAGGATCTGTGACTAAACTTGAACTACCAGCCTTTCAACTAGCAACCAAGTGCATTAATTGCACCACCTAGTACCTGAACAGTCAGGAATATTCAAACCCTATGAACATGTTCATGAAAGATTTCAGGTTTCTCAGTGACTCTTGACCCGCCATCATTCTGCTGTACGTGAGCTCTTGCAGAGGTGGGTTGGCGTCAACATGTCATTGGGTTATCGTGCCAGGAGGTAAGCTTTCCTCTTGAAGCATGGCAAGGTCTGAAGTAAGAGGGGGTACTTGGGTTCTTGGTGTCTTTCTTGATTCCTTTCTTCACCCATCTGGTCCTCTCCAACCCAAAGTGGTAGTGAAGAAACTCAGAGGAGAGAGGGTTTGGAACTGGCCCTTCACAGACTCTGCACTACGAATTTCTACAAAGTTCTCTAGTGGCTCCTTCCTCTCCATGCCAGAGCTCCTCCTCCTGGCTCGGCCTGGCCACTCCATTCGTGGAAGTGGTAAAACAGAAGACTCTTGTTGAGGTGTGAGAAAAGTGAGGTAAAGAAGGACCCTTGGCGTGCTTTGGTCCTAGCCTCTAGAAAGGACTTCCTTACAAGGAAGGCTAACTCAACAATGTTCAAACTCAGCTCTGTCTCAGAACCACTTGTATTCATTTAATAAAATGCAGACTCCTAGAGCTTCTAAATAAAAAATTAAAGATGAGGATCTAGCAATAATCTCTATTTTTACGTTTTCCAGGAGACAGATATTAACAGTCCATGGAGCTGTGCTTAGACTCCATGGCTCTTTACAAGACTCTGTAACCACTACAGTTGTAAACCACAGCTTCGCGGTTTGCTAAAGCCTGTGCATTTGCTTGGCCTTGTGCCTTATTCTCTGATCATAAGCTTCCCTCAAGAGCATCAGAAACCTTACTCAAACACACAATTAATTCTGGATGATCCATCCCCCAGTAGGATCTACATTTGGGGAAATTATAAGACGTTCTTAGAGAGTGATGCTCAAGGACCTAGAATTTTGGAGGAAAAAATTCCTTCATGAAGAAAAAAACGATGACATTTCGGAGGAGGAGGAAGAGGGGACTGAGGAAGAAGGCAGTAAGGAGGAGGAAGCTGAGCTGTGCCTGCCTGCCAAGAAACAGAGGGGCAGGCCCTAGCGTGCCTTGGTTGGCCTGCCTGTGACCTGCGCCATGCACCATGCATTTCTGGACAGTGCTCAAGAAGTTGAAATGTTTCTTCTCCATTGAGGAGGAGGGCTTTGGGGGGCCTAGAGGGACTTGGACTGGTGCTAGGAGAAAAGGGAACCCGTTCTCCATGAGGCCCTGTCCCCCAGCCAACCAGGGCAGGGCTTCCCTTTTCTCCCAGGATGGAGATGGCCTATCTCCCAGGAAGGATGACCCAACTTCTGCCTAACCTCTCTCCCCCTACCTCCAATCTTCCCCTGAGGAGTGGAGGTCAGTAGGTGAAGCTCAGGTTGCACATTTTTACCCTCTCTTACATTTTTTGGATAAAAGTTGAAATAAAATGGCATGTGTGTTTTGTTGAAAAAGAAAGGCTGACAGCAGTGAAAAACTCACTGCAAGAGCCAAGAGGAGACTTCACTGGGATTTGGCATTCCAAAGCCAAGGCGTGAGGCCAGCACTAATTAATGTGATCCCAAAGCCAGCAAGCTCCCTGAGTGACAACTGGCAAATGACTGGTGATCCTTCCGAAAACAGGAAAATTGCTCAAAGTGCAATGAACTGCAGTATCTCTAAATCTCTTAGTGGCTCCAGAAATAAAAGTAATACTTAATTCCAAGTCTCCACATGGATGGTGGGGCAGGGAAGGGAGACCTCTTAAGGGCAAGAACAAGGAAAGTTATCTAAGTTGAAGAACTTGCCTTCCGGTTTCTATTTTAATGTCCAGCGTGAAAATAAACCCTCTGGCATGATTACATTTCTAATTAACTGCCAGCAATATTGATTTCTCTTACCACCGAAGATCTACTTCATTCTGAAGAATTTTAATCACCTTGGGCCAAAGGAGAAAATTCGCAAACTAAAAACCTCACCACTAAAAGTAAAATGTTCACATAAAGTAGTTTCAGCATTTTTTTCACCACAGAAGGAGGATTACAGCATTATGGATTATAGTGGAGAGATGGAATTTGTAGCAAAGGCTATATGTGAAAGAAAACAATGATTAACTTTCATAACCAACTTGGATAAATCCGTCTTTCAAGTCAGGGGGTGATGGGCAGAATTCCGTCGGAACTAAAGACAAAGAAAAACAATGCGGTTCAAGTAATCTGAAAGAAAAGAGGAAAACAACGTGTAGTTAGTGTGATTGCTTTCACAGTTTAATAACTATTTTTCACCACAGTGATTTTTTATTCCCATCTGAAGATACTCCATTGATGTGAAATTGTCATTTTCAGAATAAAGTATATCCTTATACTCTCAAGACCTAAAAAGCCAAAAGAGCCACTGTATAATATGAAAAACAGGCCAAAAGAACGAAAAATAAACAAATGTCATGGATAACATACCTACTTGTTCTCTTGATGTTTGGATAGGAAATTCCCTTAATACTAAACGGATTCTAGCTTTAAAATGAGCCATTAGAATTAGTGAGCCTGTGAGAGAGTATCAAATAACAAAGTCAGTGGTTCAAACCCAGCAGCTAGTCCAAGAGAGAAAGATGTGTCTACTCTCATGAAGATTTAAAGTCTCCAAAACCCAAAGGGGCAAATCCACTTTGTCCTGTAGGGTCGCTATGAGATGGCATTGGTTCAATGGCAGTGAATTTTTGTTTCTGGTGGGTTTTTTGTGTTTTTTTTGCATCTTCACTTAATATTTAATATATCTAGGCACCATGGTAGGTCCTCTTGTTGCATACTGAGTCCATTTTGACTCACCGTGACACTATACGAGGGTCTACCCCCAAAAAATGGGGGAAATGCTCTGCTGATGTGAGGGGATAGTGCATTTGGAGTTCATTCCACCAGGTCAGACTGTTAAGCTTTCTATTTAGAGGTTCTGAAAAGATTGTGTAACAGTGTACGACAAAAAAGACCTGATTTGTAGCAGATAGAGAACTGGTTCTGCCACCATAACAATGCACCTGCTTACACAGCCATCTCAGTGCACCAGTGTTTGGCAAAAAACAACATTCCTCTCCTGCCCCACACATCTTACACACGTGACCTCACTCTATGTGATGTTTGTTTGTTTGTTTCTTTGTTTCTTTAAGTGAAGAAAAATATGAAAGGACATCAATATGAAGATATAGAAGAGATGAATTAAAAATAAATGAGGGAGGTGCTGTCAGCCATCCAAACATGAGTTTGAAAAAGGTTTCCAAGAATGTAATCACAGATTTGAATGTGTTAAGTGTAATGGAGAATACTTTGAAGGTGATACAGTTGTTTTGTTAAAAAAATTTTAAATAGATAACTTTGAAAAAAATTCAGTTTGGGTGGGGTATTCCTTTGAAGAATAAAGTAGAACTGTCCCATTGGGTCTCCTTGGCTGTTATCTTTAATAAAGCAGATTGACAGACTTTTTCTCCCACAGAAGAAAAACCACTTGTGGATTCAAACTGCTGACCTTTCCATTAGCAGCTAAGTGTTTAACTTCTGCCCCACCAGAACTCGTTGGCAATTCTTCTATCCTATCTCAATTCATACTCACAATAACCTTAAGAATACATGGAGATAACATAAAATGGCAATAACCGATCCAGGCTTATAAACTAATAATACGAGGGAATGATTCATGTCAAGTCGCTTTGCTTCCTAAAAATCATGCTCTTTATATCTTCTCAAAGCAATAAGGAAGAACAAGGGGTCATAGAGTATCTATATATATTTTTGACAGGTAGGTGATTGATCAGGTTTGGGGCAGGAATCTTAGACCTAAGAGGAGAGTCAAAGCCCCACTGGTATCATAACCATCTCTATGGAGAGCTATAATCATGATAATGACAATGATGGCATCTACCATTAGACAATGATTGTCAAGGACTTCTGACGTCAATATGCCACCAGAATGACCTCGATGCTAGTGTTCATGTCTAAGGCAAAGTGTTAAAATTGCCTATTGATTTTGCTGTTTGTACAAAGAACATTTCCACTCTCCAAAGTACCAAAAAGAGAAAATGCTTTCAACATCTTTCATAGGTGCTCCCTTCCCTTCAGCTTTCTGTCCAGCAGGAGAAATAGATTCACCTACTCGGAGATCTCCCGTAAGTCCCTCGTCTCCCTGAAGCCCAGCGCTCTCTTCACCTTTGCCAGCTTCCGCAGACAAGAGATCTTGGCAATGGTCAGCTTCAAGAAACCAAAGACCTTGGGATAAGACATCCCACCCCACAATTCAACCCGATTTCCAAATGCCTGGCCTGTTCCTCAAACTCAAATGGCCTTCAGATTATCTAGCTTGAACGTTTTGCCAATTCCTTGATTGAGTCGTTGTAAGACAGTAGGGTTTGGCATAAAGAATGCTGATTGATGACTTAGGCTCTTTTGATAAAATGTTTGCAAAATCCTGAATATTGAGAGGTTGGTGGCAAACTCCTGGGCTTATCAGCTGAGATAGTCTCCACTTAAAGCGTCTGGTGTGTGCACAACCAAATCAGACTAACAATGATCCAAAAATCCGGAGCTCACTTCCATCGAGTTGATTCAGATTCACAGCAACCCTATAGGACTGGGAAGAACATTTCTACAGAAGGTGCAACTACCCCTTGTGGATTTCAGAGACTGTAATTCTGTATGGGAAGAGAAAGCCTGGCCTTTCTCCCAATAATACCAATAATAACAGTTTTATATATGAAAGGTAATGCTATTATTTATTGAATAATTCCTCTGTACCAGGCAGCCACTGTACTAAGGACTTAATCGCACTAAATCTTGATAACGTCCTATTATGATTTTATCTACTGTTATTATCCTCAGGTTACAAGTATGGCAAATCACTTGCCCAAGGTCATGAGGCAAATGGGTGGCAGATGTGACCAGAGGACTGCCTGCCAGAGCTGCCTTTCTCACCCTCACTGGCTCCGGAAAATCAGACGCACCAGTGCAAAGTGGCTGCAGGTGTTTCCCTTCAACCCCCAGTCATTGATAAACATGGTCATTTAACTCTCAACCATATCGTTCCCGTTTACCGTAAGGGCACCGCGGGCCAGGTAACTGCCCCGGGCTCTGGTGTCCACCTACCGGAGATGCTCTAACTCCTCGTCTTCGCATTGCCTGCTTTCTAACGTCTCTCCAACACAGGATTTCCCTCCCTGGCTGGGAGGTGGGTTATTGCATTTCCGGCTCCTGGTTTTCTTCCCTTGAACACAGGGGCTCCAAGGGGACCAGCAACTCCAACCTCCAGCAACCCCTCCTGTAAGAAAGAGAGATTTCTCAGTAAACACCAAAGAGGGGGATTCCACCTTTTACTGTAGGCTTCCTGCGAGGGGTTCTGGGAGGGAGGTGAAAGACTTCAAAGCTCTATCATCCTGTTCACTGGACTACATAGAATGGCCAGACTGTCTGTGACTTAGCATCCATATGAAGGCTGACTTAGCATCCTTCTAGCAATGATATAGCTCTTTCTTTTTTTCTTCTTTCAAATCCCTTTAGTAAACATATTATATGTTGACTCCTCACAACAATGAATCCAGGTGAGCCCGTGGTCGGTCCTCATCCCCATGTAAGAGGTGAAAACTCGGTGGCTAGTTGCAGTGCCCAAGGTTGTAATGGCTGACAAGAGGCACATCCCCATTTGTAATCCCAGTATTCCGGCTAAGCATCTCCAAGGTCTTCTCCTCACTGCAGTGTGTCCGTAAGGTGAGCTTTTATTATGAAAGCGCTGACTGAGGACGGGAAGAACCTACCCAGTTGGGCACTCCGAGGCTGCTCACCCCAGGGCTGGCACTGTACAAAGTAGATATATAAGTAGAAAACAGCCATTTTTAAATCAACCCTTTTACATTCTTTCAACGTATTTCTCCAGTCTACAAGCACTTCCTCAACTCACCCTGTCCACCTTCTGTCCTTGGGACCTATTCAAGACCCAGATTTCTAGTATTTCCCCTATCGTGTCCCCTAAGGGAAAACTGGAGCCTTTTTTTAAATGGAGCCACTTGCAACCTTCAGTGACGCTATAGGACAGAGCAGAAGGGTCCCTCAGGATCTTCACACTGTCACCTTGAGAGAAGCAGACTGCCACGCCCTTCTCCCTCAGACCAGCTGCTCAGCTCAAGCTATGCACTTACCCACCAGACCAGCAGGGCTCCTTGCTCCTGGGGTGGGTGGGAGGGAATGGGGAATTGGAACCCCCTTCGAAGAGCCTTCGTTAGAAAGTGCTCTCAGAAATTATTCTCCCAAACTGTTATGTCCCCATGGTAGATGACTGTGTTCCTGCTCCCTGACTCCCTTTACCGTGTGAAACCTTCGTTCCACATCCTCTCCTCAGGATCCCGTAACGAAGCTAAGTAACCTGCATGTTTTCCTGGGACTTTCCTTATATTACGTAATTAGAAATTAATTGGATAAAATAAGGCCCTGTATAGGGCATTTTGCTTGGTTGTTTCCAGGGGTCAATGAATTAGTCATGGTGACCACGTGTGTGCAAAACAGGCCCATGGCTGTGACATTTTGGAGACAGACTAGGCTGTCTTTCTTCTCAGGCCCCTCTGAGTGGATTCAAGCCTCCAGCCTTTCAGTTAGTAGTCGAATGATCATCGTTCCCACTACCCAAAATAGGAACAGGGTGATAATAATGGATTGGCAAGTTGTGCTTGCTGTCCCAAAATTTACTAGTTAGGGTACTTTCATTTTAACAAAGAACTGGAAATCCATATCACAAAAGGATGACTCGTGGCCAGGTCAGCTATTTGGGGAGATAGAGCACTATCTATCTCCCCAAATAGCTTATCTTGCTTATCTATAAGCAACAATTCAGCTACATATTTATTAGTCAAAATTTTATTTAGTGACTTTTATAAATCAAGGCCTATATTATGCTCTTGGAGTAAGGGAAGGCATTGGACAGCCCTGAAGTTATGATTTTCTAGTGCAGAGAAATGTATAAATAAATATAAAAACATATAGATAGGTAAATAACAGTCATATCTTGCCTACTCAGAAAGTCAGCATTACGTGGCCCTGTACTAAGTGGTTGAAGCCCAAAATACATGGTTGAGCAGAGAGAAATTGTTCAACAAACATTTATGAATGATTGATCAATTTTATGTAATGCAAAATAGAAATAAAGACGCTTCAATGAGTTTATCATCAGACAAGTGAGGCACGCAAACACAGCTCTACATACATATGACAGGATAAAACTTTAATAAGATGATTGGGGGGGGGGTATTTTAGAGATAGTTCTGTTTCACTGAAGAATAGAAAGTAGAGGCAAAATGGTTTTATTCAAACAGGAAAACAGGAGAGAGCAATAGAGGTTTGACCAGAGTAGCAGTCATACAGAAATGATAAAGGGAGAGAAATACTAAATTCAAATATCCAGTGAGATGTTCACCTCTCCATACACAAAATTTCAGGGGCCACAGAGAACAGTCGATTCCCATTCCAGGGTGTGCAGCATGATTAGACAATTCAGTACACTGACCTGGCTGGTTCTCTACGAGGACTCCTTGTTCACATGCTGCACCAAATGTGTATGGCTTGCAATGGCACTGACACTGGGTCCCCTCCACAGTGGCCATGCCACCATTTTGACAAGGCCTACAATGACAGGAGTCAAATTCATCCAAATACTCCTCCAGGGCCCGTTTCATGTAGAGTCTTTTCACAGAGGCACAAGGCACTTCCTTTACCAACTCGTATATAGGTGTCAACTAGAAAGAAAATCACATCAGAGATGATCGTCAGTGTGTGAATATTATTCCTTTTGCCGCTTAGGCTCAATCCCCATTCAAACAATGAAAATCCATCTGCATGTTAATTCCTTTTTCTGGCAGACATTTTGAAAGAGAGTAATTCACTCTCTTTTCAGCAAAATCAAAACAAACCTAGGGGAAATTTGGATCCAATAAAGGAGAAATGATTTGGATATGTATACATTTTAAAACCAACAAAGAGAGTGTTTATTTTTTCAGTTAATGAAAGATTCTTTTGAGAACAAATCATCTCCTGCTCCATAAAAAAGAGAAGAGAAAATACATCTAAAGGGGTTGGTCCCTTCTGATGACATTTCCAAATTACATAAGATGACGTCAAATCACCCTCATCTCTAAAGAGCATTCTGACTGTGTTTCATCCACCACAGGTTTGCTTGGTCACGGGCAATGCTTGACATATTCAATAGTCTTCACCAACACCATAATTCAGCAGCATCAAGTCTTCCATGTTCCGTATTCATTTTCCCTCTTTCCCATATATACCTGTCATTTGAAAACAGCAGGACACAAAGGCTTGAGTCAGGTGCATGTTGCTCTTCAAGGTGACCTCTTTGCTTTTGTAGCACATGGAAGATGTCTTGTTCAGCAGATTGGCCTTATACAATACAACATTTGACTTCTTGAGGGCTGCCTCCATGAGTGTTGGCTGTGTATCCCAGCAAAAAGACACTGACAACTTCAATCTTTTCTTCCTTTATCAAGGTGCTGCTCATTGGTCCAGTTGGGATGACTTTCATTTTAAGTTGAAGTATTATCCATACTGAAGACTACCATCTATGATCTTCGTCAGTACAGTGCTTCAAGTCCCCTTCACTTTCAGTAAATAATGTTGTATCATCTGCATATTGAAGGTTGTTAACGAGTCTTGCTCCAATCCTGAAGCCACATACTTCTTCATATAATCTAGCTGCCCCTAGGATTGATTATTTGCTTAGCATACAAATTGAGTGAGTATGGTGAAAGGATACAACCCTGACAGACACCTCCTCTGATTATAAACCATGCAGAATACGCTTGTTTGAATGACTGTCTCTGATATACTATATAAAAGTTCCACAGGAGCATAATTGTCTGGAATTCCCATTCATGTGTTACCCATATTTTGTCAGGATCCACACGATCAAAAGCCTTTGCGTAGGTAGTGAAACATAAGGAAGCACCCTTTTGGTATCCTCTGCTGCCAGCCAAGATACATGTGATAATCACATTTTTTCTGAATGCAGCTTGCATTTCTGAGAGTTCTCTATCTGCTGCGACAATTTTTTAATTAACTTGTGCAAAACTTTGCTTGTATGTGATATAAAAGATATTATTATATCATTTCTGCATTCCGTTGGAT
>NW_022111373.1:109791575-109792689 GCF_000313985.2 Echinops telfairi
TGCCCCTTTGTGTTTCTGAGGTTGCAAACATTGACAGGAGTAGACAGCCTCGTATTTTACCTGTGGATCAACCAGTGAGTTCAACCCTGAAGAACAGTAGACAAACTAGTAACTCACCAGGTTGTCCAAGCTCAGAATCCTTCAACATTTCAATTCAAGGCTTGATTTCTTTTCCTTCAGTTCTTGCCGTTTGGGAAAAACGAAGCATATTCTTTTCTTTTGGTTTTCTGACTCCAGGTCTTCGCACATTCCAATGCTTTACTTTGTCTTCTCCAAATACCTTTGGAACTTGTCTGTTCAGCTGTTTTACTTCACTGCTTCCATTTGCCTTGGCTCCTCAACATTCAAGAGCAAGTTTCAGAATCTCTTCTGACAGCCATAGTGGTTCTTTCTTTCTTTCTTTTCTATCGCCCCTGTCTTTTGAATGTCCTTTGGCTTTCTTCATGTATGATATCTATGATGTCATTTCCCAACTTCTTTGGTTTGGGGCCCTTAGTGATCAATGTATTAAAGGCATTCTTGATATGTTCTCGTAAATAATGTGTAATTTACCTCGCCATTATGATTGGGGAGATATGGGCCTATAATGGGGGAGATAGGGGCAGCTTTGTGGAAAATGGCCCAGACGCTGCTGCCATGAACCTTCCCACCAGGGATCCTCACCCAAAACTCCCCTGTTCCCACTCCTCCCCAGATAAGGGTGGGAATTCTGACTTCATAGCTCACTGATTAAAGTGTCTGGATTTCCTGAAATAAATAAATAAGATGTAATATACTCAAGATTGCACTTTGGCTCTCTGGACTGTTTATTAGATTTTTTTTTTTTGCTTCAGCTTGAGTTTTCGCTCATGCCATGGATGGTTTCTTCTACAGTTTGGCCCCTGGCCTCATTCTGACTGATGATAATGAACTTCTTCATTATCTCTTTCCATTGATTTAGCAAATTTGATTCCTGTTTACTCCATCTGACAAAGTACACATGCATAGCCACCAAGTATGTTACTGAAAAAAAAAATCATGCTGTCTCTAGTGTCATTTCTATTACCAAGGTTCTACTTTCCAGCTACCAATCCTGTCCTTTGTTTCAGTATTCTAATTCCACCCAGGAGGAATT
>NW_022111373.1:109794945-109800776 GCF_000313985.2 Echinops telfairi
GGTGGGCCAGGATGTGCTCCAGTCTCTCCTCCTCCCCCGTCATCTGCTCCTGTGTGCTCTGGTCAGATATATCCTTCTCCCAAAGCTGCAGATTCAGTGCCATCCTTTGAAATAAATGCTTCTCGGGGGAGGGGCAAGATATTGATCTTCAAAAGTTCTATTTTGTTTTTCTGACATCCAGTTTCCTTTGTACATGCCATGTTCCAATTGTAGCAGATGTTCACAGTGGTCTCTTCTCATTTTCATTCATGCCATATCAGTAAATGAAGGTCATCAACCTCGAGTTTGACTCTACTTTAAGGAGGCAGCTCTTCCCCAGTTGTATTTTGGATTCAATTCAATCAGAAGGACTCGTCTTCTAGCGCAATTCCCATTACTATGCAGAAGGTATCACTAGACCAGTATTCTTGGAGATAGATCATCACATCCTTCTTTCTGGTCTGACTGGGTCTGAACACTTCACTGAATTGTGGCCACCATATGTGCCTCTGCTAATATGTGAAACACCAGTGTCAGAGCACCAGTATCACAGCATTACTTCAGCCACAACAGTACAACGAACTGAGTGGTGTTTTTGCAAAACACTTATTTACCCTTTGCAATTGAAACTCGAACATACCAGATCATTTGCCTACTATTTTGTATTATCATGTATGCATGCATCCCATCTAAAAAAGCATAATTGGTATGCAAAATATGCTAATCAAAGAAGTCTCTGTTTAGCTACCTTGATTTAACCTCATTTTCTCAAAGCAAATACACATGACTGCATTCCAATGTTTTCCACATATGTCACATACCCTTTGTTTTATGACTTGAGGAAGACTAGTCACAGATTCTGCCCAGGAAGAATAGCGCCTTTTGTTGCCAGCAGGATTATCCAGCTCTAGGAAACTGAGGCCAGCTATGAAGCCTGAACTTCCCCCTCTGACAAATGGGACTCCTCGTAACACGTGGTTCTGGGTTCCTATTCAAGGAACAAACAGATGAAGTAAGTCAGAATACACAAATGAAATAAAAATGGACCATAAAAGTGGAAAGTCTATTAAGCATTTTTAAGCAATCTAATGTCTAATCTAAAATGATACTGGAAAGTGATTAGCAATGTGAACATCCATTATAATTGGAACATGGTATGTACAAAGCACCGCACCCCCCATGGGTTTAAGAGACTGTACCTGTTTATGGGAGTAGAAAGCGCAGTTTTTCCCCCACTGAGCTGCTAGTGGCTTTGAACTGCTGACCATGTGGACTGCAGCCCAACACTTAACCACTATACCACCAGGGTTCCACAGATGTATATTACAAAATGTCAAAATAATTGTGTAGCAGATATGAATAATGGGTATTTATTAGTGTGCTCTTTCAATGTTTCCATGCGTTTGAAACTTTTCATGATAAAATATTTGGGGAACAGCCTATGTGGTCACGAGGTGTCGATGGGATCAGGTATCAAGCATTAAAAAACAAAACTCATGTCATTGTGACTAAGGAGGGAATGCAGAGTGAAGACCCAAAGCCTATCTGTAGGCAATTGGACATCCCCTTATAGAAGTGTCACAGGGAGGAGACGAGCCAGTCAGGGTGCAGGGTAGCAATGATGAAACATTCAACTTTCCTCTAGTTCCTTAATGCTTCCTCCCCTAACTATCATGATCCTAATTCTACCTTAAAAATCTGGCTAGACCAGAACATGTGCACTGGTACAGATAAGAACTGGAAACACAGGGAATCCAGGACAGATAAACCTCTCAGGACCAATAATGAGAGTAGCGATAACAAGGAGGGGAAGGGGAAGGTCGGGGAGAAAGGGGGAACTGATCGCAAGGATCTACATATAACCCTTTCCCTGGGGGGTGGACAACAGAAAAGTGGGTGAATGGAGACATCAGGCAGTGTAAGACTAGACAAAATAATAATAATTTATAAATTATCAAGGGTTCGTGAGGGAGGGTGGGTGGGGAAGGAGGGAGAAAATGAGGAGCTGATACCAAGGGCTCAAGTAGAAAGAAAATGTTTTGAGAATAATAATGGCAACAAATGTACAAATGTGCTTGACACAATGTATGTATGTATGGATTGTGATAAGAGTTGTACAAGCCCCCAATAAATTGATAAATATATATATATATTTGGGGAAAATAATTTGTTGAATCTGGAATAATAGCAATAGACCAAAAAGTTGTTAAGTGCAGGCATACATCAACATATGAAAATTGTTCTAAAAGAACTGAATACTAATTGAATCATTGTTTTCAATTTGTGTCTCATAATTTTATAAGTATTTTTGTATAGATTTGAAATTGCTTGTCTATGAGTCCTAGTAACAAACATGAGGGAGAAAGATGACACTGTCCTCTCTCATAAAGATTTAAAATCTCAGAAACTCAAAGGCAATTCTACCCTGCCCTATCTGATCCATATGAGTTGGAATCAACTCGAAGGCAGTGGGTTGGTTTTCTCTTGGCTTGATTTTTTTTGTTGTTTTTTATAACAAACATATCTGCCCTGGGCGAAGTGCCAACAGAATTCTCCTTGAAAGCAAGTCAGGTGGGTGGGGGGGGGGCGGCAAAACTCAATCTCACATGTTTCAAGGAAATATCAGTCCTGATCAAAGAACACCATGCTTGGTAGAGGGTCAGCCAAAGAGATAACTCTCGAAATGGATTTGTTATCATTATCCTCTTGTTATCATTTTCTATCCCCTTCAACCATTTGGGGAGAGGAGGTCAGTATTTGCTGAAAATCTATTTAAAATAAACAAATTACACTCAGTGGCCTCGTACTGCATGATTATGAATGAGAGATCACAGGTCAAAATAGCTAACCCCAATGAAATACTCACACAGACCTGCTAAGCTTCAAAAGCCCTAGAAGACAGGGAGAAAGTACATATTTATAATAAAAGTTGCCCCTTTGGTTTACCTGAAGCTGATTTCAATGCATTTAGCAGGTCCTTGCATTTGCTTTCTGATGTTTTAAAAATTACATAATTGGAATTTGAAGAAGAGCATTCTTTCATATCCAAGGTATCAAAACCTGGAAAAAAAGATTTAAAAACATATTATTAATTTCCACATTCACTGAAGACCTCCTTTTAGAAGTGACCAAGTGTGACAGTGGCATAAGAGATTGTTTCCGACTACGATGGCCATCTATTCAGAGTGATCAGATTACCAGCAATTGGTAGGAGGGAGGGGAAAGACACAATGTTGAAGGTACACTGAACTTCTATTAGTGAAGTGTGGCAGAAAAAAATTAGGAATTATTCATTTTGATGGTTGAATATGATGAACATACTAATGTCACTGTTTACATATTTAAAGCACATGTGCCTGTTGTTGAAATATTTTGTTACCAATACAGTTACCATAGGGCACTGGCTGCATAGTGGGTTACAGGTTACTCTACTAACCATCAGTAGCTCTAGGAGAGAAAGATGAGTCTTTCTGATCCTGTAACAATGTACAGTAGGGTCTCTACGAGTCAGAATTGACTCTGTAGCAGTGAGTTGGTATAGTTACTATACTGAAAAATGGGGTTCTTGTTTTAAAAAATAATTCCAAGATATGTAACTTGTCAAGTGTGCTAGAAGGTCAGGAGGAGTAATATTTGTTTTTGTTATGTTTCAGGAAGGAGAAAAGATGAGGGCAATTTCTACAGGAAACAATTCGAAGAAGCAGGGGAATGGGGGTGGAGGGGTGGGACAAAGAATTCAGACACCTGTCTAGCAAATTCCATTTTTGAACACGTTGGAAAAGCACTGGACTGCTAGCCGCAAGGTCAGTTATTCAAACCCGGGAGCTGCTGTGTGGAGAAAGTAGAGGTTGTCAGCGCCTGTAGAGATTTATAGCCCCAGAAACCTTCTAGAGGTCACTGTGAGTTAGACGCTACTTAATGGGGGTGGATGAGCATACACCTTGGCATGCGACAGCCTCCAGGCCACCTTCTGGAAACCTCAAGAGTTTGGTACTAGTTCTATAGTAATTAATTCTTGTCGTTAATTCTACTGCCTCAATATCTACATATTTAACATCTGTGGTTCCAACCATCTCCTTTACTATCAGATTAAACTTACCAATAAAAGGAAAATAGAAAATAATAAATTACAGAAGTCTATTTCTCATAACATTTTACTAACTACAAGAAGAGTAACCCTAATATTCCTTAAAACAAATAACTATTGGGGAGGCACATATTATATCTTCCAGGTTTTGATTACATTTAAATTGAAACAGAATAAAATCATCTTAAGAGTGAACTTTTTACTAAATAAATACTTCTACCAACTTGGACAGCTGGTTTTTGTTTGTTTGTTTTTAAATGCTTTCCACTTGTATTAAATGATAAACAACAACAACACTAAAAGTTAGTAGTGAAACTGAAATTAGACGAAGTCAGTTGCAGGTTTAATTTTTTTAATCGTTTTATTAGGGGGCAGGTTTAATTTTTAAAGAAACATTGGCCCCATGTTTACTACAGAAACCATTGTGTATGCATTCATTTTTTATCCATTCTACTCCTTGTAGATTAGAAAAGTTCAGTTTCCAGTTAAATCTTATTTGGTAGAGACATACAAAAAATACAGAAAATTCTTATAGTCCATCCATAAGGAAAGGCTGCAAGACCCTCTCTGAATTTCACATAAGAAATCTGACTCTCTTGCAAGATTGTAAAAAAGTCTTTATTCACAGGAAGGCCTTCAAAATGGATATGATTTGGAGAGCTGAAGGAAGAGTGGGCTTAAGCTAAAGACAGAGATGAAGGGGAAGAATTGTAACTTGAGACGTTGGTAAGCTGGGGCAAAATGTTTGGAAATAGTAGATGCTAAGAGACCGCTCTTTCTCACCCTACATCAAGGCAGATGAAGAAGTTCCTCTTCCTATTGTGAAGTCAGCAAAACATAGTCAATGGTGTAGCCTGATGCTAAGAAGAATCAGGTCATGCTAGCAGCAGCAGCTCACTAATAGGTCAAGCTGAGCTTGCTGCTAAATAGACTAAGGCTTAAGCACCTTCCTTAAAACCTATGACTTTGCAGTAAGTGCCTCAGTAACACTGAGTCTCCATTTCCCCAATCTGTGGACAGGAATTATGGTGTTTACTTCACTGGGTGGTAGTGAGGGGCATCACTAACATACAAGGAAGTATCCTCCCTCCAATAAACAGAAAAACCTTCGCTGGGTAGAGCTTTTGTAGTATGCATTTTTCCTGCTAGGCAAGCATCAAGTAACTCACTCTGAGTTAGTGTACCCAGTGGCATCACTTGGGAAGGTTCTCTCTGGTCACAGTAAATTTTTTCATAAAAGCAATTTCACTCGAACCTCGTTTTTTGTGATGACCAATTTAAGAGAACAGTATGTGGCTGTGAAATTTTGTTTCCTGCTCAGGAAAAATGCTACAGAAACTGTCATGATGTTGAGCACAGCTTACAAGGGCAGCGCAATGGGGAAAACTCGAGTGTATGAATGGTCTTCTTGTTTCAAAAAAGGTGAAATATTGATGGATGACACTGGACATCTGTCAACATCTCAAACTGACAAAAATGTTGACAAAATTCATGCACTTGTCCTCAAAGACTGACAACGATGGACCATTGAAGAGATGGGAACTATCTGGATAATCTTGGAGCTCAAGTCAGCAAATTTTAAGGGAAGATTTGAAAATGGGAAGGGTCACTTCAAAATTTGTGCCCCTGGTTTAGACAGGCCAGCAAAATGAGTGTCACCAAAAACATGCCATGCTTTGAAAGAATAGCTCTAAAGTGACCCAGGCTTTTTCCCAGGGTCATTAATGGAGACAGACATGGTTCTATTCTTACTACCCTAAAAGCA
>NW_022111373.1:109801377-109805748 GCF_000313985.2 Echinops telfairi
AAAAAAAAGAAATACATAGCTTTGAAAAAAATTCTGGTTTTGGGGGGGTTACCCCCACATATATAACTCACTTTCCATAAGGAAAATATTCAATGAAATATTAGCTATTATTACAAGTATTAGGAAGAAAGCAAACTGGTGATATTCAGTCTAGATTTTTATAAAGGAGTGGCAAAGAATAGAAGCACATAAAATACCTTAAAATTTTATTTCTGGAATATTAAGAGATTCCTCATTTGGATTTCCTTGAGGAATATTTCTTAATCATCAAAATAGGAAAAGTTGAAAAATCTAATTAGCACCTTTTGAACAGTTTAAATCACATTGCAGGACAACATGCAAAGGAGTTTAAGTAGGTTTTCCTTAAAGCCTGTCACATTTTTAGTAGGGGTTAGTGGGGTTCTTGAAATGTTGGACTCCTTTGCAATTTAAATCTTTACTTGTCACATTTAAGTGTGCTAATGTTGGCATTAGCAAAAGATTATTTCCCCGTTAAAATCCCTGTCATGTTTTTCCATAACATTTTTCAAATACTCTACCATGTTGCTTCATTTTTTCCGAGTCCACATAAAAGAGAACCTTGTATTCTCCTCCTAAGGATCCAGATTGCAAATAGTGAGTCCCGTATTGGTCAATTAGTCTTCGGTAAGCACTGTAGTCATAGAGAGAGGGGAGGTAGGAGAGCTCCTTCCAGAATGGCTCAGCAAGATTTAAAAATTCTGGATTGTTATTGATGAACTGAGCCACTTCCACAGTGTTCTGAACAACCATCAATTGGTAACTCTAAGGGAAGAAAAATAATAGGACAAAGAAGGTTAGGTTCAAGTAAAAAAAAAATTGGAAGTGTTCCCTTTAAGAAGTCTCCATCAATTAACTGCCAATTCCAATTAACTAGATTATGGATTTTTATTGTAATACATGAGGAAATCTCTTCTGAGATTACCAGCTGGAAGTAATCTAAAGCATGTTTGAAGTCCCAAATAGAAACTGAGTGATGTCGCATCTTTCATGCATGATCTCTGAGTCCCTGACTTCTTCTACCAGAAATAGAAAACAAACTTTATAAACTGCAAAGTTATCTCACAAATAAGTATAAAAATAACATGCCCATCTTGAGGGTAATTTATAGTTAGTATGATCATATAATGTTTCTTATATTGGAGTGCGTGTGAGTGATGCCCTAACATCTTTTAGCACTTAAACATCCCTTGGGAGAAAGAGAAAGCTTTGTCCTCCCAGAAAGAGTCACAGTTTTGGAAACTCAGAGAAGCAGTTCTATCCTTTAGGGTCACTGTGAGGCAGAATCAACTCTATAACTGTGAGTTTTTTTGAGAAATATCCTTTAATTATATCCAAGAAAGATCTACTGTGATGGTTTTTATGTCAATGTGCACCTGGCAGGGATGAAGTCTACTTTGTCAATCAGGTTACGGCCTGATAATGCCTCCTTGGGGGTGTGGCCTTTTTGTAAGGGAAGCACTGAGGAGAAGGGAACTCTCTCACCTCTTCACCTTCCTTCTTACTTGGATTCTGCATTTGGCTTCAGGTGCAGCCCATGTGTCCAGCAGTGTTCCTAAGGATCTTGGATCCATGTAACTGCACCCACCAGCCTGTGATCTCCTAGCTTCCCGCTTCAATTTCCAAACTCGTTGATCTGCAGCTGTGTGAGCCTGGAATCGGCTCCAGTTAGCATCTGACTCAGGGACTTGAGTTAAGGTGGGCTGGGTCACTTTCTTAATAACATCTTTTTCTTGATATCAAGTTCTTTCTTATACATGCATGTAGGCCACTGGTTTTGTTTCTCTAGAAAACTCAGCTAAACATATCTACCTTTTTACCAAATTATGCTAAAAATTATTTACTTCACTTATGTGAATCACAGCTTAAGGTCCCACAGTCAGCTTCTTAGGCATGAAACAGAAGAAACCAATATTCTTTTATATCTTTCTTTGTTTTATTTATTATCCAGGTTTCCTTAAAATACACAGATTATGAATAATCAACCTGAAATACTCTTCAAGAATTTATGTGTGTATCAATTAGTCCAATCTCTCTCAATCATTCATATTTCCCAAAGTTAAAGTATTAATATCTCAAGACAGTAATGTTTCAAAATAAGTCATCTACCTTCCCCAATAAAAAATTGATATCTCAAATATTATGAGACTTTAAAAATATTTCAGCTTCTTGCACCTTCTAAGAACACTCAAGCTTTAAAGTTTAGAAAGTATATATAAGCACTAATTGTATTTGTTAATGGGTATGAAAATACTTAAAATAAGTGTCAATAATCTGGAATGAGAAATTCAGGACAGTTTTTGTTTACTTTGGGGGATAGTTTTAATTAGATTTCAAGTTATGCTTTTTTTCACAGATTTACAAATAAAAGCAAATATTTTAATAAGCAGTATGGTAAATATATTATCAAAGAGAATTTAGCAACACAAAGTTGTATATTTTAAAGAAATATACTTTATAAAAGTATACTATTGTTCTCAATTTAAAAATGAAAACCTGTCCTCTTGGTAAATGTATTTATGCTAAAGTTACCAATACTTAATCCAGGATAATATGGAAAAGGTAACTGATATTAGCAGGAGACATGGTATCAGTGATAGCAATCCTGAACAATTCATACTGACCTTTCTGGTGTGCACTTCCTGGCTGCTGGAAGAAGTACTGTGTGAACGAGAGGATGAAGATGAAAAAAGGAAGCTCTTCCTCTTAGATGATGTATGTATTGCTGACGTGTGCTTTACGTAAGACCAACTACTATTGTAAAATTCATAATTAAAATCATTATTTACTTTCACCTGTAGAGAAAATTTTAAATATTTATTATAACCAAAATAAGGCTTTGGAAAGACCCAGGACATGTTCATCATGAAGCCTTTAACAAGAATGTTTCTTTATACGATCTGCCCCAAAAGACCAAGCTATTCCTTGAGAAAAAAAAAACTTTAACTTTGACACCATATGCAATGGGGAGGGCCATATGTGGAAAATCAATCCTTTCTGTAGAATTTGTCAGTACACATAACTTATCTATAATGAAAAAACTTTACATTTCATTGAAGCCGGACTTGTATGATTATAAAGATATGAGTATAAAGAGTAATTTTTATTCTATGATTACAATCCATTAAGCAGGAGACATGGTATCAGTAATAGCAATCCTGAA
Organism: Echinops telfairi; assembly: GCF_000313985.2. NCBI lineage: Eukaryota > Metazoa > Chordata > Mammalia > Afrosoricida > Tenrecidae > Echinops > Echinops telfairi. The sequence goes on from NW_022111373.1 coordinate 109,804,559, forward strand.
CAATTCATAAAATGCATCTCTATGTAAATATTTTTCATTTTCCTTGAATGACAGCATTTTAACACAGCAGTGAGCAAATTAACAATGTTGTAATTACAGGAAATTCCCAGCATTTTACTTTCCAGTTCTCATCTAATATAGGAGATCAGAAATGCAAATGGGTCATGGAAAGCCAATAGATCGTTCAGACTCAGCTTTTAATGTTTTATGTGACCTAAAAATGAATTGAATTTTCTAATTCTGTTTGACTTGAACAAATGCCGAAATTATCTTTTTTTGATTTAGATGATAAGGACCAAAAGGACATCCCAAAAGAATTTTAAAACAGACATGAGATTGGTCACATATGGCTGAGAATTGAGAGCTCACTCAAATGGTTTATTTATCATTGGGTATCGAAGACATTCATTATGGGTCTTATTTACTGTAGGTCAATTGTGAGGATGGAGCAGGACCAAGCAGTCTTTCATTGTTGTGTACAGGGTCACTGTGGGTTGCAGCTGATTTGATGGCACCTAACAACAACAACCACACAAAATACTGAATGGTGCGGGAAGCCTCAAAGAAGATGAAAGGGGTATGCAGAGCTGGTGTGCCAAAAAGTCTTGGTCAACATTCAACCATTTCAAGATGTAGCATGTGGTCAAAAACACAAAAAGTATTAAAGAAATAAATTCAAGCTGCACCAAAGGCATTACCTCCAGGAACTGATAGCCAGCAGAGATATTTCAAAGAGCATAGTCACTTACTAGCCTATGCCAAAAATGTTAGGAGACAACCAGTAGTCAACCAATAGGAAGATATCAACCTATCAACCAATAGGAAGATTTGTGCTCATTAAAGAGATCTTACCAACAGAATATGGGGATTATCATACATGATCATTAGCATCATATGCAAGTGAAATTTTTCTGACAATAACTCAATAATGGTTGCAGCAGGACATCAATATGGAATTGGCAGAATTCAAGTTAAATTCAAAAGAGGACTGGGAAAGAGAGATGTGGTTTCAAACATCAGATGGGTCCTGGCTGCAAGCAAAGACCAGCAGCAACATGTTTGCCTCTGTGTCATTGGCTCTTGAAAGGCATTTGATGGTGTGGATCATAACAAACGATAGATAAAATTGGGAGAAATGGCAATTCCTATACATAGACCAAGAAAGAGTCATTTGAACAAAACAAGGAGAT
>NW_022111373.1:109806375-109808847 GCF_000313985.2 Echinops telfairi
AAGTCACTCTCTCGAAGTTGTGTTAAATGTTTTTTGGTACAAAAACAAGGATAGATGAACCTATGGGGACAGCAAGTAGAATAAGGGTTTCGAGTCGTGGTTGGGTACAATGGGTGTAGTGGGGTAAGGGGGCAACAATGTCAAGAAAGAAAGAGAATGTTTGGAAACTCGTTGTGGTAGCAATTATACAATTCTGCTTGACATGACTGACCTATAGAATGATATGTGTATTAATTCCTGATTAATTAAACAATAGGTCTTGTACAGCAGATTTACCCAATGATGCAATGCATCATTTGATCTCTTGACAGCTGCTACCATGAGCATCAATTGTACCTCCAAGTAAAATGAAATGTTTGACCACTTCCATCTTTTTTCCCTGTATCGTACTGCTAACTACTAGTCCAGTTGTGAGGATTTGGGTTTTCTTAAACATTGAGTTAAGTTACACTGAAAGCTACAATTCTTGATCTTCGTCAGCACGTGCTTCAAGTCCTTCTCACTTTCAGCAAGCAAGATTGTGTCTTCTACATATCATGAGTTGTTAATAAAGCCTCCCTACACTTCTGATGTTGCATCCTTCTTCATGTAATCTAGCTTCTCTAATTATTTGATCAGCATACAGATTAAATAAGTATGGTGAGAGGATGCGACCATGATGCATAGTTTTCCTGATTTTTAACCATGCAATAGCCCCTCGTTCGGTTCCCACAACTATCTCTTTATGTGTGTGTTTTCTTTGCTGTGCAAAGACATCTGACTGTGTGTATGTATCATAAGTAACTATGGATAGCCTTGAGAACAATGGGAATTCCAGAACACTTCAGTGTGCTCATGTAGAACTTCTTAGCCCACCACTATGTCTTGATCCATGCACATGTCCCAAAGGAGCACAATGAAGTGTTCTGAAATTCCCATTCTTCTCAAGGTTATTCATTGTTATGATCCATCGAGATAATACCTCGGCATAGTCACTGAAACATGAAACACAAGTAAACATTATTTCGGTATTCTCTGCTTCCAGCCAAGATCCCTCTGACATCAGCAATGAATCCCTTGTTCCACATCCTCTTCTGAATCCAACCTGAACATCTGACAGCTCCCTGTGATGTATTGCTGCAACTGTTGGATGATCTTCAGAAAATGTTTATTTGCATGTGATGTCAATAAGCATGTGATAGTGAGTGTTCTGTTGGACCACCTTACTTTGGAACAGATACAGAACAGATCTTCCAGTCAGCTGGCCAAGAAACTGTCTTCCAAATGTCTTGGCATAGTGAGTGCTTCCAGTGCTTCAACAGCTTCTTGAAACGCTTTCACTGGTATTTCATTAAATTCATGGAGCCTTATTTCTGACTAACATTCCCGATGCAGATTGGGCTTCTTCTATCAGTACCATTCATGAGCATATGCTTGACATGTTTGAATGTCAGCTAGTTTTTTTTGATAAATATCTCTACATTCTTCCCATCTTCTCTTGATGCTACCTACATCCTTCCATAGTTCAACCACAGAATTTTCAACATTTCAAATAAAGGCTTGAATTTTATTTAGTTCTTTCAGTTTAAGGTATACTGAGTGTGTTCTTCCCTTTTTATTTTATTTTTTAATCATTTTATTGGAGTCTCATACACAATCCATAGATAGATCCATTGTCTCACGCACATTTGTACATTTGTTGCCATCATCATTTTCAAAACATTTTCTTACTACTTGAGCCCTTGGTGTCAGCTCCTCATTTTTTCCCCTTTATCCCCCTCCCTTGCTCCCTGATGAACACTTGATAATTTTTAAATTATTATTATTTTCCCATGCCTTGCACTGTCTGATGGCTCCCTTTACTCCCTTATCTGTTGTCCATCCTCCTGGGACTGGGTTATAGTTAGGTCATTGTGATCAGTTCCCTCTTTCTCCCCCCACCTTCCCCTTCCCCTCCTGGTATGGGTACTCTCAATATTGTCCTGTATTCCTGTGTTTCCAGCTCTTATGTGTACCCATGAACATGCTCTGGTCTATCCAGATTTGTAAGGTAGAATTATGGTCATGATAGTGGGGGGAGAAGCATTAAAGAACCAGAGAAAAGGTGCATGTTTCATCGGTGCTATACTGAACCCTGACTGGCCTGTCTTCTCCCCGTGACCCTTCTGCAAGGGGATGCCCAATTGCCTGCAGATTGGCTTTGGGCCTCCAATCCATACTCCCCCACTGCCCATTCACATCAACATGATTTTTTGTTCTGGGTCTTGATGCCTGATACCTGATCCCATCCACACCTCATGACCACACAGGCTGGTGTGCTTCTTCCATGTGGGCTTTGTTGCTTCTCAGCTAGATGGCCACTTGTTTATCCTCAAGCCTTTAAGACCCGAGATGCTATATCTTTTGATAGTCAGGAACCATCAGCTTTCTTCACCACATTTGCTTATGCACCCATTTGTTTTCAGTGATCGTGTTGGGAAGGTGAGCATCTCA
>NW_022111373.1:109809276-109810322 GCF_000313985.2 Echinops telfairi
TTTGTCTTAGCTCCTCTATGATCAAGAGCAAGATTGAGAGTCTCTTCTGACAATCACAACTCATTAACTTCAGTGAATTGCCCACAACCAATTGTCTTTAATTCCTCATCTCCCATTTACTCATCTGTCTTTAGTCATCTGACTTGCCCTTGGGTTACCAATAACTCCTTTGTTTCACGGTAAAAATTCCTCACATTATGTAACACAGTTGATTATTTCCTTCTCCTGAGAACATTTCTATTGGCTTTCATAACACCACATTCAGGTGGTTTTCTTTTCTCTCACTCTGGTTGTGTCTTCTAAGTCTCCTCTTCTGCTTCTCTTCTACATTCTTTCTACGGGCAATAACATCATCAACCCTATGACTTCAATAACCAGACATGTGCTATTCTCTCCAGCCCAGGTTTTTCTCCTGAGCACTCAGTTCCCCGCCCCCACCACCCACATAGCTACTTAAACTAAACTTGTTTCCTGGCTACAAATCTCCCTTCAGTGAAAAATTCTCTGTGAATAGTTTCTTCTCTTGGTCATTCATCCAAGTCAGATATCCATTCATTTCCCTGAGATCTCACTCGCCGTCATTCCCCATCTAAATCATTCTACACAGAGTCCCTGTGTTTCCAGTTCTTATCTGTACAGTGTACATCCCCGGGTCCAGCCAGATTTGTAAGGTAGAATTGGGATCATGATAGTGGGGAGGCGGAAGCATTCAAGAACTAGAGGAAAATTATGTTTCATCATTGCGACACTGCACCCAAAGACTTTTTAGTCAGGTAAGTGGTTTGGATATAGAAGGCATTGGGAAGAGGAATTCTGTGACACAACTCTGGTTGCTGGCTGGAGAAGGGATTGAAAGATGGTAGACCTAAGGGAAGAAAACTGATTAAAAGGCTGTGCTGATCAGGCCGAAGGGAGCTGAGTTTATAAAAGATTTAATCCATGTAAGTTCTAACTTCTGTTTTTATCTAAATTATCCTAGTTTAGTCAGGGAGGGTAGGATAGAGGGAACCGATTACAAGGAACTATATATGACCTCCCTGGGGGAC
>NW_022111373.1:109810855-109812363 GCF_000313985.2 Echinops telfairi
AAAAAAAAAAAAAAGATTCCAGCTTTGGAAGTTCTCTGGGGGCCGTCATTGTCCTCTATCCTGCTACGTCACTCAGTACGAGTCCAGATCAACTCAGCAGCAATGAGTATAAAGTTGCAGCAAGCCAAATTTCACCTTCCACACAATCCCAACCTCCTAAGAAAGGCTGCATTTTGCTCTCTATTGATACTATGTGAAAGCCATTGGGCCCAAGGTCAATATATTTGCTTTACCAAAATTGCTCCTTGCCTGAGTATCCACAGCAGGGTTGAACACCTCACAGTTGACTCACCTGCCTGTTGCTTCCACTTCACTTCCCTTAACCACAAGCCTCAAAACATCTCTATTCTTCACTTAGTAACAGACTATAATTTCCACCTCTGGCAAACATCTTTGAAGTCAGTGCTTGGAAAGATATTTCAGATGTCAATCCAAAACTCAAGCCATGCTGTGGAAAATGAACGTCAGGGTCACGCTGTTACTAAATTATCCCTCTTCTTATAAGCTGCAGACTTCCAGCCCGTTGACTTGCCAAAACAGAAATTCTCTTCCTTTATTATTTTCTCTGCTTAGTAACATTCTAAATTTAACCAAGAAATACACATGAAATTCCTCCTCTTAAAAATATGAAAAAGTTAGCAACATCATGTAGAAATAGAGAGAATGGAAAATTCTCTGGACCTCTGTGCCTATCACACACGCTCCGTTTTGAACAAAGGTCAAAATTACAATACAGATTGGTCCCCATTTGGAATTGAGTTGAAAGGGGCAATGAATGCAAAACAATGACAAAGTAAAATGTAGTATAACAATGAAATACTTTCTAATTTGGCAGACATGCATCTAAGCTCTCTTGTTGACTAGTTAGGTCAATTCTGACTTGTGGTCCCCCCCTGTGGTAAAACAGGCCTGCTACAAAAGGTTTCCTGACTCGTGATCTTTATCACAGGAAAGATTTCCAGGTCTTTCTCCTGTGGAGTCACTTGATCGGTTACAACCACCAACATTTCTACTGATTGGAGTACTCAACCATTGGAGCACCAGACTCCTTGTGTAAGCTTTAAAACCAAAATAAGCCAGCCCAGTGATGCCAAGTCAATGCTGATTCCCCATGACTCTCTAGGACAGAAGAGAAGTGGCCCCATAAGGTTCGAAAGGCTGTAACTATGTACCGAAGCGATTGACCACACTGTGCTCCCAGGAAGTCACCAACCTCTCTGTTAGAACAAGCCCTCTAACCCCTCTTCCACCAGGGTGCTATGCAAGCTGCATGACTACTGTGGTGACTCAGAGCAAATCCGTGTAAGTCCCTGAGCCTGGGTTTTCACACATATAAAAAGGCAACGTATTATTTCACTTCCAAGGTTTAAATTTATATGGATTTCCTGAGAGGGCGCAGATGCCAAAAGTAGGCACTTAGATCTCCAGATCATTTTCAATTTTTATGATTCAATCACTCTTAAATGTATAACGTGTTCTGTTATAAATTGAAAGATGGTGATTTTTCT
>NW_022111373.1:109816569-109847990 GCF_000313985.2 Echinops telfairi
AAAGGAAAATAAGCTAATTCCAGGAACCCAAGTGGAAAGCGAATTTTGAGGATGATGAGGGCAACAAATGTATAAGTGTGCTTTACACAATTGGTGTATGTATGGATTGTGATGAATTGTATGAGCCCCAATAAAATGATTTTTTTAATCTAAAAACAAACCAAATGCTCAAAAATAATCAGGTGAATTAAATATTTATACATTGGTACACTGTACTGAAATAAAAATACCTCCTGGATCAGCATGAATAAATCTCAGTACCATAATTTTGAGTGAAAATAAGCAAGCAAGTCATAAAAGACTGCACATTATGTGCTATAAAGCATTGCTCTATGGTGGTTTCCTTAGCTGCACTTTTAAGGGAAGCAAATCATCTGCTGTTTCTTCCACAGCACTCTGGGTGGGTTCAAACCACCAGCCTTGAAGTTAACAGCCAACACAGACCATCAGTACCATCCAGGGACCTTTCACACACATACTCACCACAGTAGTTTTTCTAACTATATATATTTATCCACACATATTTTCATATATGAATTATTACATAATTTCAAAATGAAATCATGGACTGGCTCTGGGGTCATCCTTAAAGAATCGTCATAAGCAGTCATGGCCAGGACCTTGAGTAGTTTTAGCATCCATTCAAGGACATGCTACACGTTCCTGGACCCCCATGGATCACAGAATTGTTTTTAAAGCATAAACACACAAGAGCTTCAAAATTTTCCTGGAAAAATTCCATTATCTTTCAATTCCCTTTTTCCATGAACTTTTTGAAGTCCCCTCCTAGTTCATCTAAAAGTGGTGTAATTTTCATCACTGCTCAGTACCCAAGTGAAAGAATACCTACTCTTTTTAAGCCCACATGGAACACTGAAAACTATTTTTATTGACTGCATACTACACAACAAATGAATTCTCAACAAATACCTTAAAATCGACATTATATAAGCAGTGGTTTATGACAATAATTAACAAATTAGAAATTAATTTAATTAATTACCTGGAATGTATAGGAGAGGACATTTCCACTCAGCCTGTAGAAATCTTTTTTGTCTCCACTAAACACCTTTCTGCACTGACCACCAAAACTTTTAGTGTTGATCACTCTGTTCCTAAACTGGCCAGTGAGTGCATTGTACCTGTTTTGTGAAGATGAGGAAGAAAAGACCATTAGAAACCAAAAAATGTTCTTATCATAAAATGCATCTTTAGAGAACTCTAGAAATTCTTGAAATGTATTACAGTTGAGCACTTTATTTGAGAGCTAGAAGAAAGAAAGCAGCCTCCTAACACACACGAATACACTGGTTGGTATAATAGCTAGGACTAAAGGCTGGGAAATCCAGCATCCTTTCAGCCTAAGAATGTGTTTATTTAGAAAGTACACACTCTCATTATATCTATGGCAACAGCTGGTTTTGAACTGAATCTACAGATAAAATCATACAATTAAGGCTAAAGCTACCTACATTGAATTTCAACTCATTGCTTCTTAGCATGTTGAGTAGTATATTCTTAGAGTAACTTTATCTTGTTTCTCTATTAATAAATGTCAAGATATTGTTTTTTAACTGGTATCTACTTGTTGCTTGAAACCCGATTCTTTCAAAGTCTTGGAAACTTTACTTGGGTCCAATGGCCTTTAATTGTTACTCAGAATTATGTTTGAAAAGACAAGCACAGGATTCTCCCCATTTCTCTTGGAAATGAGAGTTCCCAGCTGGTTGGTTAAGTATTTGTCATTCTATTACAACAAACCATTTGTCTCTTCCTTTGCTTTGACCTCTCACTTTCTCTTCTCTCTTCCTTCTCTTCATTGCATTAGTCAATGGCGCTACACCAGTGAATCACCCCTCTCCCTTCACCCTCCTGTTATGGCTTGATTGTGTTTAAAATGTGTATTGAAATCCTGAAGCTTCTAATTGTTCAAAGGAGCCCTGGTGGCTCAGTGGGCTATGAGTTGAGCTGGTGACCACCAGGAGGGCAGTTCAAACCCACCAGACACTGCATGGAAGAACAAAGTGGCTTTCTGCTCCTGGACAAGTTCACAGCCTCAGAAACCCTAGGGGGCACCTTTAGCCTGACTGATAGGGTTGCTAGGAGTCAGAATGGATGCACTAGTGACGGGTATGCATGTGACATAGTCCCGTTTGGGAGTGGGGTTTCCTATGTGGTTCATGGTGCTCTATTAGCTCAGGATATGCCCTAGACCTAATGCCTTTTGAATTACCGAAAACAAGTTAGACACAGGAGCAGACGAAGATCACCTAGTCACCGAGGTGCCCCAGTGTTCCAGAAGCTGAAACAAGACAGAAGAGAGTGAACCTTCTCCAGTAGGCAGGGCCCTGAACTCAGACTTCGAGCTTCCTAAACGTGTGCTATTCTTGTTACAGCTTCTCTAGTAAACAGGCACTCCACCAGTCCCCAGAGTGATCAGTCGTCCAAGTTTTCCTAGAACCAAGGGGGTGGAATTCTCAGGGCTAAAATCAGTCACGCTACACCTTATGTGTGTTTACATGTGTACGTTTTACCACATAAAAAAATTTATATTTCCAATCCAAGGTAGGTAAATCTGTAGAGACAATAACTAAATTGAGATTTTCTTCGGGTTTTGACAGAGGAGGTTCAGGCAGAAAAGGGGAGCCAGTAACTGTGAAGCCAAAAATGAAGACAATGTTCTACAATTTATAGTGGGGATGATTGCACTTTCTCTTTTTAATCTATGCAGACCGTTGAATTGTATGTAAACGATGTCAATAAAACTGTTTATTGCAGGATGGGACAAAGAACTCTGAGCCAGAGAAGGCTTGGCTATAAAGTGATTCGCTCTCACATTCCCCATGCCATAAAATAAAGCAAATCAAAAATGAAAGACTATCATAGATTGTAGCGCGTGTGGGGAATTGTCTGGTGCTTTACCCATTTCCGGTCAGTTCGACGTTTGGAGGAGGTTTATCAATGTCACAGGCAGGCCTGCTTTCTGAGCCTTCGCATCTGTCTTCATCCGAGCTATCCTCCTCGCAGTCAGCATCCCCATTGCAAACCAAAGTTCTGCTGATGCACTGACCTGCGAACCAGAAAGGAAGACAGGGAAGAAAAGAAACTACCGCATTAAGCAGCTTCCTCCGCCGCCCTTCTTCCAGCTCTGGGAGTGTGATGAGCTTGAAGCAAATCCCCAGGGTGTCTGGGTGTGGCAGCACAGCAAATTGATTCTGACCTCGCACAGCCACAAAATTGCAAATAGAATCTTAATTCAAGATGACTGGTTCTGCACCATAAGCAAGCAGCAGTTCAGAATCCTCTGAAATCATACAATGCCACCTACTGGGAAGACAGATTGATCTCTGCTCTTCAATTTCCAATTCCTTTCTGTAATCTCGGAGATACCAAAATTCTATTTTCTTAGTGATTTAGGTTTATCAACTTGAGAACTGGGCCACCAAGATAAAACTCAACATTTCTTATTCACCTATTCTATATAAGACATTCTTCTGCCTGTCAGAGGGGGGTGGGGAATACAATAAATGTGGTCTCTGCCAAGCTTTTATTATAATTTACAATGGGACAGGATAATATGGGAAGACATACACTACTGTAATTCAGCATCATGAATTACAGAATTTTGAATTTTGTTATAATAAATTCCGGGGCCCAGGGAAGCACAGAAAGGCACTGGATCATTTACCTCCCAAGCAACATCTCCAGCCATTTTTCTAATATCTTTAGATACTGGACCACTAGTATGCTTTCTGTTCTCCCCCAGTAATCTGCATTTATAGTTCTCTCTCATAGAAAGGTTTTCTCTCCCTATCTGCTATTTGTCCCCAAGAATCAAATTAAACATGATCTCCTCACAGTAATCACCCCTACCCCACAGACCAAGGATCATGTTCTTCTTGTGTCTTTATAATATGCTCTGTATACAACTATCATAGTATGCAGCCCACTATACTGTCGCTCAGTCCCATGCAATAGACGTTAGCCGACAGTCTACTATGCACTAGGAACTCCAGTATGCAATCAATAAATAAATAGATAGATAGATAGATAGATAGATAGATAGCCAACCAACTATGATCTTTGTCTTCAAGGACCTCAGGATCTACCAATAAAATGTCCAGGACAACAAACAGTCCGGATTATAGGATGGTGGAAGGTACAGAAGGTGCCAAGAGAAGTGAGAGGTTAATTAGCCATTCAAGTGGGGCTTGAGGGAAGGCTTCCCCTAGGAGGCAACCTCTGATTTAGGTTTGAAAGTAAAATTGGAGTTTGAGAGCGTCGGATGAAAGTAAACTATTTTATTGAGGAAATAAACACAATGGCTTCTGGGGAAATATTTTACAGTGCAAAATGCTCCAAGGAGGTGCAGGCTTACAGGCATATATTTATATAGTGAGAACAGGGACTAATAACATAATATTCTTATTGGTTTAAAATGATTGAGGTCAGTTAAAGGCGGGAAAAAGCAATGCGATTATTAACATTATTGATTGTATACATACAAATGCAATATATTGATTGGCTAAAAGATCATTACAAAAGGACACGGACCTGTCACAGGACACTGTTTGCTAGGTGTTGAGTAACCATCTTCAAAAATTTCATGGGAAAATTCCATTATCTTTGAATTTCATTTTTCTATGAACTTCTGGCTTTCTATGAAGCCCTTCTGGCAGGTTTTCTGTGATTGTGTAGCACAGGCGTTTCATATGAATTTAACTGCATTTTTTTTTCAACATGGTAAGTAAGATAAGTTTAAAATAACTCTCATACACACACACAAAAAAAATAACTCTCTTGAGATCATCCTGCATAAGGGGATTTCAGATCATCATTTGGGTCCCAACCCCTCTGGGAGGGAACACTTATATGGGAAAAGTGTAGCATAAAACACCAAGAAGGAGGAAAAAATTGCCATTATTACACACAGAGGTAAGAAGTAAACAAGTGTTTGCTAAGGCAGAGAAGGCAAGATGAAGTCAGTGGAAGCTTGGATCGGATGTTAGTCATTTTACATTGAAGTATCTCTACTGTACAGTTCCTCCTCAACAGATATTATTGAGAAGTTCTGACATGGAGCTGACTTATGCACAATTCTTCCCATAGCACTGTAATATATTTGAGAGAACTATGTATTTCATTTCTGTATTCACTATCCTCATCACTATCTCCGAAAACATGGCAAGGTAAATCAGTATTTGTTCAAATTTGTTCAGCCCATCTGAAAACATAAATGCTACAGACAATAGATTAACCAATATCCAGAGCAAGATGATATTTTACACACAACAAAAATAGAGATTATCTTTGATGCTCCTTGATGAGCTAATGGGTTTTTTTTTCTTGTACGCATAACTTAAGCAGGAAAATTGCTTTTGTTCAATCTCAGTGTTCATACCACCCTTACTTTACATATTTACCCAAAATGTGATGCTAGAAACTTAGGTCTGTTAATAAGCATGGCTTCATTTAAAGGATAGCAGGTAGTCCCACCTGCATTTGATGGCTGTGTGTATGATCAATACACCAACAAAAACACTGATGATTCAGGGGGTGATTATTTATAGACAATATAACTTCTAATATTCAACATGTAGGTAGGGTCACTATGACTCAGAATTGACCAGACAGCGGTGAGTTTTATATTGAGCAAAGTATATTTTGAATTTATTTACAGTCTGTGTCCAGAGATTGTGGGGACAAGTTACCTGAGAAGCACCTGAAACGCTCTCCACATCCCTCTTCTGTTGGGCATCCTCGTGTGGGCTCACAGGTCTGTGTTTCAAAAGCACTTCCGACACAAGGTTGGCCCCCATACTGACCGTAAACAGCAATTGACTGCCTGCGAGTCTAAACATAAAACAGTGCTTTCAGAGAGTTCCAGTTTCCTTTATCTAAGATAAATTGATGCAATTGGAGAGATGATGTTCGGGAAATTGCTCTTGTGCTCTTTAGAAATAAAACCTCCAAAATCAATGAACCCACAGACCTACTTGTCCTTGAATTCAATGACATTTGGGTATTTATAGAGCATTCTCGGTTATATATTTATCTTCAAGATTGAATGCAAAAAGAGAGAGAATCTAAGAACATGAGCTGAAAGAGTCAGGTTATAGGCATAGAGGCAAATAAGAGTTCAATATAGAAAAATTAACATTTTTACAGAATGATTAATATTTTTGTCAAAGCTGTGTGTCAAGAGTTCATTAGAAAGGTAAAATAAATTCTATTAGAGGGTATACAAGTCCTGGGCCACAGGCTAGAAATGAAGTGGAGTCAAGGAAATCTTTAGAAATAAGATGGCATTTGATTTGAACTGAATTTTAAACTTTGTCAGGCAGGCAAGAAAAGAAAGAGTCCTCAAATGAAATATGCTAATATTGAAGTTATATTTTTTTTAAAAACAACACACCTCCAAATAATCCAAAGATGAAGCTACATCTATAATGGAATTTTAGCAGACATTCAAAAACACTGACCTCTGAAGAGGATTATATTAAACACCCCCACACCCTAAAAAGTTAAATGGATAATATTTCAAAAACAAGCCTGTCATGCTACCTCCTAATTCACAACAGAAAGTTTACATCAATAATCAAACCAACAAGCAAGCTCTGGCAGGGGAAAGGTATCAGAAAATTGAGAACATTATCAGACAAAATGAGAAACAACTAAAATTCATTTAATTCTTATTCAGTATGAAGGCATACATCAAACATTTAATTTTAAAAGAGGGAAAACTTCCAAATATGCGCACACATACACACACCCCACAATAATCATAGGTGCATCTGTTAGGCCTCAGGCCATCCTCACCTCTACTCACTCACACAAATGAACCCAGGCCGAGATTTCTGAGGATTTAAACCTGGAGAGTAAATCAAAGGGAAAGTAGATATGCAAGCCCATGTGGAATGTATTCTTCCAGCATAAATTGGGTTCAAAGTGGGAACTCCTTGAGGCAAGGGACCCAGTAATGGAAGCAGACTCTTGGTTTGCACCAGGCAGGAACTAGATCTAATGCCTTTCATTGTGGGTAAGCAGAGAAATCATGAAGAAATGCATGAGCAGTGGAACCTCGTGCCAGTACAGTTTCTTGATAGCCACTTTTTGATTGATATAGACATCTCTCATATGTAACTTATTAATTCATCCTTGTTTGATGTATCAATGTCCTAATAAAACAGATTATGCTGCTTGTATAAGTAACGCTTTCTCTTCCTATATTTCCAGTGCCCTTGTTCCCACCTGACAAATTCTCTTCTCATGGTCTTTTATCATTTTCACTTGTCTGCTTGTGCATAACAATTCATTTTCATACTCCAGGGATATGTCCATTTTATTATGAACTTTCCACTCAAAAAATAAAAAATGGAATGCATCTTCTAACTATGTCTAGCTCAAGTTTTCTCTTGCTTTTCAATGATAAAAGTTTCCATGTGTTTGGTGTGGGCTTGTCATTTGCTTTGTGATTCCGAGTTGCCTGTAATCAGCGCTGTCATCTATTACATTTGCTAGAAGCCAAGTTCTGCATTTGTGTGACTTATTTTGTGAACACTACCCATATAGATATTAAATAAATGCTTGATGAAAATTATGATTATGATGTTTCAAAATAGAAATGGTCTTCTATAATATGGTTCTGTTATTTTAATCATTTTTAACATATTTCTATCTGAATTAAACCACTTTAAAACTACTTAACCATTAATACGTTGGTCTCTTTAAAACAAAGATTGTACGTCTAGGACTCTACCCTCTGAAAGTAACCAAATGAGCAGATATTTATGTATAAAAATATTTATTTAAATTTTGTTTATGATAATAAAATGAAAACCATTTAAAATACTGAACAAAAGAATGTAAATAAATTTATTCTATCATATAATAGAGTATTGTAGAACTCAAAATTCATGCCAAGTGCTAATTGTTAGAATAAAATTATGAGATAAAGAACTATGAAAAAAATCCTGCTTCTAGACACCATAAACACAGAAAATAAACTAAAAGAATATATGCTAAAATGCTATTTTCCTAAATGGTGGAATTATGAGTTGATTTTCTTTTCTTTATGCTTTTCTGTATATTCTACAATAAGCAATTTAATATATAATTTTAAAATAGACATTTTAAGAATACCCTATTCAAGTTTGATTTTTTTCATACTATATAGGATCTAAACTTTATCAGATTAAAAATGTTTAATTATTCATGGTCACTCATTATTTGTGAAGTAATGCATCCTGCTTAAGCAGCAACTGATTAGTTTTTGTTTCAAATGAAATGAAAACTTGAACCCAGTTAATATGAAAAGGATTTTTAATTATCGGTTTTCATTTCATGCCATTCCTATTTCTTTCTTAGTTAGAGCTAGCAAGTTGACATTCATTTTTAGCCTATCTAGGGCAAAGGTAACATGTTTCCAAAGTTTTCAAGAGAAATTTAAATTTAAAAATTATATTTTAATATTATTAACAATTAATATTATTAATAAGCCATACTTTCTCCCTTCAAAATTACCAATACAATTTTAAAGAAAAATGAATTACCATTCAAAGTCAATACCATTTTGAACCTTTCGAAGCTTATTCTGCATATAAATAATCAAATATAAAGATTTTTCATGGTCCTACCTGTGTCTTGGTACAGCCGCTGCATTCTGACCAAGGGGCATAGGAACCCCACTGGCAATTGACTGGAGAGGAGGCACTGTCATAGTGTCAAATTGTCCATCGTAAGACAGGTAGAAAAGTAAGAGAGAAGGCAGAAAAAGAAGAGTCAAAATGCGTCAACATAACCACACAATTCTTTTTCAAATACGTTTACAAGTATTCCAGGATGTGTAAAAGTGGGAGGAATTACGCATTTATTAAAGATTAATTAACTCAGCCAATATTTATTAATAAATTTCCAGTTACTTAGATATAGACTAAAGTTGTAGCTATGAAAAAGGAAATAGACCATTAACTATGGATGGAGAGGGAGGAGAAGGACACAGATGTCTAAATAATTCATCATAATATAACTTACTTAATAGATTTCATAACAGCATCAAATATAATATAAAATGTTCAAGAAGTAAAGGCAAAGGATTAGAGGAGAAAAGTGAAAACTTATAGGAGGAAGATATAAGGATTTTGAAGGTTTTCTGAATAATGCTTTGAAGAGATACCCGTAAACTCGTTAGTGAGGGGAAGGCTCTAACACAATGGTTCTCAACCTTCCTAATGCCGCAACCCTTTCATCCAGTTCCTCCTGTTGTGGTGACTACAACCATAACATTATTTTTGTTGCTACTTCATCACTGTAATTCTGCTATTGTTATGAATCATAATGTAAATATCTGATATGCTGGGTGCATTTTCATTGTTACAAATTGAACATAATTAAAACATAGTGATTAATCACAAAAACAATATGTAATTATATATTGTGAAATATTTCTTTCTAATTACAAATAAATGAAATTTTGTCTTGAAGCACGATATAGCATGGGTAACAATCTCACACAGGTACTCCTATGTGGGCGTATCTGCATGTGGGGGGACCCGCCTGGAGATGATATAGGAGAGGTGTCTCGGTTCCTAAGACCATTGGAAATATATTTTCCGATGGTCTTAGGTGACCCTTGTGAAAGGGTAATTGGACAGCTCCCCCAAAGGGTTTGTGACCCACAGGTTGAGAACCGCTGCTCTAACAAGACCGTATGAGGAGGTTTGGTGGGACATCCCACTTAATTGCTCTAATAGTGTGTTTAGCATTTCTATTCTACCTCCTAGATCATTGCATAGTGTCTGGAATCTTAAAAGCTTGCAAGTAGTTAC
Organism: Echinops telfairi; assembly: GCF_000313985.2. Taxonomy (NCBI): domain Eukaryota; kingdom Metazoa; phylum Chordata; class Mammalia; order Afrosoricida; family Tenrecidae; genus Echinops; species Echinops telfairi. Next base: position 109,826,397 of record NW_022111373.1, read on the forward strand.
AAGGCAAGGCAATTGGTCTCAATTTGCCTAGAGCAGCAGAGGTTAGTCAAGAATGGAAAAAAGAGAATGAAATATGTGGCTGATTGCCTTCATAAACAACTGTCTCCTTTACCAAGAGATCCAAAAAAACCAAACTCAATGGTGCTTGGCTACCATTACTAAACATTTTAAGTTAAGGTTCTATAAAAGAATTCAGTCAAAGAGGGGAAAATGAAGAGCATAATTTAAAGTTTGTATGGAGCTATGGAAGCTGGATGACTCCCAAAATTATTGCCCTACTTCCTTAAACCTTAAACATAAAATAGCCACTGAACTCTTCAAAAATCGAACAATAATTAAGATTAACATATCTAAGTAAGGGGTGTCTGCTTTGAGCATTATGCTCTTTTAAGACCAATCTATATATCATAAAAAATTATATATATATTGCATTAAATTCAAAAGATTAAATAAGAACACTAAGGGACAGGGTCTTTATGTCAATGCAGGAGATACACCTCAGCAAAGGAGAGTGACAGACACACTTGTATCCTGAGGAATTAAGACACAAAATACATGGTGTTTGAGGAAGAAGAAGATAGCTGTATCAAGATTGTTGAACTGTTGGTAGGCTGATAAACATGGTCTTCCTACATCAATGCTCTATATGCTTTATTGAGGTAGGTATTATTCTAGCAAACCTGTCTGTGATATTCTCAGTGGTTATTATTGTAAATTTTCCCTGACAATTAACCCCCATTATTTGTATAAATAGTGTAAATAGCCACAGAAAGGATTGATTCTGTACAAGTGAATAATTTAGGTACTGTGATATGGATTTAGCCTACATTGGTCCAATATCAAATATCAACAGGGCTCTAAAAAATTTGTACCAGGGGCTATTCAAAGACATCAACAGAAGATCATTATGTCCCAGGGGGATGATCAAGAAGGTTCCACTATAAGCTAACAAGGAGGCTTTGAAAGGGTTGCCTAAGGCAAATAAGAACTCACACACATAGATCCAGGAATGGGTTTGGGATGCAAACTAGATCCTAGCTCCAACTTAAGAACAATTAGTTCTTGCATCACGGCCCTGCTCAATACTCCCCTCAGGAAGGGAGCACAGAAAATATGGGTGCTATAGCAAAATGTGGTGAAGAAATTAGATAGTGCCCGGCCACCAGATGAAATTGTATCTGGGGTCTTAAAGGTTTGTCTCCAACGTGGAAGAAGCATACCAACATCAGTCATCAAAGGATTGTAAGACACAAAACCCAAAATTAAAGGAGGGAATAGTATCCGAGCTTGAATTGTGAGAACCTGGTTTCTAGAAGGCTATGGATGACAGTGGGAGCCCAAGACACATTTGTGGGCACCACATAGGAAATAAGCCTCCGGTGATCTCCCTCCATCCATAACTGAGGGACGGGAGGAAAGTGCTCACTAAGCAGAGTGCATTGGAGAGATGCCTATGGAAGATCAAAGGATAGGACTGGCTGTTTCTCATCATTTTTCCTGTATTTGGGTTGGTGGGGTTTGTTCATATTGGTGCTTTTCTCAGACGGGTCATGCCATTCGGGGGTCCCCCTCTTGAATTTGTGTTATATGTTTTCTAGTATATGAACCCCAGGAGGGATGAACCTATATGGACAGCAAGTAAGATAAGGGTTAGTTTGGGAGAGAGGTGGGGGGGGCGGAGGGGGGCAGCGGTTTAAAGGGAACTGATGTCAAGGAGTTAAGGAGTTCAGGAAGGGAAATAATGTTTGAAAACTGATTGTGGTAGCAATGGTACAATACTATGAAATGATATATGCATGCACTCCCAAATAAAAAGGAAGAAGGAAAAGGAGAGTGAGTATGGTTGGATGGCTTGAAGAAAGTATCCAATGCCAGGGAGTTATACATGTCAAATTGTTGAGTCGGTGCATGCTATGCCTACTCTCAACAACGACACACAATAAAATTAATCCTGTCTTTGAGATCAATGCGGAATAGGAAATTAAAAATGGCAAAGGCTAAATGAACAGAAAATTATTTTTAAATACTCTCCTTCTCCACTCTCAGCTCTGCCCTATTAATTCAGGCAACCTCTCACACATCCCTGCAGGAGGCAACTTGAGTTTAAACAATTGCACATTAATAAAATACATGTGGAAAATTGAGAGTTAATTTAAATTGGAAAATAAGCAGTAAAGCAGATTTCATATTTCTCATAACTCTCAGCTTTGGCTCTTGAGAACAGAACTTGGCTAACCCTGAGGGATTCAAAAAGTCTAAAATCATTGTCTTGAACTAGAAAATGAACCAGAATTTCTGCTCTCTGTATTTTGAGCCAGTCGAAGAGCCAGTAAGGTGATTCTTCCACCACTTGTCTGTCACTTTGTCATACTGCGGTGGCTATGTGTTACTATGATCCTGGAAGATCTGCCACCAGTATTTCAAATACTAACAAGGTCAACTATAGTGAACAGTTTTCAGCAAAACTTTCAAACAAAGACAGACTGTGAAAAAGGATTTCACAATCTATTTCTTGACACACACACTAAAAATAGCTGATGAAAACCTTATGAACGTTGTCTGAATATTTCTGGTAATTTAATACCAGAAAATGAGCTGCTTGAGTGGGAAGGTGCTCAAAATATGACTGAAGAAGTGCTGCCCCCTCAAAGCAGTAGTACAGTAACTTTGTGGGTTTTCAATGCCATCTTGTTGGTTCTGACTCATAGCAACCCTATGCACACCAGAATGAAAGACTACCAGATCCTGCACCATCCTACAATCACTGTCATGTTTGAGGGTATTGTGGAATCATCTCACTGAAGATTTTCCTCATTTTCACCCTCCCTCTACCAAACATAATGTCCTTCTCCAAGGACTGGTGTCTCCTGAGAACAAGTCCAAAGTAGGTGAGCCAAACTCTCACCATCCTGGCCTCTACAGGAGCATTCTGACTGTACTTCTTCCAAGACAGATTTGTTGCTTCTTCTGGTAGTCCATGGTCCTTTCAATAATCTTCACCAACACCACAATTTAAATGTGTGCATTCCTCTGTGATCTTTGTATTCATTGTCGAGCTTTCATATGTGTATGAGGCGATTGGAAATAACATGGTTTGGGTCCAGCACAAATTAGTCCACAAGACTCTTGTTCTTCAAACATTTAAAGAGGTCTTGTGCAGCAGATTTTCCCAGCGCAATATTGTCAATTTATTTCTTTACTGTTGCTTCCATGTGCAGTGATTGTGGAAACAAGGAAACTAAAATCTTTGACTATTTCACTCTTTCTCCACTTCTCATGGTGTTTTTGATTGGTCCAGTTAGTTGTAAAGATTGTTGTTTACTTTGCATTTAGTTATAATCTATATCGAAGGCTAGTTCTCATCAGCAAGTGCTTAAATTCCTTTTCACTTTCAGTGAAAGTGTTATCTATCATTGGTTGTGTTATCTGCATCCCTTGGGTTGTTCATAAGCCCTCCTCCAATCTTGATGCCTCATTCTTCATATAGTCCAGTTTCTCAGATTATTTGCTTAGCGTACAAAGTAGAGAAAACTTTAATGATGTGGAGGGAGTAAAACTTTCAGGGCCTTCATTGGTTGATACAGCATGATTCAAAATTAAAAGGTGCAAAGATCCATTAGTAATCAGAACATGGAATGTATGAAGTATGGATCTAGAAAATTTTAAATCATCAAAAATGAAATTGAGCACCTGAAGATTGGTTAGTGAGTTAGGCCTGAGTGAGCTGAAATGAACTGGTATTGTACATTTCAGTCAGACAATTATATGGTCTACTATGCCAGCAACAACAAATTGAAGAGAAGTGTCTCATTCACTATCAAAAAGAACATTTCAAAATCTATCCTGAACTAAAATGCTATCAGTGACAGGTAGTACCTATACATCCACAGGAAAGACTAGTTAAATTGCTAGTATACAAACAACCACTAAATAAACCAAGTACTAAAGCCAAAGATAAAGAAATTAAAGAAGTTTTCAACTTCTGAAGTCTGAAACTAATCAAACATGATGGATTGATAATTACTGATGATTGGAATTTTAAAACTGGAAACAAAAAAAATGGGATAATTAGTTCAAAAGTGTGGTCTTGGTGATAGAAAGTCGTGAGAGCATTTTGCAAGAACAATTACCTATTCACTGGAAACAATTTTCCTCAACAGCATACCTGGTGGCTGAACCCATGGCCCTCACCAGGTAGAGTGCACAAGAATTAAATCAATTACAGTGAGTGGATTTGTTGAATAGCTCCAAGCTCAAACTTTCCACTTCTTGAACAGCAAAATTTGAAGAAAAAAAAAATTCTACCAGGAGTTTGTACCTTTTCTTGATATTTGAACCAAAAATCCAACTTGAAAAAGCCTACTAACCCACCCAAGGGAAGGGTATTGTTTGCATCTCCACAGGCAAAGAGGGACCAGACTTCAATCCTGTGCTCCAGGATGTGAATGCAACATACCAGCATGAAGCAGGGAACCAGTGGAGAGGTCTGAGGGGCCAGCCCCAATCCCAACTACATGGACAGCCACCCCACCCCCCAGAAGAATTTTCTTCAGAGGAAAGCACTGAAGCTACAACTCAGGGAGAGGGACATGTCTGATTAGAGCACACAGGAGCAAATGAAGGGGTTGGAAGAGAGAGTGGAGCACATTCTGGTCCACCAAGCCTTGAGGATGATATCCCTGCTCAGAGCAGCCAAAGCACAGAGAGGACCATATGGCCGGCCCCACTATGAGACATGACATCCCTCACTGACCCATAGCCCTACAGAGGACTGGAGGTACAGTACGGGAACTGTGCCCCATCTGACCCAACCACACCGAGGCAAAACACTAAGGGCGTGCAACAGAACAGCAAGGGGAGCAGAGCAAGGAAGTCCAGAGGGAGTGCCCAAAAATAGAATTTGGGGTCAGTGTGTGGCACTCCATGAGACTCAACCAGAAAACACTTCTAAAGGTCAACAAACAGACCTTGAACTATTTACAAGCTTGTGTATGTGTGTGTGAGTGATTGATTTGTTGTTGTTGTTGTTTTGTTTTGTTGCTTTGTTTTGCTCTGTCTGGGTTTTGTGCATATTATTGTCTCTGCAGGTCTATCTCTATAAGATAGGCTGGTTAAACAATCTGGAGGAGAAAGCAACGGGACTGATGGTTCCAGGTGACATGGGAGAGGGGTGGGGAAGGGGAGGTAGGGGCAAAGGGAGTAGGTGTTAACAAACCCAGGGACAAGGGAGCAACAAGTGATCCAAAATCAGTGGTGAGGAGGGTGTAAGAGGCCTGGTAGGGCTTGATCCAAGGCAATGTAACCAAGATAAATTACTGAAACCCAAGTGAAAGCTAAGCATGATAATGGGACAAGAGGAAAGTAAAGGGAGATAGAGGAAAGAACTAGGAGGCAAAGGGTATTTATAGAGGTCTAATTACAGGTATGTACATGTGTAAATATATTTATATATGAGGATGGGGAAATAGATCTATATGCCTATATTTATAGGTTTAGGATTAAGGTTGCAGATGGACATTGGGCCTCTACTCAAATACTCCCTCAGTGCAAGAACACTTTGTTCTATTAAACTGACACTGAATGATGCTCATCTTCCTGACAAGATCGTTGAAGACAAAGTGGGTGCATAAGCAAATGTGGTAAAGAAAGATGATGGTGCCCGGCTATCAAAAGATATAGTGGCTGGGGTCTTAAAGGCTTGAAGGTAAACAAGTGGCCATCTAGTTCAGAAGCAACAATGCGCACATGGAAGAAGCACACCAGCCTGTGTGATCACGAGGTGTCAAAGGGATCAGGCATCAGGCTTCAAAGAACAAAAAAATAATATCGAGAATGTGGGGGAGCGCAGTGGGGATTCAAAGCCCATTTGTAGACAGCTGGACATCCCCTTACAGAAGGGTCATGGAGGAGATGAGTCAGTCAGGATACAGTGTAGCCATGATGAAACATACAACTCTCCTCTAGTTCTTAAATGCTTCTTCCCCACCACTATCATGATCCCAATTGTATGTTACAAATCCGGCTGGATCAGAGCATGTACACTGGTACAGATAGGAACTGGGAACACAGGGAACCCAGGACAGATGAACCCTTCAGGACCAGTGCTGACAATGGCAATACCAAGAGGGTAAGGGTAAGGTTGGGTAGAAAAGGGGAACCTATCACAAGGATCTACATATAACCCCCTCCCTGGGGGACGGACAACAGAAAAGTGGGTAAGGGGAGACATCAGACAGTGTAAGATATGACAAAATAATAATAATTTATAAATTATCAGGGTTCATGAGGGAGGGGAAAGCAGGGAGGGAGGGGGGAAATGAGGAGCTGATACCAAGGGTTCAAGTAGAAAGCAAATGTTTGAGAATGATGATGGCAACAGATGTACAAATGTGTTGACACCGTGAATGTATGTCTGGATTGTGATAAGAGTTGTACGAACCACAACAAAATGATTTTAAAAAGAAAGAAAGTAGTGGTGGGGGAGGGGGGGAGAAGAAGAAAGAAAGGAAAAAGCCTGTACAGGCAGAAAGTGAATCACGTGATGCATCTGGCCACTGACACAAAGGGGCAGTGCTTCGGTCTCAGTGCCCTTGGGCACTGTGACAAGATGAATTGTTCCGTGTCTGACCATTTCAGGAGGTCGTATATGATCAACATCTAATGGTTTTGAACATAGAAGTTCAAGCTCTAGTGGAGGCATTGGTAAAAAATAAGGCTCCAGGAATTGATAGAATACCAAGAGAAAGGTTTCAATAAATGAATGCAAGACTCATCTCTGCCAAGAAACTTCGAAGAAAGCTACCTGGTCCATCAGCTGAATCTATATTCATGGTCATTCTGAAGAAATGTGATCCACTGGATGTAGAAATTATCAGACAATGTCATTGATATCGTACCTATGTACATTTTGCTGAAGTTAATTCAAAAGTTGCTCTAGCAGTACATCAGCAGGGAACTAGCCAGACTCAGAAGAGAGCATAGAATGAGGGCAATGAGACGGGTTTAGGCTAAAAACACAGAATACCAGAGAATGCATACCTGTATTTTATTGGCTATACAAAAGCATTCAGCTATACATTATAATAAATTATTGATAGCATTGCCAAGCATGGGAATTCCATAACACTTAATGATACTCATGCAGAAGCTGCACATAGAGCAAGAGGCTCTACAGTTAACCAAAACAAGGGGTTGGGGCATGGTTCACAATCAGGAAAGATGTGCATGAGAGTTTGTTAGGAAGCTAGAGGCAGAGTTAGGGGTTGCCCCTCTAACATGCCAAAGCCTCCCTCCCCCGTTACAGGAAGTTGGCAGCTCCTTAAGACTGGAGGGCATGCACACTTTCAGGTCTTTGAGACAAGAAGCCAGTAAACCTGGGTGGGACCCCATCCAGGCCAGGTGGGTTTAATTCAGCCAATGGGGTTAACCAGAGAGACCTCATAAAGCCAGAAGTTTTCTCTCTGGCTCTCCCGGCGGCTCTGAGACACAGTGCAGCATGGCCAGGCTATGTCCCAAGTGGCCAGGCTGCGGCTCCACGCATTTTTGCCACTTCTATCCTTTATAAACTCACTTGGATCACCAACCAGGCTTCAGTGTGAATTCTTTCTCACGCAAAGTCAAAGACCGAGGTATTTGTCTCACGAGAGAGACCTAACAAGGTGCTTACTTTCATCATACTTTTTCAATATGTATGTTGATCAAGTAATCCGAAAAACTAGAATATATGAAAAAGAATTTAGCACCAGGATTGGAGGAAAGACTCATTATCAACCAACAATATGCAAATGACACAAGCTTGCTTGCTAAAAGTGAAGAGGACTTGAAGTATCTACAGATGAAGATCAAAAATTACTGCCTCAATACATGTTACATCTCAATATAAACAAGGAGCCCTGGTGGCATTGTGGATTACAATTCAAAACCAGGCTCTTCACGGGAGAAAGATGAGGCTCTCCGTGCCAGTAAAGAGTTACAATCTCAGCCACGCACCAGGGCAGTTCTACCCTACCTATAGATTGTCTGTGAGTCAGAATTAGCTCAATGGCAGTGAGTTTTGGGGTTGAGTCAATAAAAGAAAGCAAAAACCCTCACCTCAGGACCAAGAGGCAACATCATGATAAAGAAGAGATGGAAGTTATAAAGGTTATTATTTTACTTCTATCCACAATCAATGACCAAGGAAGCAGCAGTCAAGAAATTAAATGACATTACTTTGGGCAAATCTGTTGCAAAGACAAATTTTAAGTGCTAAAGAGTAAAAATGTCATGTTGAAGACTCAAGTGAGCCTGACCCAAGTCATAGTATTTTCAATCAAATTATGTGCATGCAAAAGCTGGACAATGAATAAGAAGATCAAAGAATGGATGCCTTTGAGTTACGGTATTGACGATACCAGGGACTGCCAGAGCAAACAACCCTATCTTGGAAGAAATACAACCAGATGCTCCTTAGAAGCGAGATGGCAAGACTTCATCTTACGTACTTTGGAAATGTGAGACGGAGAGACCAGTTCCGGACAAAGACACAATGCTTGGTAAAGTAGACCAGCGAAATAGAGGGAGATCAAGGAGACAGATGGCACAGTGCCTGCAACAACGGACTCAAACATACCAACGGTTGAGAGGGTGGCACAGGACCGGCAGTGTTTTATTTAGCTGTACATAGGATCACTATGAGTTGGAAGCAACCCGATGACACTAACAACCAAAGGCTCTCTAGAAGTTAAGTCAGAACCAACTCGTAACACCTACCGATAAACAATAACACAGCGGTACATCTTAACACCTACCAACAAACAATAACATACTGGTTCTTGCTTCCCTTAAGCCTGCCAATACCCACTCTACTTGATGAGTCCCATTGTAGAATCATGTTTATCTCAGCTATTTCTCTGGAACTAATCTTGGTAGCTTGTAGATTTTACCATTATCTTTGCTGTATCTCTAATATGTGACCAAAACTGAACTATCTTTGCTTAGTGGTTCCTATTCTTTGTGAAAGCCAAAAGCCTTTCCCAAGCCTTGAAGCTTAGAAAGGTGAGCTGGCTTAGGCTCATTTCCCACAAAGTCCTGTAAAGTCTTTCTCAAAGCACTCATCACGTTTGTATGGAAATGAGTTCTTTCACACTCGGAATCCCTTTACCTCTCAGTGCAGCATTCCCATTCTTGGTCTCCCCAGTATCCAGCACTGTGCTGGCCCCTGGTCTGAGAACTAATGTCTATGAACGGACGCTGTCCCATCAAACTGACTGAAAGCAAAGCAAGATCATGAGCAAACACAATGGCCTTTTTCCAGGCCTCAAGAATAGATAATAATTATTACCTTTAAAAATGCCCAGTCTCTAAAGTCCAGATGATATTTTGCAAGAATTGTTTATAAAGATAAAATTCTGCTCTAAAATTTATGGGTCTGCTAGGATTCTCTGAATTTCAGGTCCTGAGCCAACCAAAAATGTTGATGTGGTTTTAATCTTCAACTTCCTTCCTTACAGGAAAACCAAGTAAGATAAGAAAAACAATAATAAAATGCTTTGTCCTCTCTAAAAATAGAAATAGAGAAAAAGTCTTTGGTGTATGAACACACTCAGGCTGCGATGGAAAACGCAGATCCTAATCAAGAATGGCCTAAGAACAAAAGCATAATTTTCTAATTGTGATACATATATGTATCTCTATATGGATATATATCAAAACATTTGCCATTTTAACATACATTTTAATCAGGTCAACACGCAATGCAAAGAAAAGAAAAATCTCACCTTAAAATAATTTGGAACTCTTCCATAAATCCCACCAAAAGGAAGAAGCACAGTGCCTGAGGAAAAGAACAGCAAAGTATGATGTCAGCTTGCAGTGTTGAGCTGAAAATCAATGAACGTGTCAAGATCTGTGAATTGGGAATGTAAGAGTATAAAAGAAACACAGGAAAGATTATATGATTCAGTGTTTCTTTTTGTTTCTTATTTAAAGAAATATTCAGCAGCATATGGCCTCAAGCATTTCCTTGGGGTCCCATTATATTTTAATGCCCCTCTCTACTCCCCTTCTCTTGAACTTCAGCACCCAGGTGAATGTCCAGCGGGAAATAGCCCAAGGAAAGTGACCGTGGTGATTGCTGAGAAGCTAGAAAGAAAATGGGCTTCAAAGTTGAGTCTTAAAGAGTTGCTGCGTAGCCCGGGGCACAGAATAAAGATCCTTGCCTTCTTCCTGAGGACGCCCCTCGCTCAACACCTCTGAGGCCTTTTAAAATCCCTATGTGATAGCATGTTGACAGTCTAGCAGGTTGCAAAATTGTATGTAAGATGTGAGAAAAAAACAAATGTGTACTGAAAAAAATATATCTAGAAAGAAGTAAAACAAACAATAATTGTTTATTTCCAGGTGGTGAAATTGTATATAATTTCTATTGTATTATTTTTTACTTACATATATTTTCCTATTATAACTGACAACTTAAGGCAAATAATACAACATATCAAATGCATACAATTCATAGTCCAATATAAATGTGTTCTAAAACTTTTTCCACAATCAACAGGCCAATAAACACCCCCTTCTCTGAATTCCTCAAGTCTTCTTTTGTGTTTAGTTGCTCAAAAAAGCTACAGGATTACTGTTTGTTGGTTTGGTTTGGTTTTTTCCTAGAGCCCCCATCATTAATTTTCCCAGAACATCAATTCTCCTTTGATGCTCTCTACCTTTGCATTGCAAAATCCTACATGTCTATTTCTAGATGGCATCATGATATACTGGGTTATGTGCTAGGCAGCTACCTGGAAGAGTAGTAATTTGAGCCTGCCAGCTGCTCTCCCCATAAAGATTTACAGGATTGGAAACCCGATACATAGTCATTTTTGGAATGTTGAAAAACAAGGATGTTACCTTGAGAACTAACATGCACCTGACCCAAGCCATGGTATTTTTTTTATCATTTTATTGAGGGCTCATACAACTCATCACAATCTATACATCCATCCATTGTGTCAAGCAGATTTATACATGTGTTGCCCTCATCATTGTCAAAACATTTGCTTTCTACTTGAGCCCTTGCTATCAGCTGCTCATTTCCCCCCTCCCTCCCCGCCCCACCTCCCACCCAACCCCACTGGGTGTTTGGGCTGAGTCTGGACCAGGCTGCCCCTTTCCGCAGCCTCTCCGAAAGACGGATGACCTGCTGGACTTTGCAGGCCCTGCTTCCAGCTTCTGGAGCTTATCTCTCCAGACAGGGTCCACTCAGTCCCTTCCCCCAGCATTCCAAGAAGCAAGTCTGCAAAAACCAGATGATTTACTCTCAGGCCCCATCCTGATTCAAATCCTACAGCTAGAGCACTAAAAGCCTCCCTTCCCATTATCAGTACATCCGTCCTAGGCTCAAGCCCTATATAGATCCCACCGCCTCACTGCCAGGTGGGACTTTCTTGACCTAACTCATTGGGTTGTGGAATCAGCCCAGGAGTTCTTTCCCGGCCTCAATAAATCCTTTCTTAACTTCACATTCCTGGCTGAATTCTATCTCTGCTCTGCGCCTCCATTTTCACCTCTCACTTGGTATTTTCAATGTGTGTGAAAGTTGGACACTGAATGAGATAGTTAAGGTTTATTGTGCCAACCTGGCCAATAAACACATGTGGGATTAGTTGAAGGGTGGAAAGATAAATGGCTCGCCTTTCTAGTTCTTTGCTCTCTGATAGTCAGACCAGGGTGCAGCTGCCTTAACCAGTTCCCTGCTTCAGCTGGCAAGGTTCACTTCCTATGAGACATCCCTGAGAAGAAGCCACATGGACCTACTCTGGGTGCTGGACCAGCCCTGGGTGCTGGACCAGCCATGTGGAGACCCCTGTCAGCGCTGAGAGGCTTACACACTCACTGATTCGGCTTTCCTCCTGCAGCCGGCGTCATTGTGTGTGTTTTGTGAGATTGAGGAGGACTTTGTAAATTAGTGTCAGACATATGGGCTAATGTTAGACTTATGGGCTTGGACAGCACTGGGTTGGGGTGCTTTCTTAATGTACACTTACCCTTTATATAAAACTCTTTTATATACATATGAGTTTCTGTGGATTTGTTTCTCTAGTCTACCCAGACTAACACACTGAATAAGGATGATGACCAAAGACAAACAATACATTTGAATAATGGTGCTGCAAAGAATATTGGAAGTACCATGGACTGCCAAAAGAACAAACAAATCTCCCTTGGAAGAAGTTACGGCCAGAATGAGCCTTAGAAGCAAGATGGCTGAACATCATCGCACATTGTCAGAAGAGACCAGTCCCTGGAGAAGGACATCATCATGTTTGGTAAAGTAGTGGGATTCGAAAAAGAGGAAGATCCTTGACAAGATGGTTGACACTGTGGCTACATCAATGGCTCAAACATAAGAGCAATTATAAGGATGGTGCAGGACTAGGCAGTGTTTTATTCTATTGTCACTATGAGTTAGAATCGACTCAATGGTACCTAACAACAGCAATGAATTGGAGTAGGCATGATGGCAATGGATTTGATTTTTTTTTTTTTTTTACGGTCCTATAAATCTTTAAGTGTGTGGATTATCGTAAGAGGCACAGAGGTGCAAAGGAGCTGTGAGTAGCTGGAAATAGGTTAACAATGATTAAGGTGACATCATCACATCAGCTCTGGATGTAGCATGGAGGCATGGACCTAATTTGTGAGGTCACTGTGCCTTACCACATACTAGTCACTTGTGAGGGAATGATGTGTCCTTCACCACAAAACCCAGGGTTAGCTGGGTCAAGGCAGCTCAAAGGAAAGCAAGCCTCTTTCGTTCCAACGCTTTTCTAGAACATCACAGATGCAAGTTAACTCCGTTACAAGGAGTCTAGAAGTAACAAGTTGCTCTGGAACTCCCTCTAGGATTTAGTTCACATGGAAGTGAAGGCAAAAGAATCCCACCACCACCCCCAGCTTCACTCCTTAAAAGATCAGCCTTAGAAACCGCTGTTGGCTTCAGAATAAAAACAGGGTTTCTTTGGTTGACCATGACTCATTGAGACCCCAACTCATGGTGACCCTATGTGTGTCAAAGTGCAATTGTTTCCCATACGATTTTCAATGTTTGATTATTTTCCAAAGGAGATCACCATCTCTTTCGTTCAAGGCACCTCTGTCTGGATGGACTTGCTTTTCAATACTTCAAAGTTTTAGGTTTGAATAGCCAAAGCTTTCCCAGCTTTCCCTTTTCTGAAGCTCATGCTTCAGATTTATTGTAACACTGTGAATGTGTGTTCAAAGATAGACCACCACTCTGTCTGCAACTTAGAGAGAAAGAATTACTTGATCTGCTGGTGTTCTATCATCAAAAAGATTGCATGTATGTTGTCGTATCAGCAAACTATCATAATAATCAATGATTATGGATGCTCATTTGGACTACAAGACAACTATTATGATGTCTCATTTTGAAATAAATAAGCAAATGGGTTGCTAGTTAATACAACTATTAAAAGTGACAATACTTTCAGAAAGATTAGATTCCTTTTGAGCTAAGCAGTCTTCAATTTTAAATAGAAGTACAAGCCAGAGAATTATAAGTTATATTTTACCATAATTCTAAGTCTACAGCACTACTGGCTATTCTAGCATTAAACAAATTTGTGAGTTGTGTTTAATTTTCATTTATTGCATTCCATTAAATGAACATTAAAATTCCATTGCTGTTGAGTCGATGCTGACTCATATAGACACTACATAAGGTTTCTTTCCAGGAGTAGACAACCTCAGAGCAGCTGAGGGGTTTGACCCTACTTTTGACCTTGGTGTTAGCAGTCCAATGCTTATTCAACAGTGCCCCGAGGGCACCTTCCAGCACTGCTTGCTCACTCGCCATCAGCTGAGTCCAACTCCTAACGACCCTATGTGACAGGCTACACGACCCCTCGTTCTGGGAATAGAGAGCCTCATCCTGCTCCCATGGTGCAGCTTTCTGCTTGAATTGCTGACCTTGCAGTTAGCAGCCCAATGCCTATCCCACTAGGGCTCCAGCAGGGCTCCTCCACATTACTGCTAGGGCTCCTTGATTCCATGTTAGCCATGCGTTATTCAGAACTCTATATTGTCCATCATCTAACACCAGTAGAAAGTAAATGTTTTGAGAATGAAGTACAAATGCACTTTACACAATTGATGTGTGTATGGATTGCGATAACAGCTGTATGAGCCCCTAATAAAATGTTTAAAAAAAAAAGAAAGGGGGAACCGATCACAAGGATCTACATATACCCCCTCTGGGGGACAGAACAGAAAGTGGGTGAAGGGTCGGTGTAAGACATGAAAAAAATTAATTATCAAGGGTGAGGGAGGGAGGGTTGGAAAAGGAGGGGGGGAAATGAGGAGCTGATACCAAGGGCTCAAGCAGAAGGCAAATGTTTTGAGAATGATGATGGCAACAAATGTACAAATGTGCTTGACACAATGGATGTATGTATGGATTGTGATAAGAGTTGTACGAGCCCCCAATAAAATGAATTAAAAAGTTAAAAAAGAAAAAAAAAGAAAGTAAATGTGGATTCAGTACTGCAATTAGACAACATATGAACTTTGGGAGCAAGTAAATAGTTGACAGTGCTGAGAAACTGCTGTTCCAGCAATATAATTCAATTATTATTTTTATTTTAAATATTAAAACGTGTCATAATAAAATTACAATAATTATTTCAACTTACTTCCAGTCACAGAGAGAAAGATGAGGCTTTTTAATCCAGGAAAGAGTTACAGTTTGGGAAACCCACAGGGGAAGTTCTACTTTGTATTATAAGATCACTACGTCAGCACGGACCGGGTGACGTCCCAGAAAATCGGTCTCTGCTGATTTCTGTCTTTGGCTTTGACTGAATAGTAATGTTTAGGGCTGTTTTGGATTTTTGTATGTTTTTCTGTTTTTAACTCTGACCATTTTGTATGGCAAACATATTGATTGCTAACTCTCGTTTCATTTCCATCTGTCTGTAGCTTCTACTCTCACAACCCTAACCTTCTTGCCCACGATCCCAAATTCTACAGTTCCAAGTCCACTTTGCTCCAAGGTTCTTGGTTGGATAGGTTAAATCCTGGGGCCCAAATGTCTGGCTCCATTTCAAGCAAAATAATACAAAAATGTTTTCATAAAAAAATAAGTATATTGTTGTATTATTTGTAACATTCTCTGGATTTTCATAAACAATGTCTACAACTATTTTTTTTATTTTTGTTGTGGATTGGTTTTCCATTCAACAATTCATACACATTTTGTTCTGTGATTGTCTCCAATTCTTAGTTCCAAGCCCTCTGAACCAGCAATTTAAATCCAAGACAAGTAAAAGGAATCCACTTTGAGCAAAATTTATTCAAATGGAATTTTTTTAATCACGCGATCTTTTTCCTCTCTTCCCATGCATCTCTCCTTATCTAATTGCTTTTAGTAAAGGATTACTTCCGTTTGAGATAACTTCAGTTACAAAGTAATGAAATTATTATCTTACCTTCATGTTTGGGGAAACATTCAGTTCAGAAAAGAGAAGAAAAGTTTCCACTGTAGGCACTGGGCGAATTCTGCAATAACAGAAATAACCTGGGAGTCAGCCTCCCTCTGTCTCTCCGTGCTGTGGACTGATTTGGCACTTATATCTAGAGACAGTGGTCTTGTGACTTAGCTCCTGCCCCAACCAGATTCTCCTGGAACACAAAGGCTGTCCTTGTACTTAGCCTAACTCTGGAAGCCAGATGCATTTTATCAATGACATGGGCCTTAGTTAGAGCCAGCTGGGACTATTTGGAACTATTTGGACTATTTTTCTATGAAAAATATCTGTAAATCGGAAAAGGCAGAAAATGTTCTCATATCACTGTGTAAGTGGTTCTCAACCAAGGACATTTTGTGTGTAAGGCGAAAGATAACCACCCTTCCTGTCTCAGCTAATAAGTAAACAGATGTCATGACTCTCTTAAAGGGTGCTATCTCAGAATTTTGAAACGAGAGGGAGAAAATAACTAAATGCAGTTCTTTCACCCACAGCGTACATGGAACATTCTGGACTGGAATTGTACCTCCAAATAAATATAGGTTAACAATGTGTGGCAGTTACTTAATGTGATGTCAGTTTTAGACTTAAGAGGGAAGGGGTGGAGTTTAGCCTGTCAATCAGGTAACAATCAGGGAGCACCTCATTTGGAGGTGCTAAAGAAATGCATAGCTTGTTGGAGGCAGGACACATGCTCTCTCCCTGTAAGACATTCCTGTTGAGAAGACACATGGAGCTACGCTAGAGCCTTGGAGCCAAAGGAGCCATATGGAGACCCCTGCCAGCACAGAGATGCTTCCACTGCCACTGGATCCACAAGGCTTTCCACCCACTGGCCTGTGAGCTTCCTGCATTCAGCATCATTGCATGGGTTGTGTGAGTCAGAAGAGGAATTTATCAGTTGGTATCAGACATATTGGCTAATATCGGACTTATGGACGTGATCTGGACTGGGCTGGAATATTTTCATAATATTCAATTGCTCTTGTATATAAAGCTTTTTCTTATACATATATGAGTGTCTATGAATTTGTTTCTCTATGCAGCCCAAGCTGACACACAATGAAAGATGCATCCCTTTGAGACCTGGTAGAGGAGCAACAGTAGAGACAGCTAGGCCAGAGATAGAGCAGAGTGGGATACATGACTGAGTGGAACTATAGCTCAGAGGAGCTCCTAGAGTCGGGCCTTCTCTTTCAACAAAGTCCTCAAGCTATTTTCCACAGGTATTGCCTCAGAGACTGACAACCAATGCCAGATTGTGTACTACAGTCCCCAGAATCCTTTGCGTGCAATGTCATCTGATGGAAATAGAAATGTTTAAACTGAAATTTTCAGAATTTGTCACACCCCCAGGAACCTTTAAATCCCCCTGACAGTTGTGTGAGCCGAGCCATTTTTGTTCTTTCACATCCCTAGCTTTTAGGTCATGACACAGCTACCTTCTGAAAGTTTAATAAATTCTCCAGCATCGTCTTTTTGTCTCAGCAGAGTAATTCTTCCTCTTGATTAAAGGCAAAATCCTGATTCCAGTAAGAGATATTGGTGAGTCAGGCAGGAGAAAGAGGAGACACTGGAAAAAGAAGCATCCTTCTCCACCAAAGGATTGGACCCGAATCTTACCCAATAAAGATGGTAAGAGGCCACCAGAACTCTGGCTCTGACTGCCGTTGGTGGGCATCCAGCAAGATGAGGGAAAGATGAAGCTACTTGCTCTCATTAATATTCACAGTCTTAGAAAACCTGCAGGGTTGTAAAACTCTGCTCTATAGCTTCACTCTGAATCACAATCTAAACAGCATTAGGGCTCTTTTTGCTTGTTTTTCTGTTTAGGTTTGGTTGCTTTTGTGTGGAAAATGGAGATCTGGTTCCCCTCCCTACACCCATGTTGATAAATGAAGTTGAAGTTGGCACAACAGATCTCTCCCCTTGTTCTGTGTGTCCGTCTTGTACCCCGACTCCTCTGTCAGTTTTTATTACTTTGACTCTCCTGATTCCTGTGATGCTGAAAGCTATGCAACCAATATTTTAAACACCATCTGGGTCACCCATGGTGAACAGGGTTGAGATGCCGCTCTAAGAACAGACTAAGAAGAAGGAAAAGACTACCCACTTTTGAAAAATTAGCCCTGAAAACCTTATAAAGAGTAGGAGGCCTTTTTTTTCATAGTGAAGGAGCATGAGCCCCTCAGGTTTGAAGGCACCACTGCTGCTTCAGAGTGGAGTTGGCCCTAGGGATGGATCATGGCTCAAAATAATAAGACATACCTACAAATACCCATTAATAATCAGAATGTGGAATGTACAAAATATGAATCTAGAAAACTTGGGAGTTATTAAAAATGAAATCGAATGCATAAACATCTATTCCCTGAGCATAAAAAAAAGAAAAGCCCAGTGTCATTGAGTAGATGATCCTAGGCTGGAAATATTTACAAGAGCTAATTACCTTGGTTCTATCCAATGTGACCACGGTTGGAGGCTCCCTGAAACTGTCTTCCAACAAAACTTTTGGAAAAGTGTAGACGAGTTAAGAACCTAAGTTCTGGGCTGCCCCTGAGAAGCAGAAACCTCTTCCAATTACACCCTTGTATTTCAGAGATAGGAATAATCACAAAGAACTCCCCCCAAAGCTGCAGGTTCTATACTGCTCCAGAAGTAGGCCTGCAGAGCCACCCCTCCCCACAGCACTGCAGACCTCAAAAGAGGAGGGTAGTCAACTGATGCTTTCTCTCCACGCTAACACAAACCACAGAAGACACTAGCAATTCTCCCCCAATATACTTCAGGGAGTGGGTCAAGTCTGTACTGGAGAAAAGAAAACGGGGTGGAGGGGGGCAGGCATGGGCAAATGTGATTAAACTCAATCTGGAAAATTCACAGGTTCCTGCCCCCTGTGAGAGTCATGGCCCATTCACTGCATTCTGACCAACTAAAAGAGATTCAAATTGCTGGAGACTGACTCTCAAAATCCAGCTAGACCTTTGGCACCGTACGGTGGCAACACTTCCCCAGAATACTGGGGAGATGAGCCAGCCCCAGGGACTGGAAGCAGGATTCAAAGTGGCATCACTTGCCTGTCTGTCGGCCCACACCCAAGGTGACCCCGGGTCAGTGAATACAGCATGGGCAGGCAAGTGGGCAGCGCCTTGGACACTTGGATAGTCTCTTCTCTCCCATTTCACATCATTTGTATTGATCATTGGCCGGAATTCTCTGAAGACTGAGGGGCTGATTTCAAAACTGGTGTAGCATTAAATTAAGTGTGGGAGGTGGTGAGGGGCCAGCCCCCACCCGCTGCTACTACCTACGGGTTCAGTAAGCACAATTGTATGGTTGAGATGTATATTTATATTATATTATTTTATATTATATTATATAAGTCATCAAGAGCATGAGAGATATTACAATAATGCAGTTAGACACATTACATGGTAGCATTGCTCACCTCAGCCCAGCTTGGTGGTCCACGTGGAGAGAGGGGGAAGGGAAGGAAGGCAAGGGAACAAGGGAGAGAGGGGAGAGGAGAGGGAGAGGGTCAGAGCTCTATATTGCTGACCCACGCCTATATACCTTTTGGGGGTATGCCAGTCCACTAATTACAGGTAGAGTCATATGTCACAGGGAAGGGCTGCAGTATAGGTTACACAGCAGTGAGAAGGGGTGGTCTAGGGACACACACGCAATAGGAAGAGGAGGGATTGGGGTATACACGTGACAAGATGGGCGGATCCCAGATTCAGGATGGCAGCCTAACATCAGATGTCACAGAGCTGGATGTCACAGAGCCAGTTTGGTCTCTTCCTGGCCCAACTGATAGAGACCATTATCAGTAGGATGTGAACTCAGCTTACAGGAGCCTGTCCATTGTCCCCAGCAGCAGGGAGCAGGCCCAGTGCAGTCTGGCAACTGATCGCCCTCAGGGGAGGGAATGCCTGCGCATCTGACCTCCCCCCACAAACTGGCATCTTGAAGGAGACAATACTGAATTATTTCTTGCCTTTGGCACCTGCTCCAAAAAGGCTAGTGTCAAACAACCTTCCCGCCCTTGACACTCTGGACTCTATAGCAGGTGTACAGAGATTGTGCTTAGCCAGAGGCAAATATAAAAATAACACTCTGTATAGGAGGCAGCAGGCAATCTCTGTGAAATGCAAAAACAAAGGAAATTAAGGGGAAATGGTTCAGTTAAGTACAATACATGCAGATGGCAGAGTTTAGGTCAGTGAGTGCAACTGCTTGAAACAAATGGGGGAAATATTTCTATAGAAACACAGCAAAAACAGAAGAGAAGATAGAAGAACTCAAGACAGTACTACAAGACCAATCTGGCAAAACAAATGAAAAACTAGCAATAATTCAACGACTCTAAAGATAAATTCAAAAGGCAAACAGCTGGATAACTTTTTGAAAAAATTTTTTGAAAAACTTTTTTGAAAAGCAAAAAAACTGGATAACTTTTTGAAAAAATAAAACAGAAGAATAGAAGCATGAGTCAGTGCTCTCCAAGACAAATCTCTTGAGACCAAAATAACAAAAATAGCAAGCTATTAAAAAACATCCAAAAAACTGAAGATAAACTAAGAATCCTATATGAAAACATCAATAAGAAAAACTTATAATTGATAAGCCTTCCAGAACAAAAAAGAAAAAAGAATTACAGAGAAAATAGTTAAAGAAGTATTAACGATTATGAGAGAACAGAAAATAACTATCCAAGAATCCCAGAGAGCACAAACAGAATCAATACCGAAAGAAAACCAGCATGGCACATCAGAGTCAAATTTTCTAACATCAAAGACAAGGAAAGAATGCAGGAGCAATGGGAAAAGAATAATCACCTACCGAGAGGAATCAATTAGCATAAGCTCCGATCTTTCTTTTACTGCCTGTAACCAGGCAGGCAAGAAAGCAATGAATTGATATATAGAGATATAGATATTCAAAGTCTTGGAAGAGAAAAATTGACAACCTATAATAAAACATCCAGTAAAACTTAAATATGAAGGAGATGCTCCGGTCTAGCCAGATTTGAGACAGAACTGGGGTCATGATAGTGGGGGAAGGAAGCGTTAAGGAGCTAGAGGAATGTTGTGTGTTTCGTTGGTGCTATACTGCACTCTGGCTGGCTCATCCATTCCTTGTGACCCTTCTGTGAGGGGATGTTCAATTGTCTACAGACAGGCTTTGGGTTTCCATATGTTATATCTTCTAATAAACAGGCACAATCATCTTTCTTCACCACATTAGCTTATGTACCCATTTTTACTTCAGTGATCATGTTGGGAAGGTGGACATCACTCAATGCCAGGTTATTAGAACAGTGTTCTTGCGTTGAGGGACGACTTGAGTAGAGGCCCAATGTACATCTGCTACCTCGATACTTAACATATAAGTATATGTACATAGACCTACATTCTTATTGTTATATATTTACATATATACATGCCTAGATTTATACCTCTATAAACATCTTTTGCCTCCTAGTTCTTTTCTCTATATCCTTTTACTTTCCTCCTGTTCCACTCTCTGTTTGACCTTCATTCAGCTCTCAGTAATTCCTCTTGGCTACATTTTACTTGCTCAAATCTCACAAGGCATTCTACCCACTCCTCGCCATCGATTTTAGATCGCTTATTGTTCCCTTGTCCCTAGGTTTGTTGAACCACGGGTCCCAGTGTTTTCTTCTTGGGATTGTGTATCTTGCCTATCTTATATAGACAGACATGAAAAAGAAGAAGAAGAGGCCTATAAATAGTTTCAGATCTGTCTGCTGCCCCCTGATGTATGTTTTCCAATTAAGTCTGATGAGGACCCAAGCCCTGCCCCTCCAAGTCTGAAGTCTATCTATTTTGGAATTCCTTGGGGAAGGCGGGGAGGGGCAGTGTCAAACCAGAAATGATGCACCCACTGTGTCTTCAGCGCTGTCCCCTGCAGCACTGTGGGTCAGTGAGGGGATGACATGTCTCATGGTGGGGTTGGCCCTACAGTCCTCACTGTGCTTTGGCTGTTCTGAGCAGGAGTGTTGTCCTAGGGGCTTGGTGGGCCAGGATGCACGTCTCTCCCTCTGCCTCTC
>NW_022111373.1:109848090-109849625 GCF_000313985.2 Echinops telfairi
GCAAAGGCAATGCTCTCAGGCTTAACTTTTAAAATATGGGTTATCTAATTTCAAAAGACCAAACAGCAAAAGATGAAATCAATAAATGGAACTAACAACCCTCCAAATTTACTGCCTTGCAACTCACAGCAACCCCATAGGTCGGAAGAGAACTTGCCCCTGTGGGTTCCCAAGACTGTACTTCTTTGTAGGAGTAGAAAGTCTTATCTTTCTCCCACAGATCGGCTGGTAGTTTTGAACTGCTGACCATGTGGTTAACAACCCACTGTGTCACCACTTTCGTTCATCTAACTATTTTACCATCGAAAGAAAAGCTACCAACTGAGAGAATACCTTCAAATGCCTTACATCCAAAAAGAAACTAACAGCTGAAACACATTTTTAAAAAGAGAAAGACGAATAACCCAGTCGCAATATGCAAAGGACTTGACTAAACATTTCACCAAAAAGCACATTCAAATGGCCAGCAAACAAGTAAAAAGATGTTCAAGGTAACCTAGTAACCATCAGAGAGATAAAAATCTCACCCACAATGAGATGCAATTTCATTACCACTAGGATGGCTAAGATTAAGACACAGAAAAGAACAATGTTGACTATGTGAAGAACAGGAACCCTCATTGATGGCTGAAGAAAACACAAACTGTCACGTTGTTGTCAAAACCTGTGGCAGTTCCTCAAAAGACTAAAACTATGTGGATGCTACAATAACTGGGTGGAAAATTGCATTATCTTTTAAACATTTTTCCACAATCTTTTAAAAATAATCTCACACCAACCCTAGAACTAAAATTTAAAGCTACATATAAAAAATTAAATTAAACAACTGTGCATTCACTTTCAACTCATAGGGACATTATAGAATAAATTAGAATTGCTCCATGCAGGTTCAGAAACATTACATCTTTACATGAGTGAACAGTCTCCGCTCTCTCCTACAAAGCAACTGGTTGAAACCATTAGCCTGTGGTTAGCAGGCCACAGTGTAATCTACTGAATTACTAAAGATTCTAGAACTCCCACGTTATTGTTGCTGTTAGGTGCTGTCTAGTTGGTTCCGACTCACAGCACCTGAAGTCCAACAGAATGAAACACTGGCCCGCCTGTACCGTCTTCACAATTTTCCTTACATCTTAGTCAACTGTTGCAGACACTGGGTCAACCCACCTTGTTGAAGATGTTACTCTTTTTTTGCTGCTCTACTTTACCAGGCATGATGTCTTTCTCCAGGGACTGGTCTTCGCTGACATGATGTCCAACGTATGTGAGAGAGTCTCACCATCCTTGCTTCTAATAAGAATTCTGGCTGTACTTCAAAGATAGATTTGTTTGTTTGTCTTTTCTTTTGGCAGGCAATGGCACTCTCAATAGTCTCCGTCAGCAATACAAATACAAGGTTCTTCTTCAGGCTTCCTTATTCCATGTCCAACTTTCCCATGCATAGGAGACAACTGAAAGTGCCCTAATTTGGATCAGGCACACCTTAGTCCTCCTCAAAGGAACATTCCTGATTTTCAACACTTTAAAGAGGTTTT
>NW_022111373.1:109851109-109852330 GCF_000313985.2 Echinops telfairi
CTTGAACTTATATATGAGCAATTGACTGTCTGTTAGCCTCTGGCCTTATTTTAGCTGGGGATATTGAACTTGTTCATCAACTCTTCCCACAGATGTAGTTAACTTGATTTCTGTGTATTTCCATCTGAAGAAGTCCATGTGCTTAGTCGCTTTTTGTTTTTGAAAATGGTATTTGCTACAAATAAGTTGTTGGTCTTGCAAAATTCTATCACTTGATCTCTAGCTTCACCTCTATCAAGACCATGTTTTCCAACTTAGCTTTGAACATTTGCATTCCAATTGCCAATAATTATCCACGTAAGTTCAGACTGAAGATATGGGTAGAATTCACCAATTTTTGCATCACTAGCTTTAGTAGATGGTACATAAACTTGAATAATAGCTGTATTGATTGTATTTTCTTGAAGGCAGACAGACATAATCCTATCACAGACAACATTGTACTTCAGTACAAATCTTGAAATTTCCTTTCTGACAATGAATGCAGCTCCATTCCTCTTGATTGTGTCATTCCAAGCATAGTAAACCACGATTTTCTGATTTAAAATGGTCAGTGCCCATCTTTTTTGCTCACTCATGCCTTATATATCAATCTTGATCCATTCTATTTCATTTTTGACAACTTCCCATTTTCCTAGATTTATACTTTTTAATTCCAAGTACCAATGATTCATTGATGTCTGCAGCTGTTTCTTCTCATGTTGTTTCCTCTTCCCATGAACAAAGACGGCCCCAGCGGCACTGCGCCTGTAGGCTTTTTCCTCAGTCACACGTTGTGTGCCTTCCAACCTGAGGGGGCTCCCCTTCTGGCACTGCCTCTGACACTGTTCTGCTTCTACTCCTTTAGGCTGTCAGTATCTGAAAATATCACGATGTCATCCAGGTTTTCAGTAGCTGATTCTTCAGGTGTGGAGAGCCTGTTCCTTCTTTGTTGTCTATTATTGGTCTGGAAGCTCTGCTGAAACTGTTCAATTTGGTTGACCCTGCTGGTGTTTGAAATACCAGTGACATAGCTTCCAGCATTACAGCAACACACAAGCCACCACAGTATTGCAAAATGACAGACAAGCGGTGATTCTCTGGAATAAGCACACATATAGATCTCTTCCAGTAGGTTGCCCAGGTAGCTGTTGTGTTAGGCCGGGTTGACTACAGAAACAAATCCACAGACACTCATAGATGTATAAGAGAGAACTTTATATCAAAGAGTAATTTTATATT
>NW_022111373.1:109854051-109855238 GCF_000313985.2 Echinops telfairi
TGCCAGGGGCTTAAGTGGAGAGCAAATGTTTCGAGAATGAGGGCAATGAATGTACAAATGTGCTTTACACAATTGATGTATATATGGATTATGATGAGTTGTATGAGCCCCTAATCAAATGATTACAAAAAATAGAGAGAAAAATAAAAATTCTCACAACTAAGACAATAAGCAACATTTTGGTAAACAGAAAATAAAAATTACCAAAGATTTCATTTCACTTGGACCCACAACCAAAACACCTGGAATCAGCAGCCAGAAAATCAACTGACATATCCCATTAGGGAAATATTCTGCAAAATATTTTTTTTTTAATGTGAAAAAGCAAAGATATCACTTTGAAAACTAAGGTGTGCCTGACCCAAGCCATGTTACTTTCAATGGTTTCATATGTATGCAAAAACAAGATGGGACAAGAACTGATGCCTTTGGCCGTGTGAAGACCCTAGATGGTGCCTGCCGTCAGACGGAATAGCATCTGGGGTCTTCAAACAAGCAGCAATCAAAGTGAGCGTCAGCCAAGCCCACATGGAAGAAGCACACCGATCGGTGTGATCCAAGGCTTGTAAATAATAAAATCCAAATCAGAAGGAAGGCATGGTATGAGAGTTTAAATTGTGAACACCTGGTTTGCAGAAGGCTATAGATGACAGGGCAGTCCGATTTGTAAGGTCCACACATGGATTAAGCCTCCGAGGAACAACTGTGATCATAGTTAAGGGATGTGAACAGGCCTGGTGAACACTGTAAAGCTGATTATGACAGAGATGGTTAAGTTAAAACGCAGTATCTTGTCCTTTGGTCTTTCTTTTGACCCATTTTACAGTTGTTGCCGGAAAAGGAAAATGCACGTGGAGTCAGCCTCTGGTGAACAGCCTTGCTTTACGCAGTATACACTGGAAGAAGACTACTGCAGATGCAGTGAGGTTAAAATGCAACACCCTATCATTTGATCTCCCTTTGGTCATGTCGAATTTGCTCTAGTTTTTTTTATTTTCTGCTTTCTTTTTGAAGTTTTCTCAGGTTTATTTTGTTATTGCTGTCAGAATTTTTGTTTTTTAATATTTTTCTGTATATTAAATCCAGAATCGGTCAATCTAACTGGATTAATGAATTAATGGTTCCTTGAGGGGCTGGCAGGGAGATTGCGGGGAAATGGGGAGCTAATAACAATGAGTACAAGAATG
>NW_022111373.1:109855338-109856519 GCF_000313985.2 Echinops telfairi
TGAAACAACTTTACATAGGTCAAAAATGAAATCAAATGACAAAGTATTGCATTTAAATCTAACCACGTTTAATATAATTTACTTTACAATGCTCTGTCTGATAGCAAGGCTCTTTGCATCCCTTGACTGTGGTCAGAGGGAATTCACGGGAGGCTTAATCATATGGACACTCTGTAAATGGATTTTGAGTTTTGACTGCTATCCACAGCATTCTACAAATCAGTGTTCACAATGTAAGCTCTAATATCATTCCTGCCTTCCTCTTTGGACTTTATTATTTATAATCCTTTGATCACACAGGCTGGTGTGCTTGGTCCATGTGGACTTAGTGGAGCTTTATTAGATGGCTACTTGTTTGAAGACAATCCTTTAAGACTCCAGGCGCTTTCTGAGAGGCACTGTCTGATTTCTTCATCACACTTTCTTATAGCGTTCATATCTCCAGTAATCTCTTCAAGAGGGTGAGCATTTAGCATGGCCTTGTCATGTGAACTAATTATTCTTCGATTGGGGCTGGAATTCAGGACAAGTCCAAATTCCATTCATATATCTATGGTTTATAGATGTCTCTGGTTCACTTTAGAGTCATCATTATTTTATGAGAGAGAACATTATAAATCATCTCCCTGTGGCCAAAAGGTAATTTCATTGACGTTGATGTTTTAGATTCTATTGAGTCAGTTCCAACCCATAGCAACCTTATGCACAAAAGGATGAACCACTGCCTGGCCCTGCACCATCCTCAAAATTCTCCTGTGCCTGAGCCCATTGTTGTAGCCACAGTGTCAGGCCATCTTCTTGAAGACCTTCCTCTTTGCCCCTCCACTTTACCAAGGATACCTTCTCCAGGGACTGGTATCTCCTGACAACATGTCCAAAGTATGTCCATCCTGGCCTCTGTTCAATGTCCAACTTTCACATGCATATGAGGCAATGGAAAAGGCCATGGCTTGGGTCAGGCCATGGGATAGTAGACATCTATAAATGCGCTTTATACAATTGATGTGTGTATGGATTGTGATAAGAGGTATATGAGCCCCTAAAAAATAAGAAACTAAAAAAAAATGTTGATGAATAAGAAATTTATCAAAATTTATTGAAATAAGAAATTTATCAAAATATTAATGATTTTATTCTTTAATATATTCTCTTATAGAATCTGGGCATGGGCCAATAAAAGA
>NW_022111373.1:109857692-109858882 GCF_000313985.2 Echinops telfairi
GTGACTATATGTTTCGAGGTGGGGGATTCCAAAGGTGTGTCTTGATAGATTTGCTCCAAAGATATGGGCCAAGTACTGGGACTTATTATAAAGAAGTTTTTAGAAAACTGAAAACTGCATTGGTGAGAACAAGGCCAGGAAATGCTGTACTGAGCAATTTTTTTCTATCCACAATTATGCACCTGTTCATTCTTCAAGGGTAGCAAGGACTGTCCTATGAGAATTTCATTGGAAAACTTTACCGCACCTAACGTTGATTTTGCCACTTGAGTCCTGTGGTAGACTGGTCTACCTGGAGAAACAAAACCAGTGACACTAGTGTAAGAAAGAGTTTGATATCAAAAAGTAATCTTTTATGAAGAAGGCATCCCAGGCTTAAGCCCAACCTAAGTGCATGGGTCCGACATTAGCTGTACTCCTCTTTGGAGAAAGAGGTGAAGCAGGATGCAGAAGGTCAGAGGCCGGTGGGTGCAGTCATGTGAACCCAAAGCCATTGGAAATACGGCAGGGCGCTGACAGCTCTCAGGCTTGGGCCGTCTACATGGAGCCAGCCCTGGAGGCAGGTACAGAGACCCAGCAAGCTAGAAGGTGAAAGGGCGGAGAGGAGATGTTCCCACTTTCTCCTTTATAAAAAGGCCATACCTCCCATGAGACATCATCAGGCTGTGACCTGATTGGCAGGTTGGGCTCCACCCCTACACAGTGCAAGATGACATAAAATTTAACTGCCACATGTACCTGGTGATGCCCAAACAGCCAGTGATGTTGTGTAAATTGACGATCACAGAATTCTTCTGGGGAAACATTAAGACTAAAATCTAACCTCTGCCATCAAGTCAATTCCCATTCACAGTGATCTAGTATGCGGTTTCTGAGATGGTAAATCTTTATGGGTGTTGACAGGCCCATCTTTCTCTTGGAGAGCAGTTAGTGAGTTTGAGCCACCAATCTTGCAGTGAACAATCCAACTTCCAGTGCTACCAGGGCTCTTGAGAGATGGAAACACTACTTTCAGAAATGTTGTATCCCTCAATGAGGATTCACCAAATGGGATGACAGCTAGATTTTGTGTCAACTTGTTGCACCTGTGGGAAGGTAAGGGCAGAGTCTAGTCTGTGGAGAACTTCTCTCTTTTGTCCTTTGTCACCAACTGCTTACCTGGATTAGTGATTCAAGTGGGCAGCTGACTC
>NW_022111373.1:109858982-109859128 GCF_000313985.2 Echinops telfairi
AATGCCCCTTTTCAGAAAAGCATTTTATTGGGGGCTGGTACAACTCTTATCAGGATTCATCCATACATCCATTCAAATGCCCTTCTTACTGCAATCCAAAAGGACTCTAGTATGGCAGTGGTGAAAGCTCTGGGCTTCATCCAAAT
>NW_022111373.1:109859228-109861074 GCF_000313985.2 Echinops telfairi
GTCTGACTCTTGCCAGAGTGCCTAGGTCTCATCCCAGGAATTTATGCATTTAATGACTTTTCCCCTACGCCCCTTGTGCTTTTCAAATTTACCTCAGTGGACTCATGTTGTACTTGTCCTTATGAGTTTGGCTTACTGCGCATAGCATAATTTCCTCCGACTTCTCCCATGCTACCTGTGCTTCATGTGTCCATCACTGCTTTTTAGGAATGTATAGGACTCCGTTGTATATATGAACCACAGTTTTTTAATCCATTCATCATGGATGGAAAGTTAGGTTGTTTCCAACTCTTTGTGACTGTGGACTGCACTGCAATGAACATTGGAGCACAGATGTCTGGCTATGGTCTGTTTCTTATCTATTCTGGGTATATGCCAAGTAAGTAGATCACTGTGACAAATGGTAGCTCAATTTCCATTTGCTTTAGGAATCACCAAATCTATTTCCATAACAGCTGCACAAACCTACAGGTCCACCAGCAGTGAATGAGAGTTGCTATCTCACCAGACCCACTCCAACACTTGTTGTTTTCAAATAAGTGGTCATCTAAGTGAGGCGTCAACGAAGTCTACATGGAAGAAGCACACCAGCCTGTGTGAGCCAAGGGTTGTAAATAATAAAATCCAAATCTGAAGGAGGAAATGGTATCTGGGCTTAAATTGTGAACACATATGACAATAAAACTGTTCTTAAAATGGGCACAAGACATGAATAGACAGGTGGCCAACAATCATATGGAGAAATGGTAATGTTCAATAAATATAAAAGAAATACAAATTAAAACAGCAATGAGAGATCATCTCACACCACCACACTTAGCAAATTTTTTTAAACAAATAAAATAATTTTGGTAGTTATGTATAACTTTTCTTATAAATATTGTGTCATAAGCAGTAAAATAATAATAATAATAAATGCTGGAGAGGATGTGGAGAAATTGAAAGGCACTCTCCGTTGCTGGTGGAATTACAGAATTCTATGACCCCTGTGGAAAACAATATGGTTCTTCCTTAAGCAAGTGCAAATACAAATACCTTATGATGCACTGATAATTACTGGTTATTGGAATGTGAACGTTGGAAACAAATAGGATCTGTAGCTGACAAGTAGGGCCTTGATGGTGACAGCAATGCTGAAGATTGAATGACAGAATTTTGTAAGAACAACTTCTTCATTGCAAATACTTTTTTTCAATAACGTAAATGGCGAATATGCATGTGAATCTCACCAGACAGACTACACAGAAACAAAATGGACTTATTTTATGAGAAGAGACTATAGAGAAGTTCAATATCATGAGCCAAAACAAGTCTAGAGGCCGCTGTGCATCAGATTAATTACTCATATCCAAATTAAGGTTGCAGTTGAAGAAAAGCAAAATAGGCCCATAAGAGCCAAAATATGACCTTGTTTATATCCCACCTCAATTTGGAGACCATCTGAAGAATGGATTTGATGCACTTGACACCAATAGGTGAAGACCAGATGAATTGTGGAACAACATCAAGAACATCATAAATTAGGAAAGCAAAAATATCATTTAAAGAAAGAAAAGACTCCATTGGGGCTCCCAACTGGGGGTCAGAAGAGACTCTGACACTTGCTGTCGTGAAGAGACTGACTAAAGCAAGTAGAAGAAATAATGAATTGAAAGAGCAGAATAGAAATTTTCAAAAGAGAACTGAAGAAAACAAAGTCAAGTATTATCATGAAATATGCAAAGACTTGGAATTAGAAAATCAAATGGGAAGAACACGTTTAGCATATCTCAAACTGAAAGAACAAAAGAAAAGAATTCAAGCTTTGAGTTCCAGTGTTGAAGAATTCTATGGACAAAAATTAAAT
>NW_022111373.1:109861605-109863125 GCF_000313985.2 Echinops telfairi
TTGGTTGAAAGTTAAGAATACCAGAAAGATTTTGACTATAAAGGCATCTGACTGTGGATAAACATAAACTATAGTTTGCAACTATAGCATTGCAAAGAATGGGAAGTCCAGAACATTTCACTTGTACCTAGACCAAGATGGTTTTAAAATCAAGAAAGGCTGTTCCGGGGTTGGGTCTTTTCTTCATACTAATCAATATGTATACAATTAATCGGGTAACCTGGACTATATGAAGAAGAGTGTGACAACAGCATTAGAGGATGGCTCATCGTCTATATATAATATGTAGATGACACAATCTTGCTTGCTAAAACCCAAGAGGCCTTGAAGCACCTGTTGAAACTCAAAGACTTCTGTGTAGATTACAAGTCCATGTAAAGAAAATTAAAATCATCACAATGGGACCAATAGATATCATCATGATAAATGGAGAAAAATGAAAATTGTAAAATACTTCATTCTACATGGATCAACAGTCCACACTCTGGGAAGCCGTTATCGAGGACACAAGTTACTTATTGTACTGGATAAATCCACTAGACAAAGGCTAATTAAAGTTTTTTAAAAGCAAAGATGTTACTTTGAGGACTAATGTGCCCCTGACCCAAGCCATAGTATTTTTAATTGGCTCCTGTGCATGTGAAAGCTGGATGATGAATAAAGAATATTGGATGATTGATGCCTTTTAGTTATGGTGTTGTGAAAAATATTAAAAATTCCTGGATTTCCTGAAGAACAAACAAATCTTTCTTGGAAGAACCACTTTCAAATTCTCCTTGGAAACAATGGTGAGACTTTGTACATGTTGTCAGGAGAGACCAGTTGCTGGAGAAGGAAGGACATCATAGTTGGAAAAAATTGATAGTCAGTGAAAAAGAAAAAGACCCTTGTGGCAGTTACATAATCTCCTATCAACTTTAGCAAAGGAGTGGAGTCTGGCCTGTCAATCAGGTCACAGCTTGAGGACCTCATTTGGAGGCACAATGGAGAGAAATAGCTCACTGGAGGCCAGATTCAGTCTCTGCCTTCCCTTTCCTGTTTTTGAAACACTCAGAGAGCTAGAGGAGACATGTGGAGACCTGTACCAGCATTGAGATGGTTCCACTGCCACTGGATCCACAAGACCTTCTACCCACTGGCCTGTGACCTTCCTGCATTTGGTATCATTGCATGTGCTGCACGAATCTAAAGAGGAATGTATGGACTAGCACCAGACATATGGGCTAATATCAGACTTATGGACTTGATCTGGACTGGGTTGGGATGTTTTCTCATTAAACAATTGCTCTTTTATATAAAGCTCTTTCTTATACACATATGAGTGTCTATGAATTTGTTTCTCTAGTCAACCTGGACTCACACAACCTTCAATGCATGGATTGACTGGGTGGATAGAACAATGGGTTCAAACATACCAACAATTGTAAGGGTGGTGCAGGATGTGAGACTTGTTTGGTTCTGTTATAGATGGGGTCACAATGAGGACCGTTGTTGTTATATGTCATCAAGTTATTGCAGAT
>NW_022111373.1:109864719-109871788 GCF_000313985.2 Echinops telfairi
CTTCCATGTGGTCTTTGTTGCTTCTGAGCTTGATGGCTGCTTGTTTACCGTCAAGCCTTTAAGACCTCAGACGCTATACTTTTTGATAGCCGGGCACCATTAGCTTTCTTCGCCACATTTGCTTATGCACCCATTTGTGTTCAGTGATCCCTTCAACACCTCGTGATCACACAGGCTGATAACAGCTCCTTTCAATGTACTGCTGCAACCATTGTTGGATGATCTTCAGCAACACTATATTTGCATGTGATATCAATGATATTGTTCTGTTATTTGCTCGTTCTGTTTGGTCACCTTTCTTTGGAATGGATACAAATGTGGATCTCTTCCAGTCAGTTGGCTGGATACTGTCTTCAGCAATAACTTTCTATTAATTCTCCCATGCATTCATTTACTTGTTGATTAATTTGTTCATTTTAAATTCCACAAATATTTACTAATACATGTGAACTTAAAATCTAAGGCACTTAGTGTGTGTGGATAAAACAGTCTAAAAATGAACACAACTCAATTTTAAAGCCTTGATATAAGTCTAGAATCCATGTTGAATTTGAAAGGTGGCCTTTTTAACAGCAGTTTCTCGAACCCTATGCTGACCTCACTATATGCCCTAAAGGAGCTATTCCTTTCCTCTGAGGCAGGATGTGATGAATTGCACCCAAAGAGTTGAGATGTACAGTATTATCGATCCATCTTTATGTATTTTTTCTCATTGTCTGATGAGTGGCTATTTTCG
The DNA here is from genome assembly GCF_000313985.2 of Echinops telfairi. Classification (NCBI taxonomy): domain Eukaryota; kingdom Metazoa; phylum Chordata; class Mammalia; order Afrosoricida; family Tenrecidae; genus Echinops; species Echinops telfairi. The sequence continues at coordinate 109,865,456 of NW_022111373.1, forward strand.
TTCTGTTTGGGCATCTTCTTGGTCTGGACTGTCTCGATCCCTCAGTAAATCTCTGTCGTTACTTTAAGCTGACCATGTGATGTTGCTCCATGACACTGAAAAGCTATAATGCCATACGATTTGACAAATAGGAGGGTTGGTAAAAGCCTCTAGCCTACCTTTTTCTTGATTCCTTAAAGCTGTTAAAATAACATTTAGCCCCTTATACTCAGTCGATAGAGTTGCTTTGGATCTGAATCAACTTGATAGCACTTGGTTTGGTTCTGGTTTAGGGGTGATTCACATGCATTCAGATGTAGCTACGATCAGTTAGAGCTAGAATTACTCAGCTCAAGTAGCGAATATATTTCACAAGTTTAAGAACTTTAAAAATCTTACAAAAACTACTTTTCAAAGAAGAAAATGTCCTGTAATTGATTACGGTGATGATGATGATGATGATTGTACAGCTGTTATTAATGTGATGGAGCCACTGAATTGTATGATATTTGAATTATATTCCAATAAACTTTTCTTTAAAGCTGTTAAAAAAAACTACTTTTTTCCACATGACATGCACAATTCCCTGTCCATATCTTAGCTCTTACATGAACAATGTGTCTTCTGCTTGGAATTTCAATTAGGGAACCAGTGAAATAAAGGCTCAAATGTAGGTAGGAGTCAGACTATAAAAACCTGGCCACCAATCTGTGATGCTCACCTTCCTGGCACTATTACTGAAGAAAAAATGGGTGCATAAGCAAATGTGGTGAAGAAAGCTGATGGTGCCCAGCTATCAAAAGATAAAGCATCTGGGGTCTTAGAGGCCTGAAGATAAACAGGCACCCATCTAGCTGAGAAACAACAAAGCCCACATATAAGAAGCACACCAGCCTGTGTGATCATGAGGTGTCAATGGGACCAGGTATCAGGCCTCTAAGACCCAGAGCAAAATCATACCCAATTGGGGGTGGGGGGACAGGCCATGGAGTGGAGACCCAAAGCCCATCTGTAGACAATTGGACATCCCCTCACAGAAGGGTCACAAGGAAGAGATGACCCAGACAGTATAGCACAGGGTACAGTATAGCACTGATGAAACACACAACTTTCCTCTAGTTCTTTGGTGCTTCCTTCCCCCCCACTATCATGACCTCAATTCTACCTTACAAATCGGATTAGACCAGGACATGCACACTGCTACAGATAAGAGTCTGAAACAAAGGGAATCCAGGATAGATAAACCCCTCAGCGTCAACAATGAGGGAACAGTCTTGTGTCCTGTTTAGCTACAGCCCTGGTCACTGCTCTCAGTTGTGATAATCACAATGTCTCCAGCTATGATCAGATATCTCCTATGTGAGAGCCAGAATTAAAGAGTCAACGTCTGACAAACATCTGGCCTTGGAGATTCACAAAATAACAAAACTTGTTAAATCAAAGGTTCTAAAAAATTCTAAACAAAATAAAACTTTTTAACTTTGTTTGATCCAGAATTTCCCAAATTTATGTGATGTTAGAAGTTATAGTTCTAATAACCCCAAAAATTTAAATTCAAGAGGCACACTTTGGCAAATGGTGCTTGAACCAATAGTGCATCATAGAAGGAGAAGGAGATTTCTTCCCAAGAAGAGGAGGTTAGCAAAAGCAAAAAAACTTTCCCCATATTTTGCTCCAACATACTCCCTATTCCCCATTTGTCCTGGTTGTGTTGCTGAGTTCTACCATGTCAGTTTAGACCCTACATACATCGTAATGACCCCATATAAAACAGAACAAAACACTGACCCATCCTGTACCATTCCCCCAATGGTTACATTGAGTCCATTATGGTAGCTACTATAATCCATCTCATTAACAAACTTTTCTTTTCACTGATCCTCTACTTTACCAAACATGGTGTACTGGTCTCTCCTGATAGCATGTCTAAAGCACATGAGACAAAGTCTCACCGTGTTCGCTTCTAAAGCGCATTCTCATTTTGAGTTGTGCCCCATCAGCAAATAAAGGTCTTGCAAGCTTTGCTCCATACATGTAATTAAAGTCAACTCTACTTTGAGGTGGCAGCTCTTTCCCAGTTGTATTTTGGGTGTCCTCCAGCCTGAGGAATTCATCGTCCAGCATTATGTCAGACAATGTGCCACTGCTATTCATAAGGCTTATTTTGGTGGCTAATTTTTTTGAACGTGGACTGCCTCTCCTACTTTCTAGTCTGTTCAAGGTCTGGAAACTCTGCTGAAATATGATGGTATTTGCAATTCTGGTTGGAGAGCTTCTAGCATCACAGTATTTAGAAAAGCCACCACAGCAAGACAAACTGACAAATGACTTGGGATTGCCCAGGTAAACCCACAAAAATTTAACAAGATCTTGAGCCCTAATGAAACTCTAAGACCATTGAGAGTATCAGGAAGCTGTTCTGGTCCACTTTGCACAGATTTATGAAAGCATTCATTCACTAGTCATTCCGTTTTGTTCTGAATTTTCCAACATACACAGTTGGGGATGACTGTGGGTGGAGAAGAGGAAAACTTCCTTGTCTTTCTGCTACTTGTCTACTTTTGAGGATCTCTGACACAGGGGCCAAAGCAAAAGGCTGATGACCAAAATATCAGCATTTCAAACTCGCCGGTTACTCCACAGAAGAAATATGTAAATCCAGTTCTGTGCCTGTACATTATAATTAGACTCACTTTAAATCCATGACTACGAACCTCAAGTGGGCCTTTTGAGTGGTAATCATACCCCATTGACTATTCATTCCTATATACACATACAGACATATATACGATTATGTCATGCAAGAGTGTGAAGATGGTGCAGAACCACGCAGTGTTTTGTTCTATTATGCATAGGGCCACTATGAGTTGGAACTGATTCAGTAGAAACTAACCATAACATTTCACAGTTGGTCTTCTCAGCAGTTTGAAACCACCGAATGCTCCATGGGAGAAAAAGGAGGCATTCTATTCCCGTAAGGTGTTACAGTCTTAGAATCCCATATGAGCAGTTACACCCTGCCCTATAGGTCACGATGAGTCAAAATCATCTCAACAGTACCAGATTTTCTCTTCTAAAGCTCTTCCCACAGGTAACAACTTTTTCCCCAGTTCACAGAGTGGACTGAACCAATAAAGAAGTTCCACATGCACACCCTGCACTAATGCAGTCTACTGTCCCTCCCACTACAGGGCATTGTCTCTCTGTGCTCGTAATCCAGCCAATAGAAATTCTCCTGCCTGTTTCTGCAGCAGAACCCTGAGGGGAAGAAAGATAATTCGGTATTCATCCTGAGTCATGTCAATCTTCAGAATCCCTGGGACGCTGACCAGAAGAAATTGGCTCAGAAAAAAACTCCGGCAGGCATTGTAGAGCAGACAGAGAAGAAGGCACTGCTCCAGCTCCTGACCCCCCAAACAAGCCCAGACCGTTATGTAACTTGGATGAACACAATACTAATCACACTCACAAGATTTCAAGGGGCAGAAGCTGAACTCCCTTTCAGCACCATGAGACTTACTAGAATCTATATTGCATTTAACCACTGTTTGTCTTGAATGTCTATACCCTGTGACTTCCCTCCTGACTCAAACATTCTTGAATTTTTCTTTCCTATGTGCTTTAAAATATTGATCGGAAATAGGTGAGAAATTTTATGGGAGAAAATTGTCAGATGTAGCTTAGACTGAAAGAATTCTTACTCTGAAAGTTCGTGGTTAACAATTTCTTACCCCTTCTCTATGCACCTCCAACACCTATTGTCCCATTTTCCTTCTTAACCAATGACTTCTATATTGTAGTGCAAACCACCATCATTTTCAGTAAAGCTTTCATACATTCCCATCATTCATCTATCCACATACCAACATCCATGCTCAAATAATGCCTTGTCTATTGTTAAATAAGTTGCTCTAGAGCAGTTGTTCTCAACCTTCCTAATGCTGCGACCCTTTAATACGGTTCCTCATGTTGTGGTGACTCCAACCTTAACATTATTTTCATTGCTACTTCATCACTGTCATTTTGCGACTGTTATGAATCGAAATGTAAAGATCTGATCTGCACGGTGTATCTTCATTGTTACAAATTGAACATAATGAAAACATAGTGATTAATCACAAAAACAATATGTAATTCTATATTGTGAAGGATTTATTTCTAATGACAAATAAATGAAATTTTGTCTTGAAGCATGGTGTAGTATGGGTAACAGGGTACTCGTCTGAGGGCATATCTGCATGTGGGCGGACCCACCTAGAGACAGATAAAGGAGTGACGTCTCAGTCGGGTACTCGTCTGAGGGCGTATCTGCATGTGGGCGGACCCACCTAGAGACAGATAAAGGAGTGACGTCTCAGTTCCTAGGACCATCAGAAATATGTGTTTTTGGTGGTCTTAGGCGACCCCTGTGAAAGGGTCGTTCAACCTCCAAGGGGGTTGCGACCCACAGGTTGAGAACCACTGCTCTAGAGTCTAATCTGACTCATAACAAACCCATGAGAGTAACCCTTGTCCCACCAAAAATATTTAAGTGCTTTTGTAAACAAGCTGCATTTACAAAACTCCATAACACCATGCATTTTGGTCTGTAGTGTATGTTCAGGGCATTCTGCAGAACCAACAACATCCATAGATTCCACCCCAGATCACAGAGTTGCACCACTAGTCAGAGAGTTTCTCTTTCAGAAAAAGCTTTAACGAGTGTTTGATCCATTGCTGAGGAGCGCCTCTGGTAAATTACTATTAAAATGTATTGATTAGGTCCATTTCAAGAAATAGTTCATTTATACTTTCGAATCCAATTGGTCTGCACACCTTATGCTGAGAGACTTTTTTCACTCTCATAACCACTAAGTATTCAGCTGAGTGATTACCTGTGAGCACTTCTGGTAAAAATGATAAAATCGACCCTCTGGATGTACACTGGTACAGATAGGAACTGAAAATACAGGGAATCCAGGGCAGATGATCCCTACAGGACCAGTGGTGTGAGTGGCGAAACACAGAGGGTAGAGGGAGGGTGGGTAGGAAAAGAGGGAACTGGTTACAAGGAACTATATGTGACCTCCTCCCTGGGGGACGGACAACAGAAAAGTGGGTGAAGGGAGACGTCGGACAGGGCAAGATATGACAAAATAACAATTTATAAACTATCAAGGGCTTATGAGGGAGGGGGGAGCGGGGAGGGAGGGGAAAAATGAGGACCTAATGTCGGGGGTTTAAGTGGAAAGAAAATGTTTTGAGAATGATGAGGGCAATGAATGTACAAATGTGCTTTACACAATTGATGTGTGTATGGATTGTGATAAGAGTTGTATGAGCCCCTAATAAAATGATTTTTAAGAAAAATAAATCAAGACAAGCCCAAATATAGTAATAAGAAATAAATTTCTCCGAAAAAATACAAAAAAAAAATCGACCCTCTGGTCATCCCACTCTCTTCATCGAGAATATGTTTTTTGAGATAAACATCTTTGTAACTAAAGGATATTTTTTAAGTGTGAGAAAGCCAATAATAACTAACATGCTTTCTCCCCACCCCACCCCCAACAATTTATATTCCACCTGATGAGAAAATATACCACAGGTGAAGTAAGCTCCCAAGTACGGTCAGACGTGTCTGAGTCTGACTCTGCTATAGGATCGATGTAATACATTGCAACTGTTTCTCATGCACTAGTAGAGTGCAAAGACTCTTCCCTGTTCTCTGCTCTTTTTTTCATTTCTTCTCTTTAAACTAAATCATATCGCATGCCAATTTTCATGCATTGACTCAGGGAATCTTTTCAGGATATATCCTCTCCTAAACAGTTTTCTAATGCGACATGGCATTATGACTTGAACAATGTATTCTTTTCTTCAGGCAGTTCTTCTCCGGACGGAGTTCTTTACAAAACCACTTGAAAACATTAAGAGCTATTTGAAGGGAAACAAGAAAAAGGGGTAAAGGAGCCCCCTTCTTTTCATATCTTTCTCCTTCCAAAGGAGACGTATGTAAAAATGCCTAATCCGGTACCCAACACACAGAAATAAATGTTAGTTCCCGTTTCGTTCCTCCCACCCTACCTCGTGAGCTATGGAACATATTAAATTCCACAAGTAAGTAAGCTAGAAAACTTCAGAACATTGAACTAGATAGTGTAAGAGTAGTAAACCATGTCCAGATGGCTGGATATAATCGATGTTATCTGCCGACTGCCCCTTTGAAACCTGGGTTAGAGACTTTGGTGGTGGGAGGGAGGGGCCTTATGCTCCTCCTCCCCTTCTTCTATGGTGATAGAACTCTCATAGTGAACTGGCCAGGGGATGACCTGGAATTAGGACTAAATTATAAGCTCCCTTGCAGTTGCTGTC
>NW_022111373.1:109872050-109873183 GCF_000313985.2 Echinops telfairi
ATGTCCTCTATGCTCTAACTACGAAAATATTTGATTTACAAATAAGGAATCCTACTTCGCGGAATTTCATTTATCACGGTAGGGTCTAGAACCTAAACGAGGGTTCACTGTATTGGCAAAAGTGCTATGCACAACTTCCTGCAAGTGATCTTAAAGGGATGAGCCAGGCCCCTTCTCTTTTCTCCTTCTTGCTGATTACATTATAGATAAGATGACCAAGGTTGGAGTAACCATATTGGATCAGGAGGTAGAAGCCAGGAGTTGAAAATAAGGTCACAACACAATCTCAGAAGATCAACTCCATGATTATCATAAAGATGCTTGACTGCCTTGATTTTTTTTTAACTGAGAGAAGAAAACATTTTACTTAGTTGTGATGATTATTATTTTTATGTGTCAGTTTGTCTAGTCCATGGTCCCAGTAAGAAACCCTGCTGTCTGCCAGGTAAGTATTGGGTCTTTAACCTCAGCAACAGTGGTTTGAACCCACCAGTCATTCTGTGAGAGGAAAATGAAGCTACCTTTTCCCTTTAAGGAAAGACAGTATATTCAAAGTTTACTATAGCATTGAAAGAGTTAGACCCACCTAGTATTACACAGAAGTCCTAGCGGCTATACTTTAGTCTCCTAACTGCAAGGTCAGCAGTTTGGAAGCCCCAGCCACTCCTCTGCAGAAAGATGAGGTTTCCTACTCTAATAGAGAGTTATCATCTCAGAACCCAACAGGGGCAGTTGTACCCTGTCGTGCAGGGTCGCCATGAGTCAAAATTGACTCTATGGCATTAAGTTATATATATGTTTTATTGGGGGAAGGGGGGACTTTGGTTTGTTTGCTTCTTTGGTGTGAAGTAACTGGATTGTCGTTGATGTGTAAATCTTCAAAATACCCAGAAGAGGGCAGTATAATGATGTACTTCCTAAATCTCAGAACTGAAGTGTTTGAGCAGGTACACATTAGAATAATCCGCCATTCCTAATCAAAGGGGAACTCTTGCCTTAGGACGATGTTCAGGAAGCAGAGAAGAGTGGGGAAAGGAGACCTTTTACCAACTCCATTCCTTGGGGGCCTCTGAGGGCCCTGCGTGGCAGGAAGGGGGATGGGACACGAAAACTACCCCGAGGGGCAGCCCTGG
>NW_022111373.1:109873322-109875004 GCF_000313985.2 Echinops telfairi
CCTTCTGAGCGAGGCCCCCGCCGCTTTGGAAGCCAAGATCCTCCTTTGGATCCCCAATGCGCGGGGCCCTGCGAGTGGAGTGTCACCCAGGCCCCGGACGGAGGACTTCTGCGAGGTCCTTGAAGGGAACAGGGAAGCCCGAGGATCCCCTCCCGCTCAACCCCGCACGGTGAGAAGCAGGCAAATGTGCAATCCCAACATGTCTGTGTCTTCTACCTTTGGTGCTGCGGCAAGCACCTCACAGCTTCCTGCTTCAGAACCAGAGACGCTGGTGAGGCCAAAGCCATTGCTTTGGAAGTTGTTGAAGTCTGTTGGTGCACAGAAAGACACTTCTACTATGAAAGAGGTTACATTTTATCTTGGCCAATATATTATGGCTAAACGACTGTACGATGAGAAGCCACTGCATTCGGTATATTGTTCAAATGTTCTTCTAGGGGATTTGTTTTTGTTTGGGGAACCACGCTTCTCTGTAAAAGACCACCGGAAAGTATATACAATGATCTACAGACACTTGGGAATTGTAAATCAACAGGAACCACTGGACTCTGGCACATCTGTGATTGAGAACAGGTGTCAACCTAAGGAGAATGTTCAAAAGGACTCTATGCAAGAGTTACAGGAAGAGAAATCTTCATCTTCAAATTTGATTTGTAGACCAACTACCTCATCTAGAAGGAGAGTGGTAAGTGAGATGGAAGGCAATTCAGAGGAGTTAGCTGTTGAAGTACAACGAACACACCACCGATCTGATCGTGTTTTCCTCTCCTTGAATGAGGGTGTTGCACTGCGTGTCCTCAGGAGGATATGCCGTGAAAGAAGCACTAGCAGTGAGTCCGTAGAAATGCCATCGATTCCACCTGCTGACACTGGTGTGAGGGAACATTCTGGTGATTGGTTGGACCAGGATTCTGTTTCAGATGAATTCAGTGTAGAATTTGAAGTTGAATCTCTTGATTCCGAAGATTATAATCTTAATGAAGAAGGACAAGAACTCTCAGATGATGATGAAGAGATATATCATGTTACTGTCTATCAGGCTGAGGAAAGCAATACAGATTCACTTGAAGATGATCCTGAAATCTCCTAGGCGACTATTGGAAGTGTGCTTCATGCAATGAAGTGAATTCTGCTCCCACCCCATTGTAGCAGATGTTGGGCACTTTGTGAGAATTGTCTTCCTGAAGATAAAGGGAAAGATGAAGAGAAAATGCTTGAGAGTCCCAAACTAGAAAACACAACTCAAGTCGAAGAGGGTTTCGGTGTTCCTGATTGTAAAAAACAGCAGTGAGTGATGATCATGTAACACAAGCCTCCCAGTCTCAGGAGAGTGAGGACTATCCCCAGCCATCCACTTCCAGTAGCATCAATTACAGCAGCCAAGATGTGAGGGAGCTTGAGAGGGAAGAAGCACAAGGCAAAGAAGAAAATGTGGGATCCAGATCTTGCCCTATTGCCACTGAACCGTGTGTGATTTGCCAAGATCGACCTAAAAATGGTTGCATAGTCCACAGCAAAACAGGATAGTTAATGGTGCGCTTTACATGTGCAAAGAAACAAGCCCTGTCCAGTGTGTACACAACCAATCTAAATGATTGTGTTAACTTATTTCCTCTAGTTGACCAACCACTGAAGACAAAGCAGGTGAATAAGCAAATATGGTGAAGAAAGCTGATGGTGCC
>NW_022111373.1:109879450-109880488 GCF_000313985.2 Echinops telfairi
AACTGTGGCCTCCATAGTTAACAGTCCAATGCGTAACCACGGTGACACCAGGGCTCCTAGTAAGGGATATTATGTTATGGGAGTTGCCATCAATGACATGAGAAAAAATGTGTATGAAATGTTGAATGAAAAATGGACCTGTTTGGGCAAAATGAGCTGATATCGAGGGCTTAGGTAGAAAAAATGTTTTGAGAATGGTGAGGGCAATAAATGTACAAATGTGCCTGACACAATGGATGGAGGTGTGGATTATGATGAGCTGGACAAACCCCAATAAAATGATTAAACAATAAAGAAAGAAAAATGAACCTGTTTTGTAAACCTGCATTCAATTCACAACAAATAAAAATGTTAAAGTCCTGTTAATATTTATAATGCCCCACACACACCTCTTTTGCTTTTTCTAGTTCTTAAAATATGATACAAGATGACAAGAAACAAGACTAACGAAGAGTAATGGGGCCCTTCACGACACAGGAGAAACTATTAGAAGGTGGAAATACAGGATTAATGTCAGCCCCTTGGGGAAGTCTCTTAATGTGAGGGTTGATGTCTCCTTGTAGGTGAAATCATCCAGGAATGTACACTGCTCTGCAAGGTCATTGTGAAGAATAACAGTAATGAACTCTATTGCTGTGTGTAACACACTGGAACGTTAGGAATAAAATAAGCATTCAACCGATATTATTTGACACAACTCTATCTGGAACTACTGAAAGGTTTTAAAGAAAATTTTCATTTGCCACTTCCTAATCACACACCAGGTGCCCTGGTGGTGTAGGGGTTAAAGCTCTTGATGGCTAATTAAAAGATTGACAGCTAAAGCTCACCAGCTACTCTGTGGAAAAAGATACAGCAGTCTATGGCTGTAAAAAGGTGCATGATTTACATCCTTGGAAAATTTAAGGGAAATGACCATTGGAATCTATTCTATAATGTCACTATGAATCTGAAGATATTGCTGGTGGGGTGATTTTTTTAAGGTGTGCATGCATCAACTCTTCAACATGGTTTCTGTGAGCCTTTATTTTTAAACCA
>NW_022111373.1:109881680-109885846 GCF_000313985.2 Echinops telfairi
GGTGGGCCTGATAAATGTCCTTGGAGGGCCGCATGTGGCCCGCGGGCCATAGTTTGAGGACGCCTGCCATAGCGACTCTATGCACAACAGAACGAAACACTGACTGGTCCTGCACTGCCCTCACAATTGTTCCTATGCCTGAACCCATTGTTGAAGCTACTGGGTCAATCCAGCTCCTTGAGGACCTTCCTCTTTTCCGTTGCCCCTCTGCTTTGCCAAATGTGATGTCCTTCCTCAGAGACTGGTCTCTTCTGACAACATGTCCAAAGTACAAGAGCCAAAATCTTGCCATCCTTGCCTGGCCGTACTTCTTCCAAGACAGATTTGTTTGTCCTTTTGCCCTTAAAAAGAAGCCCTGAGAATGTAGTGTGTACACATTTGACTGATAGCTGAGAGACTGAACCCACCAGCCTTGCCTCAGGCAAAAGACGAAGGAGTCTGTTTGCCTAAATATTCATATCTTTGGAAACCTCCTGGGGCTGTTCCATCCTATAAAGTCTCTACGAAATGGAATAGATTGGACAGCCAGTGATGGGTTTTATGGACCCCTCACAGGCCCTGTTCTACCCTCAGAGTCCCTGGGAGTCAGAATGCCCTCAATGGCAGTGAATTTTGTAGGATTTTCTTAGTGTAGTAGTTATGTATTGGGCTGCTAACAACAGCATCAGCAGGTCAAAATCACTGACAACTCCTTGGGAGAAAGATGAGGCTTTCTACTCCCATAAAGAATGACTGTCTCTGTGCCCGATCTGATCCCACCACACCGAGGCAAATCACTAAGGGCATGCAACAGAACAGCAAGGGGAACAGAGCAACAAAGTCCCCAGAGAATACCAAAAAGCGACTTTGGGGCCAGGACTTGGCACCCCATCAGACTCGACCAGAAAACACTCCTAAAGGCCAACAAACAGTCCTTGAACTAACTACAGGCTTTTTATTCTTGTTGTTGCTATTTTTCTTTTTTTGTCATTGGCTTTTTGTTGTTGTTGTTGAAGTTTTGTTTTCTTTTGTTGCTTTGTTTTGATCTATCTTGTTTTGGGGCATGTTATTATCTCCATAGATCTCTGTAAATAAGATAGGCTGGATGAACAATCTGGAGGAGAAAACAACAGGACCGATGGTTGCAGGAGAAGATGGGAGAAGGGGATGTGGGGGGAAAGGAGTGGTGTTAACAAACCCAGGGACAAGGGAACAATAAGTGATCCAAACAGTGGCAAGGAGGGTGTAGGAGGCCCGGTAGGGTGTGACCAAGGGTAATGTAATCAAGAGGAATTACTGAAACCCAAATGAAGGCTGAGCATGATAATGGGACAAGAGGAAAGTAAAAGGAAATTGAGGAAAGAACTAGGAGGCAAAGGGCATTTAGAGAGGTCTAAATACAGGCATGTACATATGTAAAATATTTATATATGAGGATGGGGAAATAGATCTATGTGCCTATATTTATAGGGTTAGTATTAAGGTAGCAGATGCAAGAACATTTTGTTCTACTAAATTGGCATTCCATGAGGCTCACCTTCCCAACACAACCGCTGAAGACAAAGTGAGTGCATAAGCAAATGTGGTGAAGAAAGCTGATGGTGCCTGGCTATCAAAAGATAGAGCGGCTAGGGTCTTAAAGACTTGAAGGTAAACAAGTGGCCATCTAGCTCAGAAGTAACAAAGCTCACATGGAAGAAGCACACCAGCCTGTGTGATCACGAGGTGCCGAAGGGATCAAGTATCAGGCACCAAAGAACAAAAAATCATATCATTGTGAATGAAGGCAAGTGTAGATTGGGGACCCAAAGCCCATCTGTAGGCAACTGGACATCCCCTTAAAGAAGGGTTGTGGGGAGGAGAGAAGCCAGTCAGGGTGCAGTGTAGCAGGGTGCAGTTGTAGCATGAAACATACAACTTTCCTCTAGTTCCTAAATGCTTGCTTCCTCCTACCCCCACCCCCCATCATGATCCCAATTCTATCTTACACATCTGGCAAGACCAGAGGATGTACACTGGTACAGATAGGAACTGGAAACACAGGGAATCCAGGACAGATGATCCCTTCAGGACCAGGGCTGAGAGTGGTCACATCGGGAGGGTGGGGTGGAAAGGGGGAACAAATTACAGGGATCTACACATAACCTCCTCCCTGGGGGATGGACAACAGAGAAGTGGGTGAAGGAAGATGTCAGACAGTGTAAGATATGACAAAATTTTCTAAATTTATAAATTATCAAGGGTTCATGAGGGAGAGGGGAGCAGGGAAGGAGGGGGAGAAATGAGGAGCTGATATCAAGGGCTCAAATAGAAAGAAAATGTTTTGAGAATGATGATGGCAACAAATGTACAAATGTGCTTGACACAATGGATGGATGGATGGATTGTGATAAGAGTTATATGAGTCCCCAATAAAATGATTTTTTTTAAAAAAAGAAAGAAAATATTTCACAATATATATACAAAAAAAAAAGCGTGACTGTCTCAGAAACCCATAGAGGCATTTCTATTCTGTCCTATAGGGTCGATGTGAGTTGGTACCGACTATTTGGTAATGAGCTTGATTTTTGAGGAGGAATTATAGCCAGGATGCTACTTGGCGTAGCCTGGAAAGACTTCACTTCTTTTCATGTTGTCAGCAGAGACCATTCCCAGGAGAAGGACCTGGCAAAGGGCAAGGCCGTGAAAAAGGAGAAGGTCCTCAACAAGGTCATTGCAACAATCAGCTTATGCATAGGAACAGTTGTGAGCGGGGTGCAGGATGTGGCCATGTTTTGTACGGTTGTACATAGGGTTGCTATGAGTCAGAACCAACCTGTTAGCACCTAACACTTAATGCCAATAACAATAACAATAGGAGCCCTGGTGGAATAGGGAGTACAGATTGAGCTATAGACTACAAGGTCAGCAGTTCAAAAATATTAACACTCCTTGTGGAAAAAATGAGACTTTCTATTCCCACAAAGAGTTACTCTCTCCTTCTTATCCCATTTTAAAGTTGCTTCCATTTTTAATGTTTTCTGCATTCTTTTTGATTGAGTTACTTCAGTATTTTGTTTCGTCTTTGTTGGGGTTTTGGTTGGTTGGTTGGTTGCTTCCTGTTTGTGTTTTGTCTGATTTTCTGTGTATGAAATACAAGATAGGTAGATCTACAGAAACAGTAGCTGGATGGATAATAGCCTAGGGAAATGGCAGGGGAGGATAGGGGAAATGAGGAGCTAACAATGAGTAAGAGAAGAAAATGTTCTGAAATTGATTGTGGTGTGGATTTCACCTATTTGAATATGATGGAACAATTCAAGTGTATGATATGTAAGGTATATGCCAATAAAACTTTTTTTTTAAGAGTTAGTCTCAGAAACCCATAGGAGCATTATAGGCACTCTGAGCTGGAATCAACTGGATAACAAGGAGTGTGACTCACTGACATCGAGTCAATGAAGATTGGTAGCAGCACTCCACCCCCCACCTCACCCCACCCCACCCCTGCCGTGGGTTTCAGGAACTGTAACTGTTTACAGGAGTGGAAACCCCAGTCTTTCTCCCTAGGAAGTGCTGGTGGTTTCAAACTGCTGACCATGAGGATCTCAGCCTAATGCAACCACTACACCACCAGGGGTACTACAGAGCTGAAGTGATGTCCTGACACTCATAATTAACAATGCTTTTCCCCATTTCCAATGGGAAGCAAATGAGAATAGCAAAATTTAATCATTTTCCCAAGGGTCCACGCTTGGTAACACATTGCAACAAGCGAAGTGTGTAAAACATGGAAAATTCTTACCAAGGGGAAGAAATGTTCCCACTGATCAATGTGAAATTAACTCATTAATTTTACATTGAGTTGAATTATTTTTGTCACATTATGAAAGATTAAGGACACAAGGTGGTTCAATAGTGGAATTCCTGCCTTCCATGAAGAAAGTAGGGGTTCCATTTCTGGCCAGTGCACCACCTATCTGTCAGTGGAGATATTTGCCTTGCTATGATGCTGAACAGGTTTCAGTTGAGCTTCCAGACTAAGAAGATCTAGAGCAGTGGTTCTCAACCTTCCTGATGCCGTGACCCTTTCATGCAGTTCCTCATATTGTGGTGACCCCAACCATAAAATTATTTTTGTTGCTACTTCGTAACTGTAATTTTACTACTGTTATGAATCATAATGTAAATATCTGATATGCAGGATG
>NW_022111373.1:109885946-109888550 GCF_000313985.2 Echinops telfairi
GATTAATCACAAAAACAACATGTAATTATATATTGTGAATTATTTATTTCTAATTACAAATAAATGAAATTTTGTCTTGAAGCATGGTGTAGCATGGATAACAGTCTTAATATAACAACAGTAAACTACACTGCTACATTTTTCGACAGTATGTGTAAAAAGCCAGCGTCAGTATGAAGGTTGCCATAGCTTCTTTCTCACCAGATCAGCATATCTGCAGTTCCTAAGACCATCGGAAATACAGTGTCTCAGTTCCTAATGCCATCGGAAATATATGTTTTCCGATGGTCTTACATGACCCCTGTGAAAGGGTCATTAGACCCCTAAAGGGGTCGTGACCCACAGGTTGAGAACTGCTGGTCTAGAAGAAAGGCCTGGGCATACACTTCCAAAGAGCAGCCATTGGAATCCCTATGGATCACAGTCAATCCCCAACCAGTCCTGAGACAGGCCCTGTGGCGAAGTGAATTTTCTTAATAGGGCTCTTCTACCCAAGTCTTAGTGGCTCCCACCAAATGATTGGGTGGAACTATGCAAATAGGATGTGTGTAATGTAATAGAGGGGATTGGTCGGTGTTCATTACCACCCACCTCCACACCACCACCATCCCCAGCTAAAAGGATGAGCTATCTTTGAAGCAGCAGCAGAGGGAGAAATCCCAAGAACTATGGAAGAGCACATTCAAGAGTTCCTTCTGCAGTGGCAGAGGCCGCCAAGGCCAAAGGCATTGGAGGCCTTGGTAGTGAGACACAAAGGAACAGCATCAAGGCTATGGGGGTGCCTTCTCCTCATCTGGCCCAAGACTATGAAACTGGGGGACAGAGTGATAGGTGGGCTGCCTTCACTGTCCCTGGAGGCAAATGCCAAGGGACCACCTGACTAAGAGACTGAGGACCAGAAGAAAACTTGGCTGCTGGCTGAGGAGACCAACTATAGTTGGTTGATTCCAACTTGTGACAGCTTACTGGCTTCCCTAATAACCCGCCTTAATTGTGAGTCTGGTCTGTGAGGTCTGAGTGGCATTACAATGAATTATTGAACCCAGCCAGCATAGATGTAGAGTAGTGTGGGAGGAACGGTGGGTGTTGGCATAGGTAAAGAAGGATGGGGCATGGAGGCATGCCTGAACCGTCTCATGGTCATGAAGAAGCCAGCAGAGGTCAGATAAGGACTTCCATTTCCATTTATTGTAGGACCAGTACCAGGCAGTGTTTCATTCCGATTGCATACAGTGTCGCCAATGGTCCTGACTCAATGGGAATCAAAAGTTTTATTTCCCATTGAAATAGATTCATAGTTATAGACAAAAATCCCAGCCTACTTTACTACAAAAAGTGAGAGAGGGACTCACTTCCCATCCTCAAAATCACATTGTCAAAAAAAGCCTGGTGCAGCCATCCCCCTACTGGGCATATACCCAGAAGAGGCAAGAAACAAACCAAGGCCAGACATTTGTGCTCCAAAGTTCATTACGGCACAGTTCACAATTGCAAGGAGTTGGAAGCAACCCAAATTTCCATCAACTGATGATTAGATTAAAAAACTGTGGTATATACATACAATGGAGTACTACGCATCGCTAAAAAGCAGTGATGAACGTATGAAGCACATCGCTGCATAGGAAGAACTGAAGGAAATCATACTAAGCGAAGTAAGTCAAGCACAAAAGGACAAGTACAACATGAGTCCGCAGAGGTAAGCTTTTTAAAAAAATGCAAAAGGGGCATAGGGAAAAAGCTACTGTATACAAACATTCCTGGGGTGAGGAATATGGCAGGGGCAGACTGAATACAGGGATAAACATGGTAGACAACTACAAAGGAGGTAGGGAAAGGCAAATAATAATAATAATAATAATAAAGAAATGGGGAGCGGGGGCACAGGGCACTAACCCACCCAAGGGGAGGGTATTGTTTGTATCTCCACAGGGAAAGAGGGCCCGGACTTCAACCCAGTGCTCCAAGATGTGAATGCAACATGATGGCGTGGAGTAGGGAACCAGTGGAGAGGTCTGGGGTCCGGCCCCAGTCCCAAATACTAAGTGGACACCTGCCCCTCCCCCAAGAGGAACTTATTTCAAAAGATGGCATTGAATCTGCAGCTCCGGGAGAGGGACATATCTGAACGGAGCACATGGTTGCAGATGAAGCGGGAGAAGAAGAGAGTGGAGCACATCCTGGCCCACCCGGCCTTGAGGACGATGACGCCAATTAGAGCAGCCAGTCCACAGAGAGGACCACGGGGCCAACCCCACTATGAGACATGATGCCCCTTACTGACCCATAGCCCTACAGGGGACAACACCGGAGACACAATGGGGGAATTGCGCCCAATCTGATCCCGCCGCACTGAGGCAAAACACTAAGGGGGTGCAACAGAACAGCAAGGGAATGGAGCAGCGAGGTCCCCAGGGAATGCAGAAAGTGGACTTTGGGGCCAGGGCATGGTGCCCCAACATACTGGACTGAAAACACTCCTAAAGGCCAATAAACAGTCCTTGAACTAACTACAAGCTTTTCTTTCTTGTTGTTTTGTTTTGTTTTTTGCCATTGGTTTGCTGTTGTTGCTGCTGCTGTTGTTGTTGTTGTTGTTTTGCTGTATAT
>NW_022111373.1:109889526-109922429 GCF_000313985.2 Echinops telfairi
AATTCTACCTTGCAAGTCTGGCTAGACCAGAGGATGTACACTGGTACAGGTAGGAACTGGAAACACAGGGAATCCAATGCAGATGATCCCTTCAGGACCAGTGGTGTGAGTGGCGATACTTGGAGCGTAGAGGGAGTAGGTTGGAAAGGGGGAACTGACTACAAGGATCTACATGTGACCTCCTCCCTAGGGTATGGATAACAGAAAAGTGGGTGAAGGGAGACATCGGACAGGGCAAGATATGACAAAATAATAATGTATATATTATCAAGTGTTCATGAAAGAGGGGGGAGCAGAGGGGAGGGGGGAATGTGGACCTGATGCCAGGAGCTTAAGTAGAGAGCAAATGTTTTGAGAATGATGAGGGGAATGAATGTACAAATGTGCTTTACACAATTGATGTATGTATGGATTGTTATAAGAGTTGTATGAGCCCCTAATAAAATGATTTTTTTTAAAAGCTGGTACTGGTACAATAACAGATACATAGACCAGTGGAACAGAATTGAGAACCCAGATATGAATTCATCTACATACAGACAACTGATCTTCGACAAACGGGGGGAATGGGGAAAAGAGAGTCCCTTCAACAAATGGTGCTGACAAAATTGGATCTCTAACTGCAGAAAAGTGAAATAGAACCCATCCCTCACAGCACGCAGGAAAATGAACTCGAGATGGATCAAAGACCCGAATGTAAATCGCAGGTCTATAAAGACGGCCAATGATCAAATAGGGATGAACTTAATAGCCCTGTTACAGGCATAGACATGCAATCAAATATAATGAAGGAAATTAACGGAACACAGTGGAAGACAAAATAGATGACTGTAACCTACTAAAAATTAGTGCACATCAAAAGAGTTAAAACATACAAAGAACTAATCTACAGAAAATTGTAATACCTCAATGAGAGAATGACAAATAACCCAATTCAAAAGTGGGCAAAGGATGTAAACAGACTGGTCACCAAATGTGATATCCAAATGGCTAACAAACATGAAAAAGTCCCTAACAATCACTAGTCATCCAGGAGGAGCAAATCAAAACAATGATGAGATACCACCTTTCACTGCCATTTTTTTTTTTTAATGCAAAGAGTTGAGAAACCTCATCTACTGCAGGCGGGACTATAAATGTGTGTAACCACTGTGAAAAACAATTTGGCACTACCTCAAAATCCTGGGAATAGAACTCCCGTATAATCCAGTAATACCCCTGCTGGGTATCTACCCAAAAGAAGTAAGAGCCACAGCACAAACGGACATGTGCACACCCATGTTCATCGCAACACTATTCACAATAGCTAGAAGCTGGAAGCAACCCAAAATACACATCAGTAGAAGAATGAAGAAACTTTGTACTTAAGCACAATGGAATACTATTCATCACTTCAAACTATAGTGAAACCATGAACCACCCCATAGTATGGAAAGACCCAGAGAACATTATGTTAAGTGAAAGTAGCGAATCAAAAGGGGTGAAAGAAAAAGTAAAAGCAAAAAATGTTTAAAGGAGAACTGCTGTCTGAGGCCACTGTTATAAATGAACACTTTTTTAAGTCAACGCCTTTCACACCAATGGGAACAGACATCACACCAATCTGAAGAGACTGGGGTCCCCAGGGTGGAGAGGGGGGGATGGGAGAAAAGATAAAGCAGTGGACTAGAGGGGGACAGGTGTTCACTTGGAGTCCCACAAGAGGGGGGAGAGAAATCCAGGTAGGGAGGTGGAATGGACAAAGTGGGGGTGTGGGGTGGCAATTGATGAGTGGTTTGAGCTGTTGAATGCAGAGTTAATGGTCTGACATGTAACCCCCACACCTCAGTCAAAGAAATAATCACACAAAAAATGAAAGAAAGTGAAATGGGGAGATTCCTTAGCCCTGTTGCTGACAGAAAGGTTGTTCATTTGAATTCACCCAGCAGCCTTTGGGGGTGAGACAGCCTTCCAGTAACATCCCAGCCAATGAGAGGAAATGGACCATCAAAACCTCTCAGAGGCTTAAAAAAAGGAAAAGAAAAAGAGAAGAAACTTTAAAAAGAGAGAGAGAACTTGAGTCACTTCAAGCCCTCCAGGATGCAGGTGCTACTATGGAATTAAAAGTGAAATTAAAAAAAATAAGTTTGTGTAGCATCGAGGGAAGAGGAAGCAGAAGGAGACAGGGAGGCCATTCGGGTCTGACACCTGTGGAGGAAGGGAGAGTAGGGAGCCCTGGGGGGTGGGGTGGGGGGTGGGGGAATCCTCAGACCACAGTGCTGCTCTGAAAATGGTGCAGTCAGACCAGCAGGACCCACCAGACAAACATCTCCTTGTAGTGGAGTTCCACATGGGCAGGAGTGACTCAGCTCTGTACCTCCCCACCCCCAGCCCCTGCCCAGACCATGGCTGCAGGGAACATGAACAGTGGAGTTCCACATGGGCAGGGGTGGCTCAGCTCTGTACCTCCCCACCCCCAGCCCCTGCCCAGACCATGGCTTCAGGGAGCATGAACACCGCAGGGGAACCCCACAGTCCCACAGCTGGGGGCTGTCAGCCAGCTGCATTCCTCAGAGTGTGTTTTTTCCAGAAGCAAGAATCAGCCAGTGCACTCCAGCAGCTGTCCATGAATAATATTTGCATAGTTTTAAATATGGGCAGAAAATGAAGAGGCATTGGAATGCAAACCCAGTGGCTGATCTTTCTCTTAGTTTCTGACCCTTCCATCCTATTTCCAACCTGAAAAGCATGTCAGATGGGGCCGGTGAGAGGGGTATTTCCAGGGGAAATCCAAAGGCAGCCACTCTATGCCAAAGCTGTACAGGCAGATGGAAGAAGGAAGCGGAGCACCCCAGGATGAATCATTGCTCTGAGATGTATTATGGGCAAAACAGACACACAAGTGAGGTCTTGGGTAGCAAGAGGATGCGTAGGTAGGGAGACAATTTAATCCATTAACACTTGAGACGGTCACGGTCAATGAAAAAGAGGAAGACTCTCAACAAGATGGGTTGATATTGGCTGGATCAATGGCTCAAACACAACAACCAGACTGGGCAGTGTTTTGTTCTGTTTTCAGCTGAGTTGTCTAGAGAAACAAATCTAGTAATGCTCATATTTGTATAAGAAGGAGCTTTAAATCAAGAAGTGATTATATATTAAGAAGGCATCCCAACCTGTCTGACTCAAATCTATCAGTTCAAGACTAGTCCCTAAGTCCATCTTCAGACTCATGCAGCTGCATGCCATGATGCAGAATGATGGATCAGGAAGCAGGAAGGTCACAGTCCAGAGGGTGTAGAGCAGCGGTTCTCAACCTGAATCGCAACCCCTTTGAGGGTCGAATGACCCTTTCACAGGGTTCACCTAAGACCATCAGAAACAAATTTCTGATGATCTTAGGAACTGAGACACTACTTCTCTATCCGTCACCAGGCGGGTCACCCACATGCAGATACGCCTACATGCAAGTATCCAGCATGATGACATCATCCTGCCAACCCCATTATATACACCCCATACAAATAGAGGTGTATGTGACAGGGTTGGCGCCATAATATACTTATGCAGACCAGTCACACATGTGTAGAGCACAGCTACTGTGTAGAAGCCAGCTGCTGTGTTGAAAGCAGCTACTCTGTTAGAAGCAGCTACTGTGTTGAAAGCAGCAGTTTGGGAGGTAAAACGACACTTCATGAATTATAATTACTGAGTAAATGTAAAATCATGTACTGTAAAATCATCAACTACTGCAAATATATACATATACATATACATATACCATGGGAACTTAATCTGGATGCTGATCAGTCTTTTTATATTCAGCTGTGGTTGGTGTGAATACTGCCCCCTTTGTGATAGTAACAGGTATGTAAAAAAAAAAACAGAATGGTAAATCATAAGAAACTTTAATGAACTGTATTAACTGAACTATGCCATGTATCATCTGTTGTACTATTAAAGCTATTGCTATATATTATTTTCATTAGCAAACCATCCCATGACAATGGATCGTGTAGAGAAGAATGTTAAGAAAAGAAAATATAGTGAGGATTTTTTACAGTATGGTTTTACCTCCATAATTACAGCAGGAATTGAGAAACCGCAACGTATTATTTGTTATGAAGTTCTTTCAGCTGAATCTATGAAGCCGACCAAACAAAAATGCCATTTTGATAGCAAGCATCTAAGCTTTGCTGGACAGGATACCAACTATTTTAGAAGCAAAGCTGATGAACTCCAGAAAGCCAGACTTGACACTGGTAGCAAGTACCACAAACAAAACAGAGCAGCCATTGAAGCTTCATATTTGGTGGCACTCAGAATTGTCAGAGCTATGAAACCTCACACCACTGCCGAGGATTTACTGTTTCCAGTGGCCAAAGACATTGTTCGAGTTATGATCAGAGACAAATTTGTTACGAAATTGAATGCAATTTCCTTATCTAACAACACTGTCTGCAGAATAGGTGACATGTCTGCTGATATTCTTGATCAGGTAATCCAGGAAATTAAAACTGCTCCACTTCCAATATTTAGCATCCAACTTGATGAATCTACAGACACAAACTCTTCACAGTGACTGGCTTATGTGAGGTATATTAATGATGACAACTTTAAAGATGAGTTTCTTTTTTTGCAAACCTCTTGAAACAACAAGTACTGCACATGATGCATTTGACACAGTTCATTCATTTCTGAAACAGCATAAGATTTCTTGGGAAAAGGTTTGTGGTGTTTGCACGGATGGTGCTCCAGCTATGCTAGGATGTTGATCTGGATTTCAATGTTTGGTACTGAATGAGTCACCAAAAATAATCAGAACTCACTATATGATTCATAGGCAAATATTAGCAATGAAGATGCTGCCACAAGAGTTACAAGAAGTAATGACAAGCACCATAAATTCTGTCAATTTTGTCAAGGTGAGCACTTTAAACAGTCGACTGTTTTCACAACTCTGCAAAGAGTTGGATGCACCGAATAATGTTCTGCTATTTCACACTGAAATGAGATGGCTGTCAAGAGGAAAAGTTTTAAAATGTGTTTTTGAGCTTTGTGATGAACTCAAATGTTTTTTAATCAGAAAGCAGACTGCAGTTTGAAGCACTTTTCAGCGATAAAAGTGAATTGTAGAAAATAGCTTACTTGATTGCCATCTTTGCCATCTTAAGTAAGTTAAATTTATCACTGCAAGGACCAAATGCAACATGCCTCGATTTGTCTGCAAGCATCCAAATGAAACTTCAGCTAGGCCAACAAAAAAAAAATAGGATAAAAATAAAATTTACATGTTGCCTACCTTACCTGCTTTCTTTGAGGAACATGACATTGAACCAGACAAAAGGAATATGATGAAAATTTCTGTGAAAGAACACTTGCACATGCTTGCAGATGAAATGTCATCATACTTTGCAAATCTACCTGACACCGCATTTGCACTTGCCGGAAGCCCATTGTATTAGTCTGGGTAGACTAGAGAAACAAATCCACAGAAAAGCTTATGTATATAAGAGAGAGTTTTATATAAAGGGTAATTGTACAGTAAGCATCCAAATACAGTCCAGTCCAAGCCCATAAATCCAATATTAGCTCATATGTCCAACATCAATCTACAAAGTCCTCCTCACACTCACAAAATACATGCAATAATGCCAACTGCAGAAGGAAAGCTTCATCAGTGAGCATGTAAGCATCTCAGCACTGGCAGGGGTCTCCACATGCCTGCTCCAGCATACAGGGTTGCATCAGGATTGATAAACCCCTGTGGTAGTTACCTAATCTCGTGTCAATTAAAGGATTAAGAGTGTAGGGGTGGAGTCTAGGCTGTCAATCTGGAGATAGCCAATGAGACTTCTGTGTGGGCATGTCCTTCTCCTGAGAATTCAGGGAAATCTGGTACTGCCTCCTTGGAGGCAGAAAATACCTCTCTCTCTTTCTGCTACTTCCTGGGAGACATTGCAGAAGACAAGCCACATGGATGTAACCAGACCTCTGAAGCCAGAGAAGGCACAGAGAGACCCCTGCCAGCGTTGAGATGCTTACAACACCATTGGACCCAAAGACTTTCTACCCACCGGCCTGTGATTGTCCTGCATTCGGCATCATTGCATGTGTTTCTTGAGTCTGACGAAGACTTTATGGATTGCTGTCAGACATATGGGCTAATGTTGGACTTATGGACTTGATCTGGACTGGGCTGGGATGTTTTCTCAATGTTCAATTGCTCTTGTACATAAACCTTTCCCATATACACATATGTGTGGCCATGGATTTGTTTCTCTAGTCTACTCAGACTAACACAACCCCTCAGGGCCAACAATGAAAGTAGAGATACCAGGAGGATTAGGGGTGGGTAGAGGGAGAAAGGAGGAATCGATCACAAGGATCAACCTAGAACCCCCTCCCAGGGGGACAAATAATGGAAAAGTGGGTGAGGGGTGACAGAGGATAATGTAAGATATGGAAATAATAATTTATCAAATAATAACTTTTCAAGAGTTTGTGAGGGTGGAGGAGGGAGGGGAAAGAAATGAGGTGCTGATATCAGGGGACCAAGTGGAGAGAGAATGCTTTGAAAATGATGATGGAGGAATGTATGGATTGTGATAAGAGATGTAAGAGCCCTCAATCAAAGCATTTTTTTAAAAACATGAAAATGATGATGGCAGCATATGTGCAAATGTGTTTGACACACTGGATGAATGCATGGATTATGATTAGAGATGTAAGAGCCCCCAATGAAAGTATTCAAAAAAGAAAGAAAGAAAATAATTTTATGGTGGGGTCACCACAACATGAGGAACTATATTAAAGGGTCATGGCATCAGGAAGGTTGAGAATCACTGGTATAGAGTAACATGGATCCAATTTCACTGGAAACATGGCAGGGCACCAGTAGCCCTCAGTGTCCAGGGGTCCACATAGGGCCATCCCTCGAGGCAGGAAGAGTTCCAGGAGGCAGGAAGGCAGAACAACAGAGAGAGAGGCAGTTCCCAGAGTCCTTAACTCTCATGTAAAAAGCCACATCCCCAAGGAGGTGTCATCAAGCTAACAACTGATTGACAGGTTTGGCTCTCCCCCTAGCCAAGAGTGTCTATTTGACATAAAATCATCCAACTACCACACAATCCAAAGGCACTTAACAGCAACAGCAACACATAAGGCAAATATGTTAGGCTGAGTTCTCTAGAGAAGCAAAAACAGTGATGCTTATGTATGTATATATGGAAATAAATTTGTATATATACAAGAAAAATGGCTGACACAGTTGTAGAAGTAGATAAATCCAGTCTGGTTTCAAGTTCGTAGGTCTGATATTAAGTTGGGAACTTCTGACGCATTAACTTCAAATGCTGATGAGTTCAGGTTCAGCAGGAACAACATAGGCTGCTGAAGTACATGAATCAAGTTTGTGACTAGAGAGATGAATGAATCTAAGGTCAATAGATCGGATGGGAGGCATATGACAGGCCATTGACTCAAGCCCAAAGAACCAGAGGTTAACAAGCCCAGGATCCAGAACCCAGCAAAATCAAACAAGCTTTTCCACAGCATCTGCTTATATATGAAATAGACCACACTCTGGAGGAACCTGCCAGCCAATTGTATTGAGATGTGACCTGAGTAAGTGAGTCGCCCTGCATCCTAATCCTTTCACAACTGCTTGACTCTCACCGCAGTTCCATCATGGAGTTGATTACATGATGTTGCATCACTTTGCCGAGATTACTGGAGATGGACTGGCAAATCACTGGGAGAACACGGACCCAGCAAACTTGACACAAAACCCAACTATTATACCAAACTACTTAAGTATCACAAATGCTTGAATGAAAATGAATTGTTCTGTAGTATTAATTTTGTGGGAGAGCCAGCCCCCCAACACTATTACCCACGGGTTCAGTATGCACAATTGTATGGTTGAGAGATATATATTATATTAAAATCATCGAGAGCATGAGAGGTAAAATAATGCAGTCAGATACATTACATGGTAGCATTGCTCACCTCAGCCCAGCTTGGTGGTCCATGTGGAGAGAGGGGGAAGGGAAGGAGGGCAAGGAAACAAAGGAGTGAGGTTGGGAGAGGAGAGGGGGAAGAGAGGCCAGTGAAAGCAGCCAGGGAGAGAGATCTCTATTGCTAACCCAAGCCTATATACCTTTTGGGGGCGTGCAAGCCCACTAATTACAGGTAAAGACATATGTCACAGAAAGGGGTTGCACTACAGGTTATACAGCTGTGAGAGGGGGTGGTCTAGGGACATACACACAATGGGAAGAGGAGGGATTTGGGGTATACATGCGGCAAGATGGGCAGATCCTAGATTTCGGATGGCAGCTTAACTTGACCTGTTCTCTGGGTCTCCATAGGAACCATTATCAGTAGGGTGTAAACCCCACCTACAGGAACCAAATAGATGACTGCAGGCCTGTCCATTGTCTTTAACAGCAGGGAGCGGGGCCCACCCCTGTGGTGGGGCTAGACAGCAGTCTGACCTCCCCCAACAGTTTTCATTTCATTTTTTAAGTAAGAGAATTTTATCTAAGCAAATTGAGATTACTGTTCCGAGATTCCATTTCCAACTTTTGCATTCTGATCCCAATGATTTTCAGTGCATCATGATTGCATGTTTGATCAATCTAAGGCTGAAGCAGTTGGTAGAATTCTTCAATATCTTCACCACTAGCTTTGAGGATGATACAGGACAGAGCACTGTGCTGTTCTGTCATACATGGAGTTGCTGTGAGTAAAAACCTACACACTGGTACCTGTGTTAGTCTGGATAGACTACAGAAACAAATCCAGAGACACCCATATGTGTATATGAAAGAGATTTATATACAAGAGCAATTGAATATTGAGAAAACATCCCAGCCCAGTCCGTAAGTCCAATATTAGCCCATATGTCTGATACCAATTTATAAATTCCTCTTCAGACTCACGAAGCACATGCAATGACACAGAATGCAGGAAGGTCACAGGCCAGTGCGTAGAAAATCTTGTGGATCCAGTGATGGTGAAGCATCTCAGCACTGGCATGGGTCCCCACGTGGCTCCTCCAGCAACAGCATAGCTCCATCAGGCTCATTGTCAGTAATGTTTCACAGGGAGTGAGCCTGTGTCCCACCTCCAGCAAGCTATTTATCTCCTTGGCACCTCCAAATGAGGTCATCAAGCTGCGACCTGATTGACAGACTAAACTCCACCCCTTCACTCTTAAGTCTCAAATTGACAACAGAGTATGTAACTAACACAGTACCCAACAACAACAAAAATATCCCAAGAGAATTTATTTAATTGCCCCCAAATAAATAGGGTTACCTATTTAGCTGGCTGATGTTTGACCCAAAACTTTTCAGTCCTATTCTATGGTCATCTGTAGCTATTACTATTGTGGGTAGTTACAACTTATGATAACCCCATACATGCAGGGTGGAACTGGTCCGTAGGATTTCCAAGACATTGGTCTTTCTGATTAGTTTGGCCAATTTGTTTTAGAAGCCACAACCCAGTGGATACAAACCACCAGCCTTTAGCCTAGTAGTTAAGCACTTAACTATTTGCATCATTCAAACACTCCTCACCCTAAAATGAAAGACTGTAAATCCATGCTCCTCCAAGCAGAAGAGTAAAGAGAACAGAGGCAAGTACTATTGTGTGCACAATTCTGAAATAACAAGAATCTAAGATAAATACACAGCTGAACTGTTGTAGGAAGGAAAATAGGACTCTAATCATGAATATGTAATGAATCTATAAGGTGTGACAGAAAGCATTTCTGCATATGTATCTATAGTTGCTGCTAATATATCCATAAATACAATGGAATATACAGAGAACAAAGTTATGACATTTTCTTAACCGTAGCCAAATATCTTGAGGGACTGAATCACTGGTGATGAAGCTTACTGGTCTGACAGAGACTGGCAGACCCTCAAGACTAGAGCCCTTTGCCATCTTTCAAATCTAAAACGAAATTCACCCCCATGGCTCAACTTGCAACCAAACTAAGGCAGGCCTTTAAGGTGCACAGGATGCCTTAGGGGCATTGCGGCCTACTGTTTGGGTTGCTAACTGCAAAGTCAGTAGTTCAAACCCATCGTGTTCTACAAAAGAACTCCGGTAAACAGTTACAGTCTCAGAAACCCACAGCAGCAGTTCTATCCTGTCATACAGAGTCTCTATGAGACGGAATCGACTCAGTGGCAGTGAGTGAGTAAAAAGGTGAACATTAACACCAGAGAGATACATACTTCCTAGAGCGATCAACCATACAAGATCAAAAGGGAAGCAGTCCCCAAAGTTCACAAAGCAAGAAGGGATAGGAAAGGACACATGGAAATGGGAAACCTAGGGAGGAAGTGGAGTGAGTGCTATTACACTGTGTGCAATCAATGTCATGAAACAAAATATGTACTGTATTTATTTTTGATGGAAAACGAATTGGACTTACGCACTACCTGATACTCGAAGTTGAATTGAACTACTCTATTTACTGCTGTATTGTAGTCTTAATTTCTCCACATTGTCCCCTCTCATATACCTCTGAAGAGATATGTTAATGGCATCTAATCAAGCTTTGCATACCATTTTGTCTGTGTCACGCTAAGGGCAGTAGTCTTTTACCAGTACTGAAACGTTTTAGGTCACTACATGATAGAAACGGCCTGAATAAAAGCTACATGTCATAGGTCTTAAGTGCTTCCAAGCTTTCCTACCTTCTGGAACCCACTCTTGAGTAGCATGCCTTGGTCTGGGCTGACTTGGGTTGCGAAGGCCTGGGCTGATAAGACTTAGATTGGGGGCGCGTGGGCTGACTGGGTTTGGACATAGAGGATTTTGTTTGAGAGGGTTGGGGTTGAGCGGGTCGGGATTGACAATACACAGTTTGGGAGGGTTTTGCCTGGGAGTGCTTGGGCTGATGGGATTGGGGCTGGAAGCTGGGTGAAGGTTTGCTATTGAGCATGGGATGGGGTTGTGTTTGCACAGCTGGATTTGAAAGCCTAGTCTGAGTCTTCTGCTGGGCTCCTGGCTGAGAAGCTGGTCTTCTGGGCTTTTGTACGGTGCCTGCTGCTTGAGAGGTTTGCTGATGAGGGTCTTTGATACAAGATAGTGTTTGCATGTGTTGTCCAGTCGCTGCAGCTAGCTGCGCTCCCTGAGCACAGGTTGGCCTTCCAACCCCTCTCGCTGGCTGTGAGCCTGAGCAATGGAAGTGATCTACCTGCGAGACCACTGCCCCGGCTTTTCCTAAAGCTCCCATTGTTTCTGTTCTTGCAGGCTGGGCTCGTGTGTGCTGAAAAATAGGTCTTGGTGGTCTCCCAGGCATTCCATTCCAATGACATGCCTGAGCAGTTGGGGAACGATTCATGAATCTGTCACCGGAATAAAATCTCGGGGGTTGGAAGCATTGAACACCGAAACTCCTGTGGGCCCGTATATTACGAAAGCCTGTAGGACGGAACCACTTACATCTCTGCCCTGACCAAAAGCGAGAGCCCATAAACCAGGGGGGTCTCAAGGAAGCCTGGTTAAAGTTACCTCCTCCACTTCTGGATGGGAAAGGCGAGGAAATGTGTGGAGGAGGCATGAAGACTGGGGTGGAGTAGATATCCTGAGAATTCTGGCTGAGCCCACATAGAACCCCAGGCTGTCTTGTAGGCCCCTGAGGTGGGATTTGGGGCGGAGCGTGTCCTTGTTGTCCTTCAGGTTCAGCTGTTCCAGTCCTGTTTTCACTGGGGGGAACGTCAAGGCCTTGAGGGTTCTGGCAGTCTTTGTCTACCTGGATCCCCAGCTCCCTGGCCAAGAAGGCCATGTCCTCCACAGACACACACCTTAGCGGGGAGCCCATCACTTCCTGCAGGGCAGTGTGAAGGCACTTCACGGCCTGCCCTCCATCTCCAGCTTCCTCCCCTTCCAAAAACAGGAGCTGTGAGGGCTTCAGTTCCAAGATCCTCTGAAAAACAAGAGCCTCTTCACTCTCCCTGGCCTGGGAACTGAGGACAAAGTAGCACCTTTCCATGGCAGCTTTGCCTAAATACCTTAGCAAGCTCCATTCCTTTTCACCCAGGTAGTCAGTGCAAAAAAACACCGCCGAGGAAACTTCCATCAGAAAACTAAACTGAATCCAACATCGTTCCAGGTCTCCACGGAGGTTGGCCACGGCGACAGGCTTTTGGAAGAAGCGATGGCTTCCCTTCAGTCCATCTTCATCAGGAAAAGGCCAAGTTAGCTCCACCAAGCCATCAGAGATTTGCCGGGGAAGCACCAGGCCGGGTGAATCCCGATGAAGGAAAATTTGGTGTGGTTTCCTCTGGGCAGGGCTGAGCAGGGCATTGAGGATCCTGGACTTGGAGAAGCTGCAGCTTTGCAAGCGAACGAAAGAGACCACAGGCATCTTGATGCAAGTCAGACCGCTTTCCGTATCCTCAGCTAGGCCTCCTGAGGATGGAGCCGGAAGTCTCATCACAATGTCCTTCATCGCCCCCAGCATCAGGATGCTTCTGTTGTTTTCTGCATCTGGTAGCAGCAAGGGAAGGGCAAACTGGCACCGGCACATGTTTGCCATGACTTCGAGTTGCAAAGGGCTCTCTGAGCACAACATGGTGGCACAAAGAACATCCAGGGGATTGATGGTTTGTATGTCCCCAAGTTCCAAATTCTCCATTTCAGTCACTAACTGTCCTTTGCTGCCCTCATTCAGAACTCTGTGCCCGAGAATGGCATCTCGGGCCGTCACATCGAGTGCTTGAACTTTCATCAGGAAATTCCAAGCCAGATCTCCTGGAGTCTCGGGTGTCCACTTAGAGCTGCGGTCTAAAGAGAATTGTTCAACAAATTCTGGCAGAAGCTTTCTGCTCCTATCCAAGTTCAGACATGACAGGACGTCTGTAAACACCTTTTTTCTTTCTGTTGGAGCAAAGACAGACAGTGAATGCCATGCTTGGAGTATAAGCTTTCCTCAAATACATTTAAAATGAGAAAATGAGACACTTTCATTGTAGAAAAAAATCAGACAAGCAAATAAAGGGAAAGTACCAGAACTTTCAGCTCCCTGCCAATCCATCACTTTCCTTCTAGGAGATATGTCAACATGGTATGAGTCGTTCTCACCCTTTCTCTGTTCAAGTACACATGTTTGCATGCATATATAAGAATATATGGTTTTGTCTAGTGGATATTATTTTACTTTAACAAATGGCATACTAAATGATTCTTATGCCTCTTTTTCATTATACAGTATTTCTAGAATATTTCTCTAAGCCTATATATTTAATTTTAACCATTGCATGGTGAGATAGTTTATTGTGCCAGCCTGGCTGATAAACGCAGGTGGGATTGACTGAAGGGCAGAGAGATAAATGGCTTGGTGAGCCTTGCCTTTCTTGTCTCTCGCTCTGTGATCATCGGACCAGTGTGTGGCTGCCTTGCTTGTTCTGTGCCTCAATTTAAAGGCTACACTGCCTGTGGGACGCCTAGCCTGTGGACTGTATTGCTGTAAGTTGAGGTCCCTTTAAGACTTCTCTGGAGCTGGGGACAGGCGGTTAGTGACCTGCCTTGTGATTGGCTGCTGTGCTGACATAGCCTAGCTCTCTCTACAAATAGAGGAAGATCTGGCATCAGACAGAGACTAGAAGGACTGCTAGTCTCTCAACTTTCTCTCACAGACATGAGTTGCACTAAGCCATTTGTAGTGCTATCTAATTTAACTGTTTATTTCTTGTATATTTATCTGCATATGATTTAACAGTTCATTTCTTGTTATATATCTAATTATCTTTATAAATAAATATATTAAATTATCAGGAATTTGGTTTTATCTCTCTAGAGAACCCTGTCTAACACCCATGGTATTCAACTCTGTCCTATAGAGTCGCTATGCATTAGAACGACTTGCTGGCAGTAAGTCTGCTTTGGTTCTAATGATGGTCGCTAAGGCATTCTAGAGGTGTAATAGGTTATAAGTCGGGCTGCTAAAAAGAAGGTCCGTAGCTCAAACTCACCAACTGTGCCACAGGAGAAAGATGAGGCTTTCCACCCCCATAAAGATTTACAGCCTCAGAAACCCACAGGGGCAGTTCTACTCTATCCTGTAGGGTCACTATGAGTCAGAATCCATCCTGCGGCAGTAAGTTTGATCTAGAATTATGATTACGAAAATGAAGCTGGATTGTTCCCTTTTGTTTGTTTGCTAATCTTTTTATCCACCGTGTGTCTCTGAGTTTGTCTTACTCACAGCTTTGTACTGCTGTGATGCAGGTATTTGAAATGCCAGCAGAGTCACCCAAATGACCATATTTCAGTGGGGCTTCCAGACTAAGCACAGGCTATGAAGAAGAACTCAGCTGCCCACGGAGGAAAATAGGAAACTTAAAACTTTATGCATAGCATGGAAACACTGTCCGGTCCTGAAGGCTTAATGAAGGAAAGAGTAAGGAACAGTCATTGGACAATATGGTCTTGGAGACAGAAATGAAGCTGGGGATCACATGGTAGAATTTTACAAGACCAATGACTTGCTCATTGCAAAACCCTTTTTCAACAACACAAACAGGACTACACCTATGGACTTCTTCAGGTGGAATATACAGAAACATCGAATGTTGGCATCATTCCATACCTCTCTCCTGCTCTTCTTCCAATAACATGGCAGCTTCTGCCTCCTCGTGACTCTGCTCATCATCAGAGAAGTCTGTGGGAGCGGAATACTCAGAGTTCTCTTCGCCTTCAGATCCCATGTGCTCTGAGGCGTCGTCGTTCTCCTCTTCGACAATGGGATCCACGTCTTCAGGGCATCCAAAAGTTCTTCGATAGTCCTCTTGTCCCAAGTATAATGAATCATCTGGTATCTCATATCTCTGTTCATTCCTTAAGTATGCAATAGTTGATGGAATTTCATATTCAATATCTTCACGTAAATATGAGGATGAATCATTTGGTATGTCACGTTTCTTCTCATTTTTCTCCTTTGGGGGCAAAGCCATTTCTCCATCACTAATGCTCTTGTCCCCAAAAGACTCAGAGGCTTCCAAATCCAATTGTCCTTTCTCTTTGAAGGACACTGCGATCTGAGGATTCCCAGGTTGTTTACCCCTATGGAAAAAAGCATCTTCTGAATTTTTGCTTATCCTCGTAGACTGAGGCAGTTCTACAGTCTCACATTGTAAAAAACCTGAAAAGGACAAGATTGTTTTAGCATATTTTACTTTCCCAAACAACAAAGCAAATGTAACAGCTGCAGCTCCCAGTCTCATCCCTCCTTTTCACTTCACTGGAGGATGGGCATCCCCATCACCTCCCACATAGCTCACATAGCACCAAATCCGCTGCCAGACTTTTCCTTCACCCACTAAACAGAATCAGATCACACCCTGCTTTGCTTACTAGTTTGGGTCTTTCATAGAAACCTCGTTGCTGTCCAGATGGTTCCGACTTACAGCAACCCAAGGGGACATGACAGAACTGCTATCCCGTGGATTTTTGAAACTGTAAATCTTTATGGGAGTAGAAAGCTTCATATTTCTCCCATGAGAAGTTGGTGGTTTCAAACCACCGACCTTACAGTTAGCAGCCTAACACGTAACCCACTACGCCACCAGGGCAACTTTGGGTCTTCCATCTCCAGTCACAGCTGTCGAGTTGATTCTGACTGATAGTGACCCTATGGAAAGCACAGGGTAGAAGGACCTCTGGATTTCTGAGACTGTAACTCTTCACCGGAGTAGAAAGTCTCGTGGAGCAGCCAGTGGTCTTCAACTGCTCTCTTTGTGGTTAGCAGGCAGAAGAGTAACCACTGCATGCCACCAGGCCTCCTATGAGGCCTTCCACGACAACCACAGAAGGTGAATAAGTAAAATCTGAAACGTTTAATTTAACCCTATGAACAGTTTTTACCTGTGGGATTACTGTGACCCACACCAATTCAAACTTAGCAGTGTGGCCATTGCTAATGCACTTTGGCCTCATTTTCTCATCAGGATGCACAAAATTCTAATTTGGAATAGGTGGTCTTAAAAATAATAAAAATCTATTTTTCTAAACAAGTAAGTCTTGTCTACATTAATATCCATTAAGATTCTCCTTTTTATGGACACCCTATCTAACATGTTCTCTTTAAATACTCCCGAGCATTGTCAGCTTCCTGGGAACGGAGCAATGTCAATCTCTAGTGGTAAGATACAGAACTGCCAACAGTCCTTTCCGGGAGAGCTGTTTCTTTCCTTTGGCTAGTTAAGAATCAGCATTTGAATTGCCCCGGAAAACTGAAGTTCTGCTAGCATTCTTGTCACTGAGGAAATGAAGTTACTGGTCCACTATGTATGTGTGCTAAAATTATTTCCCATATTTTCAAAATGGCTATTTTTCCAAATGCAGCATATGGTCTCAGAGCTGTTAATGTCCGTGAGTTCACTTAACTTCATAAAGAAACTTGGACTGCGTCCTCAGTAACAAACAGCATTCTCTATTCAGCCCTACCTCAGGATGTAGCTGCCAGAATAGTGAGTAGTTCGTACTGGCACTAAAATCAACTGCAAGTGTGGGGTGCAGTACAAACAAGCTATCGGTCCCCTCAATCAGATAGGCTGTTCCCCGGTTTTTGAAATTTAGATACTTTTCCTTCATCATCATATTTTATTAAAGACCATCTTCCAGAAAAAGAAAAAAAAAAAGAATTGATTAGTTTCTTTCTCCCTTCCTCCCACACCCAAGAAAATCTGTTTCCTCATGCCCTAAAAAGTGTATTTTAAAAAAAATTCAACTTACCATGCCTTAAACTGGCAGCTGACTCTGGGAAAGTACTAACCAGACACTGGAGAAAGTGCAGACAGCTCACCTCCCCCTTTTGCTGGACCCAAATGAGCAGCTTTCGACTCTTCTTCAGGGGGTCTGTGAGGCCCTCCAGTATGTCATACTCGGTCTCAGACAGCAGCCTCCGAGAGGTTAAGGTGTCCAAGACAGAATCAGGATCCTGCTGGAGGATTTCAAGCAATTTTTTCCTTTCTTTTTCGATGATCTCTGAGGGAACCGCCATTGTTTCAGTTGTCTGTGAACCAGGAAGTGAATTGCAAAGTCATTGCAACAGATAAAGTTTTGTTGTTGTTGTTGTTTCTTTTTTTAGCATGGGGTAATCCTTCTGGCAAAGATATCAACTGTCAGCGATAGCCCGCGTTGGCGAGGGCGGATCAGAAGCAGCTCAGTGGAGGAATCTCTGCTGACTCCTCTCGGGTCCCTGCTCCCCGGAGAGTATGTACGGACTCTCTTTATTCTGGGTTTCATCCTGACTCAGTCCCAGGATCACCTCCTACAGGAAGTTCAGCTTGAATATCAGGACGGACTAAGTCCAGCTTGAACATCAGGATGGGATAAATGCTCCCTGCGCTGGGCTCTGTACAATGCAGGAATGTAAACCGACGAACTCTCTTGGAGGGCAATCTGGCAATATCCAGCAATAACAAATAAACTGATAGATAAAATAAAAATCCATGTTCTTCAATCCACCAGTTCTACCTTGGGACTTTATCTTAAGGAAATATTCAGACTAATACCTCAAACCATATGTATACAGAATCTGTTTCACAAAGTTGTTTATAATAGTAGAAAATTGAACATACTTTAAATTTCTGTTAATTATGATTTATGGAATAAATTTTGAAACACAAATGTGAAGAAATACTAAAAAGATGGAGAAGAAGATCTATATGTAATTACAAGTCACAATATGATTTATTATTATGAAGGAAGTTGTGGGGTTTCATGTTTGTTAAAAATACTAATCTGCACACATAGA
This sequence comes from Echinops telfairi, assembly GCF_000313985.2. Classification (NCBI taxonomy): domain Eukaryota; kingdom Metazoa; phylum Chordata; class Mammalia; order Afrosoricida; family Tenrecidae; genus Echinops; species Echinops telfairi. The sequence goes on from NW_022111373.1 coordinate 109,907,294, forward strand.
GATGACCTATGGATTTAAAAACACAAGTCAAGAAGCACCTATTCCAAATAAAACTTTTTTCCAAAATAATTTTATTGGGAACTAATACAGATATCATACCATTCCACAGTTCAATCACATAAAATAGTCTTGTATAATTGCTACCACAACCAGTTTCACGACATTCTCCTCCTTCTTGAACTCCTTGATATCAGCTCCCCTTTACCCCACAACCCACCACTGTACCCCCAGACACCCTTCTTCTACTTGCCGTCTCTATAGATTCATCAATCCTGGGTTTCCTGTACTGAAAAAGAGAAAAAAAAATATAACAAACATTCAAGAAGTTTTCCCCCAATGACAACATACCGTGAGATCAACTCCAATATGAACACACACACACAAACACTTAGAAACTGTTGAAAACCAGGTCAGGACTAATGTGCATTTTGGAGGGGGGTTCAACTGACAAAGTTTTAACCATTCAAGTCAGGTTTATCATTTTGATCTCCTATAATCATCTCTGCAATGCACTTTGTTTGGTAACCAGTTTCTTCCCATCGCTCTCTGATGGAAAGAGAGAAATCCCTAGAGGCTTATTTTCTGTGTGGATCTCACAAATGTATGTTCGGCTCCTACTCTCGCCCAGAGCCTTCTGGAAACCAGTCTCACAATTTAGACTCTGATACGCTTCCCTCTTTCAGCTTTGGGTTATATGATTTACAAATCCTGATGTTGGTCTACTTCTCCCAAGTGGACTTATTTAACATCTCATTTAGCTGGCTACTTGTTTACAAAACTGACCTTTTGTCATGGTATAAATCAACACATACAGAGTTCTTCGGGGAAGGCTTAGAGAAATGGAAACACCACCGTCAGATGTATATAAAGCTAGATGAAGGGTATGTCAACAAAGTAGTAGCAAAGGGTGAACACTTGGTTTGCAGAAGTCTATGGATGGCAGTGGAAGCCCAAATCCATTTGTTGGGTCTACACATGGATTAAGCCTCTGGAAAATCCCCTCTGGTCATAGTTGAAGAATGTGAATAGTCTTGTTATCAGACAAAAAGCATTGGCAAGTCGATTGTGGCAGACTTAGTTAGGTCAATGTAATAGCTTATAATTTGATCTCCCCTTTGACCCATTTTAAAATTGTTTCATTTTAAAGGAAAAGAAAGTGAAGGGGAAATACAAGTGGGTTAAGTTCCCTGATGAATCCTCTCCGACTACAAGACCAGGGACGTGAATAACCTTACTATCATGCAGAATGCACAAGTAAACTATTGCAGATGAAGTTAAATTAACATTTAACACCTTATCGCTTGCTCTTTCTTTTGATCCATTAAAAAATTGTTCTAGTTTTAATATTTTCTGTTTTCTCTTCAATTGAAGTTTTTATCTGCTTTACTTTTTTATTCTTGTTTTTTTATGTTGTTGTTTTTTTTCTGTATATGAAACCCAGGATAGGTAAATCTATAGACAGTAACTAGAATAATGGCTCCTTGCGGGTGTGGTAGGGAGGTTGTGGGAAATGGGGCATTAATGAGTATGGGAATGAAGAAAAGAATCTAAAGCTAATTATGGTGATGATTATACAAGTACTCTTAATGTGATTGGATTATTGAATTGCATGATATGTTAGTTTTAGCCATTAAACTGTTTTCTAAAATTTACAATAGTGAACATGAATCCTAAACCACTGAAGAAGAAAAGAAGAAACAAATAGCCTCACATTTTGTTATTTGGGTTTAATAAAGTTTTCTATTATGTTGTAACAGAGCTTTTTTATTACCTTTATACCACCTTATGATTGATAATGAATTCTGTATGTGGGTTATATTTTTTAAAGAATGTCAGAAAAAATGATACCCCAAAGCACACGATTCTAGAAGAATTTATGCTGAGGTTGCCAAGGACTTCATCTTGCTTGGTGCTACAATAAATGCTTATGGAAACATCGGTCACGATATCAAACAGTGTATTGCACCGGGTGAATTTGCTGGATACGTCCTCTTTAAAGTGTTGAAAAGCAAGGATGTTATTTTGAGGACTAGGTTGCCACCTGACCCAAGCATTGATATTTTCAATTGCCTCCTGTGCATGTGAATGCTGCACATTGAACGAGGAAACCAAAGAAGAATCTATGCATTTGAATTATGGTGCTGGCAAAGAATATTAAAGGTACCCTGGCCTGCCAGAAGAACAAACAAATATCTTGTCAGAAGTAGGTCCAGAATGCTACTTGTCAAAAATGGCAGGACTTCATCTCATATACTGTGAACATGTTATCAGGAGAGACCAGTCCCTGAAGAGGGACATCATGCTTGGAAAAAGAGGGGCCGCACAAAAGGGGAAAGCCCTCAGCAATATAGATTGACACGGTGGCTTCAGATAATGCCAGACCTGGCAGTGTTTCTTCTATGGCACACAGGGTTGGTTGGCACCTAACAGCAAGAACAACAGATAAGGGCTCATCCAATTATGGGGCCCCTGAGATGGGAAAAAAATCATATATTAAAATTAATTTTAGGTATGCATTTTAAAATATGTGTCTATAGTATGGTTTTCAAATATACATCCTATGTTGGAAAGGTCACCAAGTTTGTTATTTTTTTTAGTGAAGTTCATTCACCTTATGGATTTCTGAGACTGTAACTGCTTACAGGGGTAGAAAACCCAGAAGTTCATTAGTAAGACACTCTAATTAAAATTTAAAATAAATTAAAATAAATTAAAATCAACATCTAGTGGATTCCAGCCGTATGAGATAGAGTAGAATGGTCTGTTTGGGTTTCCAAAATTTTCAAAATCTTTAGAGGCATAGAAAATCTCATCCTTCTCTCATCAAGCAACTGCTGGGTTCAAATCACTGACGTTCAGGTTGGCATTTGAATGCATAACCCACTACACCACTGCACAATATTGTGCTTATGCACAACTTGCACATGGATCAACAGGCAGTTGCGCAAACAGAACAGGAAATACTGCATGGTTTAAAATCAGGAAAGCTGTGCATCAAGGTGTATCCTCTCACCATACTTATCCTTTCTCTGTGCTGAACAGCAACAACAACAGATAATGGCTAATCTAAATTATATGATGTTTTATAGAGAATCCATCTCTATTGCTCTTGCTTCTGGCGACGCATCGCCAACATTACCCTGCCCGCAGCACCCTCACGGTCGTTAGTATGCTCAAATCCAGTGTTGCAGCCACTGTACAAAAGCGGCTTCATAACAGTCACGAAGATAACTTGAATAACTGAAAAGATCATGGGATTTTTCCATAAACCTTTTGAAGCATCCTCATGTTATAAATGCCTCTAAACTTAGTGACCCTATAGGGCAGGATAGAACTAACCCCTGTGAATTTCTGAGACTGTAACTCTTTAAAGGAGTAGACAGTAAAGGTTCTAAAGATGAGCCATAAAGCCTCAATCTTTCTCCTTCATTGCAGCCGGTGGTTTCAAACTGCTGACCTTGCACTTAGCAGCCTATGCATAACCCACTTCACAACCAAGGCTCCCTAATTATTTATTAGTCTAAACTATTAACCTAGCAAGACTTCATCTCACATACTTTGGACATATGAGGAAAAGACCAGTCCCTGGAGAAGGACATCATGTTTGGTAAAGTAGAGGAACGGTGAAAAAGAGAAAGGCCCTCAACCAGATGGATTGACATAGTGGCTCAAGGATAGGAACAATTGTGAGCATGGCCCAGGACTGGGCAGTGTCTGGTTTTGTGGTGCATAGGGTCACTATGGGTCAGAAGAACTCAATGGACCTAACATTAACCCGGCAAAATCAAACCCCTGATTCCTAATGTTCACCTTGTACTGTTTGCGGTTAGGTGGTTGTTGCTAATATGTCCCAAATGACCCAAAGGTTTCTACTTTGTTCGAGAAAGCAAGCCGATTGGTTGGGACCAGTTTACCTCTTTCACTGCTAAGGAGTCAGTCACCCTATGGAGGATTTCTCATGCAAAATATCTTTATGGGAGCAGATAACCTCATCTTTCTCCCAAGGAAGGTTTGAACAGCTTCCTTTTGAGGTTATCAGTCTAATTAATGCTTCCCAGCCACACCACCACACTCCTGGGTGCTAGCAAGGCAAGTCATTTGGGACCCCTTCTAGCAAGACAGAACTCCACAGGTTGGTTGTAAACTTTATGGACCCAGATTCCAGTTAACTGCCACTTAGCCTTTGCACCCAAGCCCACCCTCCACGAAACCGACAGCCATGGAGTCATTTCTGATTCAGAGCACCTCTATAAGACAAAGTGGAACTGCCCCATAGGTTTCCAAGGCTGAGAATCTTTACAGAAGCACGCTGTCACATCTTTCTCCTGGAGCACAATCTTTTGGTTAGGAGCCCGAAGGCTTAAGCACAGCCCCACCAGAGCTACTATTAAAAGCTGTCAAGAATATCTATTTGCCTTTCAGTAAAGGTCGCCAAGCGTCGGCATCCTTACTATATAGTAACTGGTTAGCTGCTTATACACTTAAGTTCCAGCTCCAGGGAGGACATCATGTCTGTGATCTTAGCTTCCAGGCCAGGAATGAGGGAGAACTGGGGAAGCGGATTTCTCCTGCTTTAGATTCCCCTTCCCAACCAGGATCACTGTATACAAGATGGACGCAATGGGTCGGAGTGGGCCACCCCACAGCCCAGGTTCGCCACGAGGACTCCAAGAAGTAACTGCGGATCGGACACCAAAAAATAAGAGTATGTACACAGAAAGGGAGCCGAAAGTGATACACCCGCCTGAAGGCGGCTCTAGGCTAAGGCGAGTCTGGTGGGACAAGCCATCCAATCAACAGCAAGCTCGTCGCCCCGCCCACCCAGCGCGGAAACCCGATTGGGCTCTCCTGGCTCTGCATCCGCCTCTTCATCCACCTACGTTGCGACGACGGACTCTTTATAGCGGTGCACCGCGCCGCGCCGGAAGTAGTCCCTCGGCGGAAGTTTCTTAGAGTAAAAGAGCGGAAGTGCCTTCTCTTCCGGCCTCTTTGGTCTCGGCCGCAGAAGCGAGATGGTGAGTTGTTTGCCTGGGCCAGTGGAATCGTCTTGCATCCTCATTCCCTGTGGCCCCTAGCTTACTATGTGTAAAGTTCTGGAAGGCTCCCGGATAAGAGAAATGGGTTGGGAAAGAAGGAGGTATGCAGGGATCCCTAAGTCAATAGATTTACTCCCTAGCTGGAGCTTGGGTTCCCGAGCCCGCCAACCTGGAGCCGGAGCTGCCCATCTCCCCGTTCGCCCACTGGGTAATCCTCAGAAAAGAAGCGTGGCTTGAGTTGTTTTGGTTGTGCGAGTAAAGGACTTCGTTGTCGGAGGTGCCTGACAGGAATCCGTGAGCTTCGGAATCAGTACTAAAGTAAATTTCACTTCGCCTTATGAACCCACCCTACTACCCCCTTTACTTTTAACCGTTTCAAAAGAGCTACTCTCGCTTTGGATAGCCAGACAGTTAGGAAAACGATTCTTGTCCCTAACACTTAGCAGTTATTGCTTATTTTGAAGACGTCAGTTGGTGTGGAAAGCCTTGGCGCATTTTCATTTGCTTCCCTAATTTGTAGACGAAGGGAACGTCATCCTTCGGAAAGCGTCGCAATAAGACGCACACCTTGTGCCGCCGCTGTGGCTCCAAGGCCTACCACCTCCAGAAGTCGACCTGTGGCAAGTGTGGCTACCCAGCCAAGCGCAAGAGAAAGTGTGAGTTGAATGCTCTGTGCGGTGTGCCTCAATGCAGCATGCCTTCCGACTTTATTTATCCAGCAAAACTTGTGCTTCACGTTATGTTGACCAAGCAACTCCTGTTTGTGTTTCAGATAACTGGAGTGCCAAGGCTAAAAGACGAAATACCACCGGTACTGGTCGAATGAGACACCTAAAAATTGTATACCGCAGATTCAGGTACAGTTCTGTTTTGCGTGTAAGTTGTTCTGTGACATCAGTTTACTTGGATAGAAAGAAAGGAGGCCATGACACTGGTGGTTTCCTGAGGGTGGGATTTGGGAAGTAGTAATAATAGCTGCATCTCTTGGTTCCTGCCAAATAAGTATCCTTATCCAGGTGAGATCGACAGTAAGGATTACTTGGTTAAATTTTGTTTTCCTGTGAAACAGGAATAAAACGAGTACAGTTGGAGGTTTACTTTTGTAAGTTTGAGGCACATTGCTAACTAGTTAATGCATCTTTTCACGCTGAGAGTGAAGGTGATGCAGACAAATTCTATGCTCTATTTTAAAGATTCACAACCATCTCTATCTTAGTTTTTTGGCCAGATAACTTATTTGGGGGTGCCTTGTGTGTGATGGGACGTTGAGCAAAATTTCTGACCTGCCCACTAGATGCCAGAGTTTCTTACTATCCAGATGACAAGGTAGTGTGTAGGCACTGGATATATTTTGGATCATGCACTAAAGTGGTGCCCTTTCTTTGTGTACTTAAAGTCATTGTGTAATAGTGAAAATTTGGTTTGGGGTTGGTTGCTTGAATAAGGCAGATGTCCTCAAACTACGACCAGCCCGTGGGCCACATATGGCCCGCTGGGTGCTTTTGACCCATTTGGTTTTTTACTTCAAAATAAGATATGTGCAGTGTGCATAGGAATTTGTTCATCTTTTTTTTTTTTTTAACTATAGTCCGCCCCTCCAATGGGTCTGAGGGACAGTGAACTGGCCCCCTGTTTAGAACGTTTGAGGACCCCTGATCTAGGGATTTAAAGGATGATGAAGCCAGACTTAACTCTGCCTTCATTTATTCATCTGTGAAAGGAGATGTAAGTTGAATAGCTAAAGTGTAGAGCTCTTAATAAAGCCAATTAATGCCTGCCATTGAATGTGTTCAACCTTAACTTGGATAAGTGAAAGTAAGCATTTCTCCCTCTTGGCTTAATAATAAAGCAGCACCAATGTTAGAGATTCAAAAAATTCTATAACTCAAATCAGGCTCTTCCATTACTATTTTGAAATCTCTTGACAAGCAGAGGAGAAATTCCCAGTGATCTGTGCAAGCACACATAAGTATTGGGCTTTTATTAGAATTGCTGTTGGCTATATTACTGAAATATGGGTATGGTTGAACAGAGGAAATAAAATTATACTTGAAGCTTATCGGTGATGTTGTAAAAATAAATGTCTGAACATATGAGTACAATAATGATTTCAGCATCAAACTGAGATGAGCTTATTGGATTCTATTTAACAGCAATCTTTTTAATAAGTATGTTAACTTTGCTGAGGTGATTTTTCTTTTTTTTTACCCTGGTGCAGGCATGGATTCCGTGAAGGAACAACTCCTAAACCGAAGAGGGCAGCTGTTGCAGCGTCAAGTTCATCTTGAGGATTTCAGCATTTAGTAGTGCAATAAATGTTCTCGTATTAAAAATGTATCTGGTGTTTGCAATCAAGTAAGCTGTGATATGCGTGGATTCGAATTGGTTTGGTAAATGAGACCACTTAAATGTGCTGGGTTGTAACCGTCCTTAAGGGAAGACTTTCTAGAAGGCAGCACAGGAAGAGGGTAAAGGTAGAACTTGAACAAAAATAATGTGTGTTAAATTACCCAAATAGCAAGCTAAACATGGTCTTGTTTACATTCTAAACCAAGAACTCTGATATTTTCTGTCCTGCTTTTCTCAGTTTTGGTGGTTTATTTTCCTCTGTTTTTATTGAAACAAGACCAACTTAATTGGAGTGTTGTGTTGATGGGTCAAGAAGGAATAAAGTGGTTTTTTATGGTTTAAACTCAAACTGGGCCTCTGGAGCTATAGCAGCAGGCTGCTTCATCTCTTGGGGCAGGCTTGAATTGCCAGCCCTGTTTATCCTACAAGACCAACAAAATACTTCCAACAGAAGAGCTGTTTCAAGGATCGAAATATCCAGAAGCAGATTGAAGTGTATTTGGGCCTGCTACACTTTGGTTAGCCAGCCAAAGGCTTACCTGCTATACTCCCAGAGATGATGTAACTCACTTGCTAACTCTGGCCCTGTAAGACAGTAGAACTGCCCCTGTGAGTTTGAGGCACTTAATGGAAGTAGAAAGCCCCAAGAAGGCTGGTATTGAAATCCTTCCAGGAAGCAGCCCAAATTTAATCCACTACGCTTCTCCTTTCTACCACCTATTTGAGTTGAAAAGGCTAGCCCAAGATATTTTTGCTTATCGTTTCCATCAACAGCACAATCCTTAATTTTTGTATAGAGCCCCTGGGTAATCTTGCGTGTTTTGTTTGGACTTCCTCGGGAGGTGTTTCTACTTTATAGAGATGCATGATTAAGGGCATAGATCGAGGATCCAAGTTGCCTCAGTTCAAATTCGGTTTGCTTTGGGTAGTGTGATATTAATATGTTGTGCCTTATGTTTACTTGGAAATTGGAGGGCTGATAGTTGCCCGTGGGCTTAAGAGGCCCAGACAAGCAAAGATCATTAGGGTGATTTTACAGTGGCAATACATGAAGTTAAATTTAGGCTCAAGTTTGAATTTGTCAGTGGTTAATCATTCTAATTACAAGGTCAGCAGTTCAAAAATCCAGCTGATATATGGAAAGGATGATGCTTTCTGCGCTAAAGCTTAATAGCTTTGAAAACCCAGAGGGCCAGTTAGAAGTTTAGACCTTACAGTAGTGGTTCTCAGCCTTCCTAATGCCGGGACCCTTTAATACAGTTCCTCATGTTGGGGTGACTCCCCTCCCCCACCATAAAATTATTTTTGTTTCTACTTCATAGCTAATTTTGCTACTATTATGAATCTGGTGACCCCTGTGGAAGGGTCATTTGACACACCCCCAAGGGGGTCGTGACCCACAGGTTGAGAACCGCTGCCTTATAGGGTCTGAATTAAACCTAATGGAGTTGCCATCCAAATGGCAATTTATATTTCATCTGCTGTACTCTAAGATCCATCTAATCTGGTGTTCATTCTTGAGTGACCCAAATTGGCACAACCGGATGGAGATGTGATTCAGTGTCTTTCAAGTTAAGACCTAATGGTTATAAACTGAGTATCTTTTAAGAGAATAATCTCATTAAACAGTTAAGCTGTAGGGTCACTAAGAGTCAAGTTGACTCCATGGCAGTGAGCTTAATTTCAAGTTGGCAACAGGAGGACAGAAGGAGCGCCAGTGCTGTCCAGTGAGCATTGGACTGCATGATAACTGGTGCAAATTCACCAGCTGGGACAATCAAGAAGGGGAGATCCATTTGAACCCCTCAGTGTCACCAAGTCAATACTGACTGAGGAAGTGAAAGCCTCTTCTTTCTCCTAGGGGGTTTCAAACTGCTGACCTTGCAATTAGCTCAACCACTACGATAGTCCCTAGTTGGTGCTAATTGCTGATAGACTAACAGTTCAAGGATACTCAGATGATCTACTTTGGAAAATAACTTGTGGAATGTGTTACACTCTGGCACTGTGGGGGAGGGACTGTCAACAAAGAACATTAAACTTGAATCTACATGGGCTGCTGACCACAAACTATCATGTTGATACTGACTCATGGTTATTGTGGGACATTTGCCTGTGTGGGTTTTGGAGACTACAAGCCTTGTCTCCTGCAGAGTGGCTGGTGATTTTAAACAGGTGGCCTTGAAGTTAGTAACCACTGCCACCAGAGCAATGGAAACCCACTAGCCACTCAGCAGGAGAGAGATTGGGCTTTCTGCACCCATAAGGATTTACAGCCTTGAAATATACGTGTACAGTACTGTGTCTTATGGAGTTGCTGTGAGTCAGAATTGACCACAGTAAAGTTTGGTTTTTGCTTCCCAGGGTGGTTATCAGGATTTTGTTAAACTCCGAATCCCCATGTATATGTAAAATGCAACCTGGCCCTGCATCACTGTCCTGATTGTATGCTGAAGTGCACACTGCTGTAGCTAGTAGGCATCAGAAACACCAGATTAGAAGAATCTTAAGAGTAAATCAGATGAAATACAAATTGCCTTCTGCAGGTTTTGAGAGCCACCTAACTACTATGGACAGATAAGCTGGGCATTTCATTCCACCATATGTGAAATAATGTAGTCTGTAGGGTTTTAATTAGCTTATTTTCAGAAGTAGATTTGGTCGGTCTAAATAGTCTTAGTTTGGAAACTTAAAACCTGCCCACCATGAGTGACCCTCCTGGCATTTGAAATACCAGTGGCTTTGTGTAGTTTAGTATTGGGCTGTAAACTGCAAGGTCAGCAGTTTGAAACTACCAGCCGTTGTGCAGGAGAAAGCTGAAACTTTCTACTCCAGATAAGAGTGTCTCAGAACCCACAGTTCTACCGTGTTCTACAAGGTCACTATGAGTTGCTTTTTGGAGTATGGAGGAGTATTTTGCTTCCAGTATCAGCAATATGAAGACTGACAGATGGGTGGTAATGGTAGGAGAATGAAATACATTTATTTATCTAGCATATCTTGACAACAATTTAGATGAGTGATAGAAGAATCTTGAATGGCTAGTTTTTAACTACAGCAAGGAAGTGACTGATTCCCTGGAAGCAAGGAGGGCCTTTGTTCGGATACATGTGATTCATCAAGAGGTGTCAGTTCAGTAAATTGGGTAGCAATTCAGTCAGGTAGAAAGTTGGAACTGGAGATGCATGTTTTGAAGGAATACAAAATTTAAGGTCACTATCTTGTTGATAAATAGGATATGTTATTGAAGATACGTGGTAGGTGATCATGAGGATTTAGTTGATTTGAGCCCGTGAATCAGTAATGCTTAAAACCATTTGAGAATATACAAAACTGAAAAAACCACTAGACGGCACCTAGCAACAAAGACCATTTAGACTCTTTTTAGAGACTGTCTTCATTAGTACTTCCATCCAGCACTTTGTTATCTAGACCTAGTACAATTAGATGGCTTTACAGAACAGAGTATATTCTCTCACTGTCCTCTGGGCTAGTGGAGTCAGTTCTACTAGTAACCCTATGTGTGTGTGACAATGAGACTGCCCGGTCCTGTGCCATCCTCACAGTTGTTCGCGTGTTGGAGCCCTTGTTGCAGCCAGTGGCTCACCGTTTCCAAGCACACTTGCCATCAAGCCCATTCTGATGCGGGGCCTGTAGAACTGCTCCGGAGGACCAACAAGGCAAGAAGGCACCACAGGAGAAAAAAGCATCCTCCCCCCAAGAAGCAGCTGCAAAAAACTAACAACAGGGTTAGCAGTCCAATAAGTAGCCCACCGTGCCCCCCGGGCTCCCTTTGTCTCACGTTTTAATTAAACCCAGTTTGAATTCAGTGCCAGCTCTAGTGAAAAGGCCTCTGGTGACCATGGAGGGAGAGCCTGACTTTCCTTGGAGTTCTTCACGTGTTTTGACATCCATCTAACCAAGGACTAGAGCAATTCTCAGCACAGGGACCCTATGCCCAAAGGCTGAGTTCTACTGGTTCTTGGTGGTGGAGCCCCTCTCTTCCTCTCTTTATTTCTTGTAGAATAAAAGCTGTTGGAAACTGCCCTTGGATCAGGCCTGTGAGGAGATTAAGGTGCTGCAGCCCACCTGTCACCTATCCTCTTCCTGGTTGATCTCATCGGATGGCATTCTCCATCTTGGGGAATCAACATATAACTTGTCACATTGCATCATTCTATAACTGCCAAACCACTGAGAATTATACCTCAACCAAGTCAACATATTTTAGGGAGATCATCCAATCCATAACACAGACTCAACAATGGAGTGACGCAGTGGCTGCCACAGAAAGATGGTGAGTGGCACAGAAGCAGGCAGTGTTTCACTCTTGTTCTTAGGGTTCCTGTCTTGGGATCCCTTTCTAACTGCTTTAAATACAGTTGGTATATTGAAATTCAAAGTAGGCTTTTATGATTCCTTCCTAGCGCCTATGCAACCTGATCGGAGGGTTCTTTTCTGGGTCTCCCTTAGAGAACTCCAAAATAACTGCCACGCTGGGCCTCTCCTGAGTAACCCACCTGGGTCCCCAGGCCCAGACAACCCAGTGCAAGCAGATCTCGATGGCAGCAACCCTTTTCCCAACCTTTCACTCAACTGCACAGGACCTACGTGAGAGTTCTTTGAGTGGTTCCCCTGAAGTTCCCTTTACTGTGTTTCAAGTTAGAAGGTTGTTTAGTAGTTGTGGAGCTGGCCACTAACTAGTGTTAGACCGTAGACCATGGGTCAACCTCTTGGATCCGTAGAGTTCTCATTGGTGGATTTTTCTAGTTTTATTGGCACCTAATTTACATTTATAATTCAATAGTTAAATCGTTCAATCACATCAAGGAGACTTGTACAATCATTACCACATCAATTTTAGAGCATCCCCTCCACACCACCCCATGGTTAAATCACCTTTAAAATGAGATGTGATTGATTTCTACATCACCAGGCCTTTTTCCTAGGCTGTCAGTGTGGACGCGCCTGTCCAGCAACATGCAAGTGTCTGCAGACGGAGATGCTGCACCGAAGTTCACTGGCCAGGAATTAAACCCAGATGTCTACCACTGGATCACCACTGCTCTAAGAGTTAAAATTTAGTAATCCCGGTTTTGCAATTACATTGGATTGAATTTAAAGAAGAAAGTCTCTAAACTAATTTTTCCCTTGCACTCCTAAATCTTTGGTTTATCTAAGTGATCTAAAAGACGTAGCCAGGTATTATGATATACTTTCTTTTGTAATGTGTGTGTGAGAGTTAATTTTGTTAGCCCCTACTGCAGGAAGAAACAAACATCTAGACAAGGTAAAAAAAAGGTTGCTCTTGAAAATTGGTTGAATCTCTGAGGGTTAAAATGTTAGGTGTCATCCCAATTCAACCCATTGCAACCATATGCCCGACAGAATGAAGTACAGCCTGGTCTTGTGCCATCCTCTGGTTTCTGCACTTGAACCCATTGTGGCAGCCACTGTGTCAGTCCACCTTGTTGAGGGCCTTCCTCTTTTTCCTCGCCCCTCTGCCTGACCTAGCGTGATGTTCCTTTCCAGGTACTGGTTTCCTGACACGGCCAAAATACACGAGACAAAGTCTCAACATCCTTGCCTTCTTTCAAGACACATTTGTTTGTCTTTTGGCAGTCCATGGCACTTTGGATATTCTTCTCCAGCACCGCAATTTAAATGCATCAATTCTTCAGTCTTCCTGATTCAGTGGCCAACTTTCACATGCATATGAGGCCACTGAAAATACCATGGTTTAACCAGGCATCCTCAAACTAAGGCCCATGGGCCACATGCGGCCCGCCAAGGACATTTATCCGGCCCACCAGGTGTTTTTGCCCCGTTTGTTTTTTTAAACTATAGTCCAGCCCTCCAAAGAGTCTGAGGGACAGTGAACAGGCCCCCTGTTTGAAAAGTTTGAAGACCCCCTGGAACCAATCACAATGATCGACACAATAATACACTCCTCTCCAGGGGGAAGAACAACAGAAAACATGGGGGAAGGGAGACAGCAGTTGGTATGAGATATGAGAATAATAGTTCATAATCAAGGCTTCATGAGAGTGATGGGGAGGGAAAAAGCTTATACCATGGGCTCAGTAGAAAGTAAATTTCTAGAAAAGAATGAAGGCAAGCATGCACAAACATGCCTGATACAATTAAGGTATGGGTTGTAATAAGAGTTGTAAGAGCCCCAGTAAAATGATCTTTTACTAAAAAATAAAAAAATACCATGGTTTGAGCCAGGCATACCTTAGTCCTCAAAATAACCTACTTGCTTTACAATACTCTATAAAGAGGTCGTCTGTATCAGATTCACTAATGCAGCACATAATTTGATGTCTTAACTGCTGCTTCCATGAGGATTAATTGTGGATCCAAGCAAGACAAAATCCTTGACAACATCAACCTTTTCTCCATTTATCATGATGCTACCTATTGGTCCAGTTGTGAGGTTTTTGGTCTTTACATCCGTATTGAAGGCTATAATCATTGATCATCATGGCAAGTACTTCAAGTCCTTACTTTCAGACAACAAGGTTGTATCATCTGCAATTCACAGGTTGTTAATAAACCTTCCTCCAACCCTGATGCCGTATTCTCCATATAATCCAGCTTATGATTATTAGTTCATCATAATCAGTGGTAATATCTGGATAAAATTAACAAGTCTCTGGTGGCGTGGTGATTACACTTTGGGCTATGATCTGCAAGGTCAGCAGTTAGAAACCACCAGCTGCTCCGTGGGAGAAAGACAGGGCTTTTTACTCCTGTAAAGAGTTATAAACTTAGAAACTCAACAGACACTTCTCCCCTACCCTAGAGGGCTGCTATGAGTAGGCAGCAATTCAATGGCAGTGAGTTTGGTTTGTGGTTTTAGGAACAAAGCTCTTTAAGGAAGACAGCTGATAAAACGACACAGAAAAAAGGTTCCACTTCATGTTCAGACAGGTCATAAGGGCTGAGGAGGAAGCAGGCAGGTGGCAAATGGCATGATTTCAGGAACAGAAGCATTATAAGTGAACCAGAAGATTTGTGTAATACAAAGATCAACTACCTGGATTATAAAACATACATGCAGAGCAGACACTTGGTAGTCCCCGGGTCACAGAAGAGCAGCCCTTAGAGAAGAAGCAGTTCCCTAAAGGAGAGAGACAGGAAGCAGGAGTCCTCAGAGATGTACCTGCACGGTCCAATTAAGGATGAGAAGGATAGCACAGCTCGGGAACAGCCCTGTGGACACAGCACAGATGGCACAGTGCATTAGAGACTCGAGTTTGTGTCATACAACTCCTTCATTTTGGAGGAGAGAAAGCTAAGGCACAGATATTAGAGTAAGTATTTTCTTTCAGTAAAGCTGCTGAAAACAAGTTGATGGAATGCATCACCTTAATAAAGATTTTATCAAATGTAAGATTACTTCAGCAAATTTGCCTTCATTATGTAGAATCTTTTCTTCATTTATGGCCTGGGTATGGACTCACAGAGCTAATTAAAGTACAGGGAGCTAAGATAACATTGCCACATGAGAGTACGTAAAAAAGTATTGATACAAAATCAGAAACTTTTACTCAACAAAACTATCAAATTGTGTGTAGGAAGCCTGGTAGGGCTTGATCAAGGGCAATGTAACTGAATTACTGAAACCCAAATGAAGGCTGAACATGATAGTGGGACAAGAGGAAAGTAAAAGGAAATAAAGGAAAGAGCTAGGAGGCAAAGGGCATTTATAGAGGTCTAAATACAGGCATGTACATATGTAAATA
>NW_022111373.1:109926029-109927406 GCF_000313985.2 Echinops telfairi
CCAGTCTACCACAGGACTCAAGTGGCAAAATCAACGTTAGGTGCGGTAAAGTTTTCCAATGAAATTCTCATAGGACAGTCCTTGCTACCCTTGAAGAATGAACAGGTGCATAATTGTGGATAGAAAAAAATTGCTCAGTACAGCATTTCCTGGCCTTGTTCTCACCAATGCAGTTTTCAGTTTTCTAAAAACTTCTTTATAATAAGTCCCAGTACTTGGCCCATATCTTTGGAGCAAATCTATCAAGACACACCTTTGGAATCCCCCACCTCGAAACATATAGTCACGATACACTTCTGAGCTGCCTCTTTTGTCTTGACTCGAACTGATGCAACACACAATGTGGGGAGCCACTCTTGTCATTGGCCCTTGCTCTCTGGATTCTACTGGTAAATCCAAGACGTGTCCTTGATTATGACTCATTTCATAAAGTTATCTTCACTAGCTTTAGTCGTCGATAAAAGACTGGTAAAAAGATAAGCTCTTTGAACTAGCCGATCTTGGGGCAAGACGTTAGGCGCCCCTTGACTCGAAAGCTTGCCAAGGCTGATTTATTTGCTTACAGTTGAAAATGCTGAGTCATGTGAGATCACTATTTCGGTAGCTATTGCATCCATGGTCATTTTCTTCTACTAGTTTCCGACTTCAGCCAGTTTCTTCATTCAGCAAGGAGGACAGTCTGTCTTTCTCAACTCATCATGGATGTCTTCCCAACCTTCCAAAAAATTTTTTTTTCACCTGAAAACTGTTCTTTTACGTAGGGCAGCAGTCCATAAATTTGTTCCAATGCCTCCGTGGTTTGGGAAGATATCCACTAGAAGCAGTGTTACATGCTTTTCCATTTCGGTATATGAAACCCAGGACTGATGAATCCACAGGGACACCAAGTAGACTAAGGGGTTGGTGGGGAGAGGGGGACAGTGGTGTTGGTGAGATACAGAGAGATGATGTCAAGGAGTCCGTGTAGAACAAGGTGGTTTGGAAACCAATTGTGGTAACAATTGTATAATTCTACGTGATGTGATTGAAATATAGAATGATATATGTATTAAATTTCAACCAAAAAAATATATATATAAAGCAAAAAAAAATTTGTATTAGCTCTGACTCCAAGTCATTTTCCCATGATCCAATTGTCCTTTATTTTGAAGTCAACCTAAGGAGACTAAGGCACGTGCATTCTGGAGGTACCTTTTTGGCAGCCATCTGCTGATCTCAGAGGTTGCTTAAGCATGCTTTGTTTGGAATCAACCCATTAACATAAGAACTAGAAGCCTGGTAGTGATACTTTTGAACTTAACCTCTTATGTCATTGTGACATTGGACTAATTCATTTTAAAGTTCATTTTCTAACAATTTTGATCAAAGCAAAATTGT
>NW_022111373.1:109928435-109940849 GCF_000313985.2 Echinops telfairi
CTGACCACAGTCAAGGGATGCAAAGAGCCTTGCTATCAGACAGAGCATTGTAAAGTAAATTATATTAAACGTGGTTAGATTTAAATGCAATACTTTGTCATTTGATTTCATTTTTGACCTATGTAAAGTTGTTTCAGTTTTTAATATTCCCTTTTTCTTTTCTATTGAGGCTTTTCTGTTTTATCCAGTCATTGGTATTGCATGTTTTTTGTTTGCTTCCTATAGGTGTTTTGTATGATTTTCTGTATATGATATCCAGGGTAGGTATATTTATAGAGACAGTAAATGGATTGATAATGGCCTAGGGCAGCGAGTCCCAACCTGTGGATTGCGACCCCCATTGGGGGTTGAACGAGCCTTTCACAGGGGTCGTCCGATTCATAACAGTAGCAAAATTACAGTTATGAAGTAGCAACGAAAATGTTATGGTTGGGGGGGTCACCACAGCATGAGGAACTGTATGAAAGGGTCACCACGGCATCATTAGAAAGGTTGAGAACCACTGGTCTAGGGGCAGGGCAGGGGAGGGTGGGAGAAAGGGGGAGAGAACAACAGTGAGTACAAGAAGAAAATGTTGGGGAAAAAAGAAAAATGTTCCAAAATTGATTGTGGTGATTGCACAAATCTTACTATGAGTGCATGATTAAGCTATATGATATGTGAAATATATGCCAATAAACTTATTTTAATTTAAGATAATATCCCATTCTACCTTCTCAAATTTTATGTGTTTAATCTAATACAAACTCTATGTAGATGCCTGTATAACAAGGTATTTTGTATTTGCTGAATAAGGAAATTTCAATTATCAGAGGACTAAAGCATCATGATAGTTATACCAGAAACAACATGTAGTATAAAAATACTAGCATCAATAAAAATAATTGGTGTGTAAATGAGAATCCAAAGAGTAGAAAGATACCACATAGTAATTTGAACAGGGAAAGTTTAACCCAGTTGACCCTTGTAGAGTATGGGCTTGATCTGCATGAATCTACTTACCCATGGATTTTTTTTCAATAAATATAGTGGAAATTTTTTTTGAAGATTGCAATTGCAAAAACTTGCATATGATATCTATTAAAATGATAATAAAATAATGAATTAAAAAAACCCTCATATGAAAAGAATAGCCTAGAAACACGGAAAATATTAAGAAAAAGGTATGTCATGAATAGACAAATTATATGTAGAAACTAGTTTATTTTAACATAATACTATCATAAAATATACACTAGTATATCATAAAAAGTTAAATTTTATGAAAATTTATGCACACATGCATCATCATACATGGCTCCAATTTTAGTCAAGAGAAATGTAAATGAATGTAAAATTGCAGTATTAAATCAGAACTGCATATAATTAACCATTTGATACTACTGCAATAATTTCATAGTTGCCTCCCTTTTGCTCTTGAGATTAGCACAAGCGTCCGATTAAATTCTATATAGCGCTATTCATTTCCACTGGAAAGGTTTGTCTCTTTGGTAAATTGCACATCCTGGTAAAAATGAACTCTCGTGGTTCTCGTGCATTTTTCAATGCATTTAGTAACACACTGTCCAGTTTGAATAACACCACGGAACCCATATGCAGTGGGGCTGGAAGTGTGCCTAAGAAACAAAGAAAAGGCATGACATTACAAGCAAAAGTTGAACTGCTTGATAAGTACCATAGAAAGAGCTGCAACTGTGCTTGCCCACCATCAGCTCAAGATAAGTGAATCTCGTGTAAGGAACAATGTAAAACAGAAAAGAGAATCCATGAAGTTCATTGCCACTATGCCAGCAAGCCCAAACACCTTGCACTTTTGACCAAAGAGCTTTTTAAATTACACATTGAAAATGTAGCTTTTAAGTGGGTGCAGGATTGCTATAAAAAGGACATGCCAATGGACCTGTGTTAGTTTCTAGAGAAACAAAAACAGACAGATATATTTATTTACCTCAAGAAAAATCATTTATATCAAGGAAGCAGCCAAGCCCAGCCCAACTCAAGTCTATGGGACCCCTGCAGACTCATGCAATTCCCAGCACATGAAGCAGGAAGGTGAAGTAGGAAGCTGGGAGATCCCAGGCCGGTGGGTGAAGAGCCTTATGGATCCAAGGCCAGCAAGAATATGGCAGGTATAGACAGGTCCCAGGGTTGGCAAGCCACAAACAGCTTGAAGGGTCTGCAGGTTACAGGGCTGCTGGATCCAAGCCAGATGCAGGATCCAAGCAAGCAGGAAGGAGAAGAGCAAGAGAGAGAGACCAGTCTTCCAGTGTTTCTTATCTTGAGGCCACACCCTCAAGAAGACCATGAGGCTGCATTCTGATTGATAGGTTTGACTCTACCCATATCTTCTTACAGATGCTAAACTAAACCCAACAACTCACTGATATCGGAGTTAATGCTGACTCATAGTGACCCCCTGTGGGTTTCAGAGACTGTATCTGTTCATGGGAGTAGAAAGTCCAGTATTTCTCCTGCAAAGCAGCTGGTGGTTTCAAACTGTCAACCATGAAAATTGCAGCCCAAGGCATAACCACTACACCACCAAGGCTTCTAGTGTTGGCATAAAACCTAACCATTGCAAGACTCTAATAAGAAAAATGAAGTCATTATAACTCAAAACCAAATTCACTGCCATTGAGTTGATTCCGACTCATAGGAATCCTGATAGGATAGAACTGCTCCTGTGAGTTTCTGAGACTGTAAACCTTTATAGGAATAAAGAGCCTCATCTTTCTCCCATGGAGTGGCTGGTTGGTTCAAACTGCTGACTGTGCAGTTAGCAACCCAATGGGTAACCCACATTTAAAGCAAAAGGAAGGTAAAAGATCTAAAATGGAATATTTCAGCAAAGGATAGTTCAATAATTATATAAATAGCCTTTGCTTAAAAAAAAAAATCAACCCACTGGCCAGTTATCTTCCAGCTTCTGCTCACCATGAGGTATCAGATATGTTTCAAACTTCATTAAGAAAATCATGGAGGAAAAAGAGAGTGAGGGACTAGACCCCTAGTGGAACAAGGAGCCCTGAGGATGACGGCCCTGTCCGGAGCTGCTAAGGCACAGAGAGGACTGTAGTTCAAACAACAGCTTGAGATATGATGTCCCCTTGCTGGAGCATACCAAGACAGAGCACAATACTGGAGACACGCAGTGGGGAGTGAGTCCAGTCTGACCACCCCCACAATGTGGCAAACCAACAAGGGAACATAACAGATCAGCAATGGGAGCAAATCCAAGCCACAAACCCCTGAGGAGTCCCTAAAATAGACTTCAGGCTAGGAGGGGCATTTTACAGAACACTCCAGGAACAGTGGGAAGATAAGTCATAAAGGTCAGCAGACAGAACTGGATTTATGTATGCTTTTTCCTTTTTCGCTAGTTTTTAAAATTTTTTTCACTTGTTATTCAATTTTTTGTCTTCTTTTGTTTTGTCTCTGTTATTGTTGCTTTGCCTACCAATATAAGATAGACATAGGAAGCAAGTCTGAGGAGAAAGTAACCTTCCTTCAAGGCAAGAACACTTTGTTCTAACCACTCTGGCATTCTGTGATACTCACCCTCCTACATGATCGCTGAAGACAAAGTGAGTGCACAAACAAATGTGGTGAAGAAAGCTGATGGTGCCCGGCTATCAAAAGATATAGCATCTGGGGTCTTAAAGCCTCGAAGGTAAACAAGCGGCCATCTAGCTCAGAAGCAACAAAGCCCACATAGAAGAAGCACACCAGCCTGTACAATCAAGAAGTGTCCATGGAATCAGGTAACAGGCACCAGAAGACTTAAAAGCAAAAACCAAAAAAAAAAAAATCATACTGTGAGAATGAGGAGGGTCAGAGCAGAGACCAAAATCCCATGTGTAGACAACTGGACATCCCCTCAGAAGGGTCACAAGGAAGGGATGAGTCAATCAGAGTGTATATAGTGTTGTAAATGAACAGAGACGCAGAGGAATGAGAAGCACACGGAATGAATCTGTAAAAAAGCAGAGGGCTACAGCTCACCCAGGCATTTAGCAAGGAACTGAGCTGTGTCCTCTCTATTTATTTGTGTTCAAGTTTAGGAATACATGACTGGTTACATTTACTCAAATTGTTTTTAAGTCTAAAAAATGACTTTCTCAAAGCTACATTATCTAAGAAAGCAAGTCATCAGGTGCTGTAAAGATACAATCTATAAAGCAAAGAACAAGGGCCAAACAAACTCCAGGAATCACACACACACACACACACACACACACACACACGAGGAATGTTTGCATTTCCTTGAGCATCAACAGGATCCCTTTGCAGAACACGCTGACCTGAATGTGCATCCTTAAAGCCTTGATTTGTATCCAAGTTCTAGCCGTATTCCGGCTACAGTATAGCATCCATGAAACACACACTATTCTTCTGGTTCTTTGAGGCTTCCTCACCCTCCACTATCATGACCCCATTCCTGTCTTTCAGTACTGGCTAGACTGGAGCATGTACAGTGGTCCAGATACAAGCTTATGACACATGGAATCCAGGTCAGACAAAGCCCTCAGGAGCATAAGTGGGAGTAGCAATACCAGGAGGGTAGGGGGAAGGTGGAGGGAGGAAGGGGAGCCGCATAATCCCCACCAAAAGGGGGACAAGCAAGAGAAAGGAAGGTGAGGGGAGACAGCAGTCCGTGTGAGATATGAAAGCAATAATAATTTATAATGTATCAAGGGGTCACCAGAGTGGAAGGGGTGGTAGGGAAGGGAAAAGGAGGAGCTGATACCCAGGGCTCCAATAGAAAGTAAATTGTATAGAAAATGATGATGGCAACATATGTACAAATATACTTGATACAATTGCTGTATGGGATTTGTTTAAGGGCTATAAGAGCCCCCAATAAAATGATCTTTAAAAAAGAAAGAAAATCATGGAAGAGAAAGGATGTCTGCTTAAATGGGGTTTTTTTATTAAACCATTTTATTGGGGGCTCGTACAACTCTTATCACAATCCACATCAAATGGGTGTCTAATTATAGAAAATAACTGACACAAAGGACATTTATGAGAAGTGAACACCAAGATTAAGGCAGGAAGGGCTGGGTGACTCCGTTGTTTTGTGTAAATGCAGCGAGGCTGAGGAACAGCACTGCCCATAGCTACTAAGCTGCTAAACCCAGAGATTTGAAAGGAAAAGCTAAACACCAGCTGCTGGTCTTTCCGTTTCACAACAGGAAGGTTTGCACAAAGAGAACCCCTTTCCTGGACTGGTCCCATCAAAGCTTTGTCCCTGAAATCAGGAAGTACCTTGCCACTAAGATACCTTATTTTTTTTTTCTTTTCCTGCATTGAACAATGCCTCTGGCCAACCAGGACACCATGAGTTCACCACCAAAGATTTCTAAGTGGTCCATTTGCCTCCAAACACAATGTCTTTAGATCAGTGGCCCATAGAGCCCAGGCTTATTACACACAGTACCTTATGGAAAAGAATGTCAGTGTTATGAAAGAGAAACCTGATAGACTATCTAGAGCATACACCATTGAAAATGCCATTGATGATATAAAAAAAGCTGTGGAAGCCATCAAGCTCAAAACAATAAGTTCTTGTTGGAGAATACTGTACTGTGTTCAGATTATGATTGTGCCTTCTCCGTAGTATTTACTATAAAGCCAATGATGGAAATCATGAAAGCAATTGTGGATATGGCAAAAAGGGTGAATGGGAAGAGTTTCAGGATATGGATTTTGGAGGCATTCAGGAGCCTCACAGATACCACAGCACAGGAATTAAAAAATAATTTTATGGAGGTAAGAACCACGAGTGTCAGAAAGGAATCAGAAGTTATGTCAGAAAACAAATTGACATTGGACAATGTCATAGTTAGGTTTTGTGTCAACTTGACTTGGCCAAGATGCTCAGTGGTTTGGCAGTCAATGGCTAGCATTCCTCCATGATGTGACCTAACGTAATGTAATCAACTCCATGAAGAGATCTGCTGTGAGCGGCCAAGCAGTTGTAAAAAAGATGATAGTGGAGTGCAGTCCCCTTATTCAGTTGACAGCCTTGGTGCAATTGAAAATTGGTTTCTTTGGGGTGTGTGGCCTACTCCTTATATAAACAGATGCTATGGGAAGTTTGCTTGTTTTTTACTGGGTAGGGATCTTGCATCCGCCTCATTGATCTCCAATTCTTCAGACATGTCAATGGCTGATCTTGCCCGCTGATCTGAAGCCATCAGTGGCTTGCCACCTGGTCTTCCGACCTTAGATTCATGCACCCCTCCAGTTACAAGCCTGACCTCTTGTTGGTAAGTGCCATCGAGTCATTTCTGACCCATAGCAACCTTACACGTAACAGAATGAAATGACACACTGACCAGTCCTGTGCCACCCTCAAAAGGTTCCTAGGTTTAAGCAAATGGTTGATATGAAAAAAGCTGTGGAAGCCAAAATCCACTTCCTTGAGGGCCTTGCTCTCTGCTTTACTAAGCACAATGACCTTCTCCACGCACTAGTCTCTCCTACGTACATGACATGAAGGCTCACCCTCCTAGCCTTCAAGGAGCACTCTGGCGGTACTTTTTCCAAGACAGGTTTGTTTGTCCTGGCCGTCCATGGTACTTTCACTATTCTTCTCCAGCACCACAACTCAAACGCATCAATTCTTCTTCAGGCTTCCTTATTCACTGTCCAACGTTCACTTGTATATGTGGCAACTGAAAATATCATGACATGGGTCAGGTTCACCTTGGTCCTCAAATTAACATCCTTGTTTCTCAATACTCTACAGAGAGCGTGTGCAGCAGATGTACCCAAGGCAAGCCTGACCTGCTGACCTTGAAGTCATCTGCCTCTGCAAACTGTGTTGTTCCTGCTTATCCTGGGCTCATCAGCCTCCAAAGCTACTTGAGTCAGAAACTTCCAGCCGAACATCTAACCCACGGACTTGAAACTGATCTGGACTTACCTGCTTCTACAACTGTGTGAGCTTTTCTTTATAAAATTTCTCTATCTCTCTATCTAAAAGCGTCACTAGCAGGTGGTTAGATTTTATACCAACTTGATGTATTTGTGTGACGGTATGGGTGGAGTCTAACCTGTCAATCAGGTCACAGTCCAATGACACCTCCTTGGTCCTTGGGGGTGTAACCTTTTTAGAAGTGATGCTGTGGACAACTTCTCTCTATTGCCCTTCATCTTCCTGCTACACTGTGTCTCAGGAATGGAGCCAGGGGCCCACGTGGCTTACTGACCCTGGGGACTGTTGGCACCCAGCCATGTTCCTGTCGATCTTGGTTCCCTACAACTCTACACCCTGCACCCTATGACCTTCCAGCTCCCTCTTTGCCTTCCTGCTTCATTTACCAGCAACTCTGTGAGTTTGGAGGGGCCAGTGAGCCTTGTACACTTTAGAAAGAGACCTACGGTTTCTCTCTCCATCTCGTAACACCCTTGGCTTCTTCAGTGCCGGAATTCTTCAGTATGGGTGGCCTCGCATCCCAGTTCTTGCTGTGTGTACAACTGCCCAATGGCCAGTTTCTTCTGTGAGCCCTTGGGCACCTTCACTGGGAAATGCCCTTGGAGAGGCCCTGTCCACATTCTCTTGGTAGTTTTCAAATCAAGTTCTAGCGGCAAGCGACTTCTTTGCCATTCAGTGAGCCCTGGCTGTGCCCTGTCTCACAATATATGAGTCTCAGTCCTGTGGGTGAGGAGGCCTCTTCGTGGACACTTCATCTCGGCTCGAGTGGGGATGGCTCATCTTTCTTTCTACTATTCCTATTCTGGCAAGATGGGAGCCACCCAAAGCAGAGAGAAAATTGAGAAAGGTGAAACCGCGGTAGTATGGACTGAATTGTGTCACCCACTGATAACTGCAAGGTTGGGGGAGAAAGATTGCCTGTCTGCTCCTGTAAAGATGGAGACCCATGGGAGCAGATCTACTCTCTCACTATGAGGGGGCACTCTCTGTTGGAATTGACTTGGTGGTGGGCTTCATTTGGTTTTGAGTAATCCCCAGTACCTGTGAATGTGACTTTATCTGTAAGTACAGTCATCGAAGATGTAATTAATCAATGAGATCAATAGTTGTTGTTAGGTGTAATCGATGAGATCATTCGTTGCTGTCTGGTCCTGCACCATCTTCCAATCTGTTACATTTGAGCCCTTTGTAGCAACCACTGTGTTGAACCATTTCCTTGAAGGTCTGCTTTTGTTCTTGCCAACTCTCTATTTTACCTAGCATGATGTCATTTTCCGGGGACTGGTCTCTTCTGAAAGCAAGTCTAAAGCACTTGAGATGAAACCTCACTATCTCATTTCCAAGGAATATTCCAGTATTCTCCCAAGACAGATTTCTTTGTCCTTCTGTAGCACATAGCATTGTATATTCCTTAGCAATACTGAAATTCAAGTGCATCAACTCTTCTGTAATCTTCCTTATTCATTGTCCAACTTTCACATGCAGGGCATTGAAAATACAAGGTGTGAGGCAGATGCACCTTAGTCCTCAAAATGATATATTTGCTTTTTAATACTTTCAAGAGATTTTGTGCAACAGACTTTCCCAATGCAGTACCTATTTTGATTTCTTAACTGCTGCTTCAATTAGCGTTGGGTGATGATCCAATGAAAACGAAATCTTGACAACTTCAATCCTCCATTTAGCATGATGATGTCTACTATTGGTACAATTGTGAGAATTGTTTTCTTTGTAATGCATACTGAACATCTTTTGCTTCAAGTCCTTCTCTCACCAAGCAAAGGTGTGCCTTCTGCATATCATAGATTTTTACTGAGCTTTCCTTCTAGCTCCGAGGCCAGGTTCATCTTCCTATGGTGCAGCTTCCCAGACTGTTTGCTTAGCACACAGATGAGTAAGTATGGTCAAACGATACAACCTGGACACATGCCTTTCCTGACTTTAAGCCGTGGAAGATTTCCTTGTTTTGTTTGAGTGACCTCTTCTTTGTATAAGTTCTTCAGGAGCACAATGCAGGGTTCTGGAATTCCCATTCTTTTTAGTGTTATCTATAGTTTGTTATGATCCACACTGGAATTTCTGGCAGCTCTTGGGCGATATCCTGAGCTGAGATCATTAGAGTAGGCCTGAACTCTTCATGACCAGTGTCCTTATAAAAGAGGAGGGAGAACACAGAGGGAAGATGTGATGTTGGAGTCAGAGATAGGTGTGATACTGCCACAAGGGAAACCAGGCCTGGGGCTACCAGAAATTAGATAAGTCAAGGCAAGATCTCCCCAGAAACTAGCTAAGTCAAGGCAAGATCTCTCCCTGGAGTCTTTGACATCAGCATGGCTTTACCTACTCCATGAATTTGAATCTCTATCTCTAGAACAGTAAGAGAATAAATTTCTATTCTCTTCTGCTAACCAGTTTGTGGTACTTTGTGACAGCAAACCAAGAAACTAATTCACACGGTAGACAGAAAACAGTAAACCCAACACAGAAAGAAGGAAAAAGAATGTGCAGGACGACAGAGAAAGCAGACTCTGAATTTTGTGGCGGTTAATTTTGCGTATCAATTTAGCTAGGCTATGGTTCCTACTAGTTCTACTAAACACTAGGCTTAGTTGTGTTATCTACTGTAATCTAATGCAACAGAGTGTGGTAATTTTTCATAATGTAACCTACTGTAATATAACCAATCGCTTGAGAGAGGAAGGAGGTCCTTAGGGTGTGATTTGCCTGTAGACTTACAATTCTGGTCTTCAGTAGCTACTTTGAGAAATATTTTGATATAAATTGGTTCGGTTGGAAAGTGCACTAACAATGGATGGACTGTTTATTTTGATTGGCTTAACAAGGCCTCAAAAAGACAAAGAATGATTTTGTTTGCTTCTTTAAAAGAGTCTTAAAAGTGTACAAAATATTTTTGCTAGGTGCTCTTAAGTATATTCGAACTCCAGAGCATCTTCATGACTGTGGCTGCTTACAAATCCCACTGCTGCAGCCACTGTGTCCGCTCATCTGACTTACTCTTCTTCGCTGACCTTACTTGACCAAATATTACATCCTCCAAGGACAGCTTCTGCCAGAAAACATGTCTGCGGCACAGGAGACAAAGTCTCGCCAACTCGGCTTCTCAGCGGTGCTGCCCAGACAGATGTGTTGTCTTCTGCCAGTGGAGTTGCTATTTTTCACCAACACCTTAATTTTAATGTCTTCCTTATCCACTGTCCAGCTTTAACATGAAAATAATATATGAGTGATAACACCATGCCTTGATTCAGGGAGACCTTTAAGGTATATCTTACGTCCTCAAAGTAATAGCTTTGATTTATAATTGTGATAATTGATTTTTTAAAAATTAATGACAGATTAGTCCTACGAAGTTGGAAATTAATAATGCCCAACTCTTCCAAGATGCTATTCAGCTCCATTCCACTCCCTGCTCCCCCTGCCCCCACCAACACACCACACACACACACACACACACACACACTGCTCCCACTCTTTTCGAATATATTCCCTCAGAAACTCATGAAACTTTGCAGAAATGTCTCACATGGTAGTGGGTTCTTTTTAAACTCAAACCTGAAGGTCAGGCAGAGATGAGCCAAATGCAGGGTTCAGAGCCAGAAGCCAAAATTGTCCAAAAGTTACTGCAGCTCTTATAGCTTCTAACCAAGTACAGGCAGGAAATAGAGGCCTGGCTTTTCATGTGAGACTATGTATGCAGAACTCTGGCGGCACCTTTATATAGTCCAGGAAAACAAAAGGGGTGGGTGGGTTCTTGACTGGTACACAGATGGGGCGTTATAACAAGGAAACGAAGGGGGTGGCTCAGTTCATATTCTTTACGTATCAGGTCTTAAAGAAAATAAATCATTTTATTGGGGGCTCTTACAGTTCTTATAACAATCCATCCATCAATTGTATCAAGCACATTTGTACATATGTTGCTACTATCATTTCCAAAACATTTTCTTTCGAGTTGAACCTTTGCTGTTAGCTCTTCTTTTTCCCACTCCCACCCTCGTGAAACCTTGATAATTTATAAATTATTTTTATTTTCATATTTTACACCATCCACTGTCTCCCTTCACCCACATTTCTGCTGTTCATCCCCCCGGGGGCAGATGGGTGTTGCACATCAATCATTGTGATCAGTTCTCACTTTCTCCTCCTTCTTCCCACCTACCCTCATGGTATCCCTACTCTCAATATTGGTCCTGAGGGGTTGATCTGTCCTGGATTCCACATTTCAAGAGCTCTTATCTGTACCAGTGGTCATGCTCTGGTCTAGCCAGATTTGTAAGATAGAACTGGGGGCATGATAGTGGCGGGGTGGTGGTGGTGTGTGGCCTGGGGGGAGTATTAAAGAACTAGAGGAATGTTGTGTGCTTCATTGGTGCTATATTGCATGCTGGCTGGCTTGTCCCTTCCTTGTTAGGTCAGGTCTAAATCCCACCCTCTTCCTGGCTTTTAGTAGAGAATGCCCTACAAAATGAGACCATAGCCACACGCACGTAAAATCTAGAATTATATCATCACATAAAGACTTATGGCTACAGGGGTCATAATAATTGACTATAACTCAGAACACAATCCCCCCAGCTGTTCTAGCCATTAACCCATTTGTCCTTAAACTGAGGGACGATTAGTCCCTTGCTCTGAGTCCCTCTTGAAGAATAAGTCTAATGTTAGATTTTGCCCTATGTATAACCCATAAGGAGCTCTGGTGGCAGAGTGGTTACAATTTGAGCTGCCATCTGAAAGGGTAGCAGTTTTAAACCATCAGTCATTCCTTGGGTATAAATGACAGTCTTGGAAACCCGTGGGGACAATACTACCTTGTCCTGTACAGTGGCTGTGAGTCAGCATCAACTCAATGGCTTTGACTTTTGGGTTAATAACCCATGTATCCATTCTTACATGATTAGCTATTCTTTTCTCCTTCTTCCCATTTGTCCTTTATTTTTACTCAGTTTTCCACCTTGGGAAAGGACATCACGTTCAGCCACTGTGCCAGTCTAGATCTCTGGTCACAAGACCAGTCTAGCAAGTGTTTCTCCCTAAGTCCATTCCCATTCATGTTGGGTGTTGTTATATAGGTGCAAGAATAGCAGACTGTCTTGACCACTTGGTAATATGGCGGCACTACTCACAGTCAGCCCTGCTTTTACCAGATGAGGAAAAGACACAATCCATTCCAGCAGGCTTTTGGAAATTCTCACACACAGGTTCAGAGTCTTTTGCTGAGGGATCATGTTTGCTTCTAGAACATCAGGCAATATGCCTGGTCCTGGGGCTACAGCACGCAGCATTGGGGGGTAGGGGGGTGGAGGGGCGGGAATTCAGGTGATGTGGGGGGAAAACTGTGCAGCAGCACCGCCATCTTGCCCCAGTCTCTCTGCCACAGAGTCCATCCAGAGAAATGCAGGAGTCTATCCAGAGAAATGCAGGAGTCTGTCCAGAGAAATGCAGGAGTC
>NW_022111373.1:109940949-109943457 GCF_000313985.2 Echinops telfairi
CAGAGAAATGCAGGAGTCTATCCAGAGAAATGCAGGAGTCTGTCCAGAGAAATGCAGGAGTCTGTCCAGAGAAATGCAGGAGTCCATCCAGAGAAATGCAGGAGTCTATCCAGAGAAATCCAGGAATCTGTCCACAGAAATGCAGGAGTCTGTCCAGAGAAATGCAGGAGTCTGTCCAGAGGTGATCTTCCCTTTGTGCCCACCATGATGAGCTGGACCACACCCTCATGGAAGCCAACTCCTCATGCCGTTATCTTCCCTGTTTTGGAAAACAAATGTGTCAATTGCCCATTTTAATTCTCTATCAAACTCGTACTCGGAGGGTGGTATGCAACATGGTATGTTCATCTACTATGATGGCTCTTGGCCCACTGATGTGCCCTGTGTTCTGTAAAGTGTGCTCCTTGGTCTGAGGAGATAAAATTATATAACTTGGTGGCCCGAACTGGTAGTATTTTTTGTTCTAACACCATGATGGGTTTTTTGTTTGTTTGAGCACCTGCATGTTTTATTGGAAATGCAAAGCCCAGTTCACAATAAGTGACTATTTCTGAGGATCCACTTGTAGCTATCTGATGCCACTGGTCTCATTGGTCCAAAATAATGGATTTGCTAGCTGAATGCTGTCCCAGAGCCAGCTGCCACCTCTCTCTTGTCTGCTGGCTGATTGTTATTCTGTGCTTCAGAAGGTTCAAGAGGATGTGTCTAGATTGCATCCATTGCTGGATTGCTGCAGCACGCTCATGTGTACTGATCTCATGGACTCAATTGGCCGCCTCAAAGGAGATTAGCAACATGTCCACTTGCTTGTTTCAATCACCTCTACCCTGGAAGGGGGTTCTACTGATGAGCATCAACAAGTGCTATTCTAATGCACCCTTTATAATCCCAGTGTTTTCCCTAGGTCCTTGTTCCTTTAGTAATCCAATGTTCCCTAGCCCATTTGCCTGACCATCTAGTCAGGCCATTGTCCATGGCCCACGAATCAGTAAAAATCCAAATATACACTCTCACTATTGTTCAGTTTTCCTATCACAGCTAGGAAAAAGAGCCGGCGGTTCCACCCACTGAGCTGATCGGTTCTTGCTTTCTTTAACCAAGGTCTTTCCATCTGCTGATCTTAATGCAGCGTCCTTCCACATCAGGTGTTGTCCATATACCCTGGAACCACTCGCTATCTGTGAACCAATGAACCTTTTGCTCATCAGCAAAAAGTTGCTCGTGGGCACTGTCCACGGGGCAAGAATCTCAGACAATGTCTCGGGTGGTTCCAGGGTAGGACCTGAGGGAAAGAAGGCTCCCTGTTCATGGTTCTGGTGGGTGCCACTCTGCATCCCCCCAGGAGCTCGTTCCAATGTGGACCATTTTCATTTTACTATGGAACGATTTTGGACACCATCTTTCTTAGTTGAGTGTTTCTCTGGTATCATCCATGGACCTCGATGAAGGAGTCAGTGGTCTAAAGCAGAGGGAGATGTGTGTAACACTCCCTCGCTTGCTGTGGCACCCACAGAGCTAGTCTGGGATGGTGAGGGCGGAGTTGAGCAGAGCCCGACCAGACGAAGGAAAGGCTGGTCGACCCTGTGAACTGGTGCACATTATTTGCTGACTGGATGGATGGCTTGCTCTACATTTGACTTTGCTTATGGATGCAGACACACAAGGTTCCAGCTGAAATGACTTTTCACATCAAAGAATATGCGTATCTCTTCAGATCACTGGGTTGATAGGAACAGGAAGTTTAGAAATTGGATATCCAAACTGGTGGTGGTTGTGGGGAGGCATGGAGTGGCTGGTTTACAAACTTTCTTTGCTGTCTTTAGTCTTAAATAAGTGGAACATGGGAGGATACCACCGAATAGTCCTCTTTTTTCCTAGTGGATCTGGGAAGAGAAGAGGTTGATGGGATTATAGAATTCAGGTGTATGTGTACAGGAAACTACAATTGTTAAGCATAAGATACTTTTGTTCACTTATAGAATATAAGATTTAAATAAGGCTGGTGCATTTTCAGTTGTACACATTTTAGTTGTATCCTGTTCGGAGCAAACATGGTTTTTTTGTTGTTTTACTGTCTTGGTTTAAAAATAACATAATAGTTGTGTGTTGGTGTCAAGTTGACAAGCGGTCAGATTTTAAGTCACCTTGATGAGACCTGTGTGGTGGTAGGGGCAAAGCCCAACTCATCAATCAGGGGCCAGCCTGGTGATGCCTCCTTAGGGATATGGCATTTTTATGAGACAGTGAAAACTTCTGTCTCTCGCTGGACCTTTGACCTTTAGCTTGCTTGGATTCTGTGTCTGCCTCCAGGGACAACCCCGTGTGGGTTGCCAATCTGGAAGCTGTTGGCCCTCTGCCATGTTCTCACTGACCTTGGATCCATGCAAGTCTGCACCCACTGGCCTGTGGTCTTCCTGCTTCCTGCTCCATCAGCCTGCAGAAGGCTCTCATTAGCATTGGACCCACAACTTGAGTTGGACGGAGGTGGAATGTCTTCTTGATATAAAA
>NW_022111373.1:109944176-109952609 GCF_000313985.2 Echinops telfairi
GCCCCATCAGTGTGTCTTCATATGGCTTATCAACAGGAATACAAAGCAGAGAGTGTATTTGGACTCCAGTGAGCTATTTATCTCCTTCGTGCCTCCAAATGAGGTCATCAAGTTGCAACCTGATTGACAGGCTAGACTCCACTCCTTCACAAGTTGTCAGGAGATTATGTAACTGTCATACTATCACCAGCCAAAACAAGGCCAGGGGTCAACTATGGGACACTTGCTAAGTCCAACAGCTAATACGCAAGTTCAAGTTAAAGCAGAAACAAATCAAAACAAGTCCGTGAAAGCCAAAATATAACCTTGAATATATCCCTTCTAAATTTAGAGAACATTTCAAGAGAAGATTTGGCTAATTGAACACCAATACCTGAGACAAGCTGGGGGATGACATCAAGGACATAATGCCACAAGAAAGCAAAAGGTATTAAATAGATGAAAAGAAAAAGACTACATAGATATCAGAAGAGACTTCGAAATTTGCTCTTGAATGTAGAGTAGCTAAAACAAAACTGAAAAACTCACTGCCAAGGAGGTGATGCTGACTCATAGTGACTCTATAGAACTCTCTATCAATAGTTTCCAAGATTGTAATTGTTCACAGGAGTAAAAATACCCGTTTTTCTCTTGTGGAACAGGCTGGTGATTTGGAACTGCTGCCCTTGTGGATTGCAGCCCAATGCATAACCACTAAGCCACCAGAACTCCGGAGCAGGTCAACCTAGAGCAAGTGTCACTCTGAGGGCTGAGATACACCAGATTAATCTATGGTGCTGTCACTGGCCTCCTATGCATGTGAAAGCTGGGTAATAGAAAGAAAAGGTCACAGAAGAATTAATGTATTTGAATCACAGTGTTGGTGAGGAACATGGAAAGGACCATGGATTGCTAGATGATCAGACATATCTATGTGGGAAGAAGTACAACCAGAATGTTCCTGGTTGTACTTGCCTGGAGGCAAGGATGGAGAAACTTCATCTCACATACTTTGAGCATGTTATCATAATAAGTGTCCAGTACCTGGAGAAACAACATCATGCGGAAGACATAAAACAGAAGGTCAGAAAAAAAGAAGACCCTGGAGAAGATACAGGACGGATCAACACAGTGGCTGCAACACTGCACCGGAACATAACCCTGGCAAGGATGGAGGACAAACAGGTAGAGTTTTGCTCAGTTTTATACAGTCGCTATGCGCCAGATCAAACTTGACAAGACGTAACAACAACAGAAAGTACGTTAAAAAAAGATGCCTTCAAAGAAGCAATAAACGAGGAGATAAGAATGAAGAAAATTAAGTGTGGAAAAAAGATGATAAATCCAGTGAGGAGGTTAGTGTACTAAAAATGTATATTTAGATTAGAAACTACAGCTTTGTTAGTGTTAAGTGAAAATTTGGGTCAGTGCTTCTTACCAGCTTAAGAAAAAACCACTCATTACAGTTGTTTTTTTAATAGCATTCATACACATTTTAAGAGGTCATTCATCACAGGATGCACCGTTCTTCTGGATCAAGGGTGGAGAACCTTTTTTCTGCCAAGGGCCATCGTCAGTGGTACATATTGGCCAAACAATTAACTCACCCCTAACGTGATGAATGGACTTGCTTCTCTTTTGTGAGGCTTGTGATGTTGGCTGCTACTTATACTTTTGGGGGCCTTATATAGCCTGAGGGGCCCTGGAGGTGCAGTGGTTACGAGTTGGGCTGCGATCTGCAGGGCCAGCAGTTCAAAACCACCAGCAGCTCTGTGGGAGAAAGACAGGGCTTCCTATTACTCCCATAAACATTTACAGTCTCATAAACGAACAAGGGGTCACTATGAGTCAGCATAGACTCAATGACAGTGAGTTTTAATCAGGAAACAATTTGCTCAACTTTTGCGAAGTTACCACCAGAGTTAAAGCCTACTACAGTGAATTTTGGGCTATACAGCCTGCAGGCTAGACCTTGTTCCCTGCCCCCATTCTAGATGTTGAGGACCTGAAATTTTTCTAGTGAGTGCTCAGAGGTAAGTTTGTGATGTCCTAGATGAGTGGTTCTCAACCTTCCTAATGCCTCGACCCTTTAAGACAATTCAAGTTGTGATGACGCCCCAACCATAAAATTATTTTTATTGCTACTTCATAACTGTAATTTTACTACTGTTATGAATCAGGTGACCCTGTGAAAGGGTCCTTCAACCCCCAACGGGTTGTGACCTGTTGAGAACTGCTGTGCTAGGTTGCTTTCTAAACAGTACACTGAATACAATAGGGAGCTTTGAGGGCCTGTTTCCAACAGCATCTCTCAGTGCTTACCTGCCTTAGCCCTGGGGGCATCCTGGGTTGTACCTTGGGCTTACAACTGCAAATTCAGTAGTTCAAATCCACCAGCTACTCTGAGGGTGAAAGATGAGGCTTTCTGTTCCCGTAATGATTTGCAAGCTCAGAAACCTACAGGATCTGTCCTACTCTCCCTCTGGGTTGGTATGGCTCAGTGGCAGTGAAAGAGTGGGAGTGAGTTTTATCCTAAATCAAAACAAACAAACCCCTTGCCATGTAGTGGATTCAAATGCATAGCAATTCAAAGCTCATAAGATTTCTGAGCTTGTCTTTATGGGAACAGACAGACTCATCTTTCTCCAGCAGAGCATCTGGTGGGCTTAAAACACTGATTTTTTTTATTAGCTTACCTACCAGAGCCACAAAGATTCATGACTTTTATCTTAGGGCATAGTATATTGAGCTGTATTCTATTATGATCCATAGTGACTCACTCACTCTCCTCAAGTTGATTCTGATTGATCACAACCCTGTAGGGCAGAGTAGATCTGTACCCTAGAGTTTTGGAGACTCTAAATCTTTTTATTTTTTAAGTTTTATTGACATGTAATTCACGTATCATACAATTCAGTGGCTTAAATATATTAAAGAGGGATGTGCGTTCATTACAACAATCAATTTTAGAATGTTTTCTTCAGTATTGTTTATTATTATTAGCTCCCAATTCCCCCAACTTCCTCATCATAACCCAAAGAAACTATTAATCTAATTGCTATCTTTATACTGAATAAAATACAGAAAAACTTCAGCCCCAAAGACAGCAGAAAATAATAAAAACTGGAACAAGTTTAAAATGGGCCAAAGGGAGAACAAATGCTACGATGTTAAAATTTTAACCTAACTATATCTGGGGACAAGACTACTAGTTACTTCCTTGGTTAATAGATTGCAGGAATTCAATGGAGGCTTAGTCCATTTGGGGGTCTCTATGTGGATTTTGGGCTTTAATTGTCATCCATTGTCTTCTGTAAAGCAGGTACTCAGAATCTGAGCTTTAATAGTGCCCTCCTCTGATCTTAAATTTTTATTATTAACAATCCTTTGATCACACTGGCTGGTGTACTTTTTCTATGTGGACTTAGCTGACAATTATCTTAGATGGCTACATGTTTTAAGACAAACATTTTAGACCCCAGACACTAATTTGTGTTAGTTGGACACCCTCTGATTTCTTTACATTTTGCTGTAGTACCCAAATATTCAGTGATCACTTCACGAAGGCAAGTACTGAGCAAGGATACACTACAAGGACTAATTGTTCTTAGATTAAGACTTATGATTAAAGTGTGGAGGCTCTAAATCAGTCGCTATCAACCTGTGGGTCGTGACCCCTTTGGGTCTCGAATCACCCTTTCACAGGGGTCACCCGATTCATAACAGTAGAAAAATTACAGTTATGAAGTAGCAACGGAAGTAATTTTATGGTTGGGGGGGTTGTGAAATCACAACACAAGGAACTGCATTAAAGGGTCGAGGCATTAGGAAGGTTGAGAACCACTGCTCTAAATCCTCATGGAAGCAAACAACCTCATCTTTCTTCTACAGAGCACCTGGTGGGTTTGAACTGCCAACATTGTGGTTAGCAGCAGAACACCTAACCCACTATGACACCAGGGTTCCATAGTGTATCCCTTAGCTAATTTTCAGAGGTAGGAGGTCAGGTCTCTCTTCTTAGTCTCTATTATTCTGAAAGTTCTGCTGAAAACTGTCCATGTTGCCATTTGAAATACTGGTTGAATAGCTTTCAGCATCATAGCAGAACACAAACCACCAGTTACACAAGCTAACTGACTGGTTGTGATAAGTAACAGTAGATGGGTTCTCAACGGCTTTCTAAGGAGGTAGGGTCTGGCTACCACGGGCTCTTTGTCCTGGCGGGCACTGCTCCAGCAGTCTTCCCTTTCCACTAAATGAATGTCGAACACACTTGTAAAGACCAGGCTTTGAAATGATGCTAAATTACTAGTCTGAATGACGAGTCAAAATTGTAGCTTGCTTAAATCATCCACATATCTATCAGCCCCATTACCAGAGTGTAACTAAGCAAAAGCAATTTTAACAGCTGGCAAAATTAAGACAGTGGAATTCCTTTTCTTTGATGGTCTCAAATGATCTAAGGATATAATTTAGACTCTTGGCATATCCTTCAGGTTATCTTCCAGGGATATTATTTCCCTTAACTGATAAGAAAAGGCAGCGAAGAGCTAACGGTTACATTTTCTAGCAGATGCATCTACTTTTTGTTGCTGATTATAACAGATCCTTATGCCTGATAATGAATTAACTCCAGGTTAGGCAGCGTTGATATCTTCTTATTAACAGGAAGGGACCCAATTACTCTGGCCAACTATTTCCATATGGAGGTGAGCCAAGGGAGTGCTTATGAGCAGTGAAAAAAAATTTCCCTTGAAAACAATTGTGGGCCTATTTCTACAAGAGTGATTAATATTAAAATTTTCATTATTAGGTTTGCAAACATTTTAGTTTAAAAACTTTATTGCAAACTAGGAGTGAGGATCATCTTTATAACTAAAAGCAGACAATTATTTATGGATGAACAAATTTTATTTTTTTAAGCAGGGGAGAGCGTAAACACAGTCCCCCAGTACCACAAATTATGCAGTGGAGCTTCCCACATTTGGGGAAATCTCAGGGGTCAGCACACCCAGAGTGCAATGGATAAGCCTCGCCCTGGGAAAACCACCTTCTTGATCATGGTATCTCCCCTGCCAGGTAAGTATTGGATGAACAAACTTTAATCACTGTAACTAACCTGAAGTTAAGGATCTATTTAACCTAAAGTACAATTATCAACAGACTGAATATTCTTGGGGAATCTCCAGAAAAAAATGGCTGCTCTTCTGTCTATATTAGGGGTTGGCAAATTTTTGAGATGGGAGAGCCAATCCGGAATCTCACAACAACTAAAAAAACTATTGGAGAGCCATAAAGATATTTTTTGCTAACAAATGATATCACCATTATCTAAAAAATATCCTTCAAATTTTTTCAATTTTACTTCAGAGCCACATGTCTGTACTGAAAGAGCTGCATATAGCTCAGGAGCCACAGCTGGCTGATCCCTGGGCTATACTATACTATATACCTGAGGTTGTATTGTTTCAGGATCCTATACATTATCAATGTTCTCTATGTGAGTGGTATGGTAGTTACATAATCTGATGTCAATTTGAGGATGAAGAGTGTAGGGGTGGAGTCTAGTCTGTCAATCAGGATATTGCCAATGAGGCCTCTGTGGAGGCGGGAGACTCTCTGCTCACTCCCTGTGAGACATCCCTGTTGAGAAGACACATGGAGACAGGCTGATGGCTGGAGAAGCCACATGCCAGCACTGAGATGCTTATACCACCACTGGATCCACAAGACTTCCTACCCACTGGCCTGTGATCTTCCCGCATAGGGCGTCATTGCATGTATTTCACAAGTCTGAAGAGGACTTTATAGATTGGTATCACATATATGAGCTAATATGGACTTGATCTAAACTGGGCTGGGGTGTTTTCTCAATATTCAATTGCTTTTGTATATAAAGCTCTTTCTTATACACATGAGTGTCTATGAATTTGTTTCTCTAGCCTACCCGGACTAACACAAGTGGTGTGGCAGTTAACATAATCTGTCAATTTGTAAAGGGGTGGAGTCTAGCCTGTCAATCAGATTATTGCCAAGGCCTCTGTGTGGGCATGGCTTTCTCCTGAGTAATCTGGGAACTCCTGTCTTTATCCAGGGAGGCAGGATACATACTCTCTGCTGGGAGACATTCCTGTTGACAAGATAGATGGACCTACGCTGATGGAGCCAGAGTCCTGGAGTTGGAGGAGCCATGTGGAGACTCATGCTAGCACGGAGAAGCTTCCGCCACCATTGGATCCACAAGATTTTCCATCCACTGATCTGTGATCTTCCTGCATTTGACATCATTGCATGTGTTGTGTCAGTCTCAAGAGGAATTTATGGACCAGTATCAGACATATGGGCTAATATTGGACTTTTGAACTTGATCAGGACTGGGCTGGGGATTATTTTCAAAATACAATTTCTCTTTTATATAATGCTCTTTCTTATACACATATGTCTATGAATTTTGTTTCTCTAGTCAATTCAGACTAACACAAATAGTCTATCCAGGGATCTCTTCTTTTAATTCTACAAAGTGGGAACCGCTCACCCATTTTCATACCGGTGTGTCCTCTGTCATCTGTTTGATGATGACATCCTTTCTTGGGAGTGATAGATCTGTACCATCATTATCATCCAGGCTATCTTTATAAAAACCTCTCTTAGATGCTTCATTATCATACACAGAACTCATTATTTCTGTTGGAGCCCTGCTCACTATCCTTTAAAATGTCCTGTCTGCTTCTGAGCAGTTCCTTGTACGGGTCAATGACACCATCATCTATTTAGGCTCCTACCCAGAAGCCTGGGAGCTAGTTAAGATTTTTTCCTTTCACCCTCTCCCCACACCAATCTGTCAACTCACTGCCATCCAGTCCATCGGCTCATAGGGGCACTATAGGACAGGGTAGAACGGCCTCTGTGAGTTTCTGAGACTGTCAACTCTTTACCGGAGTAAAAAGCCCCGTCTTTCTCTGCGGCTGGTGGTTTTGAACTGCTCATCGTATGGTTAAGAGCCCAACATGTAACTACTACAGCACCAGGACCCCTCACTACATGATGTTACCATTATCCTTCCTTAAATAGATGTTTGTGGGTCTTTTAATTCATCCCATTTTGTATTACTTTCCTCCAACCATGTTCTACATTGTCAGAGTTTTTGTTATTTTTTAACGAATGGTTACTTTTTTTTTCTTCTATCTCATTCTCTTTTCTTTTTACTATGAGTTGGAACTAACTTGACAATGCCTAACAACATCAACAATAACAACATAAGCATAACCAGGCTCTCCGAAGAGAAAGATGTGGCTGTTTCTGTATTGATTACAGAATGATTATTCTTATGGGAAAGTTCTACTCCGCCTTACAGGGTTGCTGTGAGGAGGGAAATGGGCTTGGATCTTGGTTTGAACACATAATTGTCATAAAAATATTGAGTATTAATTGCAATGTAACTTCAAGCCAGTTAAGGCAATATTGATCTGCATTAATAGCATAGTACTAAAAACATCATGTAACACTCAGAAATTGTCAGTTCTGGACTCAGAAATTGTCAGTTCTGGACATATTTGAAGATAGTTATTGAGGAAGTAGAATGTCCACGTGGATGGTGTAGAGTTTAGAAATTGAAGACTTAAGAGGAGATACAGTATCTCCTTTAGAATCTCTAAAGGGCTAAAGAAGCAGCAGATGACAAGGAACGCCTCGGCTCCTCCGCCAGACAGGAGATTGGTCATTCTATGTCTTCATCAACTCGGAGAGATGTTGCAATTTATGTGTAAAAAGCCGAAGCACTGAAGTTTGCAAGCAATTTAACCTCTCTTCCACTCCCCCCTTTACAATGAAATGGCTTCAAGCCTATTTCTATAATGTCATTTCGGCTCAGTTACAGTCTAATAATCTAGAATACACCCAAGGAAGTGGGTGTAAGCCACAGTCTGCCTTATCTACACTTCCAACTTGAAAGACTTCTGAGCCTGTGAACATCCTGATTGTTGGGGTAAACACAGAGGAGTGCTATTGCAGCGACCATGCCTTTTCACGTGGGAGCTCTCTCCCAGCCTCGCAACTAACAAATGCTTGCAAAAAAGGAGAAAGTGCAGGCTTGAGACTAGATCAATGGGAGCATGAAAGGAAGAGAGGATGGAAGAAAATTACAACACCCTCCACCCGTCCCCCCACCCCCAAAAAAAGGGAATGAAGGAAGGAAGCAGCAAGTTAATAAAGTAAGCAAGCTAATATTTACTTTCTCAGAAACTGATAGCTGTTGATTAGAATTAGCTCTGAACTCAACATAAAGCAAAAAACACATTCCAAACAAAGACCAAACAAATTGACCCCACCCCAGCAATTAAAACTGTTTCAATAGACAATGTGAGACTGGAAAAACCTAGTGCGATTCTCCACTCCCTGATTCTAGGTTTTGTTTCCCCAACAATGCTGCTTTAGAGTGAACAGTTGTAGCTAATG
>NW_022111373.1:109952942-109953976 GCF_000313985.2 Echinops telfairi
AGACTCCAGACAGCTCTGTGTAGTATGTGGGAATCCCCCCCACCAAAAAACAACAACCACCTACTCAGCTGAAGAAACTCACAAGGTAAAGAGTTAAAGACCAAGAAGCTGGAGAAGAAAAGTTACAAGTTACTCAAGCCAAGCCCCAAACGTCTCACATGTTTTAGTTCCTAACATTTTGGCCTTTCAGAGTATTACATACACCGCACTAAGGAACGTGATTATCTGAGCCGGT
Source organism: Echinops telfairi (assembly GCF_000313985.2). Taxonomy (NCBI): domain Eukaryota; kingdom Metazoa; phylum Chordata; class Mammalia; order Afrosoricida; family Tenrecidae; genus Echinops; species Echinops telfairi. The sequence goes on from NW_022111373.1 coordinate 109,953,178, forward strand.
CCAGTTAGAACTGTCCACAGCTTCTTTGATTACTGCCTGGGCTCACGTCTTTATAGAAGTAGCAGGCTTAGTATAAAGCAGTGCTTAATGTATGTAATTTTGATTTTATAAGCAGGAAGTGTTGTGAAAATTAGAATCGGTAGGTATTTCACTTTCATTGAAAAACAGGGCACATTTTTAAGTCTTTCATTTTTTTCAAATACTGTTTTCACAAGTACTCCAAGTTTTTGCCCATTGATACTTGTCCAAATAATGGCAAGATTGTCAAATCAAAAGCATCTTTACTGCTTTTTAAATTTCTTTTTATGAGACACTTGCCTTTGTCCAGCTAGAGGAGTAGCACCAAGCGAGCAACTCACTATTTCCATGATCAATAGGTACACTCCCCCCTCATTCGCCCCACCCCCTGCGGGGAAATGGCAGAATTCCATTCGTATTCATAATAGACCAAGTCTTACTCATTACAAGTACACTCAATATTTGCCCACCGATCTGGCTGATGTTACTGTAAACCTTGGTTTCAGCCCAGGAAAATCACACATTTTATGAATAATTTACTAACGCTATAAATCCCAACATGCACAGGGTCTGGGGGAACCTCCTTCCCCAGCCTCCACACGCATCGCCAACCTGCTCCCTGCAACAGCGGAAGCAATTCCAGCAGAGAATCGGCGGGAGGAAGATCGACGGACAGACAACTCTCCTAGAGACCGCCAGCAGCCACTGAACGGCTCAACGAGTCAAACAGGGCAGCGGGAAGGAAACTCCATCGAAGGTGCAAGGGTCAGCTCCCGGGGGC
>NW_022111373.1:109955569-109957640 GCF_000313985.2 Echinops telfairi
GTAACCGAAACATGAGGCGTAAATTTAAAAAAAGATAGTTAACAACTAGGATTATGGATGAAGGAAGTATGGAACTGATAGAAATAATGCATCCATTAGTTTTGGATTAGTGGACTATTAGCATTTACTAAGCTTTAGGTAAATATTTGACGTGAAGGAAAATGATTCAGAAAGTCTGTACAGAGAATTAATTGATTGAGCTTTGCTTTCCCTGAGCTAAATAAACATCACCTACTCTTACCCAGGGATGGAAGAAGAGAACCTTCTCTTTCCCTTTCTGAATTCTATCCCTGTAAAATTGCTGTACAGCCTACACGGAAGTCACTGGCGAAAACTTAGGAAAATCAGCCAGGATAGCCATGTAAGGAAGTAAGAAGCAAATGCCAGAGTAGGGTAATAACTGCCGTTAGGGCAGGCTGTGCTGCTCCAGTCATAATGCATCTGCAGCTTCAGTTAGTTTTTCTTGTTAGCAATTCTAACCTGCTTTTTAGTTTAGTGGGGCTTGTGGGAAATGCCCACCAATGAGAATGATAAAGCCACTTTTAAGACCCCATCCAACTTGAATTAGGGAGCTCATCACTCCTTTAATAGAGACCTGAGCAGAATCAGGTCTCGTTTGAGAAGTCGTATTTGGCATGCCATACAGGCAGGCAAGAAGAGGGGTTCATTTTCTGGATTTGATCTGTGATGTGGCTGTGACTAGAATCTTTCTCGGAACTCTGCCTTCATGTTCCTTGCCCTTCATGGTGTCCTCTTGAAGTACATACGTTGTCAATAACTTCCCTAAGTACAGAAAGTTGAATATTGGCCATAGGACTATATCTTTTGTAGCTATGGTTAGATTTATTGATAAATACGTTAGTGAGATTGGTCAAACTTCTCAAAGCATTTTCGTGTTAAAATACTCTAAAGCAAGCTCACTGCCATCGGTCAATGCAGGGGACTCACAGTAACCCTACAGGACAGGGTAGAACTGCCCCTCAGGGTTTCCTAGACTGAAACTATTCAGGGGAGTTAGAAAGCCTTGTCTTTCTCCCATGGTGTTTCTGGTGGTTTAGAACTGCTGTCCTTTGGATAGCAGCCCCATGTCGATGATGAGTTATGTCCGACAGCAGGACTCCTAATGTTGTCAATGGGATGCTTTTTTGTCACAATCAAAGGTCCAGCTCAAACTGGTGAAAAACATTTCGGAATCCCAGCATACCTGTTGTGAGCCTCATTGGCAGGAAATGTGCCCCTTAGAGGAATATGGCCTACGCTTGGATGTGCATTGGGGGCATCTCCTTCTGAAGTACAGCCACTCACTTGACTGTTTTGTTACCTGATATTGTTCATTGATGACATTAGTAAAAAACGACTTCCTAACTATTGTGCACATTAACAGTGTATTCCTTACATTGCCATCAAGTTGATGATGACCGATAGTGACCCTACAGAAGAGGGTTGAGCTGTCCCTGTGGGTCTTTGAGACTGTTTCCAGGAGTAGAAAGCCCCATCTTTCTCCCTTGGAGCAGCTGGTGGTTTCGAACGGCAGTCCTTGGAGATCGCGATGTCTAAGGAGACGCCAGAGCTTCTCCTAATGTCCGTCTAGCAGTAGCGAATGCTGAGGTGCTAGATGAGAGTAGTTAGCAAGAGTTATGCTGGCCGTGAGGCTAAGGTTATGTGTCAGCTTGCCTGGGCCATGGTTCTCGGTGGATTGGCAGCTTTATAACAGTATCATGACAGTCATATAATGATGTAGTCCTTCTTTTTCTTGTACCTCTGATTTTTGCATAAGAACCTGGTTTTGGGAGCCAACTATGTCACTAAGTAAGGAGTGGGTGTGCTTGGGCAGTGTGAGACAATGGAGTATGTATCCATATAGGATTGGGATATTTTTAGAATACAAATGAGTAGGCAAAATGGCTACTGTAGTGGTGGTATTGGTAACTTTAAACTTGCCCTAATTTGATAGCTATTCTTATGAATAATAAGGTTAGGTATTTATTTCTATGGAGATAATTTGGAATAAGACTTTAAAAATTAGTTTTAAACATTGGCAAGTATAACACAGAAAAGCAGTCTAGTAGAA
>NW_022111373.1:109958090-109961279 GCF_000313985.2 Echinops telfairi
TGGCAGTAAATCAAATAGCAGGTTTTTGTTGTTGTTGTTTTAGTTTTCCCAAAGAAAGCAGTGTCTTTCGTGGAATAAGCATGTCCGTGGCATATGAGTTGTTTAGACATAAAATTTATTTAAGCTGGTTTATCTGCATAAATGTCTTGAGATTTTAAAGCAGGTACCCTGTTCTCTTTTGTGAATCACAGTGGATGTTATTTTAAAATTTCTTAATTAAAAAAAGATATGTGGACTTGAGCTGTCATTGTCCATGATAATAGGAGTTGGTTAAGCCTCAGAAACTAATTGTAAAAGAATACACAGCCTGTGATACTTTTACATAAATTTTAAAGGCATGCAGAAAAGTTTATACATTGCTGATGAGAATATAGATTGGTATTATCTTTATAGAGTGTGCCAATATTTATTTATTTACTTTTGGGTGCCACTATTTATTACACTTAACCTAAAATTTTAACCTCTGGGAATTTATCCTATCGGTAAATTCATGTGTGGAAAATTCCTTACCAGATGGTTCATCAACATAATAGATTACAAATAACCTTTTTAAGGAGTACAATAGTTAAATTATAGTTAATCCATACAGTGGATTATCTTGTAAACATGAAGAAAACAAACAAAAACAACTCAAGGGACTTCTTACAATTTAGAATGCATTTTCCAAGATGTATTTTTAAAAAAACAATATCTTTTGTTTTCAGTGAATGTTCACACAGCAAGTAAGGGTCCCTTTCTGCAGAAGTTGTTCGGTGACATCAGTTACATTTTCGGGGGATATCAGCAATCCCATTAATTACATTCTGGTGGTTCTGTTTCTAGGACTGTTTTCCCTCTTTCTTATCTTTGCGTCAGAGTAATTGTTGACCTTTTGGTTTTCTGTAGGTTTTTTTTTTTTTAATGGAGCTCTGTACACCTGGGCAATGTCTTTTACATTGTATGCTATTCTGTTACTTTACTAAACATCAAGTGAGTTCACTGGATACTTCCAGGCTTAAAAAGTATCACAGGGAAGTAGTCTCAGGGAGTTCTCCAGTCTCACTTGGTTTAATAAGTCTGGACTATTTGAATTCTGTTTTATGTTTTACTTCTGCTTAAATTGGGCCCATTAATTGTAGCCTTGAACAGGGGTGGTGGCCAGGCACCGTAGAGTTCTCCTGGTCTCAGGGTAGGGGAGTCTGTGGCCTGGGTAGGCTACTAAGCCTGTGGAGTTGTTTCTTCTTTGAGACATTGGTCTTCTTTCTCCTCTGCCTTGAATAAGTAGATGACAATATGTGTATCTTAGATGGCTGCTTGCAAACTTTTAAGACTTCCAGACATTTCTTTATTTTACTAGAATGAAGAACATGAAATTTTTGGTGCCACTTGATGGAGTTATTCCACAGGATTAAGGATCTAAGCTTCAAACTCAGAAAACCATTCTCAAAAGGTGTGTGATTATAGCTCAGAAGGAACTGAAGTATATACGCATGCACCTACATATCTATACATACACGTACACACACATACTTCCATCTGGGCACACATATTATTCAACTGTACCTATCTCTAATGTAGCAGGTTATGCTGTTGGACTGACAACTGAAAGGTCAGCAGGACGAAAGCATCAGCCAATCCCCAGGAGAAAATTGCAGCTTTCTGATTCCCTAAAGATTTACAGCCTTCAAACCCATAGTGGGCTATGCATTGGGCTGCTAACCACAAGGTCAAAAGTTTGAATCCGCCAGCCGCTCTGCAGGAGAAAAATGGCGCTTTGATTCCCATAAAGATTGAGGTTCAGAAACCCACAGTTTCTGCACTGTAGGATCGCTTTGAGTCAGAATCGACTTGATGGTAGTGGGGACCAGTCTGTACACAGATATGCCTCTGTATCTGTATATATGAGCATACATTCATTTTTTGGTTATTATTGATGTTGTTACCAGATTGTCGTTTTTTTTCTTTTTAGCAAAAACATCCTTCTTTCTTTTGCACTTCTTAGTGATACATCAGCGTCTACTTTGGTCAAGCTGTGCTCCCAAGATGTATTTTTAAGAGGAAAATCAAAGGGTTCATACAGTACCTACTGTTTACTAAAGGCAGGATTTTAAGTGTCCAAGTATAACTATTTGTGTGTGCATAGAGTGCCTCTTTACAGATACACAAAAAATTGGTATATTAGTTCCTCCAGGCAGGGGAAGGAAGCTGCTGGGGGACATTATATCATTTCATTGGCTGTCCTCTTCCACCTTCAGATTGTGTGTATCACGCAGACAAGGCGTATTGAAAAGATTCTTTACAATTAAAGTTGCAGTGTTATGTTTCTGGATTCATATACAAGCAGTAAACATATATGAACATGTAATTAACTCACTCACTGCCATGGAGGGAGTCCATTCTGATTCCTAGTGACTCTATAGGACAGCGTAGACTTGCCCTGTTGGTTTCCAAGATTGTGAATCGTTATGGGAGTGGAAGCTCATTCTTCTCCCATAGAGCTATGGCAGGTTTGAACTGCTGATTTCGTGGTCAGCAGCCCCACACATAGCCCACTGTGCCACCAGGGCTACGATATGAATGTGTAGGAAATATAATAAGTAGGAATATAATAAAATATAAATTCAGGATAGCGCTTAACTGTAGGGAGAGAAGAAAGAGAATGAGATCTGACTTCTGATCTGGGCTTCATTTATTGATTACGCTGGTGGGTGGGGGTGTGAAGGTATTTGTAATATCACTCTTTTGTGGGGTTAGGGGAGCCTTATGTTAAAGTCTTTTGTTAAAAATAAAAGTAGTTAAAACAATTTCCACATATGAGGGGGTACTCCCCAAAACCCAGAATTGTACTGGGTGGAGCACAACTTTTGTACTATGCATTTTTCACACTGGGTGAGCATCCAGTGGGGTTGCCTGGGTGGGCTCTCTCTCTGGTCACAGTGAATTTTTTCATAAAAGCGGTTTCGCTCGAACCTCGTTCTTTGTGATGGCTGATTCCAGAGAACAGCGTGCGCCTGTGCGATTTTGTTTCCTGCTTGGGAAAAATGCCACAGAAGCTGTTGTGATGTTGAGCACAGTATTTACAAGGACAGCGCTATGGGAAGAGCTCGAGTACACGAGTGGTTTTCTTGTTTCAAAAAAAGGTGAAATGTCAATTGGTGACAAACCTCATTCTGGATGCCCGTCAACTTCCTGAATGGATGAAACTGTCAA
>NW_022111373.1:109962514-109963967 GCF_000313985.2 Echinops telfairi
GAATGAAATGGCTAGGTAATTAAATTATCTTTAGTAGATATTTTTGGCGCTGTGGTACCAATTTTAAATACCGTATTCTATTTTAAAATCCTTCTTTTAAATTAACATATTTGTTTCACTTAAGGATTACATATCTGACTAGAAGCCTAGGGTTTATGAAAGTGTTCTGCAATTAACAGCATTCCTTTTCAGTCATAGTATTTCTAGAGGACATTTAGTTAACTAATGTGCCGCTGCTGTGAGGGTGACATTGTGAGCGTGGGTACTTTATTGCGGGTATTGGGCAAGTCTTCCGAGGCTGAACTATGTGTCTTCCCGTGTAGTTCAAAAGCAGTTTGCAGGGTTGTCAAATAATGACTGGCCAAAGTTTTGCTAACAAAATCCACTTACTCATTGGTTACCATGGATCTGCAATTCATTTGATCTAATGAAATTAGTCAAAGGTGGAAAATCTTTAGCCTATCACAAGGTTGTATATATAGCCCCCACCCCACCCCACCCTAGGGGGACAAATAACAGAAAGTGGGTGAAGGGAGACAACCGACAGTGGAAGTCATGAAATAACAATCATGTATAATTGATCAAGGGTTTAAGAGGGTGGGGGAGGGAGGGAAAGAAAGAGAGGAGCTGATACCAAGGGCTCAAGTAGAAAGAGAATGTTTTGAAACATTAGAATGTTTCAAACGATGATGATGGCAACATATGTACAAATGTGCTTGATACAATTGATGTGTGGATTATTGTAAGAGCTGTAAGAGTCCTCAATAAAATGATTAATTAAAGAAAAAAAGACTGAAATGGACAAAAAAAAAAATCTTTAGCCCAGCTAAATGAGTAGACATTTAAGGTTCTGATATTGCTCCCAGCCTTTTTCTCCCCCTTCCACAACAGTTTTTAGATTTTTTTTTTCCCGACCCATAGAAATTAGAATCCTCAGCTGTGAAGGATGAGCCACAACTTCAAAAAGCAGATAGAAGAACCCCTCAGGAGCTGGAACATAATAAAATCAGAGCGCGAAATCCTGCCCAGCTAAATAACTCCGACAGATACCCTGTGTGAAGACACAGGGTAATCACTGATGCTTCTCAAGTAGAACATTTGCTTGGTTCCCAGCATTAGGTACGTTGCGTTCCATTTCAGAAATCATGGGCACATATAGTACAATTTAGAAAGTCTGTTTTCTTTTCCTCCTAGATCTGATTCTTGTAGCCTCTGTGCCAGTCCAGCTGGTGGAGAGTTTTCTGGTTTTGACTGACCGACTTCGCCGCACATGATGCCCTTCCTTAGGGAATGGTCTCTCTTAGTAACTAGAGGATATGAAATGAAATCCTGACCATCCTCACTTCTGAGAAGCATCCGGACTGTACTTCTCTCCAGAGACATTAGTTTGTTCTTCTGGCAATCCATGATCTGCTTCATCGTCCTTGCCAACACCGTAATTCAAAGGCATCAC
>NW_022111373.1:109978234-109979346 GCF_000313985.2 Echinops telfairi
ATTTTCCACATGCTCCAGTACCTTTGTAAAATATTATTCAATATAGAATTCTTTATTTGTAAACCTGTTAACTAATTTCCCTATTTCCTTTCTCCTGAAAATAGCTCTCTTGGATCTTTTGCCACATTCTTTTTTTTTTTTTGTCAAAAGAAAATACTTTAATTACAGGGGCCACAGGGAAGACCCAAGCATACCCATGGACAACAGGTAGAATAACAGATTTAGCACCAGGGACACATTCTTAATTTGGATTTATTGTCTTCTCAACCTTGAACAAAGAACCTTGGTTACTTACCGGGTTAGGTGTGTTAGGCTGCTTTTTGTAAGGCCAGTGGTTCAAATTCACAAGCTGCTGTGTGGAAGAAAGATGAGGCGATCTGCTTCCATAAAGATTCGCAGTCTTGATTACTTTGAGTCAGAATCCACTCGGACACTGAGGACAGCCATCTACACATCTGTTCTGTAGGCCTTCGCTTTATCACCAGTCTGATGATTACCCTAGATTTCCCATGTTGGATTTCCCTCTTTCCAGAAGTCTACGTCATCTTGTTTTTTTTCTTAATTTCAATCGGATGGAATTGAACTTTAACTGTAATTCTCCAGTAGGTTATTGGAAAAAGCTACATAGAAACTAATAGTTTTGAGATCTGGCCTTTATGAAAAGGTATAAATTCTACCATCACCACTGATTGGTTACCCGTGTTGTTATTAGGTGCCACCAGTTGGCTCTGACTTGTCGTAGCACTGTCCAACAGAGGGACACACTGCCTGCCCTGCGCCGTCCTCACAAGTGTCCTTCTGTTTGAGCCCTTGCTGCAGTCCTGTCAGTCCATCTGGTCTTCGCCTGTCACCTAGGACATAATCGTCCATTTGTCTTTCCTCCTCCTTTGCTTCCAGTTTTTGCATTACAGTCGCTGATAATCATCAGTGCACCTTGATGGCTTGTTTGATCAATTTTGGACTGAATCCTTCAATTTCTACAGTGTTAGTTTTAGTGGTTAGTGCATAAATTTGAATAATAGTTGTATTGATTGGATTTCTTTGTATATCACAGACAGCTTTGTATTTCAAGACAGATCTTGAAATGTCACTTTTGATGCAGAACTCAGCAC
>NW_022111373.1:109980249-109993683 GCF_000313985.2 Echinops telfairi
ATAGTACTGTTCTGTATCTTGATTATAGTATTGGTTACACAAATATACATGTGTTAAGATCCATAGAACCCTACACACACACAACCTGATACCTACGCGCCCACCCCATGGGAGTTTTGTCTGTATGGTAGTTTGGAAAGGTAAATTAAAAAATTAAGTGAAAATCCCTTAGCAGTACAGTTTGACTTTCTTTTTTTTCAGTTTGACTTTCTATAAGAAACACTGTTACTAGTTTTTAAAAAAATCATCTTATTGGGAGCTCACAGAACTCTTATCACAATCCACACATCCATCCATTGTGTCAAGCACCTCTGTACATTTGTTTCCCCCCTTATTCTCAAAACATTTGCTTTCTACTTGAGCCCTTGGTATCAGCTTCTCGTTTTTCCCTCTCTCCCTGCCCCCCCATGAACCCTTGATAATTTATAAATTATTATCATTTTGTCATATCTTACACCGTCCGACATCTCCCTTCACCCACTTCTCCGCTGTCAGTCCCCCAGGGAGGACGTTATATGTAGAGCCTTGTAATCTGTCCCCCTTTCTCCCTCACCTTCCCTCCACCCTCCCGTGTTACTGGTTTCTGATGTATGTTTTCTCCTGTTTAATTATTCAAACATTTAAACATCCAGCAGGTATATCAGGCTGAAGAATTTAAACATCTGAAGTATTTTCAGGGACTTCTAGCATAGCTCTTGGACTAAAATATAAATATTTTGCTACTCAAACTTGTTACTAAATTATTAAATATTATTTCTCCTACAGTTGGCAAACATGAATTGACTGGGCATAAAGTTGCTGTGAAGATACTCAACCGACAGAAGATTCGAAGCCTCGATGTGGTAGGAAAAATACGCCGAGAAATTCAGAACCTGAAGCTTTTCAGGCACCCTCACATAATTAAACTGTAAGCACTGATTATATTAACTATGGGAAATCATCTTTTCATCACTTTTGTTAACTACTAAATCTTACAAGTGGGAAAGATGACTGACATTTCTTTGTTCTGTGTCCTGAGGGGTTTTGAGAAGTTTCTTCCTCTTTGTGTATTTATTTAACCCCATTCATGGTCACTTAAGCCTACGCTCACGTTTGCTTTGTGCTTTTAAACCGTTAACCTTCTCATTCTCTCATGTTGCAGACAGATGTCCTCATAGAATTAATTACTCCTATTGCTGCACAAGCCACAATGATTTGCTGGTAGAAACTCTCCACCTCCCGAGTCCCCCCAGTGTCAGTTAGCCGTACTGGAAATAATGCTTTACCTCGTGCTGCTTATAGCCAACAAAGCCAATAATAAAATTTCAGGAACCCCAGGCTGAAAAAGAGTAGTAATCTTATTGCTGCTTTACAGTTGATCATTATGGCCCTACAGATAATTTACTGAATTGCTTAGCTTCTGCTTCATTATGCAGGCTATTAATCAATTGGAGCTGTTTACATAGGGTCTTGTTCTTAACGGTCTGACTCAAAGTTTGTTTCACCTCACCTTTTCTAATTTGTTGGTATGGTATTAAATGTCCTCCATCCATCCGTTGATAACTTCTCAGTGTACATCTCCTGAAGGGAAGCTTCTTCCTCATATTCCAGACTCCATTCCTCCTGACTCCTTGACATCTGCATTGGGGTGTCGACGAGCCACTTCAAACTCAGCATGGCCCACTCGGAACTCTGCCACTCTCCTAAGCTTGGCTTCTGACCATTTTCACCATTTCTGTACAATCCAACTTGCTCAGGGAGAAAACTTAGGAAACATCTATTAATTTCCTACTTTCTCTTACTCATCCATCCATTCTACCTTATCCCAAAATAAAAGTCTTGACTTTCTCATCACCCTAATCTGAGCCACCTTCATCTCTCTCGTGGACTATTGCAGTCTTTTTTGTGCTTCCACCTTTGCCGACCCCGTTAATTCTTCTCACCACCACATGGTTCTTCTTTTAATGTGCCAACTCACATGACTGCTCTGCTTGAACCCATCAATAGCTTACCATCTTGCTTAGGGTCAAAGCCAAGCTTCCCCACGGCCTCTTTCCTGTACTCTGTCCCGTATCTCCTTTGCCTCCACACTCTCTTTTTCCTCTAGCTCCCTGTGCTCCAGCCATTTTTGTTTTTTTAAACCATTCCTGAAACATCCCAGGCAGGCTTTCCCTTGTCCTTGCTGCTCCCTCTTCCAGGTTCACCGTCCTGAATAACGGCAGAGTTTGCACCTGGGCTTCCTTCGGCTCTATTTATTTATTATCTACTTACTTACTCACTTCTCTTCGTAGCACGTTTGCTATCCACATAATGCTTGCTTATTTGGTGTCTGATTCCTGGCTCCTGGAAGATGAACTCTCCATAAGGATAGGGAATTTGTTTTGTCCCTTGTTATTTCCCCAGGTCCTAGTACAGTGCTGGGCACACTATAGGCACTTAGTAACTATTTATTGAATGAATGTACATGTCTCAATGTTAGTAGATAATGTTTTCTCTCACCAGGTACCAGGTCATCAGTACACCATCTGATATTTTCATGGTGATGGAATATGTTTCAGGAGGAGAGCTATTTGATTATATCTGTAAAAATGGAAGGGTAAGCAGTTCTGATTTAATCCTATATGTATTTTATAACACCCCTCACCCCTTTACTAGCATCAAAATATTAGAAAGCAATTCTCTTAACAGTGTATATAATAACCAAATTCCCTTAATCATTTATTTGTTTAGAATCATAGACTAGCAAAAGAAAGGACTTTAAAGTATATTTCCTTTAGCCTACCAATACAGATGTGGAACCTGAAGCTAACACCTTACATATGTGCTCAAGGTCAAATTTTTTTAATGACAGAGTTGAGTGAGGCCCCAGAATTCAGAATCCTGAGGTATACAGTCTTGAAGTATATATTTAATCCTGACAAAGTATATTATTAATTATTAACCACCTAGGCTTTACTAGCCAACCCTAGCCACATTTAAATTGCATTCATTTTTTGGTTTCAGAAATCTGATGTACCTGGAGTAGTAAGAACAGGCTCCATGATGGAGGTAGGAATTAGACTAAAGAATGTAGAACTGGAGGTAACCTAAGAAGACATTTTGAACAGTATCTAAGTTACAGATAAAATAAACTGAATAGTGTCCCCTGCCCATGCCTTCTCCCCCGCCCCCACTCCCCTACCCCCGCCCCTCCTCTCAGGGTAGTATGGTATACAAAATACTTTCTCAAAGAGCCATATCTAGCTGAAAGCCAGTTTCTCACCCCCAATCTAGGGATCTTTACGTTCATTCAGTCATATGTTCTTTATAGTACATGTGTTTTATTTTCATCCAAATCAAGCTCATTAACTAAGTTAATTTTGATTTTATTGTTTCATAACATGATTCATTTTACTTTCAGGTATTCCTCCTCTTCTGTGCCCTACCCTGCTCCGCCCACCCCTAAAATTCTTCCTGGAAAATGGAAATGGGCACAAGTTGGATCAATATCTTGTTTTCTGACATTTTCCATTTCTCATTTCTTGGCCATCTTGTTTTGCATTGTAGGGAATTTTTTATTTTGCTTATTGCATATTAAAATTTCAGCTGCTGTATTTTCTTTTTCAAAGCGCTCTCTTGTCTGTAAGAACTCTTTAAATAGCTTGCTGGTTTTGCTCCACACAGATGTCAAAACTTTGCGTGTCGTAGGATAATTAGGTTGTAAAAAGTTTTATTTTATTCTCTTCATTTTTTTTCTTCCTCTGTGCCCATCTCCCATTTTTTCTTATTCATTTTCATTGGACTTTGTCTGTTGTTTGACCCTTCCTTGGATGTCTCTTGATTCTTGGTTGTCCACTCATGTTGAAGAATAAGGTATTAAATGTGAAGCTCATATGGGTGAGACTCATTGATTGGGGTGTGTTTCCATATGTTGATTGAGTAGTAACAATTCATTTTATTAAGGTACATTACATTTCAAGACAGTCATACTCCACATAACATTCGTTCAGGGACTGTTGACTGAAGATACTTCCATGGGCCCATAAGTTATAATAGTGTTCAGAAATACCACTCGGAGAATGAGACATGGTGAATTGTGAAGTGGGCATTTCATTTACATTGTATACAAAGCAATTGCCCTGCCAGGTATATGATGGTGCAGTACACAAACCCAAAGCCCATCGCCGTTGCATTGACCCTATGGGAAAGAGGGGACCGACTTCTTCGGTCCTTGAAACTGTAAATCGTGAATGCAGCTTCTTCCTCCTGTGGCGTGGCTGACGGATTTGAACCACCAGCTTGGCAGTTAGCTGCCCAACGCTTAACTCACTGTGCCACCAGAACTCCTTACTTTACATAAATAATCCATATCCTATGTCTGTCTTGGTCGTCATAATAATGCACCTGTGACTGGCTAATGTCTGTGCTAAATTGTACTTTCAATTGTTATTTTAATATGAACTTTCTCTACTTTTGCTGGGGGCTAGGCATTGTAAAGCCAGGGATTCAAACTCACCAGCTGTGCAGGAGGGGAAAGATTTATAGCCTAGGAAACCCTAGGGAGCAGCTTTATTCTGCATGATAGGCCTGCTAATCGTTGGAATTAACTAGATGGCAGTGGGTTTGGTTTTGTTTTTCTCTACTTACAAGTAAACATTTTACTGTATGACAATGTATGTATGCTTAGACGCTCAGGCAGCATCATCCAATCTTGTGTATCATCTGTCTTCTTGATGTATTTTCTCTCTGTGCTTAAAATTCTTTAGAATTTGGCTTCCAAATGCAGCTGAACCAGTGTTAGTAATAGCAACAAAAGGGCAAGAGACACAAACATTTATAAAACATAAAGATGGAGAATCAGTGCTGTTGCTCATGATTTAGGCATGTTTGTACAATGTTTAAATCAGATAACTGCCTAGTTCACAGAATAGATTGTGAATATTAAATAATGCATGCCTGTAATTATAAATATGTTTCTCGGGTCAGACGTTTGTTACAGAGGAAATCTTAACAAAATTCCCTTGAGCTTGCCTGTCCGTATCAGCCACCAGTGTTGGGGAGCTGAGGGAAGAGGTTGGGCTGTCAGTATGTTAACTTGTACTTAATTTCTTTGTTTGTCTCACGGTGCCTCAGCACTGCTTTGCTGTCACTGAGAACAGAGCTGGTTCAGTCTTACTAAAAAGAAAACGACGAGTCTTTTATCCTAGTAAGGATGTTTAAATACATCTCTCAGCCAATCATCTTATTTTTAGCCCTGCCTTCAGAATTTCCAGTTGTTCTAGTTCTGAGCCTCCAGGAGGTTCTGTGTGCACGTGAGTTTATTTCTGACTGGGTTCCCCGTCTGTGGGCCAGGGTTTCTGTGTTCTCCGGGCCGTTGTCGTTCTTCATTGTTCGCCCACTGTCCAGTTTGCTGACTCCCTCCATCGCTGCTGTCTCTTCTGTTGCTTGCATAGCTTCTACCTCTTGTATTCTTCATGCCATTTCACTGATTTTTCAGGCGTGGAGACAAAAGCTCCATGCTCAGACTGCTGCATTTAGCTGGCAATATGCTTTGGCTCTTTTCTTATTTACTGTATTGCTATCTCCTTCATTCTTTGTCTTGTATTTATTATCACTATCAAATACAGTTTTAATTTTTATAGCATTTCTGGTTTTATCTCTTCTATTTTGTTTAATCAATTATGTTTTCTCTTTTTCACATTTTGAGTAGATATTTTCCATGGACAATATTTGAAACAGTTGTATTTTAAAAATGAAGCAACATTTTTTGAGTAATAAAGGTGTTGGATTGCTAAAGAATTCATATAACAAAGATATCTCAGTACTTCAATCATTTTAATTTTGCTTTTAAAAGAAATCATTAGTGTGTTTTTCCCCTGATTTTTTTGTGCCATTTAAGGTGTTGTGTCTGGTTCTAGAATGCTAATTAGTCACCTGTTTTAGAGTTTTGCATATTGAAGTATTTTTCTTAGAGAAGTAATAGTTTACTTATTAAAATGACTTCTTAAAACAGTGCCTGCCTAAGTAGTGATTATCACTTATGGAAAAATTTTCACAAAATGAAACCTGAATAGAGAAGTTTTCAAATATATTTTTGAAAATGTAGTTGCATCATAAAATACATTTTTTTCAGTAAGAATACATTTTTTATAACTTATAAGACAGGTGAATTAAAGCTTTCATAAGTAAAATTAAGATCTTACTTCAGGATATATAGTAACGTGGGTGTTAACTCCTTAATAGTGAGTAAGTGTTACTTTGTCACATAGGCTAAAATCATATTCCCCTCCCCAACACCCTGTTATCACTTTTGTCCAATTATATGGATTTCTTCCTCAAAATATGATCACACAGTTGTATTTATTTGTTATCTGTTCTCATCAGCTAGAGTAGGACCTTTGCTTTATTCATTGCCGTATTATGTATGTCTATATAGTGTGTGGTACATTGAAGATCAATTTTTTATCAATATTTGTTAAAGGAATGAAAGATTAAATTCTTTAATATATAAGAAAGTTTCAAGTAGATCTGAAAACAAATAGAAGCAACTCATAAGTTACAGAGGAAGATAAGTTATTATAAGGGAATCTTATGAAAATGATAATATTAGAAAGTGTGAGTTACTGACTTGGGCTAAAAATACTGCTTAACATTGTCTTTACATTTTAAAATTGTGCATGAGGTTCATTTGGAAGGTTCCATGTATTTTGACAATTTTATCAGTGAGAGAATTTCTCTGAAAGTCCACTAAGGGACCTCTCTGCTTTCTTAGCTGGATGAAAGCGAAAGTCGACGTCTGTTCCAACAGATTCTTTCTGGCGTGGATTACTGTCACAGGCACATGGTGGTTCACAGGGACTTGAAGCCCGAGAATGTCTTGCTTGATGCACACATGAATGCAAAGATAGCGGATTTTGGTAAGCATGAATTTTAGTTTCATATGTTCATTATATGTAGCAAATTATAGCGAGCATTGAAATAACCTTGGCTTTGGGATAGTAGACTAAGTATTCCCGTAGCGTCTCCTCCTACATGCCCGCCCCCCCAATAATGGAATTTTTCTCTTTAGCTTTGTCTTTATAAGCATGAGTTTTGTGTCTGTAGGTCATTGATTCAAGTTGGTAGTGTTAGATCATTTGAAAAAGAGATGATTTTTTTTGTGCAGGAGGAGGGCAGCAACCTTATTTCCAATACATTATTTTAGTTGCATATGAAAAAGGAGGAAAGTGACCAGGATGGAGTTATTTAAGCCCTTGAAAGCCAGAGGTAATTTATATTAACAAAATTATTTTAGAAAACAGTTTAAGTGATAGAAAAGCATAATTTTAGCTTGAAGAATAATAGTATTTTGATAAACAGAAAGGAATTTCTTTTTCCTTTATTTCCTACATAAACTTAAGAGGACAAAGGAATCCTTTTAACGCTTTTCTTTGAGATCGTTTTAGTTCAAACCAGAGAAGATTCTTTTATTTTCCTCAGCTTTGAAGTATATGTTTTTAATCACGAATGCCAAATCATGATGCAATTGGCTATGTGATACAATTTTTCCTTATGCCTGAATTGTCGTGATTGGCTTGGTAGTTTATTTCTCAGTGTGGTCCATGTTGCTTGCGGAGAACAAAGGTTTTTCTTGGGGATAAAATAGTGAGTAAAGAAGTTTAGATTCAGTTACAAAATACAATTTTAGAACGGGGTGCTTATTTTTCACAACACTTTTAATTTTCAGCTAGGTTCCATAATTCATTGCAATGGCCACACAGAACTTAACAGATCATGCTCACAATTAAGCGGCTTTTTGGGGACGTCAGGTGAAAAATGCTCAGGATATAGCTATTTGGTCAGGAGAGTTTCTTCCCTGCAGTGTTCTCAAGTATGCCTTTCTCTGGTCCTCAGCCTTTGGCTTGGCTACTGCCCTACTTAAGCAGTGCTACAAAGCTTTTAGGCCTGCTAATAAATGCCCAAAGGGTATGCTACTCTTCTGTAAGCCTCAGCCTGAAAGCACTGAGTTCCAGTGCTGTGAGTCATAAACCCAATTCCTCCAATTAATTGCCTAGAGGCACCCCACTCTGAAAGCCAGACTCTGGCCCCAAACCACTCAGCTTTACTTGTCCACAGCTCTGTCTCATGCTCTGGCTCTTGGTTCTACTGTTGGATGCCCCTCGGCCACACGTCTGGTGTCCAAGTTGTCTCCTGGATCATGGAGGTTCAAAGTGAGCTCTTGGGGTCCCAAGGATGTACCTCCATTCTTTTGTTCTTCTCTTTTACTCCTAGTGAGATTCCCCACTCCTACTTCTGAGACAGCTAATTTTATACCCAGCAGTCTGGCAACCACAACGAATCCTGTTAACAAGCACTCTCAACTGAATCCCATCAGTATCTTTCTCCCAGCTCCCCTCTCTTACCCAGACCCATCAGGAAAAGGTCATTCAGTGGGACTTACAGAGATTATAGCTAGAAGAACTACACCAGTTCATTCACTGCACTGGACCATTAATAGAAGCCTTGACTTTTATCCTATTCATCTGTTCTGGATTGTTTTTCTGAGTCATTCCATTTCTGTATTAATACAGCCCAAAGGAGTGCCAAGTTTATTCTAGTAATCAAGAGCTTAGTATATGATCATTAAACTCCTGTGCTGACTTTTAAGTGTGGAAATAGATGGTAAATTTTAGAGCACAATAGCAGACTATTTGGGAACACTAAAGACTTTATGCTTTTTGTTGAAGCAAAGAACAGAGAGATGATCTACCATTTTAATGCAAGCTCCTACTGTTTAATGGGGTTTTTGGGTCTCTTTTTGTCCTTGGGAAATCCCGAGTAGCTGATCTTGTGCACTTTCAGGTCTTTCCAACATGATGTCAGATGGTGAATTTTTAAGGACAAGTTGCGGCTCACCCAACTATGCTGCTCCAGAAGTAATCTCAGGAAGGTAGTATTTAACATCCCCTTCTACCCTGAATACTTTCATAATTGTCTTTTGACTCCTCTAGATTTTGCTATTGTGTCATGCTAGCGTGGAAGGAAAGGCCTGCAGGATTTATCCTATTCTTACCTAGAAAGTGTTCTGTGTTACAAACAAAACAGAAGTTAATAGGACTTAATGATTTCATTGTCAAAGGACAAGGTCAGTTTACATTTTTTCCTTGGTGGAAGAAATGGTAGATAGTTTTAAAACTTCCAAGTTTTAAAGGTAGGTAAGACATTAGAAACTGAATAATACAGAAATACCTATAGGTAAAAAATGTTTTACTCTCTAATTAGTTGACGCATTAAAAACATGACGTACCGCTTTATTTTTCAAAAAAGATGGCATTTTGTAAGTAGGTTTAGGCTTTATGTTAAGGTAATATTTGGGGAGATCTGAATAGAGTATTGGTAAAATTTTTACATTTAATTTATGTTGTGTCTTTCATAAATCTTTGAGATACAGCTATATTATATGAATTCCAAATTGAGAACATGAGGTATTTTATAATTAGGCAGCTTTGTGAATAGCTTCTATGATGGGGAAATTAATGTTAAGAGTAGCTCTTTGTTCTTTACTTATGCCACTGAAAGTGAAATCAAAGAAGCTTGAGTTTGTTTTTGACTCGTTTTTAAAATTAATTTTTCCCCTCCCTCCAGGGAAAACATAGGATCAGACCTATGTGATCAGGGGCTCACTGGCCAGGGAGCTGGATCGCAGCAGGCTGAGTTCTCTTCCTGCTCCTGAGTTATAAGTTTTACTTTGTTTGGATATAATAACCAGTTACGTGACCCACGTGCTTCCTAAGTCCATTATGTCCAGAACATAGCCTCTCAGCCTAAGCTCCTTTTTCTCGTGTGTCCTAATTCTGCCATGGCTCCATCATTTTAAGATGGTTGTAAGGCCTTATTTGGTAATTTATCAGCATGTTTGTTACTGAAAATAAGGAGGAACCAATTTCGCTGGTCCAGAATCACTTCCTGACCTGATGAAAGGAAATCAAGCGGTGTCAAAAGTAGGCTGTTTAGGGAGGACCAAAAAGATGGGGGCAGCTGCCGCCTGAGCAAGGCTGGAGGGTCGAGTTCATCTAGAGGGGTCTTAGAAGAAGGCCTGGCAATATGTTTACGGAACACGAGGAACCTTTAATAACTTTTCATGCAAACCACATTCATTTCCTTGAAGGGCTTTGATATTTTGTTTAGTTCAGAATATATGATTAGAATACTTATCTGTACTTTGCAAGGCCCTGAAAGCAGAGTGTTTTTATAAATTTGCTCGCCTAGCCTGCTCAAAGAAATGGTATTTGTGTAAAAGTTATGAATAGAACGTGAATATCTAATTTCCAATTTATCACGCTTCATCATCTTATTATCTTAATGTCCAAATATCTTTGAAAAATAATGTTTCATTTGTATTGACCTTAAATCTTGTGGGGAGGAAACAGAGACTCGGGACCTAGAAACTGGGAGCAATGTTCAATAAATAAAGATAAATATATTCTAATTATGTATGCGCTTGGAATAATTTTTCTAGTTTGGGATAAGGTCTTCCTACCAGAATTGGGTGAATGAGAACTTATTTTCAAAATGGCCTTCATTCATCAGTTTTTTAACAACTTGTTAATGAAATATAATTCCTTCCCTGAAATTAAAATTTGAATGGATGTTCTGACTAGTCTGCTAGTTAAGTCAGTTTGCTGTTTGTGCTGTCAAAGCATTTACGACCAATAAAAACCCTGTAGGACAGAGTGGACAGCCTTTGAAGGCTGTGATCATTAAAGAATTAGATTGCCATGCCTTTTCTCCTTAGAGCTGCTGGTAGATTTGAACTGCAGCTCTGTTGATTGGCAGCTGAGTGTTTAACCGCCGCACTGCTGCAGTTCTTTAGCGTTGGCGATCACCAAACAAATTCATTGCCATCAAGTTGATTTTGCTTTATAGTGATTGTTAGGCTGGGTTTTCTAGAGAAACAAAACCAGCAACACTTATAGACACAAGAAAGACATTTATATCAAGAAAGGTGGCCTGTATAGGGGTAGCAGTGCTTACGTCTCGAGTGTCAGATGTTACCCTGGAGGCTTTTCCTGACTTGAATGGCTGCTGGGGCTGGCAAGTGGAGAAGCCAGCAAGCGGGAAGACAGAGCAGGAGGTGGGAAGACCACAGACCAATGAAGGCAAAGTTGAGTGGATCCCAGACAGGCTGCAGGCAGGCCCCCGATAACGCCTACAGTCAGCAGGCCACATGGTAGACTGCCAGCCCAGGTTCCAAGAAGCCAGATGCAAGATCCAGGCTAGTAGGAAGAAGAAGAGAAACTGAGTTTTCTACAGTGTCTATTTATATATGAGAGATAGGCCACTCTCGGACCACTAGGTTATTTCCATTCCTCAGTGCTGGTGAGAGGGAAATCACCAGAGGCTTATTCCCTGTGTAGATCCTGCAAATGTATTTTGTGCTTCCAATATCATCCATAACCTTCTGTACACCAGAACCTCACAGTTTAAACTCCGATACTATTCCCGCTTTCAGATTTGGATTCTATTATTTACACAGTCCTTGGATCACGGATGTTTGTGTGCTTCTTCCATGTGGACTTAGTTGACATCTTATTTACATAGCTGCTTGTTTGAAAACAAGTCTGTAAGACCCCAGACGTTACTCTTTCTGAGAGCCAACCCCCATCTAGTTTCTTCACCACAAGTTGCCATAGCACCCATAGCTTGTGTGTTTCTTTCATGAAGGCAAGCTTGCAGCAGGGCTCATCATAAGAACTAATTGTTCTTAGATTGGAGCTACGATTAAGTTTGATAAGCTATCAATCTTCAGTAGAGCAGATAACCTCATCTGTCCCCAAGAAGCAGCTGGTGGGTGTGAATGACTGACATGGTGGTTAGCATGGTGCTTAACGTGACAGTGCTGTTGTAGATGAGTTCAAAACGTCTGCAGACTAATTGGTATAGCTGACCCCCATCATTTCAGGCCCTATTAAATTGGATAAAGGGGTCTGGATTATTAGGCAAAGTGTTATGGTTGGAGTCCATCGCTAAAGAGGATTCTCAGTCGATGAAGGATCATTTAGCATCTGCTGTATTGAAGAAGAACAACAGTTCCAATGGTTTTACATTCAGGAATGATATACTTAATAAAAATATTGCCCTATTGGTTGTATCCTCTGAGTGCTGTCAATAAGAACATAATTTTAGCTATTGTATGTAATTTAGACACATTCTTAGCTTTTGTTTTCAAAAGTAATGAAACTAGGAGGAGCTCTATGCATAGTGTATAACATTGGCTACAGACACCATGTTTCGGACACCCCTTGAAGTATCATATTTAAAGTTATCTATTAATTAACTTGAATTTCTAATGGTTATTTAATCTAGATGATATTTCCTGTTACAGATTGTATGCAGGCCCAGAGGTAGATATATGGAGCAGTGGCGTTATTCTTTACGCTTTATTATGTGGAACCCTTCCATTCGATGATGATCATGTGCCAACTCTTTTTAAGAAGATCTGTGATGGGATCTTTTATACGCCTCAGTATTTAAACCCTTCTGTGATTAGCCTTCTGAAACATATGCTGCAGGTGGATCCGATGAAAAGGGCCACAATCAAAGATATCAGGTAACAGAGTTTAGAGGATAACAGATCGAACAGTAACCATGATATAAGTTAGATGTGGGGGAAAAATACTGCAGAGCAGTATGTACAGTGGAATCCTGCTTTTATGCTTTTAAAAAATATAGTATGAGGCACAGTTGTTACTTTGATCTTTAAAAATGCAAAGAAGTATTCATACCAAACTACCATATATACTCGTGTATAAGCCGGGTTTTCCAGCACATGTTTAATGCCATTTTGTGGTAAAATTAGGTGCCTCAGCTGATACTTGGGTTGGCATATACTCAAGTATATATGGTAGTTACCTTAAGGAAGTGGGAGGGAGGACTTTCACTTTTTATTTATGCATTTTTACTGCTTTGACAGTTTGAAATTGTTACAATGAAATTATATTTTGAACTAAACACAAAACAGAACAAAAAACCTAAGGAGAATTTAAGAATCCCCGTGTGGTGGGTGTTAATTGAATTTTATAGTGTCTTCTTACATTTTCTCTGATATTTGTAAGTAGTATTATTGCCATATCATTCACATATACAATTTAATATAATCAATCATATTAAGACTTGTTTAGTCATCATCATAATTTTAGAATATTTTCTTTTTATACTTATTATTATTAGTTGCCTGTTGCCTCACAGTCTCTCCTGCCATGCCCCTCCCCCCAAAACCAAACTCTTTGCCACAGAGTCGATTCCAACTCATAGCAATCCCGTGTGACAGCGTTCTGAGACTGTAACTCTTTATAAGAGTAGCTAGCCCCTCACGGGGTGTCGAACGGATCACTGAAGACAAATGGGTGCATAAGCAAATGTGATGAAGAAAGCTGATGGTGCCCGGCTATCAAAAAGTATAGCGTCTGGGGTCTTAAAGGCTTGAAGGTAATCAAG
>NW_022111373.1:109994489-110003786 GCF_000313985.2 Echinops telfairi
GGTTTCAAACTGCTGACCTTGGAGTTAGCAGCCATTGCACAAGCACTGTACCACCAGGGCTCTGGCCATGCACCTAGCTAATTAGTAACCCAGTTACTATATCTAGATTTACTACCTCGGACTTCATATATTGAAAATCATACAAAACAAAACCAAGAAGCAAAAGCCAACAACAATGACTTAACAAAATAGAGAAAAGCAATTGACACGAAGCAGAAAATATTAAAAACTGACACAACTTCAAAATAAGGTCAAAAGGGAGATTAAGTGATAAAGTGTAATATTTTATTCTGACTACATCTGCCATAACAGAGTTTCCAATGCTAATAGCAAGGCTTGGTAGCAAGACTCTTCATATCGATGGACTATGGTCAGGGGGAATTCACCAGAGGCTTAACCCATTGGGGACCCTACAAATGGATTTTGGGCTTCCACTGTCATTCATAGCTTCTTGCAAACTTGGTGTTCAGAATATAAGCTCTGATGTATTTCCCTCCTCTGGATTTGGATTTTATATTTACAATCTTTGGATCACACAGACTGGTGTGCTTCTTCCAGCCAGACTTAGTTGATGCCTCACTTGGTTAGCTACTTGTTTGATGACAAGTCTGTAAGACCCCAGATGGTATTCTCTCAGAGTTCTTCACTATACTTTGCTATATGTAGCACCCATTTCTTCAGTGATCTCTTCATGAGGGTGCATGTCAAGAAGGGCATGCCATAAGAACTAATAGTTCTTACCTTAGGGCTACCATTAAGTACACACCCTAAAGTAATTTGCATATGTATGGTTTATATATGTCTCTGGTTAACTTTGGAGACATCATTTTTATGATAGAGAACATTATAAATCATCCTCATGGGACATAACGTAATTTTATTGGTAAAAAACTTAAGACCAAATTCACTGTCATTGGATTAATTCCGGCTCATAATGACCCTAGACAGGGTAGAACTTCCCTTGTGGGTTTCGAAGACTGTAACTCTTTACAGGAGTAGAAAGCCTCATCTTTCTCCTAAGGAGTGGCTGGTGGTTTTGAACTATTGATCTTGTGGTTAGCAGCCTCACATATAAATTTAGACAATGGTATAGCATTTAAAATACTGTTGAGAAAAGCAAATTTTACATGTATTGGTCAGCTTTTCAGATTGAAATATATGAATTGCTGATTTGTACAGATTAAAAGTTTAAGGGACTGGACACTGTTTACATGAACAATGAGGGTTGAGGATAGGGCAAAATATTCAATAACATTTACAAAGGCAGAACCATACCTGCCAGACTAAAACATTTTATAAAAAACTCAAAGAGCATAGAACGAGTAAATATATGGTAGTCCTGGGCCAAAGTTCATTGGGCACCTTCAAAGCAAGAGATGCAGAGTCCAATGACTACTAACTCTATAGCCCCGGGATAGTGGTTAGCTGCTGCTTCGCACACTAGTGCATTTCAGCCAGCCTTCTGCTAACAAAAAACCAAAATCAAACTCACTGCCATTGAGTTGATGCCAACCCCTAGCAGGACAGGTTATAACTGCCCCTGTGAGTCTCAGAGACTAACTCTTTTCTGGAGTAGAAAGCCTCGTCTTCCATGGAGCAGCTGGTGTTTCCAAACTGGTGACCTTGCAGTTAGCAGCCCAACTGGTAACCAGTATGCCACCAGGGCTCCAAATCTGCCACAGGTGAGTTCACAGTAAAGCCCGCTTGGCTTCATAGAGAATATGTTGAGAAAAGTAGCTTAACATTTTGTTGCTTTTGCATCATAAAGGTTATGCTTTTGTTGCAATACCTTTTTGATTACAGAGTAGAAGTATAAACACAAAGGAACACATATCTTAAATTATCTCAATCTGTTAACTTTTCATAACAGCTCTACTCAAGAAATTCTTCTCCCCTGCTCTCTCTCAGGGAACATGAGTGGTTTAAACAGGACCTTCCGAAATATCTCTTTCCTGAGGACCCGTCATATAGTTCAACCATGATCGACGACGAAGCCTTGAAAGAAGTGTGTGAGAAGTTTGAGTGCTCAGAAGATGAGGTGCTCAGCTGCCTCTATAACAGGAATCACCAGGACCCATTGGCAGTTGCTTATCACCTTATAATAGATAATAGGAGGATCATGAATGAAGCCAAAGATTTTTATTTGGCAACAAGCCCACCTGATTCTTTTTTGGACGATCACCATCTGACTCGGCCCCATCCTGAAAGAGTACCATTTTTGGTTGCTGAGACTCCAAGGGCTCGCCATACCCTTGATGAATTAAATCCACAGAAATCCAAACACCAAGGTGTAAGGAAAGCCAAATGGCATTTGGGAATTAGAAGTCAAAGTCGACCCAATGATATCATGGCAGAAGTTTGTAGAGCTATTAAGCAATTGGATTACGAATGGAAGGTAAGAAAGAAAATTCTGATTACAAAACCTATGTGGCAAAAGTGTACAAAATGTTTTCTAAAAATTGCTTTTTTTTGTCTACACTATGTGCTAGGTTGTAAACCCCTATTATCTGCGTGTTCGAAGGAAGAACCCTGTGACAAGCACGTACTCTAAAATGAGTCTACAGCTATACCAAGTGGACAGTAGAACGTACCTGCTGGATTTCCGCAGTATTGATGGTACGTGCATTGCACAGCTCAGTGCAGATGATGTGTCAGGCCTTGTTATGTGACTGGGCATAGTTCAGTCTTTGATTCCTCTGAAGCTTCTGGAATTCAATAGGAATGAGTATAAAAGAGGTGAATATTTTGCCTTGATGGTGTCAACATTTGTGAATCTTAATATTCCTGCAGTCTTATAGCATATTCGTTAAAGATGATCTTTTTGTACAATGCTTAAAGCCAGATGAAGTCTGATTTTAAAGCGATAGCTTTTTTCCACATTTGGTTTTTCTTTTTTGCCTTGGATCTTTAAAATGTTTTATTTAAAAATATATGCTGTTGTTTCCCTAAGTTTTACTTATTAAGGATTTTTTATGTCACACTTAATAAAATGTTCATTTCTCATATCAAAATTAGAGTAGTGTTAATTGCTTTTTAAGTGGAGTGGAAAAGGTAGCTCATAGGTCAGGGAGTTACTTGCCAACTTCAGATTCTTGCAGAGGACTGAGAGATGTTTTGTGCCATGTAGTGACTTGCAGTTATTTTCGCTCAACCTTTTCTTCCCAGCGAGACACTAGACACAGAATCAGAGAGATGTTTCTTTTATCAGCTTTGTGAGAATTGTCTGATTCCATTCCGTGAATGTCCTCCGAGTAACAGATTACTTTTATGTGGAATTGGCTGTATAAAGATTCCTGCCTGAGATTAAAGACATTTTATATCTTTAATTAGCTGAAAGAAAGTCTCGTTGTTAACCTTAAACCTAGAAGCAGTTAAGTGTGGTGGAGTTAGTCCCTACTGAAAAGGAGTCTGGGTGACAGAGCCGAACTCCCCTGTAGAGTGTGTAGGCTGAACTCTTTAAGGGAACCGCTCGTGGTCTTTCTCCAGTGGAGGTTCAGAGCATGAATTGAGCCCTGAACCGTTGAGCTGCTAGGGTGCTTTTCTTAAACCTACAAGACTGTATGTTTCTGTATTTTTTCTGTCATAATCATAGAAAAGCTGAAGGTCAGCTCACCAAACAACGTGAAGTTAAAGTAATGGCTTGCACTGTAATATAAAATCCTCAGTTATTAGTGTCTCGAATTGTTAAACAGGCATTGAATTGAACATTGTTTTAGTATCTACTTTTGATATGGTTTGAAAGTAGAGCTCTGATTAATTTAGTTTTCAAGAGTACTTCCTTCCCAACCATGTAGACTGGCTATTAAGAGTAGAAACCTGACATTTTGTTTTATTTTAACTGGGGGGAAATACCTTGTATGCAGTAGGTTCACTGTGAGTCATAATTGCTTCGATGGTAGTGCATTCAGTTTAGGTTTGATTAGGGTAGGCAAGAGTAGACTGCTGCACCTACTCTTGGTGCAAAATCATAACATGGTTTTAGATTTTCTATGTGTATACTCCCTTAAGAATAACTTGTATATATACATACATACATACGTATGCATATAAGAGGAGCCTTGGTGGTATAGTAGTTACGTGTTGGGCTGTGATCCGCATAGTTGGCAGTTCAAAACCACCAGCAGCTCCATGGGAGAGAGACTTGCTTTTTACTTCTGTAAACAGTTACAGTCTTGGACACCCACAAGGGGTCGCTATGAATCAGCATTGATTCAATGGCAGTGAGATCTATGAATGGATATTATGTTTAAATCTGAAATTATGTAACTTTCGAACCATGCGTGTGTATGTGTGTGTGTGTGTGTGTGTGTGTGTGTACATGTTCTCTTACAAAAAGAACCTTAAGTACAAGGTTAACCCAAGTTACATGAGTTAAGGGATGGTGGCACTTTTATTTATTTAAATTTATATGGAATTATTGCCAGAGAGCTCAATTTACTGCCATTTATTGATGCCGATTCATAGTGACCCTATACAGCAGGGTAGAACTGCCCCTGTGAGTTTCTGAAACTGTAACTCTTTATGGGAGTAGAAAGCCCCCCCTTTCTCTCCTGGAGTGGCTGATGGTTTCAAACCACTGATTTTGAAATTAGCAGCCCAACTCATAACCACTAAGCCACCAGGGCTCTTGTGGAATTATTAGATGAGATTTATGCATGAAATTTTTGTGTGGCATTTTTAGACTCCAAGATACTATGCAGTATCAGAAAGACACAGATTTGAAGTCTGTTAACTTGTATTCTCCAGAGCAGCAAAATCCTTGACATATGTAAGTTTCTATCAAGAAAATGGCTCACCACGGTTTTAGAAGTGGGTACATCCAGTCCAAGTTTCCTGGGTCAGAGCCCTTTTCATAGCTGGAGGCCTCTCCTGAGTCAAGTAGCCAATCAACCCCAAATCGGCAGAGCTACCAAAGTCATTCGGCCAGATGGCTCCTGGGACCAGCAGGACTTTGTCTCAGGCCCCAAGAATTGGAGGTCATTGAGCTAGATACAGGATTCAGACCCAGCAAAAAGCCAACAAGCATTTCTACAGCGTCCCTTTAAAGCAGTGGTTCTCAACCTTCATAATGCCGTGACTCTTTAATACAGTTCCTCGTGCTGTGGTGACCCCTCCCAACCGTAAAATCTTTTTCGTTGCTACTTCATAACTGTAATTTTGCTACTGTTATGAATTGGGTGACCCCGTGAAAGGGTCGTTCGACCCCTCAAAGGGGTCGTGACCCACAGGCTGAGAACCGCTGCTCTGAAGGAAGTCTGCCACACTCCTGAGAAAATGTACTTTCGGTTGCATCAGGGCTGTAATCTGAGTAAGGGAGTTACGTTCCACCCTGATTGGCTGCTTGTAGCAGATCCTAGGAGAGAGTTTACTACATTGTGTTACTGCCAAATCATTGGGAATTCCAATCCAAGCCAAGTTGACACAAACGCTAGCTTATCACACATATCAGTGCAGTTTAAAATATGGAATGGTCTTATTTTTCTTTTATTTGCATCAAATTTGCAACCTGTGGGTTAGCACCTGGGTGTACCAACTGAAAGGCCATTTGTTATTTTATTGTGTTCCCAACTTTAGATTTTCTTTGATTTGTTACTTGTTTGGTTGTTCATTGATTGCTACACTTTTATGAGATTTTAAATTAAATACAGAGGGTGGAAGAGTGAAAAACCCTGAGATATAAATTTGGAGACTTAGACTAGATCTGCTTCAGGGTTCTTTGGAAACCTTAAGGAAGCCCGGGCTTCTATTTAATTATTAATAAAATGAGGGGTTGGGTAAAATAAGCTCTAAGATTCCTTACACATTTTAAGTGCAGCCAATCTGTGACTCTAATTCAGAAGGATTGGTTTTTACTACTACAGAATGATGTTTATTAAGCCTCATATTTTTATTAGGATTTTTCATCTTGGATTGCAAAGGACTGATAACTAGGGACTATAACTCAAAAACTCCATGATCCAATCCAGTTGATTCTGACTTACAGCGAGACTGTGGGTCAGAATAGAACTGCCCCCTCTATGCCATGAGAGCTCCTTCCTGTGGACTGCACCCAGCCTTCATTAGCTATTACAAAATGGTGAGTCCTTTAACACAGGCCTGCTGCCTCTGTTTTAGAAGGCATTCAAAATAAACGTGCTCTGGAGAAATGGCCAATAGTCTTGCTTAAACAAAGCAAACCCAAGAATGGTTAAAAAGAAAATGTGGGTATGTGTGAAGGATTATAATAAATTGAAATTCTTTTTTTACCTGTAGATGAAATTACTGAAGCCAAATCAGGGACTGCTACTCCACAGAGGTCGGGATCAGTGAGCAACTATCGATCGTGCCAAAGGAATGATTCAGATGTTGAGGTTCAAGGGAAATCCTCCGAAGTGTCTCTTACCTCATCTGTAACCTCACTTGACTCTTCCCCTGGTGACTTAGCTCCAAGACCTGGAAGCCACACAATAGAGTTTTTTGAGATGTGTGCAAATCTAATTAAAATTCTTGCACAATAAACCTAAAACTTTGCTTATTTGTTTGATAGCAATAAGCATGCATAAATCACAGCCAAATGCTTCCATTTGTTATCAAGTTATACACGTTGTAACTGAGAATTGGCCATTTGGAATGCAACTTGCACAGGGATTGGAACATGATTACTAGTTAAAACCCTAATGTGCAAAGATGAATTAAGAAACTTTGTGGTTCACTGTTCTGTAGGCATTTAGTATAATATAATGAATTATGTGTCTCCCAGGCTCACTTGATTTTTGACTGTTTTATATTTAGTGTACACAGGGCTTTGTAGAAGATTAATTTACCACAAAGGCCTTCATATTATATGTTGATATGTTGCATATTTACTTCATAAATGAATTCAGAAATGCCTGCCTGGAATCCCCAGAAATCATTACAGGTAAATTTGTTTCCTGGGCTCACAACAGAAGTATGTTCAGCAGTAGTTACAGCTTCTTTGTTGTCCTGTTGATATTCTGTTAAAATAAGTTGTATCAAAGATATTAAACATACTTTAAAACATATATGCAGATATACAAGGCACTAAGTTTTATCTTCTAATAGGTCTCACTATATTCTGTACATAAATTGTTCTCTTTGTTACACGAGTTAAATTAAACGGCATATACTATAAATAAATCACGTCGCCTTCCATTTCATAAATTGCTCATCATGTCTGGCAGTACTGAATGTATGCGAGAATTTCTTGTTAATGTGATCATGTATCTTTTAAATTCGCTCATTGCTTAGCAATATCTCTTTCAAACTGTTTAAGTGCTCAGATAATTATTTTCCTCCCAAATTTTATTAATATTTTTGAAGCAAAAGTTAAAAGGCCATTAGAATGATCATGTGTGTATGAAACACTTTGAATCAACAATTGGTAACATTTTGTCATATATCCTTTTATAGATATGTATTTATATGTGTACGTATGCAGTATATTTGTTTCTCCCCCAGACCACTTGGATGTTGCAGACATAATTCTTAGCCCTAAATACTTCAAGCATCTTCTACAAGGAAGGACATTCTCCCGTAAAACCATAATGCCATATCAATAATTCCCTAATAGTCTATTCAAACTCAGATTTCCCCAGCTATCCTCCAGATTTCTTTTATCGGTAGTTATTTTGAACTAGGTTTATACATTGCATTTGGTTATGTCTCTTTAGTCAGATATGTCATTATTGATCTTTTTCCCCTAAAAAATGTAGATCAGTTAGTTCTTCTAAGCGGTCATATTTTCTGACCTTGCTTTAAATGAGTATTATAGGAAGTACCTAAATCGTAACCTTCCTTAAGGTCTGGTTTATATCTCCTTTTTCTCTTAGTAATACTCTTGTTACATAGTAAGTGTAAAATGAAGAGGGGCTAGCATTTCAGATAAATTGATATCATGTATATGCCAACAAAATACTGTTTATTACCTACATTTTTTTAATATATTAACACTTTAAAAAAAAGATTTCCTTTTCAGTATGTCTCATTGTCACAGAGCTTTCTTTTTGTCTACTCTGAGTCTTTATACTTGAAGGATTGATTTTGGTGACCGCAGTGAGCACTTGTGTGACTAGCAGTTAATGTATTCAAGTATCATGGAAGTTCTTTTACCATCAGTTCAACTCCAGGCAAGCCTTCTGGAGAGCCGACGTAAAGGTCAGAAGTCCTGCAGCTGTAGTTTTGGTCCCAGCACCTTAAAATGTGCACCAAATCCAAAACAAGAACAAAAAACCTTTTTAAACCAGGCCTACTCTATAAGAACCTGGAAGCTTTACAAATACTAGGCGTTGTATTTAAAAAATGTGTTCAAAACGGCATTTACTGCATAGCCCCTCTATTTACGGGATATTGATATTGGCTTAGTCATTATGTTCCTGATATTAAGAACAGAAGACTGTATTTTTAAAGTTACAGATTTGTATAAATGATTAAGGTGATGTCCGTTGTGATGTTGCTGTAAGCTGTTGGGAGGGAAGGAATAAAGGAGGACCTTCTAAAAATTGTTAATTTTGTAAAATCTGCTTATTTTATAAGTTATTGTGATTCTTTTAGTTACTGAGCTTTGTTTTGAAGATATTTTACTATTGCAGTTGTACAAATAGCATAATAGATGCACAGACTGTTTCAGTAAATTCTTTTTTTTTTTGATATGCCGAGATAATGAAATGACCGATTTTGGTTAAGTGTGTCAAGGTTGCATCAGAATTTTCACAGATTTGTTGTAGTTTCAAATTCGTACTAATATTGAATATGTAAGGGAGTCAATGCGAATGGTATTTAATCTTTTTTTAAATATCTTTTCAGCAATTTCTATTTTTGTGTGATTTTATGCAACCATATTTTTACTTTGTCTCGACAGGTGAAAGATGTATAAAGGTTTTTGCCAGAAATGTACTGTATTCATAGATTTCAATATAACAGATTTATTGATATGTAAAAATTTTGCCATTAAAGTAAATGATTTCTTGCTGAGGAGTAATTTTTCTACCAGTCTTGGGGGGTATGGGAGCTTAATATATCTAATTTAAAGTAATTTCACTGAAATAAATTCCATTTGCTTTAATTTTTTTCTTGAAATGCTTCTGTAGTTTCTCAGAGTTTTAGACGCTCTTAAGCCATGCACACTCCTCCCCTGCTCCCGTTCTCACCGTGTTAATGCTCTGAGCACGTGTACAAACAATGTGGTTGTGCTCTGGCTCGCCCCTTTGGAATGACTGAAAAGTTGTCTGGTTTTAATCTCTTGACTCCCCTTTCACAGACTCCTGTCTCCTCTTTCTTTCTTTCTTTCTTTCTTTCTTT
>NW_022111373.1:110008148-110011095 GCF_000313985.2 Echinops telfairi
GGGTCTTGCTTCATTTTTCTGCAAGTAAATATCCATCTTTTCCAGCACCACTTGGTAAAGAGGGCATCACCCTCCCATTTGATGTTTTTGGGGCCCTTATCAAAGATCAGTTGTCTGTATGCTGATGATTTTATTTCTGGGTTTTCATCCTGTCTTCCCTTTCACAGCTGAAATTTCATTTTCCTAAACTTCACACATGGCACGCCAGAAACTGGTAGGAAGGTGGAAATCAATCTTTGGTATAGGGTTTCTAAGAATTGTATGTTCACTGGAGTATTTCTAAGTACTTGAGGCTAATTCAAAAACAAATCCTGCAATATCCTAGAAACCTTTATTAAACAAAACGATCAAAATGTAAAGCTATTGTTTCTTGACATGTCCTTCATCTAGCTCTGTACACTTCTGAACGTAGTATTTCCATTTCTCTAACTCTTCCACGAAGAATTTTGCGTTCTTCAGTTTACACCACGTCAAAACGGTCATTTGGTGTCCTTAAGGGATTCAAACAAGTGTTCCTTTTCAAATGGTGTTTTTTTGTTTGTTTTTGAGATTTGGGGACAGAAAGACGTGGAAAGGACCCTAATCTGGCTTGTAGCGTGAATGAGGGAAGGTCTGCCAGTGGACTTCTTGAGAGCAAAGTGGATGCCACATCACAAACCACTAGACCACCAAGGATTCTTTCAAGGAAAGACCCCTAGAAAGGGGGCAGAGCTCTAAGCACTATTTTATTATTGTATACACTCTGTCACATGGTTACTATGATGCAAGCACTAGGAATATAACCTGATGAAAACCCTGTCCCGGGAGTCTTTTGGTGGTACATCAATGTAAAACAAACCCAAGCAAATGGAAACTTGGAGGCAAATGCAGAAAAGTACACAAGTTACTAGGATGCAGGTAGAGTTTTCGCACAGTGAACGCAGTCATGCGCAGTTGCCCAGATTAAGGAACACTTGTCACCCCGTCACTAGGGGCCTCGGTGGGGTAGAAGGTTACGTGTCGGACTGCTAACAATGAGGTTAGCAGTTTGAAACTGCCAGTGGCTCTTTGGGTTATAGTCGCAGAAACCCAAATGGACGCTTCCAGTCTGACCTCCAGGGTCACTATGAGTTAACGCTCTCAGTGGCAGTGGTATTTATTTGTCATCACCATAGGGTCGTCTATGACAATTCTGCATCGCTTCTACAGGTAATACAGATCAGCCCCGGTAGATGTGGGAAGAACTACACACGGCTGTGTATAAAAGTGGGTACGGTCATTACAGGCCATCTTAGAGGCATCGATCATTTTGAAACTAATGGATTCCTTATGCAGTTCTTCCAAAGGTTGACATATTTCACCAAACAATATAAATAAGAATCACATTTGAGGAGACTGCCATAGATATCATCAGAAAAATTGTGAATAGCGGGAATCCGCTAAGGTCAGGATGGCTAATAGAAGTTTTCCAAAATCCCGTTACTTAGAAACTTGAATTTATTACTGGAAATAAGCATCAACAAGTGTTTTCTTCCAGTAACATGGTCCCTTTACTTTTAAGCACAGGCCCTTCAAATAACAAGTTTGTGATTCATTTTTTCCTAAAAGTCTATTCCATGCAAAAATGATCGACATCAGTTTGTAACACACTCTCACAAGTATTTTGTTTGAGACAACTTAGTACTTTAGAATACAGCAGATGGTATCTGAGTACTTTCCATTTTAGTCACACAGTATTTAAAAGTTTACCAAAGGGCCAGTTTATGAAAAAATTTTAATTCACATCTCACTTATCGGAAAATTATTAGGAGCTACGTAGTATTTATAAACACACACTCTGCCTTGGTGTAGTCTACTACCAATGGCATTGAATGGAAACATGGCAAAGTTTATATTGTAGTCAACCCATTATATGACACGATGAGAACAGATGATACTTTTGAATTAGTAACATTTGGAACAAAATTATGTGTATATATATGTGTGTGTGTGTGTGAAAATACTTTAAAAAAGTTTTATTGTCAGATAATCCACATATTATACAATTCTATAATTCAATCATATAAAAAAAAGTTGCATGGTCATTACCACAATACACTTTAAAACATGTTCTTAGCCTGACCACCTTAGTGCACTTTTGTTTTTCATTGTTTCCTGTTGGATCACCCAGCAGTGAAGCACAGGAGGAGTGGACGCATAATGAGAATAACTGATACAAAGGGTTACAGGGAATACAGGGGTGGGGTGGATGACGGGGAGGGTAAGGGGATCTCGGGAGTGGATGGTGAAGACGGGATGGATGGGGAGAGCACTAGAATGGACTGTGATTGCATAACTCATCATCGAGGTGATTTAACCATGGGAGGGAATATTCTAAAAAAAATGATGTGGGGGTGATGGTACAATTCTCCTTGATATGATTGAATGATTGAACTATTGAATTATATGATACATAAATTACTTGCCAATAAAACTGTTGGTGGAAAAATTTAGAACATTTTCTTTTTTCTTGTCCTCATTATTAGTAGCTCACTATTTCTTGCCAACCTAACCTGCCATACCCCGAAGACACCATTAATCCAGTTATTGCCTCTATAGATTTACCTACCTAGGAATTCATTTACAAAAAAAGTAACAAAGTAAAACAGAAAAACCTCATTTGAAAAGATAGTAGAAAATATTAAAAACTAGAACAACTTTAAAATGGGTCAAAGATGCTAAGAAATCAAATGATAAGGCATTAAATTTTAAGTACATTTGAAAAGGGCCTGTATTAGTCCGGGTAGACTAGAGAAATTCAGAGACACTCATGTGTGTAAGAGAGAGCTTTATATCAAAGAGTAATTGTATATTAAGAAAACATCCTAGTCCAGACCAAGTCCCTAAGTCTGCTATTAGCCTCTATGTCTATAAATTCCTCTTGGGGGACAGACAACCGAAAAGTGGATGAAGGGAGACGTCGGACAGG
>NW_022111373.1:110012406-110014418 GCF_000313985.2 Echinops telfairi
TAATACTAAATCTATAAATATATGCACATAGATCTATTTCCCCATCCTCATATATAAATATATTTTCATATGTACATGTCTTTATCTAGACCTCTATAAATTCCCTTTGCCTCCCAGCAATTTCCTCTATTTCCCTTGACTTTCCTCCTGTCGGGTGGGAAGTCTTGAGGATCCAGTGGCTGTGGAAGCATCTCAAGCACTGGCATAGTTCTCATGTCGCTCCTCCAGCTTCAGCGCTTTGGGTGGGATCAGCATAGCTCCATGTGTCTTGTCAGCAGGAAAATGAAGCACAGAGCGTGTGTGTACGTCCCACCACCAGAGAGGAAGACAGGAGATCCCAGAATCCTCAGGAGAAGGCCATTTCCACAGAGAGGCCTAGACTCTACCCCTTTACTCAAGTTGACAGGAGATTATGTAAGGGCCACAGGGCCGTTTAAATATTATTTAATTATTTTTTCCAACAGTTTTATTGGCAAGTCCTTTACACATCATATAATTCAGTAGTTCAATCACATCAAAATTTTTTTTAATTTAAATTTTACTTTATTGGGGGCTCTTACATCTCTTAACACAATCCATACATTTTGTCAAACAGATCTTTACATATGTTGCCATCATCTTTTTCAAAACATTTTCTTTCTACTTGACCCTCTGGCATCAGCTTCTCATTTTCCCCCCTCCCTCCCTCTCCTATTTCCCCTTGATAATTTATAAAAATTTTTTCATGTTTTTTATAGACTGCTCTCAATTCACCCACTTTTCTGCTGTCTGTCCCTCTGGGATGGGGCCATACGTGGATCATTGTGATTGGTTCCCCCTTATTCCCCCCAGCCCTACCCTTACCCTCCTAGTATCGCTTCTCCTCTTATTGGTCCTGAGGGGTTTATCTGTTCTGGATTCCCTGTGCTTTGAGCTCTTATCTGTACCAGAATACATGTTCTGGTCTAGTCAGATTGGTAAAATAGAATTGGGGTCATGGTAGTGTGTGAGTGGAGGGTGGAGGTGGGGGTGGGGGAGTAAGCATTAAAGAACCAGAAGTAGGATGTGTGTTTAATTGGTGCTATACTGTACCCTGACTGGCTCTCTTCCTCACGGCCATTCTGACAGGAAGTGTCCAATAGACTAATGATGGGCTTTGGGTCTTTGATGCCTGATACCTTATCCCATCGACACCTCATGATTACACATGCTGGTGTGCTTCTTCCATGTGGGCTTTGTTGCTTCTCAGCTGGATGGCTGCTTGTTTATCTTCAAGAGAAGGTACATCTCTTGTGCTGGGGACTGTCGTACCTTGTCATCTGGCTGATTGTTGGTGACCTGCTTGCTGTTTGCTGCCTGTGGCCGGATAGCCTGACTTGTTCTACAGAGACTTGAAGGACTGCCAGTGTATTAGCTGTCTCACAGAAGGGAGTTGCACTGAGCCATTTGGACAGATTTATAGATTAATTTACTGTTTATTTCTTGTGTTATATATCTATCTATATACATCTATGTAAAATTATTAGTGTTCTGCTTTTGTTTCTCTAGAGAACCGTGTCTAACATACGGGTCCAGGTCTGTCCATTGAGCTTTACGAGTGTTTTCCAGTCGAGTCAGCTGGGGTGCCACGCCCTGGCTCCCAAGTCCACCTTTGGCATTCCTCGGGGACTTCATTGTTTTGCTCCCCTTGCTACCCTGCTGTACACCCTTAGTGTTTACGCTGGTGCGGTGGAGTCAGATCAGGCACATCTCTGGCACTGTGTCCCCAGTACTGAGGGACATGTCGTCCTGTCTTGTGATGGGGCCGTCCCCGTGATACCCTCTGTGCCTTGGCCGCTCTGAGCTGGAATCTTGTCCTCAGGGCTTGGTGGGCCAGGGTGTGTTCTACTCTCTCCTTACCGCTTCATTTGCTCCTGTTCAGACGCTCCCCACTTCCTGAGCTGCAGCTCAGGAAGTCCTCTGACAGCAGTGCTGTCCTCTGAAGTGCATTCCTCTGGGGGTGGGGGATAAGAGGTGTTCATGTAGTTGGAATT
>NW_022111373.1:110015383-110023801 GCF_000313985.2 Echinops telfairi
TGGGATGTTTTCTCAATGTTCAATTGCTCTTGTATATAAACCTCTTTCTTATACATATGCGTGTTTATGAATTTGTTTCTCCAAACTAACTCACAGTCCTAAACACTTAACAACATAGAGGCTCCACTTAAAATGAACATTTGCCCCAAAGACCAATGCTGTGCGGACGATGTGAAAGAGCCTTACAAGAATGGTCTTCCCTTGCACAAGATGACAATAGGATATGTGAACCACCTTTACTTTTTAACCTCCTAAATATTAACCTGTGCTACACTGGCCCACTGAATTATTTTCACATTAACCACACTTACTTTCTGGTCATAATTCTTCTCTTTTGAGTCCAAATTAACTGTCTACCTGAAGCCTGCAGTTAAATCTCAGCCGCTGTGACCTCGCCCTTGAAAACGTTTTCAAAAGTTTTTTGGTCTCTTTCCTCTTCGTCTTGCTGGCATCATCAGCTAGACTGTAAACTCCTTTAGGGCGAGATCCTCCGAAACGCCCTAAAAAACAGTTTTTCCCTGCCACGTGTTTGCTGTACCTATTGACTGGGTGGACCCACCCAAGAGCGCATCTCTTAAGCGCCTCCGCAGGCCCAGGTGTAGCCGCCTTTCCCACGCTCTCACCGGGTGGATGCTGATGCGGCCCGACGCTCTGAGTTGTCCATAGGGGGCGCCCGGTGCCGGAAGGGCACACTACAAATCCCAGAGGGTAATGCGGCGGAAGAGAGCGCGGTGGCGTCTGGGATTTGTGGTCTCCGTGAAGGAATTCGTGGGTTAGAGCGCCCTCCAGCGTTATCTCGCCACCTCCCACTGTTCCGGGCCGTTTAGACCCGTGTCTAACCCATTTCCTAGGAGACCGAGGACCTCCGGCAATAAGGTAGGAGGCCTGGCAAGGTAATTTCCGCTTCCGGTAGCCAAAGGGCAAGCCGAATGTAAACACGGGACCGCGGGAGTGGTCATCATCAGGTAACTGGGGCTGTGGTGGCGGCCGAGGAAGGAAACGAGACGCATCGTCCTGTGGTTCGAGAAGGAAAAAAGCTTCCAGAGTCGGAATTGAGGTTGGAGTGGGGTGTAGCAGAGCCGAGACACCAAGGTTCGTTTCTTGAGACGAGCGAGTGTTTCGGCCCGGCCTCCCCCTGCCCCCTCCCCCAGGCCCACGTCGCGGCTTTGACCTTCTCTTGGCGGTGGGCGGTGAGGCTCGGGGCTTTCCATCCCGCGCCCGGGGTGGAGAGGGCCAGGTGAGCACGCGGGTGACCTTCGGGGCAGCCTCCTCCTGCACTTTCCACATTTTTACTGTCTAACAATGAAGGAAACGTGTGCACACTGCTTGCTTTCTTGCCGAGAGATCTTCGGGCAAACCTTTCCTTGCATTCTTCACCTCCGAATTCATCCCTGTGCCCGGAAGGATCGACGCTGTTAGGATTACCGGATCAGGCATATCCATTCGTTTCTCATCTTGGTTGCTGTATTGGATGCACTTGAGCTACGCGTTGTCTGACTTACGATTTTAGGATACATTGCTTTTTTTTTTTTTAGATTTTTAAATATCCGTTAAATATAAACCTGTTGACTTTGCATGAAAGCCATGTGATTATGTTTTGCCAATAAGATTTCCTATCCTGGCGTAAAATGAAAATAAGGGTTATGATACAGGCGCCTTGTCCATCTAGTTATAGACTCAGGAGCATTACTTTAATAAATAATTTCAGTGTCAAGTTCAGATAGCCTTAGAAGAACAAAGTTGTAGTTAAGTGCTGTTGGGTTCGTTTCAAGCCTTAGGCACCCCACGTGACTGGATGGAACTTACCCCATCGTGTTTCCTAGGTTGTATTCTTTATGGGGGCAGCTAGGTGGGATCCAGCAGAAAAGCAGTAAGCCCTTAGGATTTCAGATAGTTCAGTCAGTTCTGCGTATTATGTTTCCGAAGGCAGAAAGTGTTTTTGCATGTGCCATTCCCTCACTCTAGGATTCTTCCCTACTTTGAAGTTTTATATTTGTAAATATACACCTTTCAGGTGTGTGCTTTTTCATGCCATGCCCGGCGTCCTTTGTTTATTCCTTAATAACATGTAACCTGTGTTGTGTTTGACTGTCGGGCTCCAGGCAGGTTTGAAGAACATCTGAAACCATACTAATCACTTTGGTTAAATGATTCATGATTTTAAACCTTGGTAGAACCTTGGTGTAATTTGATATCGTTGTTGTTGTTTGGTGCTGTTCAGTTGGTTCTGATGCATGGGGACCTTTGAGTACAGGACTGAAACACTCTCTGGCCCTGTACCATCGTCACGGTCATTGCTAGGCGTGAGCGTGTTGTTGCAGCCACTGCGTCAATCCATCTCACTGGAAGTGTTTCTTACCAGGCTTCTTAAGTCTTTCACCAGGGACTGGGCACCTCGTAATAACATGTCCAAAGTAGACGAGACAAAAATCTCACCATTTTCCTTTCTGAGAAACATTCTGGCTGTAGTTCTTCCAGTGCAGAAATTTGTTCTCTGGCAGTTCAGCGCTATATTTTAAATGCATCAATTCTTCTAATCTTTTTTATTCATTGTTCAGCTTTCACATGAATATGAGGAAATTGGAAAGTGCGAGGTTTATGTCTGGTATACTTTAGTTCTCAAAGTTACATCTTTGCTTAAAAAAAACCCAAACTTTCTTTTTAAAAACACATTAAGATCTTTTGCAGCAGATTTGTACAAATGCCCAGGCATAACCCAGTACGTCACCAGGTCTCCTTGATCTGAAATGAAGACTCCCCGCCCAATCCACACTAAAAAAATGTTAAATAATACTAGAGTCTAAAGATGGATAATAAGAAAATATGAAATGTAGATTCTGTTTACCTACAGATTCATAGGAATCAATGGGGAGAAAGAACAAAAGGAGAAATGAGACATGATGATATTAAGAAATTAGTGTATGATAATTATGTGATTATGTTTATAAAACAATTCTTTTTCTTAGGAAAACAGACTGAAATCCTTGCAATGAAACTATATAATATCCGTGAATTATTTCAAAGAAAAAGGGAGGTTTGTAGATTGGTTATTGAAGATGGAGGCAGGCTAAGGCCTCGTGATAGTTTTGAATCAAATATGAAAGAGCCGCACACACTGCTGCCTCAGCTGTTTCTATAAATCTTCCCTACAAATCCTTTGATAACTTGTAGAGATCAAAAGATGTTGAAGTAGGATAAAAGAAAAGGACGCTTTAAGGGCATAGGATACTTGATGACACTGCTATTTTTAGGTACCCTGATATCCTAACTCAGTTACCTCATGCACAAGAGAATGAAACACTGCCCAGTTTTGCACCATCCTCACAATAGTTTGTATTTGAAGTAGTTGTTGCAACCACAATTCATCTTCCCTGAGAGTCTTCCTCCTTTACGTTGACCCTCCATTTTACCAAGCATGATATTTTTCCCCAGGAATTGGTCCTTCCTGATAATGTGTCTAAAGTACATGCGATGAACTCTCATCCCTTCTGAGAAGCGTTCTGGCTGTAGTTCTTCAACATTGGTTTGGTTGTTCTCCTGGCAGTGTACAGTATATTTAAAACTATTCGCCAACACCATAATTCAAAGGCATAAATGCTTCCTGTCTTCCTATCTAGCTTTTCCACACACATGAAGCAAGTGCAAATAACATGGCTTGAGTCAGGACATGTTGGTCCTCAAAGTGACATTTTTGCATTATAACACTTTAAAGAGCTTTTTTGGTAGCAGATTTGTCCAAACAAGTAAATCACTTGATTTCTTGACTGCTGTCAATAGGGGTATTGACTGTGGATCCAAGTAAAGCGAAGTCCTTCCATCTCTTCTCTATTAATCACGATATCGCTTATTGGTTAAGTTGTGAGAACTTTTGTTTTCTTTGTTAAGATATAACCAAGATGGAACGAGAATAGACTTGGCTTTTCATCATTAATATTTTAATTTCTCTAAGCTTATTAATCCATCTTCCACTCCTAGTGCCCATTCTTCTTCATGCAGTCCATTCTCAGAGTACTTGCTCAGCATACACATTGAATTAATATGGTAAAAACATACAGACATGTTACACACCTTTCTTGAATTTAAAATATCTGTAATCCCCTTGTTTAGTTCAAATGCCTGCCTCTTGGTATAGCTACAGGTTCCACATTCTTCACAATGTTACTCATACTTCACATGATCCACTCAAATGCCTCTATATAGTCAATGAAACACAGGTAAACATCTCCCTGGTACTCTGCTTTCATTCAAGAATCTGATTTCAGCAGTAATATCCCTAATTCCAAGTCACCTTCTGAATTGTGCTAGATTTTCTCATACTTCCTTGTCAATATATTGCTCCAAATATTTCAAATTCTCTTCAACAAAATTTAACTTGCATGTGGTATGAATAATATTATTAAATAATTTCTGCATTTTATTGGGTCACCTATCTGTGGAATAGGAATGGATGTGGATCTCTTCCTGATGGCCTGCCAAGTAGCTATCTTCCAGATTTTGGGGCACAGATGAATGAGCACATCGAGTGCTGTATCTCTTTGTTGACACACCTCCCTTGATATTCTGTTGATAACTGGAGCCTAGCTTTTCAGCAGCGCCTTCAGTGCAGGTTGGACTTCTTCCTAAAATGCAGTCGGTTCTTGGTCATATGCTATGCCTCTTCAGGGTACAGCGACTCCACGTCTTCCATTCATCTTCTTTTGATGATCCCCGGATCATTCAATGTTCTGCCCATAGAACCCTTCAATATTGCAATACGAGGCTTCAACGTTTTCTGTAGTTCTTTCAGTCTGAGATATGTTGATGATACTGCTCCCTTTCAGTTGTGCAACTCTAAGTCTTTGTGCAGTTCATTATAACGCTTTACTTTGTCTTCTCAAATGGCCCTTTAAAATGTTCTGTTCAGCTCTTCATCATTTCTTCCATTTACTTTAGTTATTTTACTTTCAAGAGCAAGTTTCAGAGCCTCATCTGGGCTGCTAATCACAAGGTCAGCGGTTCTAAACAACACACAGGAGAAAGATGAGGCTCTCTGTTCACTGGGGAAAGGAGAATCTAACTCTAAACCAGTGGGGAGGAAAATTCAACTCCACTTCTGCCCAAGGATGATTCCTATTCAGGCAGCAAAAAAGAGGAAGACCCTCAACAAGCTGGATGGTCACAGTGGCTGCCACAGTGGGCTCAGGCATAGGAACAATGTGAGGATGGTGCGGGACCTTGCAGTGTGTTAGGGTTGTTATGGGTCAGAGCCTACTTGATGGCACCTATCAACAGCAACATTCCTGTAGAGATTTACAGCCTTGGAAACCCACAGGGG
This sequence comes from Echinops telfairi, assembly GCF_000313985.2. Classification (NCBI taxonomy): domain Eukaryota; kingdom Metazoa; phylum Chordata; class Mammalia; order Afrosoricida; family Tenrecidae; genus Echinops; species Echinops telfairi. The sequence continues at coordinate 110,020,698 of NW_022111373.1, forward strand.
CTGTTCTACTCAGTCTTATGCGGTCACTATGAAATGGTAGTGAGGTGAGGGGAATTTTATATTCACCAGTTTAAATTAATTATCAAACCCCCTCCCCCAATAGCTTACCTTATCTGAACCCATTTGATTTCTCTTCTTCTTCTGTGAAGTACTGGCTGCTCTTTCACCCATGTTAGTACCTGTCGTCCCTCTAACCTATTCCTTCATTTTCTCTCCCTTGCTCTACACCGCTAGATAACCTTCAAAGTCTTTTCTCTGATATGAAAGTGTTTGCTTTGGTTATTTTCTTTATAACAGTGGCCTGTATATTATTTGTCCTTTTGTGATTAATTTATCTTCAGCTTCTTTTATTTTATTTTTTAAAATCATTTTATTGGGAGTTCATACAACGCTTATCACCATCCATACATAAACCAATTGTATAAAGCACATTTGTACATTTGTTACCCTCATCATTCTCAAAACACCAGCTCTCCACGTAAGCCCCTGGCATCAGCTCCTCATTTTTTCCACCTCCCTCCCCGCTGCCCCTTCCCTCATGAACCCTTGATAATTTATAAATTATTATTTTGTCATATCATACACTGTCCAACGTCTCCCTTCACCCACTTTTCTGTTGTCCGTCCCCAAGGGAGGAGGTTATATGTAGAATCCTGTAATGAGTTCCCCCTTTCTACCCCACCCTCCCTCCACCCTCCCGGTATTACCACTCTCACCACTGGTCCTGAAGGAATCATCTGTCCTGGATTCCCTGTGTTTCCAGTTCCTATCTGTACCAGTGTACATACATCTTATGGTCTAGCCGGATTTGCAAGGTAGAATTGGGATCATGATAGTGGGGGTGGGGTGGGGTGGGAGGAAGCATTTAGGACTAGAGGAAAGTTGTATGTGTTTCTCTAGTTGTCGGCCTCTCAGTCATGTGGTCCCTTGGCCTCTGCCTCCCTGGTCCAGGAAGCCTCATGGCCTAAGTCTCGGCACTGTTTCTCTGTTTCAGCTCGCGGTCTCCTTTTCTCAGCCTCTTGTCTCAGCCTGGATTCTTTGCTCTGCCCCGTGGTTTTTGTGCTGTAGCCTCTGGTGCCTCTAGTATCAGGCTCTGCTGCTTCGGAAATCTGGAAGGATTTCACCGTTGACTCTTCTTCCTTAATGGCCCTGGAATTTTTCTCTCATCGTACTTCTGAGCTAGCTCTCTTGTATGGGGATGTACTTTTTGCTTTTCAGCAGACTGTACCCGCCAAGGAAATAAAGCTGGTGACTCAGAGTGTCTCATGATAATCCTGCTAATTAGCATAAAAGACAACTTCCAAAACCAGATTGTAACCACAGGCATAGAGGCTAGAATTTATAATACATCACAAAAGGGATTGTTGATAGAAAACCATATTAAGAAATTTTTCACAACATGCACCTTAGCTTTCAAAATGACACCCTACTCTTCAAGATTATAAAGAGGTAGGTGGTAATCTTTTATACCAGACTGAAAATTAATACCAGACTAGTTCCAAAGAGTTGGAGTTGGAAGGTGTTCCAAATGCCCAACGCTTCGAAGCCGCAGCTCTGCTCCACCCCCGAACGCCTGCGTTTCCCTTTGGTGCGTGGACGTCATCTCATCGATGTGGACTTCATCTCTTCTGTCGTTGTATCCTTGTTCCGTTCCGCTTCCCTCCTATCCTGTAGGGCTCCAAGAGGCATCTTGGGGAGTTCTTCTTGTGGCAGATGCACGTCTCATTCTTCCATGGCGTCATGAGGCGAGGACTACCCTGACGTTGCATTTTCTCTCTCGTGTCTTGTCCACGATGTTGAGGCGGTTTGCTGTTTGCCAGTCGTTTTGGCGCTCGGTGCCGTATTCCCCGAGCTTTCTCTGTGTGCAGCCGGTGAGAGTGATCGTGGAGCCTGCCTGTGGCATACTGTGTTCGGGTGTCGGGCTACTGCGTAAGAAAGGTGCCGTGGCAGCTTGGTGGCTGGCAGCAGGAGGGGTGCTCAGAAGAGGGCTGTGGCTAGTGACTGTGGGTATGACTCTGGACCAGGACAGGCTGTGCCTATGGTGTGTTCACGGGACTGGTGTGGGCTGGCAGAGATACCATGGGTCATACCCCGGGATCAGTCGCTGCCCAGTGGAGAGTCTGCAGAGCTTTCTCGCCACACCTGGGACCCTCCCACCGCTCTCCCGCGGCTCCAGCAGCTGCGACTAGACCACATCTGCAGTCCGCCTGAGGTAAGCCCCGCAACGAATGACCCCCTCAAGCCGCCAGCCCATGGCCATACCCTTCTCGTTTGGAACCCACCCCCACCCGTTGCCCACACATAGCTCAGGCACCTGCACCTAGTCCTCCTGAGAGGGACTGCCCAATTATCTTGCACATGGGTTTTGGGTCTCTACTGTATCCATGCCCCTTCACATCGATTTGGGTGTTTTTGGACTTCTGATAACTCTTCCCTTTGACACCTCATGATCACACAGGCCGGTGTGGCTTTGTTGCTTCCCTGCTAGATTGCTGCTTGTTCACTGCAAGCCTTTGAGACCCCAGATGCTAAATCTTTTGATACAGCATCCTCAGCTTCCTTCACCACATTTATTTAAACACCCATTTTGTCTTTAGTAATTTGTATCACAAAGGTATCATATAATGCCCCATTGTTAGAACAAACTGTTCCTGTACTGAGGCAAGATTTAAGTAGAGGCCCGAAGTCCATCTGTGTCCTTGTTACGAGTGCTTGTGTATACATATATAAACAAATTCATGTGTATATATGTATATGTATATCTATACACACATCTGCATATATATATATATTTCCTCCTACCCCAATATTACTACCCATCATTCATCTCTCAGTAATTCCTCCCAGATATAAATCAGTTGAACAAATGTGATCATAAAAGCTGCATCCTCCTTGCCGTCCATTTTAGAACACTTACTATTCCCCTGTACCCATCACTGTTGGCTTCCTGATCACCTCCCTCCTTCTCCTCCCCTCCGATGCCCCCTGGACCCATCGGTCCAGTCACTGTCTCCATAGGATTGTCTATCCTGAATATCTTGTGTACATACACACCAAACAAAAAGATAACAAACAACTGCCCCACCCCCACCAAACCCATACAG
>NW_022111373.1:110024506-110026402 GCF_000313985.2 Echinops telfairi
TTTTTTTTTTTTTCAATTTAAACTGCGTGGCAACGAACATTGGAGAGTAAATACCTGGTTGTGGTCTGCTTCTTACTTCTTTTGGATGTGTGCCCAGTAGTGGGATTGCTAGGTCGTATGGTAACTTGATTTGCATCTGTTGTAGGTATCACCAAATCCCTTTCCACAGTGGTTGTATGTATACACAAGACCACTCGCTGTGGATAAGACTTCCTTCTCACCATATCCCCTCCAAAATGTGTTGCTTTCTATGTTTGTTTAATTTGGCTCTGTATGTGGGTGTTAGGTGGTATTCCGTAGTTGTTTTGATTTGCATTTCCCAGATTGCTAATGATTGGGAGCATTTTCTCATGTTTATTGGCCATTTGGATTTCCTCCTTTGTGAATCTTCTGTTCAATTCTTTTGCCCACCTCCTCAGTGGGCTGTTTGTTTTGTTCTTGTAAGCTTGCAGGATTCTGTACATTTTAGTAATCAGCCCTTTGTCTGGTATGTCATTACTAAATATCTTCTCCCAGTCGGTGGGCTCTCTTGTTACTCTCTCAATGAAGACGCTTGATGTACACAAATGTTTTATCTTTAGTAGGTCCCACTCGTTTATTTTATCTTCCTCTGAGTCTGTATCCTTCCTTATGTATGGCAGCCCATGTATTCCCTGCACCGAGGTTCTTAGCTTTGTCCCCATTTTCTCATGGATGATCCTGATAGTTTGGGTTTTACCTTGAGGTCTGTAATCCACCTTGACTTTGTTCCTGTGCATGGAGTGAGGTAAGGGTCTTGAATCATTCTTCTGCAGACCGGTTTCCAGCACCGTTTTTTTCCAGCACCATTTGTTGAAGAGGGCATCTGCTTCCCATTTGATGTTTTTTGGGCCTTTGTCAAAGACCAGTTGTCTATATGCTACTATTTTTATCTCTGGATTTTCTGTTCTTATCCATTGTTCTGAGCTTGGTTAGGGATTAAGGTCTGCTGGCCTCAGCATTCTCCAGCATCCAGCACCTCCAGAAGGCCATGCATATATCCTTGTGGTACCCTAAAGGGGCAGTTTATCCTGGAACTCATCCCAGCCAGGGGGCAAGCATGTGTGAGGACACTCTGCCGATGGGAAGAGTGGGTTGGTAGCACCTTGGGCTCAGGTGAGTTGCCAGGGGGAGAGAGGGAATGCAAATGGGCAGCCAGCACATGGGAATGCACAGGCGGCTGGTGGTATGGGAACTCACTTGTAGCTGGTGGCATGGCACCGCTTAAGCCGCTGACGGTCTTAGTGGGCTCCTGGCAGAGTAGGCTGGCAGTATGCAGACTCAGCGTTTCACTGGGGGAAGGGGGTGGTGGCACATGCAGACATCTGGTGGCATGGGCAACAAAGGCCTGGGCACGTCTTGCAGTGGGTGGGAAGGGGGAGGGAGCAGCCCAAAGGGTTAAGGCACACTTGTCTGTGGGGCAGGGAACCAGGGTACTGTGGCACACATGTAGGGGAGTTTTCACAGGGGAACAAGCCACGCAGGAGTCCCTGGGACTGGAGCCAGGGAGCCCTGGCTGTGGAACATTGGTGCTGGGGGGGCAATGGGGATCACACTAGTTGACTATCCAATGTGTGGGAACTCAGGGGAGCACAACTGAGCCATTTGTGAGGTAACCCCCCCCAAAAGGTCCCCATGGTGTTTCAACACCAGGACTGGGATCGAATCCCCCCAGTTGGCCCCCTCCCCTGCAGATCTGGCGACCACTCACAGGGAACTGCAGATGGGTATCCATACGTCGGCTCCATCTTCCTAGAAGCCTGGAACAGTCGCTCTTGATTATTCTGTCCTTTTGATGCTTCTTCCACAGTTCGGTATTTTACATATAGAATCCTGTACCTTAAGGCTTGAAGTTTTTCTTCAGTTCTTTCAGCTGGA
>NW_022111373.1:110027011-110028655 GCF_000313985.2 Echinops telfairi
GAAGTTCCCTCTGGGGAAGACCATGTGTACAGTTGTACAGTCACTGTTTAAGTTGTTGAAAAACGTTATTTGTAATGACAAGGTTGTTGATCTGGCAAAATCCTATCATGTGATCTCCATTTTCGTTTCTGAAATCAAAGCCGTATTTTCCAACTACTGTTCCTACCTCTGTGTTTGCAACTTTTGTTTTACAGCCACCAGTATTTTTTAATACATCTCCATTGCATGTTTGATCACCTTCAGACAGAGGAAGTTGGTAGAGTTCTTCAGTTTCTTCCTCATTAGTTTTAGTTGTTGGTGCATGAATTTGAATAGTAGTTTTTTATTACCTGGATTTTCTTGTAGGCATGTAGAAAATATGCAATTACAGATAGCACTGTACTTCAAGGTAGATCTAGAAATGTTCTTTTTGCCAATTAGTGTGACATATTCCTTTGAACATGTTATCTTGGCTTAGTAAACCCATATGATTGTTTGGTTCAAAATAGCCAGTATCAGTCTATTTTATAGACATTTTAGTGCCATATTTACGCAATCCAGTCAATTTTGATGATTCTTAATTCCCTAGATTCATACTTTGTACATTCTACATTCCAGTCATTAGTAAATATTTGTAGCTGTTTTTCCTCATTTTGAGGTGTGCCCTATAAATAAATGAAGGCCCTTAAGCCTTAGCCACATCGTGATGTCGACTCGGCAGTCTAGTTTTGAGTGCATTCCAAGCCGAGGGCTCGTCTTTCTGCACGCATGTAGCTGACACTGCTCCCTGGTTTCATAAGGTTTCCGTGGTTAATTCCTCAGAAGTGGATAGGCTACTCCTCCTTCAAAGTCTTTTTTCACTCTGGAAGCTCTACTGAAGCATATTAGCCTTGGGTGACCTTACTGATATTTGAAATACTATTGACATAACTTCCAGTATCTTTGCAACATGCAAGCCACTACAGTCTGACAAACGGAAAGATCAGTGTTCATCTCCCTTGACAGTCATGACATTCTTTGTTCCTGATTCTGCGATGGCTAATTTTAGACCCAGTGAGATGACAAAACTGACCCTGTCCGAGTTTAGAGCCCTCTACACCTAATTGCTTGCAGCCACTTAGTCATTTGGTCAGCGTTATAATGACCATGGCTAGAAGGGCCATAAAGTAATTCAACTGAAATGCACTGGCCCCTGATGATTATTGCTTATGGGTTAAAGGTGGTGATAGTTTGATCTTAATGTATTCACTGGACTGCCATTCTAAAATCCTACTTTGAATTTCATAGCTCTGTATTTTTCATTTTCCAGAATGGCTTCCTTTGGATGGAAGAGGAAGATTGGTGAGAAGGTCTCAAAAGTCACGTCCCAGCAGTTTGAAGCTGAAGCTGCTGATGAGAAGGATGTAGGTGAGAATGATGAAGGGAATTGGCTTCCTGCCACTAAACGCAGGAAAGAAATTCTCCTTGAAGACTGCGCTGAGAAGAGTAAACAGCTAAAAGAAGAAGGAGCCAATTTGGCTGAAAATAAAAGGTATGGTTTTAGAATTTCTTCTCTAATTTTAGAATTAATATTTTCTGACTCATTCATCAATAAGGTGAAGAGCTATGAATTCATTTTTATTTATTTATTTATTTTTAAAAATCATTTTATTAGGGGCTCATTCA
>NW_022111373.1:110031893-110033106 GCF_000313985.2 Echinops telfairi
AATTGTAACGTCCAAAATGTTTTACTGTATTTTCCCTTTTTCGTTTAATAAATTGGGTAATACGAGTGTAATGGTGACTAAAGGGAGTTTTTTCATGTCCTCTCTGCTCTAACTACGAAAATATTTGATTCGCGGAATTTCATTTATCACGGTAGGGTCTAGAACCGATTAACCGCGATAAACGAGAGTTCACTGTATTCTTTAATCTGTTTTCCTCTAGCCTTTCTTCCCCTTCTGTTCTCCCTGCATTTGTGGTGACTATCAAAGTCTGTTTCTTTTAGTATGATGATCTTTATCTTGATTCTTTTTTTTAATAGTAGGGATCTCATGCAATACTTGTATTTTGTGGTTGACTAACGTCACTCAGCAGAATGTCTTTCACATCCATCCATCTCCCAAGGTATGTCACGTTTTCATTATAATTCTGTAGTGGTTTGTAGTATTCTGTGTGTGTATGCACTGTCCTGCCACTGATGGACATTTCGGTTGTTTCCGTCTTTCTTGCTATTGCGAATAGGACTGCGGTTAACTTGAGTGTGCTTATATCTGTGCGATGTTTGTTACTTCTGTAGGGCATTCACAAGTAGAGAGATTGCTGGGTCATACAGTATTTCTATTCCCAATCATTGGAGGAAGTACCGGTGACTTTGCACAGTGGTTGGACTCTTTTATTGTCCCACCAGTGGCAAAGAGGCTCCAATCTCTTCTTACTCTCTGTATGGTAGCTTATCTTCTGTTTCTGTGAACTTTGCTGTCAGTACCAGTGTGAGGTGGTAGCTCATTGTTGTTTTGATTTAAATCTCTCATAAGGCTAGTGATCATTTCTTTTTATGTTTGTTGGCCACCTCGATGTCATTGGTGAGCATTTGTTATGCATTCCTTTGTTGTTGAGGTGGTGTAGTTTTCTAAGGATTTCACACTATTTCCTTGTCTAATCTGTCACTGCTGACACCCTTCCCCCCAGTCTTTTCGTTCTCTTTGTACTCTTTTAATGTACTCTTTTTTTTATATGTACTTTATATAAATATAATGTACTTTATTTTTAGGAGATGTCAATCATCTATTTTGTCTCCTGTGTATGTGATTTTCCTAATGTTTGATAGTGCTCTTATGCTCTGTATTACCTGTGACTTCTTTATAGTTCTAGGGTTTACATTTAGGTTTTTAATCCATGTTGAGTTTATGTGTGTGTGTGTGTGTGTGTGTGTGAGAG
>NW_022111373.1:110033206-110043806 GCF_000313985.2 Echinops telfairi
GAGAGGTGGGGTGGGGTGGAGGGAGAATTCTTTATTTAATATATTTGATCCCTTTGTCAAAAGTCAGTTGTTGTTAGGTGGATAAATTTTTTTCTGGGTTCTCTATTCTTTTCCATTGGTCTATGTCTCTATTGATCATTTTGTCTTAGAAGAAAGAAAATTTCCATATTTATGATAGTGCTTTCAGAAAATCCATAAAATGCTTTAGAAATTTCTGGTATTGCCTGTGAAAAGTACATTAACTTTGATGTTTTTTCTTTTCTCTGGACCACACGAGTGTGTACAATGGAAAAGCTGTTCGGTGATTGCCACAGGATTTCCTCTGAATTGCCTGTGGCAGGTAGCAGCGTTGTAGATCACAAAGTAACCGTTTCTGTCTGCGTGTCGAAACATTGACTCATGTCACTCAAACCAGCAGGACTAGGAGCTTGCTTTTGAAGAGAGACAAATGAGTTCAGTATTTTGCTCTGTAGCATTTGTTTTTGAGTAATGTATCTACAGGTGAAAAAAAGAAAAACTGAAATTCAAGGAACGTATTTGTGGGTTAGCCGTTGAGTCGTTAACCCACCAGCCACTCTGAAGGAGAAAGAAGAAGAAGCTATTTGTTCCGGTAAAGATTTCCAGGCTCAAACCTGAGATGGAGGCTCTGTGTGTTCATATCAACTTTGTGGCAGTAGGTTTTAGTTTCCTTTAAATTAAATAAAAATATAAATAATAGTTTAAAACTTTTTAAGAGAATATTACTCTTGACTGAAAATAGTAGGAGGAAAATCCAAACTCATTGTCACCGAATTGATTCGGACAATTGTAAGACAGAGAAGAACTGCTCCCCACTTCAAACAAAAGAAGGGCATGCCGCCCGGGGTAAGATCAAGGTGTATGTTAACGTAGTGTCCTCTCATCACATGTATTTGCTGGACAAATTTGGTGACCTTGTACTATATGAAGAAGAATAGGACAGCAGGGTTGGAGGAAGACTTACTAACAACCTGTCATGCGCAGATGTCACGACCTTGCTTGCTGAAAGCAAGATCTTAAAGCACTTGCTTACGAAGACCAAAGACTGCCGCCTTTAGTACAGAATGCAACTCGGCATAAGGAAGACCCAAATCCTCACAACTCCACTGATGGATGGCATCATGATAGATGGAGAGAACATTGAAGCTATCAAGGATTAAATTTTACTTGGATCCACAATAAAGACTCGTGGGAGGAGGAGTCGAGAAATCAAAGGATGTTCTGCATTGGGCAAATGTACCGCATAAGACTTCTTTTAAGTGTTAACAAGCACATATGTCACTTTGAGAATTAAGGCGCACCTGACGCAGGCCAGGCGTTTTCAGTTGTCTCATGTACGTTAAAGCTGAACAACGAATACGAAGACACAGAATAATTGATGCGCTTTGTGATGGAGGGAAATTTCTTAATATGGCTCTAAATTGCCACCGAATGATTGGGTGGGACTATGCAGATAGGGCGTGTGTAACAGTAATAGAGGGATCGGTCCGGTTTAGTCGCCGCTCCCAAGGCTGGGACTGGGCATTGTTTTGTTCTGTTGTGCATTGGGCTGATATGAGTCAGAACTCACACGGTGGTACCTGACTATACCAGTAATAGCAGCAGCAGAAACAGAACTGTCCCGAGGGTTTCAGAGACTTAAATCTTTAAGGGAGCAGGCAAGTACATCATTCTCCTGAGGAGCAGCTAATGGATTTGAACGGTTGGCCTTGTAGTTGGCAGCCCAATTCATAACCAGTTGCCACCAGGGCTTTTTTTGTCTGAGGACAGATAGTGAAATTACCAAGTAAAACACAGTCCCCACTTACCAAATCACCTTGATCTCAAACCATTCTTTTTACTGCTGTTTAGCACCCTGGCATGTCTTGTGTTCTCAGACGCAGTTCTTGTATAGCTTTTGTTTTAGGACTGCATCTGAAAGCTTTCATCGCTCCTTTCTGATATGCCTTACCCACTTTTCCTTTAGCATCCCTTCCTTTTGGAAGTCAGTTACCTTAGATACTCAGTTATTTGTATGTTAATTTTTGAAAATGCAGGCTCTGGGACAGTAGGAGGAGCCCCGAGCTCAGTGGCCGAAGCACTGACCACTAAAGGATTTGGGCTCAAACCTGCTGGCCACTCCTTGAGAGAAAGATGTGGCAGTCTGCTCCTTTGGGAATTAGAGCTGTGGGAACGTTATCAGGCAGTCTTCTCTTTCCTATAGCAGGGAACTGCCGGAAGTCGAGGCCAGATTCAGAAGAAGGCGTGGAACAAGGCTATCATTGCTGATGTCATGTCAGACGGGTCTTGACTGAAAGCAGAGAATACCAGAAAAATGTTTATTTATGTCTCATTGACTATGCTGAGGCATTTGACTGTGTGGCTCATAACAAACTGTGGATAACCTTGAGAAGAATGGGAATGCCAGAACAGCTGGGTTTGCTCATGTGGAATCTAGCATGGAGTAAGAGGCAGTTGTGTGACCAGAACAAGGGATTACTGCATGGTTTAAAATCAGGAAAAGTGTGTGTCAGGGTTTTATCCTATACAGATTGCTGTTGTATATTGATCAAATCATCAGAGAGGCTAGATTATGTGAGGACCATGTGGATTGGAGGAAGGCTTATGACCAACCTGCAGTTTGTAGATGATGCAGCCTTGCTCACGGAAAGTGAGGAGGACTTGAAGGACTTGCAGTGAAGATCAAGGATTGCAACCTTCAATATGAACTCCTACACAAATGTTAAGTAGACCTTATTGGTCCTTAAAACTGGACCAATAACCAGCATAACAAATGGAGAAAAGATTGAACTTGTCAAGGATTTCATCTTGCTTGGATCTACAATCATTGCTTACAGGAACAGTAGTCGAGATCAAACGACACATTGCTTTGGGAAAATTTGTTGCACAAGACCTGTTTGAAGTTTTGAAAAGCAAAGAGGCTACTTTGACGACTGAGGTGCCATATGTGTTAGGTTGGTTTTTCTACAGAAACAGTGCTGGTGATGCTTGTATGTGTTGAATATAGGAAGAGATTTACTGTGTGTACTCGAGTATAAACTGACCCGAATATCAACCAAGGCACCCAAGTTTACCACAAAAACTGCATTAAAAATGTGCTGAAAAACTCGAGTATATACAGTATATCAAGAAATGGCTTATACAATTTTTATAGAAATAGTTAAGATCTATCCCATTCAAGTCAGATTTCTCCTGATTTGTGGAAGCTGTTGAGCAGGAAACATGAACCAGAGACAGTCAGGGGCACAGGCTGATGAATGCAGAGATCCAAAGTTGGCCGAACAAATCCAGTTTTCAGTCTGCTGATGGTTTCTGCAATTCGCAGGTGACACAACAGATCGAAGAGCCAAATGCAAGATCCACCTCTGGCAGAAGGCGAAGGGCTAAAGAGGACTTAACTCTGCTTGGTCTCTCGCTGTGTGTTAGTCTGGGTACTTTAGAGAAACAAATCCACAGAAACTCATATGTATAAGAGAGAATTTTATATAAATGGTAAGTGCACATCAAGAAAACATCCAAACCCAGTGCTGCCCAAGCCCAGAAGTCCAACATTAACCTGGCATTAACCCATATGTCCGACACCAATCTGCAATGTCCTCCTCCATCTCACAAAACGGATGCAATGATGCCGACTGCAGGAGGAAAGCCAAGTCAGTGAACGTGTAAACATCTCAGCGCTGGCAGGCGCCTCCACACGGCTGCTCCAGCACCGAGGGCTGCATCGGGGTAGGTCCACGTGGCTTCTCCTCAGGGATGTCTTGCAGGAAGTGAGCCTTGCAAGCTAAAGCAGGGAACTGGATAAAGCAGCTGCACCCTGGTCCGACCATCAGAAAGCAAGAGACCCGAGAGCTAGAAAGGTGAGGCTTAGGGAGCCATTTATCCCTCTGCCCTTCAATTAACCCCACATGTGTTTATCGGGCAGGTTGGCACAATAAACCAACCACCTCACTCTGTTATACAAAAAAGACTTAGGGGACTAAGAAGGTATCAGCCAGGGACACAATTGATAGTTGTCCTTAACCAGGATTGTCTAGCTGACATCATCTCTAACCTTCACACACCATGGTATTTTCAGTGGCCTCATAGGCATATGAGAGGTGGACGTTGAATAAGGCAGACAGAAGAATTGATGCACTTGAATGATGGTGCTGGCGCACAGTCCTGAAAGCACCATGGCCTGCCAAAAGCACAACCAGAGCTGTCTTGGAAGAAGTACAGCCAGAATGCTTCTTAGAGGCAAGGATGGCGAGACTTCATCTCACACACTTTGGACCTCTTTTCAGGAGAGACCAGTTCTTGGAGAATAGCATGCTTGGTAAAGTAGAGGAGCAGTAAGAACGAGGAAGGTCTTCAACGAGATGGATGGACACATTGGCCGCAACAATGGACTCAAAGATAAGAACAGTCATGAAGATGTCCGAGGATCAGCGGTGTTTCCTTCTCCTGTACCTAGGGTTGCTTCGAGTCGGAATCTACTCAGGGGTACCTAACAACAATGTCTTCTTGGCAGAAAGACTAGGCTTTCTACTCCTGTAAAGAGTTACAGTCAGTGGGCCGGCCCCAATCCCAACTACTACGTGGACACCTCCCGCAACCCTCAGAAGAATTTATTTCAAAGGACGGCATTGAATCTACAGCTCCGGGAGAGGGACATATTTGATCACATGGGTGCAAATGAAGGGGGAGGAGGAGAGAGTGGAGCACATCCTGGCCCACCAGGCCGTGAGGATGATGTTCCCAATTAGAGCAACCTGTCCACAGAGAGGACCATATGGCCGGCCCCACTATGAGACATGACGCCCCTCACTGACCCATAGCCGTACAGGGGACAACACCAGAGACACAGTGTGGGAATTGCGCCCGATCTGATCCCGCCACACCGAAGCAAAACACTAAGGGGGTGCAACAGAACAGCAAGGGAACGAAGCAGCGAGGTCCCCAGGGAATGCTGAAGGTGGACTTTGGGGCCAGGGCATGGTGCCCGAACAGACTGGACTGGAAAACACTCCTAAAGGCCAACAAACAATCCTTGAACTAAAAAAAACAAAGAGAGTCTCAGAAACCCAAGGGATCAATCTACCCTGCCCTGTAGGGTAGGGTCTCTGAGTCGGAATTGACTCTGGCAGCGAGTTCAGTGTTTTCTCATTTGATTTCAACTAGCACTTGGAGAGTAGTTTCAATATATTAAATATAACATGATCTAAATCTGTCAATGCCATCTCTCCCAAAGAATTACAGACAGTTTCAGTTCTGTTAATACAGGTACTCTTAGAAAAACATGGTTTTGAAATTGAGTAGTTTTTACATTCTGAGGTGCTACCCTGAATCTCCTTTTAAAAAAATGTATAGCTGTTTTTCTTGTCTAATGTCCCCAAGTACTGTGATTATTGTAGAGACACCATACTGTGTATGGGGTAAGAGAATGGGCTTTGGAGTCAACTTGCCTCAGTAAGAATTCCAGCTCTATAGCTTCTAGCTGTATAAACTGTGGAAACATTAATTTCTTTAAGTATTAGTTCCTTTATCTGTAAATTGAGGATACCTACCCGAAAGACTATTGCGGGATTAAAGAGCAAACCTGTATGTGTTAAAGCGCTCAGTGTGCTCCCTTGACTTGGTAAGCATGGCGTAAATTTACTGTAGCTGTATGTTAGGGCTTTATATATGATCAGCACATTTTCTATGGGATTATGCCTCCTATAGAACTTTATACGATTTTTGTTTGCTCTGATAGACCTTTATGAAAGAGTCACAATGTTGTCCCAACTTTGGTGTTGCTAGCTTTTAAGATTTCCACCACTAGATGGCGATATTTGATCATTTAGATAACTGGGTTTTCTTTGTGAGAATCATGTAAAACAGAGATATAACCAAAATTTGCTACAAATACTGTGTCTTATCTAGAAAAGTTTGGCAAGAAACGTGAATTTGAGGGTTTTCTAGCTGTGTGACTACGCAGTCTATTGATTTCCGGCATTATTATATTTCATAACATGATCTTGCCCCATATGCTATGAAAAAATAGAAGCAAGGAGTGGGGAAGAAACCGCGGGGGAAGGGAGACAGCAGTCAGTGTAAGATATGAAAACAAAAATAATTTATAAATTATCAAGGGTTCACGAGGGTGGAAGGATGGGGGCGGGGGGTGGAAAGGATGAGGTGATACCAAGGACTCAAGTAGAAAGAAACTGTTTTGGAAATGATGATGGCAGCATATGGACAAATGTGTTTTATACAATTGATGTAGAGCCCCCAATAAAATTATCTTAAGAAGAAGAAAAAAAAGAAGCAACCAGTGTGAAATGCCTGTATATTTACACCACCCAATCTCCTGACTTGACTTTATTTTTACACAGAGAGTCTGCCTTAACTGTTATAATGTAATTTCCCTGCTTTTTTTTCCGGGAGGGAGGGGGCTCTTACAGTTCTTATCACAATCCATACATATATCCATGTGTCAAACACATCTGTTCATGTGTTGTCATCATCTTTTTCAAAACATTTTCTTTCTTTTTGAGCCCCCGGCATCAACTCCTCATTTTTTCCCCCTCCCCACCATGTCCCCTTGATAATTTATAAATTTTCTTTTTTTCATGTACACTGACCGCTGTCTCATTTCACCCTCTTTTCTGCTGTCCATCCCCCTGGGAGGGGAGCCATACGTCGATCATTGTGATCAGTTCCTCTTACTTCCCCCCGCCGCCCCCTTACCCTCCTAGTATTGCTGTTCCCCTTATTGGTCCTGAGGGGTTTATCTGTTCTGGATTCCCTGTGTTTCAAGTTCTTATCTATACCAGTACCCATGTTCCGGTCTAGCCAGATTTGTAAGATAGAATTGGGGTCATGGTAGTGGGAGGTGGAGGGGGGCAGCATTAAAGAACTAGAGGAAGGTTTTGTCGGTGCGGTACTGCACCCTGCCTGACTGAAACTTCCCAGCTTTTGTGAAAGACCAGCCACCACTTTCGCAGTTGTGCACATCGCCTCTCGCCTTCTGTGGAACATTGTTTTTTGTTTCATCAATCTTTAATGCCCTCTCTAATTTTGATACCATCAATTTCTCCCTCACTTTAGTTGCCATTCTCACTAACATACCAACAGACTCTGATGTACATTTAAGAAGCTTCTCATGATTCTACATGGCCCACTTCTTTGTTCTGTCTTCACTGCAAATCCTATTTCTTGGTAAATCATCCTCTCAGTCCATTACAATTAGGTTTCTGTTTTCACCCCAGCACTGAAATTACTGTTTCGAAGTTTATAAATGGCCTGCTGGTCTCCCTCCTCTGTGCTTCTCCTCTTGTGCTCATCTTCTAAATAGTGCTGAATCATAATATTGAGGAAGCCCTTTTAGTTTCCATAAGGAGCCCTAGTGATGCTATGGGTTATGTGTGGGGCTGTTAACTACAAGATCAGCCATTCAATCCAGGAAAAAGCCAAGGCTGTCAGACTTACAGTCTTGGAAACTCCATATACGGCTGTGTCAAAATCAGCTTGATGGCAATGTTTTCTATTTATTTGTTTTCTTTCTTTTTATCCTATTCTGTATACATTTCCTTCTTATATTATCTCTTATTTTCAATACCATCTTTACTTTGAGGACTATCAAAGATATGTACCCTCCAGTCTCCCCTCCAGTCTCTTAAATCCCCAGGGCCTCCTTTCTACCCACTTGATTGCTTACTGGTATCTCAAACAAAACGAAAAGAACTCTGTTTTTTTCTCCCCTAAAATCTAGTCCTTGACTTTCTACCGTATTGAAAAACACCACCATTTCTTCAGCTTCTCAAGCCAAATAATCAGGTTTCAACTCTGTTGATTTATGTGCCATCCCAGAGTTAATTGGCCTCCAACTCTGCCCTTGACGCAGCTCGTGTTGTTCTTACGGCCAGAAAGATCTGGTTGCATATGCTGCTGCTATTCTCACAGACTAGAAAGTAACTGTGTATGGTGTTGACTGACAGTGGAAGACTCTCATACCTTGACACTAGCCAGGCCGGCAGACCTTTGGAAAGACGGGTAACACAACCCAGAAATGTGAGAGATCTAAATCCTATGGGGTGGACTTGCTCAGTGGGAGACAGGATCTGGGAGGGAGCCTGCTGATAAATTCACTTTTCTTGCTTCTTCCACTGGACTGTTAACAAGGCAAACCAGCTTTATTCAATCTGTCTGAAAAAGTTTGGCAAGCATTTATCTATGTTTGTGGATGAAGCTGTAGGTAACTTACCTTTCTCCCCACCCTGCCCACCCCCTAGTCTTATCCCCAATAAAGAGTTAACCAGTAAGCTTTGGCCACAGGATCTTTTGTACAGGGAACTCAAGCTCAGACAGTATCTTGGATTCCTTTTGTTTTTGTTTTTTTAGTTTACCCTCTGCAGTCAGTTTAAGTTGAGATGATTTGCCCTTTAAAACATATTCTAAATCTGTTCTTTTGTCTGTCTTTTCAATCATCCTAGTCAAACCTATTGTTACCTCTTAACCATCATACTCTGGCCAACTTCTTCTTGTTTAGTAATTAAAAGATTATTTTATTGAGGGCTCTTATAGCTCTTACAACTATCTATGCAGCAATTGTGTCAAGCATATCTATACATATTGCCATTTTCTAAACATTTACTTTCTATTTGAGCCCTTGGTATCAGCACCTCTCTTTTCCCCACTTCTCCCATTCCCTCGTGACCCCTTAATAAATTACAAATTATTATTTTCATATCTTGCACTGACTGATGTCTCCCTTCCCCCATGGTTTCTGTTGTTCATCCCACTGGGGTTGGTGGTAGTTATGTGTTGATCATTGAGATTGGTTCCCCCATTCCTCTCCTACTCTCCCCACCTTCCTTCCCCCACCTTCCTGGCATCGCTACTCCCATTCCTGTCCCTGGGGATTCCACGTGTCTTTAGCTTATATCTCTTATCTGTACCTGTGTACATATTCTAGTCTAGCCCATAGTGAAAGGCAGGACTGGGGTCATGATAGTGGGGGGTGAGAAAGCCTCAAGGAACTGTGCCCTGGTTGACTCATCTCTTCCTTTTGACCCTTCTGTGAGGGAATGTTGCATTGTCTACAGATGGGTTTGGGGGCTCTGCTCTGATCCCCCTTGTTCTCAACAATATGGGGTTTTGCGTCTGTTTGATTGTTTGTTTTGGGTCTTCTGATGCCTGTTGCCTGATCCCGTCAACAGCTCATGATAGCACAGGCTGGTGTACTTCTTCCATGTGGGCCTGTTGCTTCTCTGCTAGATGGACTGGCCAACTTCTAAGTGATTTAGTGTCTATGTAATCTGGTCCCACCCCCAAGTTCAACTGATTCCTAAAAAAATAAAATCAATCCATCTCTTTCCATTATTTAAAAACTGTGATTTCCTCATCATGCATAAGTTAAACCTAAACTCACAACCATAGCCTACTATGTTGACCTACATGATAATGCTTTCAAGGACTTCTCTTACCTCGCCTCCCCTCCTCCCCTCCTGTAGCTGCTTAGGCTTTCCTTCCTCCCTCCCCCAAGCACGGAGCACCTGGTCCTGCCTTGGGCCCTTCCCCAAGCTTTAGAATGAACCTGCAGTTAGCTGGCCACACAGAGTCATTCAGGACTCAGTGCACATCTTCCTTTCTTGGCTGTCCGTTCTCTGTAGCTACTTGATAACTCCCGATTACATCTTCCTTGTTTTTCTTCATGTTTTAACATTGATTTGTCAACTTTCTCTCTCTCCCCCTCCACCTTCTACACTTTGCCAACAAATGTAAGCTCTAAGAATGCAATATATCATAGAAAATGTGTTAGGCCAGGTTGTCTAGAGAAAACAAATCCAGTGACGTCAATGTATAAATAAGAGCTTTATATCAAGGAGTAGTTATTTATCGAGAAGGCATCCCAGCCCAATCTAACTCAAGTCCATAGTCCAATGCCAGTCCCTAAGTCCCTCGTCAGACTCATGCAGCTGCATGTGGGTGGCACAGAAGGGCGAACCCGGAAGCAGGAAGATCACAGGAGGCCAGTGGGTGCAGAGTTGCATGGATCTTAAGTCTTTGGAAACAGCAGGGTGCCTGCAGCTCTCATGGTCGGTGGTAGAATCCCAGCATGCAGTAAGGTGAAGGAGCAGAGAGAGGGGGAGGTTGTCAGTTTCTCTGCTTCTAAGAAGACAACCTCCCTAAGGAAGCATCACCAGGCTGTGACCTGCTTGACGGGTTGGATTCCACCCTATACTTTCATAAAAGTACACATTGACATAAAAGCGTCAGAACGACCACAGAAAATAGCTCTGTTATTATTATCATTATTTTTGTGTGACTCCAATGTCTATTTTATTGGCAACTTAAGATGTAAAGCGCATTATTTGTAAACCCAACATCTGAGAACGAGGGTGCCAGGTTAAATAAAACCAGTTTGCTGAAGCTGAAGGCGCGTGCCCTGTCCGAGAGAAACACCTGCAACAATGCCCAGTGGGCGGGACACGGCAGCTGTGAGGGCATCCCTTTCTTCGGCCCCCCGCCCCCTCCTCCTTAAGGGCTAGCACTTCTGGAGGACATAGTTTGGCCAGTCTTAGGCGCAGACCGCGTCCAGGAAGCATCTCCATCCCCC
>NW_022111373.1:110045429-110055670 GCF_000313985.2 Echinops telfairi
GGAAGGTTGAGAACCACTGCCCTAAGAAAGCAACAACAAACTCACTGCCATTGAGCCCATGCCCACTCACAGTGACCCCACTACGGGTTTCCAAGACTGACTGTTATGGGGTAGAACGATCAGGCAGCTGGTGATTTTGAACTGCCTACCTCATAACCACTACACCGTCACTCTGAGTAAGTTTATGTACTTTAGCCAATGAAAAACAGCTCATTTATTCCTTTTAACCTGAACACATCATAATCAACACAATGTGTTTCTTCTAGGGATGCCTCTGCTTGCCTCAGCGATTGTGTTTTCAAAATAGAAGCAAATGCAGCTCAAGAGAAGACATTTACCATTCCCCCACAAATCTCTCTGCACATTTCTGCATGTGTAGGCACAAAAGTGTGTCTAGTGGAAAGGAGTACAGAAATAGGGGTGGTAAACTTGACCTACTTCATTTGTTTTCCCCTTTGGGACAACTTAAACTTACATAGGTAACCAACTTTGTACAGTTAGGGATAGGGTAAGTCACCTAGACTGTTAGGTAAGCCCTGTTTCTGAGCAGTGGTGGTATTGGCATTTGGGCTGGGATACTTACTGTACAGGATTATCTTATGCCTTACAGAATGTTAATATCTGACTTCTTTCTACTAGTGACAACCAAAATACCTCCGTAAGTTTCTATTACTATCCCCAAGAGAATGATGATGGCTCTGGTTAAGTTAGGCAGAAAACAGAACTGAAAGACAAACTTGTCAGCATTTGGGCCAAATGGAACTGGAGTAGGCAGACTATAGTCTGTTTTTGTAAATACAGTATACTTACAATTCAGCTACGCTCTTTCCTTTACAATAGTGTATGTGACTATTTAAAAAAGAACAACAACAAACTTTTTACTGTGAATTAGATGGTGGCTTAATACCAGATCGTCAATCAACAATTTGAATAATTTATCAACTCTCCCATTAGCCTGCCATCCTCCCCACCTCCCTGCATCTCCTTTTTGTGTATGGCTGCTTCTGTGATACATAGCAGTAATAGCAGAGCTGAGTGCTGCCACAGATACCACATAGCTGAAAGCCTGAAATAGTGCTGTCTTTTATTTCCTCGTAATAATCAACAATGTTTTCTCTCCACAATTCAACAGTTTCTACATAAATAATTCTTTTTAACATCTTTTTGTACGAACTTCCATACTTTTCTACAATGGCTGGGCCATTTTTTGAGGCAAGGATTCCAGTTTCCCCACATCCTTAAAGAAAATTTGATAGGCCACTATACTTTTTATGCCTTGCAAAACTTCTCAAGTATTTCTATATTTCATTTATAGATTTCACAACTTTCAGAGTAGTCATCGAATCTCATTCTACTCCTCTCTTAGATCATAGCTAAAATTGCTGCATGAAATAGTATGCCTTAAGAGTTTATAAATTTATTAGCACATTCCCCATCCTAAATCTTTGCCTTTTTCCCTCTAATGGGAAACTGAACTGGTATAGCCTTAGGAAACCTTTCCAGAACCTAGAGCAACGCTCTCGTTTGTCTCTCTTCTTATTCCAGCCTGCCCTTCTAGACCAAGTGTCTGTAAACTGTAGGCAAGATCTGGCACCTCAACTGATTTTGTATGGCCTGTGAACTGAAAGTGAGTTTACATCTTTAAGTGGTTAAAAAAAAAAAAAGACATTTCATGACAAGTAAAAATTATATGAAACTTAAAGGTCAACGTTTGTTAAAGATTGAATAGTGTCACCCCAAAATGTGTTTTAAATTCTCACCTCTTTAGCTATCTTTATAATTCTATTTGGGAATAGGTTGTGTTTGTTGTACTAGTGAGGCAGGGCTAGTGAAGGGCATGTCTTAAGTCCATCTCAGTTGAGCTAGACTTACATCTCAGTTGCGATATAAAAGATATTATACCCCTAAATGAGAGAAATATAGATGGGTGGGGTGGGGAGGGAGCGGGAGAGTGGGGAGAGTGATGCGAAGCCACGATACCATCACCCAAAAGCAAGTGTTCCAGAGAAAAGACCTTCCACAGAGCTGACACAGAGAGAAACCCCCGGTACAGATGGCACCGTGAACTTTCACGGAGCGTTTTAATCAAGAATGAGTGTTGGATTTTGTCAGACACCTTTTCTGCATCAATTGATATGCTCATGTAGTATTTTTCCTTTATTTTATCTGTATGGTGGATTACATGATCTGTTTTTCTAATGTCGGACCATTCTTGCATAGCTGGGATGGATCCCACTTGATTATGATGCATTATTTTTTTTGACACAGTAGAACCCCGGGACTTGACTGCATCAGTACTCGACATAATTGGATTTTGACTCGAAATATCGAGAAAATTTTGCGTCGAAGCTCGAACAATACATCAGAATCCCACCTGACACACATGATTTATGTAAACAAAAGCAGTTCGTGTTTCGATCACTCAGAATTAATTAGTTGTTGTTGTTAGTACGTGTTGTTTAAATCTTTTGCGACTGTGTTCCAAGTGTTTTGCTATAATTTTCTTAGTTTTTGTACTGGTTTTGGAAAAGAATCGTCATGATAAGGAACTGGTTAACTGTGTTATCGATATTATTGATGATAATTTAGTAAACCCTTTTAGAAAACAGTTAAGGAAACGCCAACAGCAGACCACATTAGACAGATTTTTTTTTTTTTTTTAGAGAAAAAGCCAGTCAGATCATAGTGAAAAAAGGCAAGGAAGGAGAAAAAAAACCTCCTGAAAAGCAGCTACCAGTCGATTTTATGGAAGGGAATTTCCCTTCCAAGTAGTGACTCTATCTCCATACCTCCTCTCCACCTCCGTGTCCACAGTTCCAGATTCTCAGTAATCTCAAGGTATGGGCCACACTGTAGTTGCTAAAAACGTTTTTAATGCTGTGTTTCTTATTTAAGTTATATTATTTGACTCAACTTATTTACTTTGAAATTTGTGTGTAATGTTTTGTATAAAAAGGCAAGGTTAGGGTAAAAACTTGGAGGTTGAGAATGGATTAATCAGTTTTCACTTAATTTTTATAGGAAAAAGTGATTTGGAACTGCACTGCATCCCATCTCGACACTCTCTAAAACGATTAGTGTCGAGGTCTGGGGTTCGATTATAGTTTGTTGGATTCTATTGTTTAGTATTTTGTTTAGAATTTTTACATGTGTGTTAATAAGGGATGTTGATCTGTAATTTATATTCTGCTGTTCTCTTTGTTTGGTTTTTATATCAGGATTATGTGTGCTTCATAAAACGAAGGGGTTTGCCATCCTTTTCCATCTTTTGGAATAATTTCAATGGAATGGGTGTCAACTCTCCACTGAATATGTGGTAGAATTCCCTGGTGAAGGTCTTCACTGAATATGTGATAGAATTCCCTAGTGAAGCCCTCTTGCCCTGGACTTTTTTGTTGGAAGTTTTTTAATGATTAAATCAACTTCTTTTGTGATGGGACTATTCAGTTTTTAAATTAAAAAATCTATATTAATATGTGTTAGCTTAGTAGGAACGTTCTAGAAATCTGTCTATTTCTTTCATTACTTCTGGGTTTCCAAATTTGTTGGAGTAGTTTTAGGGTTTTGAATTTTCATTTTAATTTCACTTGGTTCTATTGTGATGTAACCATTTCATTTGTTATTCAGGATATTTGCATGGTTTTTCATTGGTAGGTTTGATATTTTTTTTTTTGCAGTGGAAAGATCTTTATTTTTTAAATCATTTTATTAGGGGCTCATATAACTCTTATCACAATCCATACATACATCAATTGTGTAAAGCGCATTTGTACATTGATTGCCCTCATCATTCTCAAAACATTTCCTCTCCACTTAAGCCCAGGCATTAGGTCCTCATTTTTCCCCTCCCCCCGCCCCCACCTCCCTCATGAGCCCTTGATAGTTTATAAATTATTATTTTGTCATATCTTACGCTGTCCGACGTCTCCCTTCACCCACTTTTCGGTTGTCCGTCCCCCAGGGAGGATTACAGTTCCTTGTAATCGGTTCCCTCTTTTCAACCCACTCTCCCTCTACCCTCCCAGTATCGCCACTCATACCACTGGTCCTGTAGGGATCACCCGCCCTGGATTCCTTGTATTTCTAGTTCCTATCTGTACCAGTGTACATCCTCTGGTCTAGCCAGACTTGCAAGGTAGAATTCATATCATGATAGTGGGAGCGGGGAGCAAACATTTAGGAACTAGAGGAAAGTTGTATTTTTCATCGTTGCTACATCGCCCCCTGACTGACTCGTCTCCTCCCCGAAACCCCTTTGCAAGGGGATCTCCAGTGGCCTAATGGGTTTGATATTTTAATCATTTCAAAGAACCAACTTTTTGTCTTGATTCTTTTTCTGTTTTCTGATTTATTTATTTCTGTTCTGCACTTCTCTGTTCCTCAGCTGCTCACGGAGGAAATAAGCAGACATGGCACAGACATGGGTGATGTGCTTGGTGACCCGTAGTGCCAGACGGACCCCTTTCTTCTGATTTCTTCTGACATTAGATAGGGTTGGACGTTGATTTTTAATTAGAAAACCATACTGTTGGCAGGTCGGAGGGGATGGGAACAGATTGTCTGGCCATGGGTGAGGGTGGGAAGGTGGGCTGGCTACATGAACTACTACTGCTGCTGCTTCTTGGTGGCTGCCTTGCCGGCGAGATCCTTGGTTTTCTCAGTTGCTTCCAGTGCTGTCTCCTCTGCCTTTTCTGTGGATTTGTCGGCAGTTTTAACAAGCGTCTTAGAAGGGACCTCACCTTGCAGTTTGGCTAGAATGTTCTCAAAGGTCTTCTTTGTCTTGGTCACGTTGCTTTTCACTTGAGCCAGACCAAATTCCTAGACAGCTTGGGTGATTCCAGACAAGTTGGAGGAAGACCCAGGCATGCATGCAGTAAACACAGTGCTCCTCCACTCCCATCACTGAGGCCTGGTTGATGCTCCAGGTTAAGATGCTCCTGGTCTGATGCTGTAGGTCCACAGCGAGTCCTCGAGGATGTACACCAAGTAAGCACCACTGGCAGCAAACAGTTGCTCAGCCCAGCATGGCGTCCAGTTGGTGTTGGTCAGGAGTCACCTAGATCAGAGTTTCTGTTCAGAGATCACCTCACAGTTTGCTATATGTCTTCCGTCAAGACATGCTTGCTGTACTGATTTGGGTACTGCTGCCAGAAGGCGGGGAACACCTGGTCCCAGGAACTCTGGGGCACACTCTGGCCCAGGAAATACTTCATCATTGTCCTGGGCAGGGTGGGGACAGCACCACACAGCACCAGGGGTACAGAGCCTGGGGGCACTTGGAGGCCAGACTGAGGTTCAGCACCAGCCTGCCAGGCTTGCAGCTCAGTGACTGCCTACTGCACCCAACCTGCTGTAACCCCAAAGTACTAATTATTGTCTTTTGGTGGCTGAATGTTTATTTGCTGCTGTGTTCTCGTTGTTGGGGACCTTAATGTGTTGATTTTGGTTCTTTTTAGTGTGTGCATTTTAGTGATCTAAGTAAGATTTAGTATGTTTTATTTTTATTCTCTTTTGTACCAAATAATTTTTAGTTTTCATTCCTTTCTTCAGTTACCCATTCGTTTTTAAGCAGGTTCTTCAATTTCCATGCATTTGAGCTTTTACCCCTTTATCTTCCTATTGTTAATTTCTAGTTTTATAGTAGTGTGATCTGAGAAAATGGTGTGTAATAGCTTGATGTTTTCTAATTTTATTAAGACTTTCTTTGTGGCTCAGCTTAATGGTCTTTGGGAGAATGTTCCCTGTGCTTTGGGAAACAACGATAATGTGTTGTTTGAAATTTTCTTCATATATATAAGCGGTCAAGTTTATGTGTCGGGGTTGAGTTGCTTTCCTGATGTTCTCTCCTTTCTACAGCAGCGGTTCTCAAACCTGTGGGTCATGGCCCCTTTGGGGGTCAACAGCCCTTTCCCAGGGGTCGCCCAAGACCATCAGAAAACACATATTTCCGATGGTCTTAGGAACCAAGATACCGCTCCTCTATCCGTCTCCAGGCAGGTCTGCCCACATGCAGATATGCCCACATACGAGTACCTGGTGTGAAGACTCTTATGCTACACCATGCTTCTAGACAACATTTCATTTATTTGTAATTAGAAATAAATATTTCATAATATAATTACATATTGTTTTTGTGGTTAATCACTATGCTTTAATTATGTTCAATTTGTAACAATGAAAATACATCTTGCATATCAGATATTTACATTGAGATTCATAACAGAAGCATTCAAAGTAGCAAAATGACAGTTATGAAGTAGCAATGAAAATAATTGTATGGTTGGGGGTCACCACAACATGAGGAACTGTATTAAAGGGTTGTGGCGTTAGGAAGGTTGAGAACCACTGGTCTAGAGAGTGGTATATTGATAGGTCTTACCATTACTATCAGATATTTATCTCTTCAACTCTACAAGTGTTTGATTAATGTATTTTGATGATCTTTTCTCAGATGTATAAATATTTATTATACTTATATCTTTTTGTTAAATTGTCCCTTTGATTATTGTGTAGTATCTCTGTTGGTCTCTCTTCATGGCTTTTACCATGAAGTGTATTTTATCTTAGATCAACAGTGCAACTTAAGTATCCTTGCCATTGATGTGATATTTTTTCCTATCCTTTGATATCTAGTCTATTTTTGTCTTTTGTTTAAGATGTGTTTCTTGTAAGCAGCCTGTTGATGACTTTTGTTTTTTTACTCATTCTGCTACTCTGTCTCTTGAGTGGTGCTCTTAACCCATTTACATTCACATCCACTGTTGATAGGTGTAAATATATTGTGGTCATCTTGCTGTGTGCTTTTTGTGGTGGTGTTGGTGTCTTTACTCCTTGTAATTTTGTTGCAAATTGTTACAAATTGCTATGCTAATTTTGTGAGTTTTCTTGGGTTCCCCCCCCCCCCCATTGTTATTTTATTTTTTGGTACATGATGTTTATCCATTTTCTTTGGGCACACATTATATGTTATTTCCATCCCAAGGTTAAAACAGTTGGGTCTCCTGTATTCTACTTCTCTTCGCCTCCTTTAGAATGTTTTGTATTATCTTCACTGAGGACTGGTATCTCTGGCTCCCATCTTTCAGTCTTGTTAGTTTAACTTTGTTTACTATAATAATTGGATTGACTTCTGGGTGGTGTTCTATTTTATATTGATCTTAAGTTGGTGTTTACTTTTGCTGTTCGTTCTCTGCCGAAAATCTCTTTGTATTTTTGTAGGGTTGGCCTCGTTTTCACAAATCCCTTGACTTGTTCCTTATCTGAAACTGCGCTTATTTCTTCCTTGTATGAGAGAGGAAATTTGCTGGATGTATGATTGTCCGATGACATTTTTCTCTCTCTGGGATTTATGTATGTCTTCCTGTTGCCTGCATAGTTTCTGCTGGAAAGTCAGAGCTTAGTCTTACTGGTTCCCCTTGGTAAATGGTTTCCCTCGCCCCTCCCTGCAACCCACTCTCAGGAAGG
Organism: Echinops telfairi; assembly: GCF_000313985.2. Lineage (NCBI taxonomy): Eukaryota > Metazoa > Chordata > Mammalia > Afrosoricida > Tenrecidae > Echinops > Echinops telfairi. Next base: position 110,052,894 of record NW_022111373.1, read on the forward strand.
TTTTCTCGTCTTTATTTTGGAGTGTGATATGATATGTCCTGGTAATTTTCTCTGGAGTCTATCATGTTTGGGGTCTTCCACCTTCTTCTGTGGCTGTTTCCTCCTCCGTGACGATGTTTGGGAAGTTCTCTTCCAGCTGCTCTTGTACAATTTATTCTGGGCCCTTTTTGATTTCTCCCTCTTCTGAAATGTCTATCATGCATATGTTCATTATTTTGATAGAGTCCCACGTAGTTCAGACTTTCTTCAGAGTTTTTGGTTCTTATTAAGGATCATTCTTCTTGTAGTTTAGTGTTGAGAGACAGTTCTTCAAGCTCCCTGTTTCATTCTTCCATTTCTCATATCCTCCTGATTCGCTATTTCAGTATATTATCTATTTCAAGTATTTTAGTATTAACCTGCTGGATATCTAGTTGCTGTTTTTGTATGGATTTTACTTTTTTACTTACTTTGTCAGATTGTTCTTATAGTGTTTTTCTGAATTCTGTAGTTTTATTCTGTAGCTCTTTCTATCCCTCCCCCCCCTACATTTTCATTGTAACTACCTACTACTCATTCATTTTTCTGGTGGTTCCAATGCCTTATCTTTCATAGAAAAGTCTTTTGGCTTTGTATAATGCTCACTTATTAGCATCATTCTAGTTTCTTCACAGGAGCTTTAATTATCTGTTGTCTACAAGACACTGGTGTGTGTGTGTGTGTGTGTTTATTTCTTTATCAGATGGGTCCAGAGTAGATGGTACTTGTCCAATGGTGGTGGGGTTGGAGCGTCATGTGGTCAGTTGTCTCCATTGGGTGGAGTGATAATGGAATGATTAAAGAAAGAAAAAACCATGCACAATAGCAAAAAGTAAGCAGGCACGCCAACAAAAGCACACGAAGGGAAAACAGATAAAAGCAAAAAGGAAAAAATCCAAATAAAAAATAGCTAAAAATAATAAATTAGTAAATAAAACTTATGCCCTTATGTGCAGCCAAGGATGTGTGAGTGTGGAGGGTGGTAACTTTCTTGGACACCAGAGGTCTATGGAGACATGCAAATGACTGTTGTACACTGTGATTCTTTGGTCTCTGCTGGTGTATGGTTTATCAGAGCAAGGAAAACCAAAGAGAAAAAGAGAAGTAAAAGACCCCAACCCCTAAACCAGCATGGATCAGCGAGAGTACTGATGGCCTCCCTGAGTACTGGGCACGGTTTGCTGCAGCCAAATAAACCATATAAACACATGCAATTTTTATTACAAGTAAACTGGGGGGACAGCCTCCCCAACAGAATGGATCCTAAAGGCCAGTTGTGTAATTGAAGGATAAATTAAAGAAACATCGGACAAGGCATGCAAGGGATCTCCTCTTCCATGGAGACCAGAACCAGAGAGAGAGTAACATATTCTGTTAACAGGCTTATATCATCTGAAGCCAGCAAGCCATGTATACATGCAACAGGAGGGGTCTACACTAAGGGCATAACCGAACAGGAAAAGGAGACACTAGGGGCACATACGGATCAAGATGGGCAGGTTCTAGAGTTAAGATGGTGGCTTAACCTTTGTTATCTCTGAACTCTTCTCCAGGGGAGCAATTTATGACCCTTATCAGAAGGGAGTGGGTCATACTTAGGGTCAGGGTTGTCTGACCACTCTTGATGGCAGACAATCTTCAGGCAGATAGCCTTCAAGCACTTAACCTTCAAGAGTAGAGTAGCAACCATGTGCATGCCAGCAGCACCTTAAAATTGGCATTATTATAGGGAGACATTGTGGATACAACGTTAGCTAGGAGAGTGGTACTGAGCGTCATCTCTAACCCATGGATGTGAAGGCCTCCATCCACCAGTCTACTCCTTAAAATAAGAGTGCAGACAGGAAACAGAGGGTTCCTGGTGGAGATGGAGGGTGTGGGCTGCCCCTGGATCCGGGACCCTTTCCTCCTGGGCTTCGGGGCCATTCTGGGGTGAAAACAGACGGACAGGACCCCCTCCCACCGAAAGCAAGTGAGCGTCGTCTTCGCCCGAGAGCAACGCTGCCATTACTCTCCATGCCCTATTCCAACGGGAACAGTTGGGTGGTTTTCCCACTTCTGTGTATGTAGATATATCGACTTTGTATTAAAGGGAAATTGTCCGGGGGCGGGGAAAAAAAAAAGAGTGCAGAGAATTCGTATTCATTCTCTTTCTGGTTCTCAGTTTCCCATAGTAAACAATAGGAATGGAACAGAATTACTTCATGGATTAGTGGTAAGTGCTTATCATTTTTAGTTTGTAGTATCACAAATATATATATAATATATATAGTAAATCATTTTATTGGAGGTTCCTGCAGCTTTGATAACAATCCATGCATCAGTTGTATCAAGCACATTTGTACATATGTTTCCATCATTTTCAAATATTTTCTTTCTACTTGAGTCCTTGGTTTAGGGCCCCCTCCAGCCCTTGATAAATGATAGAGTTTTTGTTATTTTCATATATAAATGAAAAAAATATATATAATAGTCTTATTGACATTTCTTACACATTCCAATATATGCATTCACATACAATTCTGTTGTTCAATCCCATTGGGTGGGGTTATTCAATCATTGATGCTCTCTGCTCCCCTTTCCCCCTTTAATCCCTCCTCCTCCTGTCCCTTCAGGGAACCACCACTCCTGTTACTGCCTGTGAGGGGTTATCCATCTTGACTTTCATGTACTGAGTGATCCTAAATATATAAATGAACATACCCAGATGAGTTAAAACACATAAAAGCCTTACTAGTAAGGGAAGGAAATATTAAAGA
>NW_022111373.1:110057407-110059704 GCF_000313985.2 Echinops telfairi
TTCTCTTGTACCCATTATTATTGGCTCCCCCCTCCCATTCCATGCCCCCCAGGAACATTGGTCCAGTTGCTGTGTCTGTAAGGCTGGCTATCCTGAATATTTTGTATAGATAAATTAAAAAAACCATACAGGTAGCCACAAGTCTACCAGGAATCATGACGTAGAGCAGATGAATACCTCTATGTCAGAGAGAGGAGGACATGTTAAAAACCATCGGTCCAGCCCCCCTATCGTTCACGGTTACCTTTCCCGGATCCCGCTTACCTAACAATGCATACATCCTTTTTATCTTTAGCACTCTTGTCTGAAAGGTGAGCATCCTGTAAGTCCACTTTGCTATTTCCACAGTCAGGGATGGAGCGATCTAGTTCTACCCCTCCCCCTGCCCCCTGTTATGCCTTTAGTCTTTCAGTGTGGCCCCCTTGTGAGTAATCCACAGCCAGTTCAGATGGGGTGCCAAGTGTCACCCCCATGCCAGAAGCCTACGTTGGGGATTCTTTGGGGTCTTCGAGGTTTCTTGCACATCACGGGTCAATTGCAGACCCATCGTGGTTTGACGCCAGGCCCCTGTTATCTTCAGGATTGTCCTTTGCAGCACTGTCAAGTAGGGAGAGAACATCACACCTTGAGCTGAGGCTGGCCCTGCTCTGGGAATGAGCTGCTCTAAGTGGGGAACATTTCCCTTTTGAATTGGCACACTGTAATGTGGTCTACTCTTGCTCTCCCTTTCCTGTGGAAATATAAGCAAACCCTCCCCTTGGCTGGGTCAGTGCTCTGACTGCCCATTGCTATCGTTCTTCCTCCACACTTCTGTGGGCCTTAAAGGTATATGAGAGAGAGGGCGCGGTGAGGAAGATGCCTTTCAGTACAAGTTCTGTCTGCATCTGGTTATGATGATGTATGAATCATTGGCTCTAGTCTGAATTGTATGTTTTGTACGTTATCCCTTATGCCTGTTCTGCTGTTCCAACGTACTTCAGTGGACTCGTGTTGTACTTGACCTTTTGCGCTTGGCTAACTTCACTCAGCATGGTACTCTCCAGCTCTTCCCGTGTGATGAAGTGCTTCATAGTTCCATCACTATTTTTTAGGGATGTGTAGTATTCATTTGTGTGTATGTACCAGAGGGCAAAACAAAATTTTAAAAATCTATTTGTCTATGAATGGAACATTAGGCAAGTGCTTCCAATTCGTTGCAATTCTGAACTGTGCAGCAATGAACATTGGAGAGCAGATATCTGATCCTGGTCTATTTCTTATTTCTTCTGGGTGTTTGCCCAGTTGTGGGATTACTGGGTTGTATGGTAGCTTGATTTCCGTCTGTTTTAAGGATCACCAAATTGCTTTCTACAGTGATTGTACATATCTACAAGACCACCAGCAGTGGATAAAAGTCCCTGCCATGCCACACTCCCTTCAACATTTGTTGCCTTTGTTTTTTTTTAATCGGGCTATCTTTCTGGGTGTTAGGTAGTATCTCAGAGTTGCTTTGATTTGCATTTCCTGGATGTCTAATGATTGAGACATTTTCCCATATATTTGTTGGCCATTCAGATTTGTTGACCTCCTTTGTGACTCTTTCGTTCGTCCTTTGCGCGCCTCCTCAGTGGGCTATTCATTTTTTTCTTTGTAGTTTATTATATTTTATTTCACAAAGATAAATGGCATGTAATTTCTTTGGTAATATTTCATATGAAGTTTCTCAGTTTAGGAGTATTCAATGTATAATATTTTTATTTGTATATAATGTGTAAGTAATCAAGTGAAGACATTTAAATTAACACTATGTAAAATGTAAACGTCTTTGATTCAGGAAAGATAAAATCCATGTTCAATTTGATTAGACGTTTTTGATTTTAAGTCTATCCTTGCCCTAATTGGCTCAGTTTAATTTCTTACTTTTTTCCCCCTGAGCACGTAATTCAGTGCCTCTATTAATGACAAAAAGACTTAAGCACCTTTTACAGAATGAGGCACAGAGTCAGGCTGTTCCGCTATTTTGTAAAGCATGGGGAGGTCAAAGGTGATTAAAAAAAAAAGTGGGCACTTAACTAAATGTGGGAGGAATTTGAGAAAGTTTGAGAAGTTTTGGAGGAGAGGGCATCAGGGTCTTAGAAGCCAGATAGAAATGAGCTGATGTATAAGTACAGCATTATTCTAGCCAAAGAGATCTGCCTGAGCAAGGACTGAAAGAGGTAAGGGAAAATCTGTCTCTTCAGAATTGAAAATATGATGGGGTATCCCCCCAAAACCAGAAAAAAAAGCTACGCTGGGTGGAACTCTAGTAGTATACATTT
>NW_022111373.1:110060922-110061907 GCF_000313985.2 Echinops telfairi
AGCAGGTGTCAGAGTCTTTTCTGAAATCAATGCTGATCTTTTCTTTCTCTCCTCTTGTCTTTTAATGACCTGTTGATTTTTTCATGTTCATTTTATGATGTTCTTGATGTCAGCCTGTATCTCTTCAGGTTTTGTCTTTAGTGTTTAATGCAACAAATCTGTTCTTGAGATGTTCTCTAAATTCAGGGTGGAAAGACTCAAGGTCGTATTTTGGCTCTCATGGGCTTGTTTTCACTTTATTCAACTTGAACCTGAACTTACATATGAACAATTGATGATGTGTTCCACAGTAACCCCCTGGCCTGGTTTTACCTGCTGATATTGAGCTTCTCCATCATGTCTTCTCAAAGAAATCCATCTGTATAAACATTGGTGTTCTTGAAAAAAAAAATTTTGCAATGAACAAGTCGTTGGTCTTGCAAAATTCTATCATGTAATCTCCAGCTCTATTTCCATCACCAACACTATATTTTCCAACTGCTCTTCCTTCTTTTCAACTCTCCCTTCTAATCACCAATAATTATCAATGTATCCTGATTGCATGCTGATCAATTTCCAACTGAAGACACGAGTAGAATTTTTCAGTTTCTTTATCACTAACTTTAGTGCATAAATTTGAATAATACCCGTATTGATTGAATTTACTTTTATGGGGATAGATAATATACTCTCACAGATAACATTGTACTGCAAGATCTTGAATGTCCTTTTTGATGATGAGTGCAGCACTTCCTCTTGAATCTGCCTTTTGGTATGTTAAGCTATATTACATTTTCTGATTCAAAATGGCCAATAACTGTTCATTACAGCTGACTAATGCCTAGAATACTAATCTTTATGTGCTCCATATCATTTGTAATTACATCTGATTTTCCTTGATTCATGCTACATACATTCCAAATTCCAATTAACATTAGATGTTTGCAGGTGCATTGTTGTCATGGCAAAACCAGTCCCCTGTCTGCCACAAATCAGTTTCCCCCCA
>NW_022111373.1:110063900-110065006 GCF_000313985.2 Echinops telfairi
TTAAGTTTTGCTCTTGGTTTTGTATATATACATGTATTAAAGGCAGCATTTGTGGCAGACTGTACGAAATGGCTAGTTTAATTTGGAACCTGGTAATAATGGTCTGTCACAGACTTGGAGTACAAATGCTCCCAAAGATTCAGATAAAATACAACCCTATTCCCTGTACTAAAGTAGAGGATTCTGGAGTCAACAGATTTTTCTGGCGTCTGTAATTTGAAGAGCCTCATGGTGGAAATTCCTGCCTATGGCATCTTTAAATCTTTGTGGCAGGAAGCAGGAGCCCTGGCAGCACAGTGGTTGTTACTAGTTGGGCGTGCACTGTAAGGTCAGCAGTTCAAAACCACCAACTTCTCTGAGGGAGAAAGATAGGGCTTGACTCCCGCAACGAGTTCCGGTCTTGGAAACTCACAGGGGCAATTCTGCCCTGTCCTGTAGAGTCGCTACGAGTCGGCATTGACTTGATGGCCGTGAGAATTTTCTTTATAGCAGGGATGTAGTGACAGTGAATGGCTAAACACATTTACATTTACCTAGTAATCCATAGAACGTCGTACAAGCCACATTGTAAGCAGAATGAAAGTGGGGTGAAATTGGGTGTCACAGAGCTCCAAGCCGCTATGGGTAGCATACGGGAGCCTGATCTGGTGCAGACGGGCATCAAAGCAAACGAACGAACACACTGCCGTCAAGTCACTTCTGACTCCAGCGGGTGCCGGGGTCAATAATTGGAAAAGGAATTGTGTATATTTTCATAGTTATTTCAAGAGTAAAAAGAATAATTCCTGGCCCTGAATGCTGAAAGAAAAGTTAAGAACCTTTGAAGACTAAAAGTGCTTTAAAAAACTGTTTCTGTGACTACCCACCAGTAGTTTGCTATTTCACGGATATTACAAGGATTTCTTTCTCCTCCTATTTCTTTCTGACTGTAGGTCCTAATGTCTCTTCACGAAATGTTCCCTGCGGTACATGCAGCAGAAATGGCTGTCCAGAGGAATCCACATTCCTGGGAGTCATGGCAGACGTTGGGACGTGCTCAGCTTGGAATAGGAGAGATAGTTTTGGTAAGGAAGTCAGATTATTATAGTTTTTAAATTTGAGGTTTT
>NW_022111373.1:110067005-110088318 GCF_000313985.2 Echinops telfairi
TGCGCTTGAATGATGATGTTGGTGAAGAATATTGAGTATACTGTTGATTACCAGGAAAACAAACAAATCTGTCTTGGAAAAAGTATAATCGGAATGGTCTTTAGGAGCGAGAATGGTGAGATTTCATCTCACATACCTTGGACATGTTCTCAGAAGAGCTCCGTTCCTGGTGAAGAACATTATGCTCAGTAAAGCAGACGGTCAGTGAAAATGAGGAAGAGCATCAACAAGGTGGATTGACGCAGTGGCTGCCACAGTGAGCTCCAACATAACAGTGATTGTGAGGATGCCATAGGATGGGCCATGTCATAGTTCTGTACCACATAGGATCCTTCTGAGTCAGAACAAACTGGGTAGTACCTAACAACAACATGATACAGAGTGCGAATTGTTATACATTAGAAACTTTAACTTGTTGCCAATATATTTTTATACTGTCATTTTGTTAGGATGTTCAGTAAAGTTTATTCTTTTTATCATTTAAGTCTTTCTTGAGAGCAGCTTATGTTTACACAAAACTTACAAATTTAGATATATTTCCTCAAGGAAAGATCTGAAAATTTTATTAAAATGGGAAAAAATAACACTTGTAATTCCAGGAATTGTATATTAATTTACAAAGAATCTTAATAGAAAAAATTATAACTACTACTGTAATTAAAAATATTAAATTACTTCATTGCTTCAAATTATTTTTCTGTCTCACTTGTTTTGTTTTATATATTCTTGTGTTTTAGGGTAATCTTTGCCAAGCATTATATTCTAAAGATTTTTTTCAATTGCAATTTGATGGAACTTCAAAAAGTTCATGGAAAAATAGAGTTTCAAGGCAATAGAATTTTTCCACAAACATATAGATGTCCCTGTATACATACAGAACTGAGAAAATGATTTGTAAAGTTTTGAAAAAAGACAAACAGGGTAAAAAGTATTAATTGTGTGATAATGTTACCACCAAACAGGCTGTACTGTTTTACATTCTCACCAATAGTTTCAGATGGCTCTAGTTTCTAGTACTAGATGGAATAAAATAGAAATTCCTTAAATCAAACTTAATATTTATATTCAATTCACATCTGACAAGGATGCCAAAATAGTTCAATGGGGAAAAAATAGTCTTTTCAATAAATAGTGCTGGACAACTGGTTATCTACATGAAGAAGAATGAAAGAAGGTGGATCCACCCTCATATACTATGTAACAAAACTTAGCTTACATGTTAGAGCTAAAATCCCCCAAAACAAAAAAATGTAGAAGAAAGTGTTGGTGTAAACCTTTATGGTTTTGGATTTGACAATGGATTCTTAGCAATGGCATTTAAAGCACAGCAATGAAATAATATAAATGACACTTTGTCACAATGGATGTTTCTGCTTCCAAGGATTTCATAAACTAAAATGACTGAACAGAATGGGAGAAAATACTTGCAAATGAGACATCTAATAAGGGTCTAGTGTTCAGAATACTCTATTATTAAGTGTGAAATGAACTTGTATGGCATTGAAGACTCCAAAGTCTACTTCAGTTTTACTTTTCCTCCTTTTTTAGCCAGTCAGACCAATATTTTGATCTGAGAGGTAAGGAATCTGGACGTTTTTTCTTTTTCTCTGGAAGCAAATTTCTGTCTGTCTGTCTGTCTATATCTATCTGTCTGTCTCTGTCTGTCTGTCTGTCTGTCTATCTGTCTGTCTGTCTGTCTGTCTGTCTATCTATCTAATCTACCTACTTATTTATTTTTCATGTTAAACTCTCCATTTTTTTGCACACACACCCTCCTCCCAGCCCCTTCAGAATACATTAAAAAGCAAAATTTCTTACTACTGCTTACACTCTAGTCATAGTGACTCTCTATAGGGTTTCTGAGGCTGTAAATTTTTATGGAAACACCTAGCCTCATATTTCTCCTACAGAGCAGCTACTAGGTTTGAGCTGCTCACCTTATGGTTGACAGTTTAATATTTTTTCCTGACAGCATACAAACCAAGAATAAAAAGGTAAATAATTCAATTTAAAGATGGACAAAGTAGATGTTTCTCCAAAGAGGTTACGCAAATGGCCAATAAGCAAATTAATATTCAACATCATTAGCCATCACGGCAAATCAAAGCTACATTGAAATACTGCTCATACTACCTTAAAGGACTGTACTTACAAGCAGAAGCACAGAACAGTTGTTGGCAAAGATAGGGAGACATTAGAATCTTCATAAATTGCTGATGTGAATGGTGCAGTCACTTGGAATAAAAATCTGACAGTTAACATGTTAAGCATAGAGTTATCACATGATTCCAATTTTCCATCCTTTAGTATGTACCCAAGCGGGATCTACGGTCAACACCCATGGAATCAGCAGTCAGGAAATCTAAGGGCGTGTTGCATTGGGAAAATCAACAGCAAAGGACTTCATGAAAGTCTTACAAAGCAAAGATGGCACCTTAGAGACTAAGGCATACCCAACCCGTGCCATGGTCATTTTAATTTCCTCATTTATATGCAAAAGCTGTATAAGACTGAAGCAGAACTGAGGCCTTTGAATTAGGATATTGATGAAGAGTATTGAATGTGCCCTTCAGCGCCAGAAGAACCAATACATATTCTGGGATTGGGAGAAGTACAATCAGAATGTTACTTAGAAGCGAGAATGGTGAGACATCATCTCACGTACTTTGGGCATGTTATCAGGAGTGATCTGTCCCTAGAGAAGAGCATCATATTTGGTAAAGTAGGAGGTCATTGATAAAGAGGGAGACCCTCAGCAAAATGGATCGACACAGTGCTTGTAACAATGGACTCATGCACATGAATGATTCTGAGAATGGTCGAGTGGATGGTGCAGAATGGAGCTCCGGGCAGTGTTTTGTTCTGTTGTTAATAGGAAACCCATTAAGTCAGGATTTGCTCTGCAGCACCTAACAGCAACAACAACGTCTTCCTGTCCCTGTCTGTCTGTCTTCCTACCTACCTACCGATTGACTGCCTGCCTGCCTGCCTGCCTATCTACCATCTACCTACCTACCTATCTGGAGAGTGTGGATTGTATTAAACCTATCAGTGCCTTAAAACACAATGAACATAAAAACAAAATGAACACGTCTGATTTTTCTTTTCTTAATAGGCAATTCGAAGTTTTCAAGTGGCCCTTCACATCTACCCACTGAACCCTGAAATCTGGAAAGAAGACCTGTCCTGGGCAAGGGCGCTGCACGAGCAGCAGAAGGCGGCACAGAGGATTGAAAGCAGTGTGGCCCCGGCCGACGTACCCCACTTCTCACCCAAGTCAATTCCTGACTATGACTTTGAAAGTGATGAGATTGTTGCTGTTTGTGCTGCAATTGCAGAGAAACAGAAGACAGAAGTTTCGGCAAATAAAACCATGGTCATTGTGTCTGCTTCAGGGACAGTAGAGACTGTAACTGAAAAGGAAGATTGTGCTACCACACCAGATGGCTCTGTTTTTATCAAAGCCCGATGAAGCAGTATGCAGCCCAGGAAGTTTTTGAATCTCTGTTTGAGATGATCACTTACAGTTTTAGACATAGGGACATTTCCTCTGGAGAAACGGGACAAAACACCTGCTTGTAACATAAGCTTTGCAGATGAGGCATATGAAAACTATGTGGTAGAATTACTGTATAGTGTTTGCACTGTGCTTTGATAAGCTATGACTTATATTCCTTAAAATGAAAATTCTGAGTAAAAAGGTTTTTGGTTAATTTAATCAAAATAGATGAATAGATACATTATAAACATATACAACTTGAGGAATGAATTGTAAATAATTTAATGGCTAGTGTTTTTAAAATGTTGACTTAGGGACTTTTGTTTTACAATAAAAGAAGTTTGTGAATTCTTTCTCTCTTAAAAGTCTACTATCCTTCGTATTCACTTTTCTTGTTTCTTCTCCTGCCTTCATTACAGTAAGCCTAAAACAAGTTTGAATATTTTTGATACTCATTTTGAGCCAAAGTTGTTATTGTTTGGACTCTTTAAAAGTTTGGCTGAAAATGCATGCAAATGTATACTACATTCTGAACATTTTCTGAAGTTGCTTTTAAATATGAATTGTGCTTTTGATTTTGTCTTTAAAGTTATAACAATGACAGTTGCCTCCTTCGGTGTCTGTTCTGTGAAGTGCTGACAAATGTCAGAATGATGATTTTACTTTTTAAATTATCACTGCAAGTAAGAGTAGTTCTGCCCATATAGAATCATTTATAAAACGTACATTTGTAAAAAAGGTGAATGGCTTTCATAGATCCACCACCACAAATTGTACTGCTCCATTGTCCCAGTCAAAAGCACTATTTTGTTTTCCTTAATTTTAAAAGCTTACTATCTGTGAAGATAATTTATTTCTTGTTTCTAACTTTCCTGTTGATGGTTTAGAATTCTTCCCTAAGATAACTTTTTCTGAACTAGTCAGTTAAATAAGAAATGATCACATTTTAAAATGAATTGTATCTTCCTAAAAACACAAGTAGGGATACTGTTTTTAGAATGTCAGTGAGTGAATAACTTGAGCACAAAATTTGTAGAAACTAAAATATGTTTTTACAGTACAGGCATACCTCAAAGATATTGCTGGGTTTTTTTCACACCAGTGCAGTACAACAAATTTCACAATAAAGAGTCACAAGAAAATTTTGGTTCCTAAGTACATTTAAAATTATGTTTGTCTATTAAGTGTGCAATAGGATTATGAAAAAGATGAAATACTGTGAAAATTACCAAAATATGATACTGAGACACAAAGTAAACACATATTGGAAAAATGGCAGCAGTGGACTTGCTTGATATAGGGGTGTGCTACAGACCTTCAGTAAAAAACATCTGCAGTGCTCATAAAGCAAAGTAACATAAAATAAGGTATACCTGTACAATCCTATGAGAGAATGCTAGAGTAAATATGTCACTGAAAGGCCAAAATTGCATTTTGGCAATCTGAGTTGTACTTATGTATATTTTAGTATAATTATATAGAACTGCTTGGTACTTGTTTCAGACACTCAGGAAGATAGTGAAATGAGACTGGTTTTTATCTTTGTTAGGGAAGAAAACAGCTTTATGTTATGGGATTTTGCCTAGCCTTGTTGCCATGTGTAAGTAATACTATCTAATTTTCTGACTCAATTTTTAAAATTTTGTTTTGACAATGCTTGTCTCTGTTTTCTAGAGTTGTAGAAGTCAGCACTTAACTTGTACAGTATTTCATTTTTCTGTAGTTATATCAGAAAGTTCTGGTTAGAAGGATTATATTTATAGTGATCAAAATGCAAACATGGGTTCCATTTTATTTTGTCTAATAAGGCATCTTGTCCAAAGAGTAGCTGGGGATCCAGAGAAGTGAACACAAAAAAATCATACATTTTTTTATTAAAGGATATGTGTTTACTGTGTAATTAGTGAATAAAAAATTTCCCCATGCATTTTGAAGATTTTCTATTTTATGTTGTTAGCCTTGGACAAAGAAGATAGATTCACTTCTTTCAGATACAAAAGATAATGTCTGCATAGCATCTTGCATGATGCCTAGAAAATGAAGTGCTTAGTAAACAAAGAGCTTAAATTGGTTTTGAGGACCTCCTTTTTTGGTTTTAAGAGGGCAAGAACTGTTTCATAGTTATTTCCTTATGTGAAAGTGAGATATCACTACATCTGATAATAGGATACATAGTAACACGTTTCATATCATTATTGGTATAGGTTCTTGTTAGGTGCTATCTAGTTGGTTCCAGCCGTAAACAACCCTAAGCACAAAAGAACAAACCACTGCCCAGTCCTGTGCTGTCCTGTGCTTGAACCCATTGTTGAAGCCACTTTGCTCATCTCATGGAGGGCCTTTTTTTGTTGTTGCCCCTCCACTTTGCCAAGCATGATGCCCTTCTCTAGGGCCGTCTTTCCTGACAGCTTTCCCAAAGTATGTAAGTCAAGTCTTGCCGTCCTTGCATCTCAGGAGTACTGTGACCGTACTTCTTCCCAGACACATGGGTTTGTCCTTTTAGCAGTCCATGGTACTGTCAGTATTCTCCAGCACCACATTTCAAAAACAGCAATTCCTCTTTGGTTTCCTTTTTCAATGCCCAACTTTCACATGCATGTGAGGCAATTGAAATGACTATGGCTTGGGTCCTGAAAGTAACCTTGCTGCTTTTCACCACTTGCAGCATGTGTTGATCTCTTGACTGCTGCTTCCATGAACTTTGATTGTGAATTTAAGTAAGAAAAAAATCCTTGACAACTTCAAACTTTTCTCCATTTATCATGATGTTACTTATTGGTCAAGTTGTGAGGATTTAGGCTTTCTTTACTTTCAGTTGTGATCCATCCTGAAGGTTGCAATCCTGGTATCTTCATCAGGAAGTACGTTAAGTCCTCTGCATTTTCATCAAGCAAGATTGTGTCATCTGCATATCGAAGGTTATCAATAAGCCTTCATCCAATCCTGCTGCCTCACTTTTCTTATAATCCAGCTCCTCTGATGATTTGCTCACCATACAGTTTAAGTATGTATTGTGGGAGGATACAACCCTGATGCACATCCTTTGTGTTAGACCGGGTTGACCAGAGAAGCAAATCCAGGGACATTCATGATTAGAAAGAATTTTATATCAAAGAATAATTGTATATCAAGAAAATAGCCCAGCCTAGTCCCGATCAAGTCCATATTAGCTCATATGTCCGATACCAGTCCATAAATTCCTCCTCAGACTTACACAGCACATACAATAATGCCAAATGCAGGAAGATCACAGACCAGTGGGTGAAAAGTCTTGTGGATCCAATGCTGGTGGATGCATCCTAACTTGACACAGGCCTCCACATAGCTCCTCTAGCTCTCTGAGTGTCTTCACAGGAAGGTGAAGCAGAGAGGAGCGTCCCAGCATCCTCACGAGAAGGCCACACCCTCAAGGAGGCATCATCAGGCCGTGCTAGACTTCACCCCTACACTTATTTATCATGTTGACATGAAATTATGTAACTACCCACATCCTTCCTGATTTTAAATCATGCAGTATTTCCTTGTTCTTTTCTCACAATTGCCCCTTGATTCATGTATAAACTCCACATACCCACATCCTTCCTGATTTTAAATCATGCAGTATTTCCTTGTTCTTTTCTCACAATTGCCCCTTGATTCATGTATAAACTCCACATGAAGGCAATTATGTGTTCTAGAATTCTCAAGGCTATCCATAGTTTTACGATCCACAGAGTCGAATACCTTGCCATAGAACACAAGTAAACATCTTTCTGGTGTGTTCTGCTTTCAACCAAGATCCATTTGACACCAGGAATGATATCCCTTGTTTTATGTCCTCTCTTGAATCTGGCCTGAACATATGGCAGCTCCCTGTCCATATACTACTGCAACTGTTGGATGATCTTCAAGTTTTTACTGGTATGTGGAGTCAGTAATATTATTCTGTAGTCTGAGCACTCCGTTAGGCCACCTTCCTCTGGAACGGTGCAAACCCGGATCTCTTCTAGTCCGTTGGCCGCGAGCTCTTCCAGATTTGCTGTCGTCGATGAGTGAGTTGTAGTGCTTCACAGCTTATTGAAACGCTTTAATTGTTATTCCATTAAACCTATGAACCTCATCTTTGGCTAATGTTGTTACTGCAGCTTAAACTTCCGTCAACACCACCGATTCTCATACACTTCCTCCTAAAATGGTTGAATGTCGTTTAGTTCTTTTTGGTACAATGACTGTGTATTCTTTCCATTTTCTTTTGATGTGTCCTGTAGCTTTCAATATTTTGCTATTAATTTTTTTTAATCTTTCATTATTGCAACTTGAGGCTTGAACTTTTTCTCGAGTTCTTTCCGTTTCAAATGTCTTGAGCATGTTCTTCATTTTGGTTTTCTAATGCTACAGCTGGCACATTTCATGATAATATTTAACTCTTTCTTCTTGCACTTCCCTTTGAATATTTCTCTTCAGCTCTTTGACTTCATCATTTTTTCCATTTGCCTTAGCTAATCTATAATTCAGTCTCTTCTGACATCCACTCTGATCTTTCTTTCTCGTCTTTTTAATCACCCTTTGCTTTCTTCAAGACAGATGTCCTCGTGGAGGGAGGGTGGGGTGGAAAGGGGGAACCAATTACAAGGATCTACATACAACCTCTTCCCTGGGGAATGGACAACAGAAAAATGGGTGAAGGGAGATGTTGGACAGTGCAAGATATGACAAAACAATAATATATAAATTATCTAGGGTTTTTGAGGGGGAGAGAGCGGCAAATGTTTTGCGAATGATGAGGGCAATGAATGTACAAATGTACTTTACACAATTGATGTATGTATGGATTGTGATAAGAGTGTATGAGCCCCTAATAAAATGATTTAAAAAAACAAAGATGTTCTTAAAAAAAAATGTTCTTCACATCCTCCCACAGCTCACCCACAGTTCAGGTCTTCTGTCATTAGTGTTCAATGCATAAAATCTGTTCTTGAGATGTTCTTGAAATTCAGGTGGGCCAGTGTCAAGGTAGTAGTTGGGCTCTAGTGAACTTGTTTTAAGTTTCTTCAGATTGAACTTGAGTCCCCATACGGTCAATTGATGATCTGCTCCACAATCAGCCCCTGGCTGGTGTTAGCTGCTGATACTGAGCTGCTCCATTTCCTCTTCCCACAGATGTAGCCAAGCTGGTGTCTAATTATTCCGTCTAAGGAGGTCTACGTGTATAGTAGCCATTTTTGTTGTTGGTTTCTCCTAAGAACAAACCATTGATCTTGCAAAATTCTATCATGCAATCTCCATCTTATTTTCAATTACTAAGGCCATGTTTTCCAACTCTTGTTTCTTCCTCTTTGTTTCCAACTTTTGTATTCCAATCACCAGTATTTATCAGTGCACCTTGATTGCATGTTTAATCAATTTCAGGATGAAGAATTTGGCAAAATTCTTCAATTTCTTCATTACTGGGTTTGTGGTTGGTGCATAAACGTGAATAATAGTCATATTTTTTGAATTTACTTGAAGGCAGATAGATATAATCCTCTCACAGACAGCATTGTTCTGATCTGTTTATATCTTTTTTGGATAATGAATACAGTGCCATTCCTCTTGATTATGTTATTTCTGGCATAGCCATTTGATTTTCTGATTCAAAATGGCTAATACAGTCTACTTCAGTTAACTAATGTCTAGGATATCAATTTGTATGCATCCCATTTCACTTTTGATGACTTCCAAATTTCCTAGATTCATACTTTGCACATTCTAAATTTGGATTATTAGTAGATTTCTGCAGTTGTTTCTATATACCTTGAGTTCTGCTCCGTCAGCAAATGAAGATCCTGAAGGCTCCACTTCCACAGGCTTTCCTCCATTCATGTCACCATGGTGGACTCTCCTTTGAGAATCAGCTCCTCCTTAGGCATATTTCAAGGGCCTTCCAACCATGGGGCCCATCTGCCAGCCCTGTCTCTGACAGTGTGCTGCTTCCATTCATTAGGCTTTCAATATTTGACAATGTTTCCAGCCTGTGCGAAGGGTCTTCTATTGGTATTTCTGTCAAAGTGGGCAGCTGACTCCTTCTTTGTAGTCTTTTCTTAGTCTGGAAGGTCCTTTGAGTCCTGTTCATTTGGGTGACCTTGCTGACATCTGAAATACGAACGACATAGTTCCCAGCATTACAACAACACACAAACCACTATAGTAGGACATACTGACAGACAAGTGGTGTCTTAGCATAAGAGTTATTCATAAATCCCAAAAGACAAGATCAAGGATAAGGTATAACCTCTGTTGTCTGGTCTTTTTCAATTGGTTTCAATTCATAGTAACCCTATGTACACTAGCAAGCCCATGGACAACACTGGTGCCTCCTCTGCCATCTTCATAATCTGCTTCGTTTGAGCCCATTGTAGCCATTGTGTCAATTCGTCTCATTCAATGCCTTCCCCTTTTTGCGGACCCTCTACTAATCATAATGTCCTTCTCTGGCCGATCCTTCTGGTCAGTCTTCAGAACATGACATTAAACCTTGCTGTCCATGTTTCTAATGAACCTTCTGGGTGCACTTCTACATGGATTTCTGCTTTCTTCTGGCAGTCCATGGCATAATTCTTTCAGCCGAGATCACCTCTCATCAGCAATGACATTCTTTATTCCATGTCCACTTCTGAAATGTGGTTTGAATTTTTATCTGTTCCCTGTCAGTGTGCTGCTGCAAGCATTTTTGAACTTAGCAAAATTATACTTGTACGCAATACTAGTGATATTGTTTGGTGACTGACACAACATATCGGATCACACTTTGGAATGGCCAAAATTATGCTTTCAGTCACTGGGCCAGGTAACTCTTCTCTGAATTTCTTGGCACAGACTTGTGAGTTCTTCTAGCATTAGATCCATTTATTGAAAAATTTTGATTGGTATTCTGTGCATGTTTAAAGCCTTATTTTTCACCAATGCCTTTGTTGCAGCTTGGACTTCTTGCAGTACCATCAGATCTTGATCATATGCTACCTCTTGAAATAGTGAAACGTCAACCAATTCGTGATGCAGTGTTATTTATCCCATCTTCTTATGGAACTTCCTATGTTGTCAAATCCAATCAATATAACTATCATTCAGATTTATGCACTGACCCCAAGGGCTAGTGAAGAACCTGAAGAATTCTACCAATGACTTCAGTCAGAATTTGACCAAACATGCAATCTAGGTGCACCATAATTATTGGTGATTGGAAGGCAAAAGTTGGAAACAAAGAGGAAGAAACAGCACTGAAAAATAAAGACTTGGTGATAGACATGAAGCTGGAGTTCACATGGTAGAATTTCCTTAAAACAACTCGTTCACAGCAAATACCTTTTTTTAACAACATAAAATGCACATGGACTTCCCTAAATGGAAGACACAGAAATCAACTTGACTACATCTGTGGGAAGACACAATGGAGAAGTTCAATATCAGGAGCTAATCTAGGCCAGGGGCTGACTGTGGGACAGATCATCAATTGCTCATATGTAAATTCAGTATAAAGTTGAGGAAAATTAAAGCAAATCCAGGAGAGTCTATCCCACCTGCATTTCTAGAACTTCCCAGGAACAGATTTGATTCATTGAACACTAATGACAGAAGACCGGATAAGCTGCGGGAGGACATCAAGAACATTCAAGAAGAGAGCAAAAGGTCATTCAAAAGACAAGAAAGATAGATCAAAGTTGATGTCAGACAAGACTCTGAACTTGCTCTTAATCATAGAGTAGCTAAAGCAAATGGAAGAAATGATGGAGTCATAGAGCTGAGTAGAAAGTTTCTAAGGGCAGCTCAAGAAGACACAGTAAAATATTATGAAAGAACTAGAATTAAAAACCAAAAGGGAAGAAAATGCCCCACATGCCTTAAACGGAAAGAACTCAAGGAAAAGTCAAACCTTGTGTTGCAATATTGAAAGGTTGTATGGGCAAAATATTGAACTATGCAGGAAGCATCAAAAGAAGATAGAATACAAAGAGTCGCAAAGAACTATTCAACATTAAACCATTTCAGGAGGTAATGTATGAGTAAGAACCAATGATGCTGAAGGAAGAAGTTCAAGCAGCTATGAAAGCATTAGCCCCAAACAAGGGTCCAGGAATTGATGGAATGCCAAATGAAATGTTTAAACAGGCCGATCAAGTACTGGAAGCACTCTCTCGTCTATGCCAGGGAATTTAAAAGAGCGACTTTGTCAACTGACTGAAAAGATCCATATTTGTGCCCATTCCAAAGAAAGGTGACCCACAGAGGAAGGGGGAACCAATTGCAATGATAAACACATAAACCCCGTCCTGCCCCCTTAAGGGGAATGAACAACAGAAACCATGGGGGAAGGGAGACAGAGGTTGGTGTAAGATATGAAAATAATTTATAATTTATCAAGGGGGTCACGAGGGTGGGGAGGTGGAGGGAAGGGAAAAAAGAGGAGCAGCTAACAAGGCCTCAATAGAAAGTAAATGTCTAGAAAAGAATGATGGCAACATATGTACAAATATGCTTGATACAAATGATGTATGGATTGTTATAAGAGTTGTAAGAGCCCCCAATAAAGTTATCTTTTAGTGGTGAAGAAAGCAGATGGTGCCCGGCTATCAAATGATACAGCATCTGGGGTCTTAAAGGCTTGAAGACAAACAGGTGGCCATCTAGCTAAGAAACAACAAAACCCACAAAGAAGAAGCACACCAGCCTACCCGACACGAATGCTGAAGACAAAGCGGGTACATAAGCAAATGCGGTGAAGAAAGCTGATGGTACCAAGCTGTCAAATTACACAGAATATGGGGTCCCACATGCTGGAAGATAAACCAGGGGCCATCTAACTGAGAAACAACAAAGCCCACATGGAAGAAGCACACCAGCCTGTAAGATGACAAGGCGGCGAAGGGGTCAAGTATCAGGCATCAAAGACCCAAAACAAAAAAAAAAAAACATCATAACATTGTGAATGAGGGGGAGTGCAGAGTGGGGACCCAGGGCCCATCTGGGAGAAATTGGACATCCCCTTGCAGAAGGGCTGCGGGGAGGAGAAGAGCAAATGAGAGTGCAGTGTAGTAACGATGAAATATGCAATTTCCCTCTAGTTCTTAAATGCTTCCTCCACCCCACTACCATGATCCCAATTCTATCTTACATATCCGGCTCGACCGGAGGATGTGCACTGGCTCAGATAGGAACTGGACATACAGTGAACCCAGGACAGATGAACCCACCAGGACCAGTGGAGAGAGTGGCGATGGCAGGAGGGTGGAGGGAAGGAGAGGGAGAAGGGGGGAACAGAGGACAAGGTTTACATGCGGCCTCCTCCCTGGGGGACAGAAAGCAGAGAAGTGGGTGAGGGAGACTTTGGATGGGGTAAGATATGATAAAATAATAATAATTTATAAGTTACCAGGGGGGAGAGGGGAGCGGGAAGGGAGGGAGAAAAATGAGATGACACCAGGGGCTCAAGTGGAAAGCAGGTGTTGTAAGAATGATGAAGTCAACATATGTACTAATGTGCTGGACATGAATGTACAGATTGTGATGAGTTGTATGAGCCCCTAATAAAATGATTATTTAATTTAAAAAAGTGATCTTTTAATTAAAAAAAAGTGACCCACAACAAAATGCCAAAATTATAGAACAAATATAATTAATGCCTTTTTAAAAAAAGATTATTTTTGGGGGGACTCTTACAGCTCTTATGACAATCCATCCATCAGTTGTATCAAGCATATTTGTACATATGTTGCCATCATTTTTTTCTAAACAGTAATATCTTGTTAAGTAAAATTTTGCTGAAGTCTGTTCAACAGTGGTTGCAGCAGGACATTGAAAGATGATGTGGAATAAGGGATATCATTCCTGATGTCAAATTGATCTTGGCTGAAAGCACAGAATGCCAGAAAAAACGTTTACTTGTGATTTTTTCACAATGCAAAGGCATTCGACTGTGGGTCATAACGATTGTGGATAACCTTGAAAAGAATGGAAATTCCAGAATGCTTCTTTAGGCTCATGTGGCACTTGTATGTGGGTCCAGAGGCAACTGTAAGTACAGGACAAAGGGATATTGCATGGTTTAAAGTCAGAAGTGTGGGTCAGAGTTGTATCTTCCATATTTATTCAATCTGCTGAGCAAATAATCAAGCTGGCTATATGAAGAAGATGTGGCATCAGGTTTGGAGGAAGGCTTATTAACTACTTGTGATGTGCAGGTGACACAACCTTGCCTGCTGAAAATGTTGAGGACTTGACCTTCAGTATGGATTACAACTCAATGTAAAGAAGACCAAAGTCTTCACAACTTGACCAATAGGTAGCACCATGATAAATGGAGAAAAAATTGAAGTTGTCAAGGATTTCATCTTGTTTGGACCCACAATCAGAGCTCATAGGAGCAGCAATAAAGAGATCCAAAGATGAGTTGCATTAAGTAAATCTGCTGTATAGGACCCCTAGAGTATTAAAAAGCAAGGACATTACTTTGAAGACTAAGGTGTGCCACTTGACCTAAGCCATGATATTTTCAATAGCCTCATATGTACATTGCATAAAGAATACTGAAGAATTGATACTTTTGAATTGTGGTGCTGGCAAAGAATATTGAAAGTACCATGACGTGCTAAAAGGACAAATGGATCTGTCTTGGAAGAAGTACGGCCAGAGTGCTGGGTAGAGGCAAAGATGACAAGACTTCATCTTAACATACGTTGGCTATGTTAGGAGAAACTAGTCCCTGGAGAAGGACAGCATGTTTGGTAGAGGGACAATGAAGGGAGCAAGGCCCTCAGCGAGCTGGACTGACCCCATGGCTGCAGCCAGGGGCTCAGGCTCGGGAACAGTTGTGAGGCTGGGGCAGCACTGGGCAGGGTTTGCTGCACAGTGTGCAGTCTGTTGTGCACAGGGTCGCTGAGGGCTGGAACCAGCTCGATGGCACCTAAGAACAGCCAACAAAGCAAATTTGCATTCCTGAAATAAACTCTTAGTTGTATTTAATATATTACGCTTTTTATTTATAGCTTGATCCAAATGATATTTTATTTGTCAAGACTTCTATGTCTCTTATGTTCATGAAGGATGTTGGTCCGTCATTATTATTTCTGGTTTTGAAATCAGGGCAATTCAAACTTCATTAAAAAGTTAGGTGGTATTTTAACGTACTACATTTTTTGGGATAGATTTGTATAGTTTGGTATCATCTCTTTCTGAATTCAGAAGTTAAGTCACTTTGGCTTTTTTTTTTTTTTTGGCATTTTCTTTTTGATACCATTTTAAATTATGAATTAAAATGTAAAAAGCTATCGTGTTGTTGTTAGTTGTTTTTGAATTGATTCTTTCTTGGTGAACCCGTGTATAGATATAGTGAATTATAGTACATTTTGGGTATCACCCAAAACTTATAATACTATAAGAATAGTACGATTAACTCAAGATTTTAAAAAGTCCATCTATTTAAACAGTTGATAGCCTCTTCATCTTTTGAACATGTAGGTTTTCTTTCTTTTTTTAAATTTAGAAAGTGCTCGACTGCTGACTAAAATAGTGCTTTGAACCCACCAGCTGCTCCTTGGGAGAAAGATGTAGCATTGTACTTTTACACATATCAAACCTTAGAAACGTTATGGGGCACTTGTGCACTCTGCCTTGCAAGATTCACTCGGCTACACCGTTTGGTTTGTGAGTCCTGTATTCTTCAGACTTGTGAACATTTGATAGTGTTGTTGTTCTTCTGTACCTTTTATTTCTTGTAAATTGGTGCTTACACCTAGGAGTTTGATCAGGTTCAATTTGGGGGCAAGGGGCGTCCTTGAGGACTTCTACTAGGAGTGGCTTCCACTGAGTCCTTGCCCTGGGAGTCCCTTTGTAATGTCAGCAGTCGCACATTATCTCTGATTGCAGACCTAATGGCACGTGATTGCCCACTGAGGAAAAGATGGCAGAAAAGCGCATCTGGTTCAAACTTCTGAAATATTCAATTTCACCATGCTAGCCAATGCTTAAGAACAGCGGTTCTCAACCTGTGGTTTGTGACCCCTTTGGGGGTTGAAAGACCCTTTCACAGGGGTCGCCCAATTCATAACAGTAGCAAAATTACAGTTATGAAGTAGCAACGGCAATACTTTTATGGTTTTGGGGGTCACCACAACATGAGGAACTGTATTAAAGGGTCACGGCATTAGGAAGGTTGAGAACCACTGCCTTAGAAAGGAAGGAAGAAATGTGATAAAATGTTACCAACTGCAGATTCTGAGCACAGCATTAAAAGATAAGGAATACTTCCAGCACACAGAGCTTGGTTTCTAAATACCATTCTGCACCAAGTGGAGCGAGAGCTTTGTAGTGTTCTTGTAACTTTTCTCTGAAAAACTAAAAAAAAAAAAAAATTCAATCTAATAGGATACAGAAATGAAATGACCCAAAGCAAACACAAATCACACAAGTTTTCCAAAAGTGAAGATATGGAACTCAGATTGAGTGTATTTATTTACCGAAATCTCCAAAATTATTTCAGTTGGTTCAACTTCTTGAAATAGTATCAATATCAGGCTCAGAATTTCATTACAACCAATCAAGAAATTCACAAAAACACTTTAAGCAACAAAACATGCTTAACATTTCTTTTACAAAGGTCTTTCAAACATGTGTACACTATGATTGGGGATCACACAAAGCTTAAAGGGTGCCCAAGTTCTGCACCCTGTATGTTGTTGATAAACAACACGGACACCTGTGAAAGGGCATTCACCCCACATTTCAAATTAAGCTTCACAAGGGCACAGCTTGCCCTCTGCGTAAAATGTGCAGTGTATTTCTATGCAATTCCCTAGAAAAGTAAAACTATACATACTTTTTGGGGAGGTGGTGGAGGAGCCAAGCAGCTTAGACTTTTTACTTTTAGATGACACATTTCAATTATTGGCTATTTCCTACAGATTTATGTACAATTTTTAAAAGTATCAGTTAGTGGGACAAAATTTGAAAATATTGACCAGGATGTTTGTTAGGCTCACCTGAAATCACAGTTTTCTGGATAAATAAATGTAGCCTCACTAAACATTTCTCACTATATATATTACATAGTGAGAAGTTTAATAGTTCGGACTCTATTCACGTTTGGAAAGAAGTTTAATAGTTTGGACTACAATATATTCATATTTTAAATAGTATATATATATATATATTTTTTATTCTTTAGAACTTTCTTAGAAATGCATCTCTTTTATAGATAGTAATCTCACTGAATTTTCAATACTTTGGCCTGAACTTGCTTAAGACAAAAAATATCTAAGATCTTCAACTTCAGCTGGTTATACTGAGAGGAAAGGGGCAACCATATTTTATATACCTTGTATTAACAATAAACCTTCTCATAGAGAAGAAAATACTTTAAATACTTTAAATCATATGTACAACAATAAAAATTCACATTTTCATGCTTGAGTGAGACATTGAAGTCATCCCAAAGGTAGGCCTCCTAGTTTGTTGGAGTAGAGCCCTTCAAATGCCTGGCCCCAGGAGCCCTGTGGGCTGGCGTAGTGGTTACGCATAGGGCTGCTAACCACAGAGCCAGCAGCTGGAAGGCACCAGCTGTTCTTCGGGAGAAAGATGAGGCTCTCTACTCCTGTAATGAGTTAGTCTTGGAAAACCACAGGGGCAGCTCGCCTCTGTCCTGCAGTCGGACTCGACTGGACGGCAGTGAGAAATACCTGGTCCTGTGCTGTGTGCCACACCGAGAACTCCGGATGCCGTGGAAATAGCAACCTTTCTGCTGTCCTCCCATCCAGTGGAGACATAGGGCAGATCTTCCCAGGGGTTGACTTCTGACAGCAGTCCTGTGGCACGGAGGTGTGGCAACCAATGTGCTGCAGTCCTTGGGACACATGTGAATGGAATTCTTAGTTCGGAAAGTGCTCCAAAGCCAGGATGTTCTCTTGTGCGGCTCATAGGAAGAAAGTAGCCCTTCTGAGCACAGATCAATGCGGCGTTTCTATGTCTATTGCACGGGATCTAATAAGGTTCAAAAGCAGTGCTGTATTTTTTCCCCCTTTCTCACCCACTATATACACTTTTCTGATAAGTTCAGTGTTTCGTTGGGAAACGTGACATGCAGGGAGCTCCCCTTTGGGGCGGCCTCAGCCCTGCTGCTCCCACCAACCTCATCCACCAGTAAGACACTCTCCGAGTCCTGCCCCTGGGAGGAGTCTGAGGTCTCGGACATTCGAAAAGTCCTCAGTGAGGTGGTGTCTGTGGGGGCCATGCCCATGCCCATGGCAGGCACTCCTGGCAGCAAATTCCTGCCTCCCAGGCCGTTGTCGCTTAGTTCTGGGAGGTAGAGGAGGGTCTGGGATGTGCTGCTGATCTCCCTCAGCTCCCAGGAGACGAAGGATCGAGAGTGGCCCGACAGGGCGGACGAGGCCCGGCGGCTTTCCGAGCAGGGCTGGCTGGAGCGGTCTGGGCGGCCGCCCCCAATGCGGCAGAAGAGGCACTTGATCTTTTCCACCACCTTCCTCAGCACTGTCTTCCGCAGGAGGATGTATATCCAGGGGTCCAGGATGGGGTTCACAGAAGCAATCCGGATGGCCTGCAAATCGGGGTTCTTGCTGATTTCCTCCAAGCGCTGCTGATACAACTGGTTGATGAACACCCGCACCTGTATGGATGAGATGTCCACACTCATGAGACATGATGAGACTTTTAACTACTGGCGACACACGCCAACGGCAGGTCTATCAATGCAGCGTTAAGTAGATGCCCTCTTCTGGTACCCAGCGCCCAGAAAAGGGCAGCCTGCACAATCAGCAGGGCCTTTGAGCTGGGTTTACGGTGGCACCGTGGCTAAGGCTAAGTGCTCGCGGTTAACGGAGAGGTCCGCCCACCACTGAGCCTGAGGCAGAGGAGACGTGGCGATCTGCTCCCCAAACACTGCAGCCCAGGCAACTCTGCCGGGCGGTTCTACCCTGTCCCACACGGCTGCCCGGAGTCGGAGTCCACTCATCGGTGCCCAACCGTGCAACTTGAACCGTCTTTGGTATATGAAGGGACTTCCGAAAGTTTATATTTTAATTCCATTTTCCCCACGATTTTTCTTGAAGCCCGCTCCTATCTTCCCAAGATCAAAGACGGCCTCACAGCCTTATTCTAGCTGCTGTTGTGTATATTCTAAATGAAACCATGAGACACGTCCCCAGCTTATCAACACAGAACATCCCAGATAGGCCTTTTAAAAAATAATAGAAAGAATCTACTGAAAACGTTTACATCACTATCTAAATACACGGTCCCAAATAACCAGAGATTAGTTGTAATTTTCCCTAAAAGGCAAGGGTCTTTTTCCCAGTTATAATAGTCATTCCTCTAATAAGACACCTTCTCCAATCCATTTCTTTTCACTGAGTTTCTCCCCTGGAACCTAGGCATCAGCTACCAAAGTAGCCCTCCCACGTCCAATTCCTCCCCTCTCCACTTCTTCCTGCAACTGCACTCCGATTATTTCTAGGACAAAGAGCTGATCACACTATTGAGCTGCCGCACCTTCCGCGACTCCTGGCGGCATGCAGAGGACAGTTTTGCACCTCTCTCAACACTGAGAGCTCACGTGCGCCTCGGTGACTTCATCCTGCGACTCCAGTTAGATTCAGTCCCTCCTCTGCTTCTTTGAGGCGCTGTCCACGTGGTGAAATACAGACAGAGACAGACAGTAGAGCTGACAACTCCTTGCACTTTGTGAGCTGTTAGGATCAAGAGCCTAACAGGTAGGTATAGTAAAAAGAAAGTATAATAAAAGGTAGGTATAGTAATAAGGAAGTATACCAAAAAAAACCCTAGAAAGCTATTTGCTATTTTGAATTGCTATTTTGGGCAGTTAAAAAATTCTGCTCTGAATTCATTTTTGTGCATTTCCCATCTTAATAGTAAGTACTTAATGTGGGATAGCCATTGCACTAGCTTCTCAGGACAAAAAGTAACATTTCCCTCCCAAATCCAAACTCACTGCTATCAAGTTGATTCTGCCTGAGAGCGGAAGACTGCTCTTTTGGATTTCTGAGACTGAAAATCTTTATGGGAATATAAAGACTCATCTTTCTTCTGGGGATCAGTTAGTGGGTTTGAACTGCAGACCTTGTGGTTAGCAACCCAACTTATAACTCCCTATACCATCAGTGGTCCTCAAAAGGAACATTAAAACTCCCAAACTCACTGTCAATGAATCTATTCAGACAGAACAGTAGAACAGCCCCTTTGAGTTTTCAAGACTATAAATCTTTACTGCAGCAGAAGGCCTCATCTTTCTCACACGGAGCAGCTGGTAGTTTCAAACTGGTGACCTTGTGGTTGTTAGCAGGCCAATGCATTACCTACTTTGCCATCTCAAAAGTAACGGTAGATCTTTTAAACTCCTCCTTGACGATAGAGTTCAGAGGACAGGAAAGTAGCTCACCTGCCACTGCAGGGTAAGTGAGTGAACCTGGAGTGCTATGAATAGACAGACACGGCCAATCCACACCTGGGGTGGAGGACATCAGAAGACACTTCCTGGAGGAAGAAGAAGCTGTCACCGAGCTCTGATGAAAGACTTGGAGTTTGCTAAATTTAGAAGGAAGGACACAACCTTTCAGATATATGTAAAACCATGTGCAAAGTCATGGGAGAGTGAAATGATATGCCAACATCTGGCAACGTATGAAAAGAGCATGGGTTTGAGTAAACCGAAGGAAGCCATCATCTGATTCCTATCTCAGAAGGACAAACACAGAACCAAAGAGCCCACACACCTGTTGAACAAACATTCTTAAATTTGATCTTCAAACAGTATTTAAAAAAAATCAAATAAAAAATTGAAAAAAAGGTCTTTTAATTCCAATGGGATCATTTATATGAAAACTCCATTTGTAATTCATAAAAAATAGTTGTTTTAAAATACTTGCTATATTTTTCCATGCCCTTTATTATTATCGCTTAGGAAGAGGACACTTAAGAACCATAAACTGGAGAAAGAACAACTGAAAGAGTAGCTGGAGCCATTTAATTTGTGTGGATAAATCACCAAGAAATAGGTTAAATTTTACTTGATTTTTTCTCTTTGAAAAGAGAGGGAAACTTAACAGATATTTTGGAAAGATTCCAATTTGAATAAAAGGAAACTTAAAATGTTTAAAGAAAGACATGATGAACCTGGAAAATTCAACTGATTGAAAGCTATTTCTGGGTGATACTAGATCAAAGAGGTGTATCTGTATTTCGATTTCTTCTTCAACTGAAATTTAGACTGTAACCAGCTATTGGTCCATAATCCTTAATAGACAGATTTCTGTTGTTCTTTTGTTGCTGTTTATTCATTTTGCTCTGTTTGGGGAACTCATTTAATTGCAAAACCTGATCTAAATTTATTTTGGCAACAACACCTGAACTGAACATACTGAAGTTATTTATAGGCTGTCACACTGTTATGAATATTCTTGTTTTGTACCAGTTTCAGTCCTGGTAGGGATATTACATATTACATATGACATTACTAAATGACCTTTGTAAAATCCAAGAAATTCCGAGTTATGAAACACTAAATGTTTTGGATAAAAAATTATGGCCCTATAAAGTTTGTTGAAGAATAAAATGATTAAATGGTTATAATTAAGATGAAATTAGTACTCTGATTGAATGAAGTAGAATAAATATCATATATCCCCACACACACATATAAGCAAATATACATATGCAGTATATGATATCTTCTCTTAAATTTATTTTTAGAAAATACCCTGGGATGGATGATGATACCAAGACAAAAATAATGATTAACTTTTTACTTTTACAAAAGCTGGTAAAGAAATGGTCTTT